>NC_064891.1:26134375-26735000 GCF_929443795.1 Astur gentilis
ACCACTTCCCTGGGCAGCCTATTCCAATGCCTGACAACCTTCTCAGTAAAAAATTTTTTTCCTAATATCCAACCTAAATCTCCCTTGCCTCAACTTGAGGCCATTGCCTCTCGTCTTATCTCCGGCCACCTGACAGAAGAGACCAGTACCCACCCACCTCGCTACAATCCCCTTTCGGGTAGTTGTAGAGAGTGATAAGGTCTCCCCTCCAGCCTCTTCTTCTCCAGACTAAACAGCCCCAGTTCCCTCAGCCACTCCTCATAAGACTTGTGCTCCAGTCCCCTCACCAACTTGGTTGCCCTTCTCTGGACACACTCCAGCACCTCAATGTCTTTCCTGTAGTGAGGGGCCATCATATACTGTTTCTGAAAAACCTGCTGTCTATTTGTACTGATTACCCATCCTAAAATCTAAATTGGGAAGAACAAAGCTAGAGGTGACTTAGATGTGCATTGAACTCAGAGAGAAAGTACGTTGAACACAGCCATTGCTGCATGCTTCAGATACCACGCAGCAATATCATTATATTAAGACAAAGACATCTTGGTGACCTGAGGGACAAAATGATCAAGTCACACTGCTTGTAGACAGCAGTATCATTGTATTCCAAAATTAGCATTGCATATACTACTAAATGTAAAATTGGTAAGAGTGGGGATTATCGTCACCCAGCTTCTTCAAAAAGATTTTTAAAATTGCTGTATGTGTAGAAAAAAGTTAATGGTGAGAGGAATGGAACTGCTATACTATGGGCTAATCATATTAACATGTACACAACACCATAAAAATTCCATGCAACTTCTCTTTAGCTACTGTTCATTATGGACATATTAAAAAATCCTTTATTTGCACAATACTATCAACTACCATAAATCATATATACTTTGCTGTTGTCAGTTTATTTAAAACTCTCATTACCTACAACTAGCAGGTTACCTATATGCTCCTAAACACAGAAATTAAAATTATGGAAAAAAATAAAAGGTCACAGTTTTGGGCTTCATCATGAATTCAAAACTCACCCAGACCCATTCATATAAGAAAGGTTAAGTGTCACAGTTTTTAGAGTCCACATATTAAACCAAGATGAAGGTTGTCTTGCTAACAAGAGTTGCCTTAGGACAAACACAATAGGACTTAAAAGCCGTAAGAAGTTAAAAATATCATAGTAGTAATACAGTGAGGGGTTTAAGTTCTACATAAATGTTTTGCTTCCACTGGATGTCCACAAGTTCAAAGGCATGAACATCCACACTGGGACTCTTCATGCCACAAATCACTATTCATGTCAAGTGTATGGTTTCTCCCCTTGGGAAACTCCTTAGGTTTGAACAGAACAGAGATTCTTTCAATGGACTAGTAGGCACAGCTTTCTGCTACTTTCTCTCTCATTTCACCCCAGAACAGAGTTGAATTGATTTAACTGACATCTGTTCAATTTTTTTCAGCAGCTCTACCAAGTATGAAAATGACATGCCATCAGAGCACTCATTTCATTACTGTTACATTTGCCACGTATCATTACTGCCCACCAGTCAGTACATACTATTTGTTTCCAACTCTGCCTGATCTACAAATAACAAGAGTTCTACCTCCTAATGAAATAGTAGGAAGATTTTAGTGACTCGGATCTACACCTTATTTGTATAATAGCACCAGGAATAAGAGTTGACACTGGCCACTGATAAAGGCCAAATCATAAAAGATCTGCTTGAAATCTACATACCAACTTGGATCTGTGGATTCTTTTTAAAGCCGTTAGCTTTCAGTTTATGCTGTTTATGGTGACTGAAGCTGACAAATATCTAGCTATTATTAGGGGGAAAAAATTAATATAAGCTTGTTTTGAACAGAAAATTAGTTACCTTCAGGAGTTACAAGATAACAAAATAATTATATCGTGATTACATGGGACATCTAAAAACAATTTCTCATCTCCCAAAGGTATACCAAAGCCATCTTAAAGAAATTATCAGGATCAAAATGACTTATTATGTAAGAAATATGCATTGAAATTATTAGTAGACTTACAGATAAAGACACAGAGTATTGTTAAAAAGGCTATTTGCTTTTCATCACTATTCTCACAATTTATTTTCCTGTCCAAGGATAAAGAGATATATGTCAAAAAAATTCTGTCAGGATTCCTCACAGTCTTCTTCAGTCATCTCAGAGAAACAAACCCACCTTTCCTCTCCACCACCCCAATCAAAAACATTATTACAGAATATTTACAAAATTATTACAAATTAATTACAAAAGTGGTGTAAAATAGTGATATATCAAGCCCAGAACACTGCACATGTAAGATATTTTTTATTATTTTGCTATCTTCACACTTTCACCAAACCATATTCCTGATGCATTCCATCTGATAACTACATGTACAATACAGAAATGATACACTTGAAAAAGGCATTTATAAAGACGACAGCATGATGCTCATGTGTACTAAAAATTACTAAAAGATGTAATTTTAATGTTCCCACCACCAAAAAAAAAACCCACAACCTCAACCAAAACAAACCAGCAAGCACTTTGGCATTAAGCACTATTTTTTTTTTGCCAAGGAGCATGAGTTAATAAATTAATACATTGTTGACTCACCACAGCGTGTGCTATGTCTCATCTATAGGAAATGGTTCAAAGACATCAACTTCATGCACGGGTTGCCATAGCTGATATTTGAGTCTGGCCTGCTGCTGGTACAGGTTTCTATTACTAGCCCTAAGCACAAGGAAAAAAAAAAAAAAGAGAGAGAAAGAAATATTTGTGTTTATTTTTCAAGTCTGATAGACACAGAAAAAGTTAGAAAACTAGGCTAACTTGGAATGTCAGTATTTGCACATCATATAACAAAGACTTAAGATTTTCCTCTGATAATACCATAATGTATCCAGTTACAGGCAGTATCTGTACCATAAATTTCCCTTCTTCCATGCAAAGAAAGGCTAGAGATAGAAAATAATGCAGAATGAAGTTTTGCTTAAATGGGAGAAAGGTTGTCATAGTTATTTTTCAAAGGAAAAGAAAAAAGATAAAAATCAGGGCAGGCAGATCCCAGTGCTCAAGAGCTCACGTTCAAGACTGTTGAAATTGCAATAGATGCACTAAAAATCATGAAACTGTTCCAAAATAATTATTTCCGTTTCTATCCTATCTTTCTCAGGTCAGATCTTCAATTTTTTTTTTTTTTTTTTTTTTTTTTTGAATAAAGAGCAGAAACTTTCACTATAACAAGCTGAGATTTGTACACAGTCATCTGTCACCAATACCTGGGTACTGAAATTAAATTTGACTTGTGACATTATAAACAGCTTTAAAAACTGTGCAATATGGATACATATAGGCATAAGAAAAGGCCTGTGAATTACTTCTGTTTATCAAATTGGCATCCTCTTAAAAACAACAAAACATGATAAAATAAATTCAACTGACAAAGTGCTTGCAGTTAAGAAACTTACAGACAGCCTCAAGAAATGTGGTAAAAAGCAAATGTTGCAGTATTAAGACAGTGAATGAGAGGAGGAACAATCAAGCATGTACCACACTGGTGTCTAACCACTGAACAAAATTAGGTGACTAATATTAAGTGGAAGGTTTGGGCAACATTTTCTTACCACTGTTTCTCAACATGTTTTGAAATAGCTCAGAAAAGAACTAAAACTTTGTACCAAGAATAGAAGATTAAAAATCCTTATGAGAAAACAACTGCTTAACCAGAGAGGGCCCACTACATTTCACTGAACTGTGACAAGGGTTGCACATATTCAGGCTCCCTGAAACCCCACTTCAAATAGCAGTTCCTAATTTCCTGGGCTATCTGACCTCTTAGTGTACAATCCTGGTGAAGCAGCTATTGACTTGACTGGAAGGCTCTTTTGGACCTCCAGCTGTTACCATTTATTACAACGTAAAAAGCTGACAGCAGTGCTGGGCAACTAAAACACCCCAAATTTCCCATGTCACTACTATGATGTGAGCAAGGGTCTGCACTCACACAGTCACCAACCTCTTCTTTTCCTTGGACAAGAGAAAAAACTGGAAGCCTAAAAATACAACAGCTACTTTTTCTATTGCTTGCTGTGACAAGGGCTCTGCCTCTGTCCTATGCTCCAGGTGTAGTCAGGGATATACTAAGATACACAAAAGCTCATGACTTTACATCCCTTCTGTAGAGATGAAGCTGAGGAGAATGTTCCACTGCCACTAGTGAGTTCACATGCCAAATTCTATTAAAAAATCTCACTATACAACGAACAAGACTGGAACATATCGGGACTTGAATTTCCTGTCCTTCTCTTCTAACAACTAGACAAGACTTATTCTAAAGCTTGCTAACAAAGCTACAGCTATCAGGCTAAAACACAGTATAGCAACTCAAGAAAAGGTGTGTAACTTTTGCAAATGGTAGACAGGGGACTGTTAAATTCTGTCCCATCCCCTGCAGTGCTTTTGAGCTATACTTTAATCTCACTATCACAGCATAAGAGAAAGGAAACATAACCCTAACACCTGATATTTCACACTAGAGTTGTATGTTGCTTTCAGTTTTAGACCATCAGTTTTAGATGGTTACTTGAGTACAAAAGATTTTTTGTTTCTGTGAAAGGCTGTTTTTTTTATGTCTGCATCCACAGATGGTGCTGCAAGAAAGAAAAGAACTCCTCACAGCAAATGCAGCATTTCTTCTTTTAACTGGTACTCTTTTATGAGGGTTAATTTTTCTTGCAAGTGGCCTTCAAAACAGTAAGTGTGCAAGAATCATAGAAAAGGGTAGCAGAATGACTGTTGGAAGCCAGGTCATATTTATATTTATTGTGGTCCAGTGAAGTCTCACTCCTTTTCTCCTGATGACATAACAGGGCAGCAACTGTGGTAATACTGCATTCACTAGCCTTTTACGTCATAATTTCTCATAGTGCTATTATAAGCTCAACATTTAACCAGTGGAATGGGAGGGGCTATGGGTATAGAATGCTTACCATAAAAAAAAATATTGAAAACTTACTTTGTTTTGAAAACTTATCAACAAGCTGGTGATATCTTCTGTTATTCAGGAATCGTCCAAAGAACTAGGTAGCTTCTACTGAACACTAGTTTAAGAGATAACCAATTTTAAAGCTGGGGAGCTTTCTCTAAATGCAGCTTTTCTGCCTTCCAAATCCTAATAGAACTATAATGTCATCTGCAAAAGCAATGCTAAACCCCTCCTCCTTCAGGCCTGCTTTAGCTCTCCCTTAAATTGCATGAGTTTTGCAATGGCCTGCAAACTACAAGCGAGCTTTATGACATTTTCTAATACCATGGTATGGAAATTTTGATAGCTCTCCCTTTGCTTTCACAAGCCAGATTTGGTACTGTAACACTGCTGGAAGATATTTTGTCTTACAATTATTGATCCAGTACTATTAAAATCTCTAAATAACAGCTGCAAACATGCCAACCACTGACAGCGGGGGAAAAAAAAAAAAAAACCTTACAAGAAAACGCTCATCCCCAAGGTCTGCTCATAGAAAGCCCCTTCAGTGCACACATATATTTCTAACAATGAGAGGGACATTTTCTAATGACAGGCAGGCAGACAAACAGCTGAAAGCAACTTATTTTTCATGTTAAGCAATTTTTGCCCTTACCCTATTTAGGAACATCCCTGTAATCCTACTACTCCTCAACAAAATCATAATTACAACAGGACCCTGGCAAATTATGCATACTCTGAAACAGCAGGAGAAAGCAATGCGCCAGAGTGCAATTTACTGAGAGTCAGGGAGAAAGAATATTTAATAGCTGAGGTCAAATCACCTTTGTCATTCATCTGCATCCCTGTAAAACAGAAGTCATTAGTTGAGCCAATCGAAAAGGTATTTCTATGCCACCTTTCCTAGCAGGAAGAGCAAGCACAGCAGAACACCACAGAAGAAAATACTACTCCAGAGAGTTCCTGGCTAGTGACTACAGGGCAATGTTCTGAAAGAGGGTTAAAATACCAGAGGTTTTGCGCACTCCACTCTCCCCAAGGCACAGGAACCAAAGATAACTTACATGTGGGCAAAGGCAAACAGCCCTGTGCAGTACCAACACCATCCTATTCTATCTTAACCTTTCTCTTTTTCTGAAGCTGGCCTTGCATGACAAGCTCCATGTTCTCCAGCAAGCTGACTTCAGGCTTCTCCTGAATCTACAATACAATCATTTGCATTTTCTTCCTAAGAAATTTCTAGTCTATGCCATCATTTTCTTCAAAATCTGTATTTTCATATAGTGTTGGTTTGTCTTTAAACAAGTCTCTGGCAAAACTCATAGTGAACACATCAGAGGAGGGAAAGGCTGCACTGAGGATATCATGAAGCTATGCAGCAAAAAGAACCCACGTAAACAAGCTTACAGTCACTCAGAACACAAATGGTGTGAAACATGACCGTTGTGGTTCACTGGAAGCACCACCTGCTTATTAAACAATGCTGTAGCACTTAATTATCCAAGTCAAATTTGTATTATTTCTCTTAAGGCCTCTCTGCAGTAAAAACCAAACATTTCTTCCTGTAGCAATAGCTTTTCTGCCAGAGGATTTCCCTGCAAAGCAACATTGATTTCACTGCAGTATCTACAGATTGTTAATTCTCTTTTGCAGAATAACTGGCCTGTAGCACACTATAAACCCTTCTCCTAAAAGCTCTTGGTGCTTCTGTAAGATCCAGTGGGCCAAGTTGTTCACTTGCATTTTGTGTAACACAGAATGATGACTACCTTAAAAGACCACCTTCTTAAAAACAACACCCACCCCAACATGCAACACAGTTTGTCAGACACTCGCTTCTCCACACACACACTTTTTTTTTTTTTTTTTTTTTGGGGGGGGGGGGGGGCATTCAAACACTTTGCAAAAGGCCAAGACTTCTGTCCTCTGGATCTTCTAGTTGCTTATCATTATCCTTTCTTCTTTTTTCTTTTTACAAATTCAAATTTTGTATGTCTCTGTATGTACTATATAACCCACATAACGTACTCATTTCTACTGAATTGCAAGCCAAGACACCTCCTTCCCCCAAAAGCCCCCAAGCAGTGTTAGAGGTGATGAGGCTGAGTAAAACACTACTGTTTACATGAGCCAGCTGGTAAAGTGCTATCACACTCCTGTCCGTGATGTGCATCTGCACCGCTCTCACAACCACCGGTCACCTAAAGCACCCAAACAGAAAAGCTGATACACACCCGAACACAGGAAAACAATGGTTCTCTGGCCACAAAACGTACAGCTGCAGCCTTCTTGCTTCAGTTAGCAGATTACTTCATTAACCTGTCTTTCTCTCCCTCTCCCCCATATTTTTAAACAGCAATCAATATTCATCACCCCACCCTGCGAAAGCAGTTAGTCATAGAATATTAGCATCAGCCACCTACCATTCCGTGCTTGCGAGCTATTCTCCTTGTCCAGAAACCTTTCCCCCAAACTGCGACTTTAGGTGGTATTTTTAAATCACATTCCAAACAGTGCCGAGGAAAAGATGGGTTATTTATAATAATTAAAAAAAAAAAAAAAAAAAGATGGGTAGTTGGATTCAAGGTAAACCACCGTTTTCCTTTAAAGAACTAAATAAAAGCCTGTGGGAGAGGGTAGAGCAGAACAGAAAAAGGGCAGGCAAAATGTCTGATAATAATGAAATAAAAGAGAGGAAAAAAAGAGTGGCTTGCTGAATCACGCTCTTTCACTGCCTGGAAACCATTGTGCAGCGTGATGCTGGCTGTACCATTGTGGAACCTACCAGAGGAGACAGGCAGAGAGCTTGGGGAATGGGGCTGCTATGGCAACTGAAAGGAGCACACATGACGTCAAAGCACACAGAGGTCTCGCAGGGGGAGGGAGAGAAGAGAAAAGTCTAATCTACAGCCACAGCTACGGTATCTCCTGGTGAATCAGGGGATAGAGCAGACTGCAATAGGAAGCTGAATAGTCTTCTGTAGCACTGAGCAGCAGCAGCTTGGGTATCTGCAGCATCGGCGAGCTAGTCGGTACAGAGAGGAGGTAGTAACAGCAGTGTAGACCTGCTATTTTATTTGCATTAGCTGCTATACAAAGGCATAAATGCCCATCACCCTAAACCAAAATTCAAATATTTGAAATTAATTTAAGTTTTGTGCTCCCGGGGGTGTGCGTGTGTGTGTGTGTTAAATAAATTAAAAAAAAAAAAAAAAAAAAAAAAAATCACAACACATTTCCTTCACAGCTATTGAATGCAGCTATTCATGCAGCTATTGCTTGCATGAACAAGCAATGCTACTCTGAAAATAGAGTCCCTTAGAAGCCCAAGGAATGGCTAGAGATCTCCCCGTTAGCAGTATGTTGTGCCCACTACTAGAATGCCCCAAATCCCCACACTGAAAACTTGCCACTTCTAAAAGGTCCCATTGCACAGTGGTACTACTGGATTTTGAGCTCATGGAACCAGCAGAGTTGGTGATGACTTCTGATGTTCTCAAGTTGAAAAGTCATGCAGACAACATTTCTTCCTCATACATCAAACTGCAGGGTGTCTCCTCTCTTCTGGCATTAAATAGCAGAGAAAGTACACTGGTAAGACTACTACACTGAACTAGATTTCTATGAGATTTAGGCTGGGATAAGAGCTAGGCAGAAATATTACAGTGAAATTTGATCTTGCCGGAATATCTATCTTGTCTGAGAACAAACCATTTCATTCAATATATTAATTACACTGGTCAAGAAGAGCTCCAAGGAACTCATGCAGCTTTCCTGCCAGTGGTCTGAGGCTGATCCACAGGCTTTACCATGGTCAGAGCCAAACACAGTCCCATGTGACCTGAAACTCCAACACAGATATTATCTAACTCATGTCAGTTCCCTTTATGGGGGCCATCCAAGTGCCTTTAGCAGACCATATGCTGATATACGACATGATCCATAAACACTTAAAATGTTTAAACATAACTACAGATGAAGTGAAATCATTGGCTGTGTCTGGCCCCTGAGCTATAGGTTACCCGTTCTTGTCTTAACTATACCACGTTCTTCCACCATCCTTTCTTCATTAGCCTGTTTCTCCTGCATGTTCTACTATTGGCACTTAGTTTCTGGAAGCAAAGGTTTTCGTCTTGATCTGTGTATCATTCCTGTGTGTATATATATAAATGCTTGAACACATTTCTTTCCAGTAAAAGAAAGATTCTATAGTTCCAACTTTCCCACCCTGTTGTCTTTTTTTTTTTTTTTTTTTTTTTTTAATTTACTTAAGAGCTCCATCACAAGCTAGCAAACACCACAGAAAATTCTCCCCACGCTCTACCTTACACTAAGAGAACACTGGATGGGACATAGTAAAGAAGCATGCATAGCTACATTTAGTGCCTGAGAATGCCCTGCCATTGTCACCAGTGTCCTGTCAGTGTCACCAATGTCCTGAGGAGGCATGAAGGGCAGCAGGGCAGAACCTCCACCACAGTTTGCAAACACCTGCACAGTAGACATAAGCAATAAGCCAGACAATTTTAGTGTGGCAAGCAACTGGTCTCAGTAACCATAGCATATTTGACTGGGTAACTTTCAGAAATCTACAGTTTACTACACTTCTTTGAGTGATGAGAGTAGGAGGGGCAAGTAAAGGAGCTGCAAGATGCATAGCAGAAGCCACAATTAGCAGTACCTACAAGATACTGAAAGATAAAACTCCAACCCAAATCCTCATCACAAGATTGGGAAAACAACAACAAATTTACACAGGCAGTTTTCATATCATCATTAAAAACACCAAAACCTTCATTCCCTTTTTGTCACTGTAACCATATTCTTCATTCTCCCATACCACACCTACTCTCTTAAGGCATCCAAGACATTATTTTCTGCTACCATCTAACTGTCATGTTTGCACAAGAAGTACTACTTCTGCTTCCAGCATGGAGGGGTGATAAAACACTCTGAGAAAGGTTTTGTCCCTTCCAGATTCTACAGAATACCACAAGAGAATACCCTGAAAATCTTTTTCTTTTGTGCTTACAGTCTTCAACAAGACTCTAGATATACACTATTGTTAGGCAAAATACCAGAATGTAATTACTTCTTTGAATAAAGCCTACATATTAGCCTCTCTTTTGGGTGTGCCTGTTTATTGCAAAAATCTATTCAAAGACTCCACTACAGCAACCATATACAAATATATATACACATACATGTATGAGTTTATTACTAACCTGGAACAAAGGGAAAATTTTTTTCTTCAAAATATGTCCATACACATATTTTACCTGTATTAGCTAAAACTCTCAGGATACATCCAAAAATGGGTTTCCTGGAAAAAAACCCAAAACCCTATTGTACCAGTTAGTAGAATACCTTTGTAAATAGCATTAACTGACCATTCATTGGCGCAGAAGGGGTAGGGAGTGGTTGCTTTTGACAACTAGGAGACTGGGGTTGGGGGAAGGGAGAAGAAACAGAAGACCCTAAGCTCTTGCAGAGGTGACAGAGGCGTTGGAGTGCAATCAGGGTATTTGTCCTTGGAACAGATCTAATGGAAAATTGCATCTTTTGAGATGCTGCTTTTCCTAATGAAGGGATGTTGCTTCCTCGAGCTTAGCAGCTAAACCAGCATTCCACTCCACACTCATCTTGAGTGATTACAGCTTGCTCTTTATGGTGTCCTGCTGACATGGCTTACTAGCTGGGCCAAGATATACCAAGATGCCATGAAGTACATTTGAGCCTGGAATCAGGCCTCAGATAAACACTGTAATGGCCTGACACTGCAGAAAATTTGAGTCAAACCATTTAAACAAATCACTTTAGGCACCTGTTTCCCAGAATAGCTGCCCCAGTCTTAACAGGCAGACACGCTCTCCATGATAATCAAGACTAGAAGTGGGTATGGTCTAAATTTAAGATCAACTGGACTGAAGCAGATGTTTACAACAAAGACAGCTACAAAGGTCACCATGAACCAATTAAATGCATTTCAGCTAAGTTCTTGTACCCCCACCTCCTTTGTGCCTCTAAAGCACTCATTAGTGTTCATCTTTTTTTGGTACAAAACTTCATCTTGTTTTACTTTAAATGTGAATTCCAAAAAAAGTACATACAATTTGTAGCCCAGGAGATAAACACTAGACTGTACCTCCGCCATCAATTTTAATGAGACAGACTGGGAGCACCGAGTCTTGGAGAACAATTGTGTCAGGAGTTGCTCACATTCAGTCCTGTATTTATACAAAAAAAGAGATCACTCTTAAAAAATAAAAATGTCAAACTGAGATTCCAGTACATCTGCATTTCCAATTCTTTGTTTGCTGATACTTTTTAGTTTAAAAAAAAAATTAAAAAAATAGATGTAGGTAAATGAGGCACTCTTTAAAAGAATTAAGCACTGCTTTTAACAGATGGAGGAAAGCAGCTGTGACACTGTGCTCACCATTAACAGTTTTTATACAAATCTTCTGAAATGGTCCTACCAGCGAACCAGTAACTACAAAAGTACTAGCTCTGTCTGCCATGGTAGCACTCAGTGACTCACTGTTAATCCATGTGAGGTCCAGGACTAAACTGGAATTGCTCAAGCAGTTTATGCTGTTCCTCCCAGAGCCTGCTGCATGGATGGCTGAATGTAGCAACTCCTAAATTGCCACAGTTCACAATCCAGCATATTAAAGTAACCTGAAATGGGCAATGGCTTAAGGCACTGGATTGCACTGGTGGCAAACTGTGATAGTTTAGGAGCTGCTACACACCCTATTCAGCTCTATCTGCCTTACAGGTCATATTCTTCTCAATGGCTAAATGGTTCACATTAAATTAAGGCCACTAAAATAAAATCCTAGTGAGCAAGCATCTTCATGCTTTACAGCATAAAGCAATAAACCAATCTCTGAACAAATACTTCCATCCAACTCGGTGCTAAAGCTAGAACTAAGTGATTTCTCAGCATCACTTTCAACTATAGTTTTCTATGATTCCAGCCTGATGTAATGTTGCACTGTCAACTAGAACAGTGAAGAGGTGTGATAAGCTATCTACTGATGCTGGAACCCAGACTCACTATGCCACTGCTGTTCTCCCCAGGTGTATGCCCACTGTACATCAAATGCAAGAGTTCCTTTGTTCCAAAGTTATTTTTCTAGCTTGAGGACTCAATATACAAGCCTTTTTTTGCAGCTCTCATTTGCCTGCAGTACAATTCTCCACTGTACTGAACTTCTCAGGTAGTTTCAATAAAATCCAAAAATTTGCAATGCCCTAATTGATCTTATTCAATCTCATTCTCAAGAATAATTACTGATGAAGGTTGGCCTGGACTTTATCTTGAGCAAAAGAAAGAATGATCTTGGATATTGCACTCATCTCCATCAAAAGGCCTTTAAAGCTCTTACAGTTTCGACATGATTATTACACTAATGGCCAATGGGGCCTCTTGGAAAAGTGAAGGAAGCTGCACATATTCCTATCACCCCTCTTTCACCCCCCTTCCTTCTACTACCTCTTCACTGTCATACCGTGAAGAGTACATGTTAATCTCAAGATCTCTTTAACTTCGTTATATAGATGGACGAATGTAACAGAACTAAACCGAGGTGGAGAAATAACTATGACTGGCATCATGTCTGCATTCCTGTTAATGGTTGTTGAAAAGCACAATCTAAACAGTAACTTATGTGGCCTGACTGGAACAGAGCTGCTGCAATTATGAAGTGTAACTGGAGACAAAGTCTGGTAACTGAGAACAGGCAAGAATATCTATCGCAGGGCAGGGCATGGCTGTTGGACAAATTCACTTGATTCCATTTTTTCACAAGGAAGTTTTTAAGTGAAAGAGACAGTGAATCAGCATAATAGATGCATCAGAAGAATTCCTAAAAGACAGAGACTGATTAACAGTAACTGACCTAAGGAGTTACACCCATCACCTGCTTGTACATCATACAAACAACTGCAAAAATCAGGCAATTACTCTGGTATTTTACAGAAATTATTATTTTAGAAATTGAAAACTGGTTTATATGTGGTAGAGGAAAGGAGTTCTGAAAAAATGGTTCAAGTCAAGAGCGCTATTAATTACCCATACATTTCTAAATCAAGATCTTATATAGGATAAAACAAATCTTAGCAGATTTACATTAAGGAACAGTAAGACAGGCACTAACACAGGAGAAACATGCGCATGCATGCAGCGATATGAATACACAAATTAGAAGGGTTCAAGTCTTTACACTCATCATAATTAGAAAAAGGAAGTCCTGATGCAAAGCCCATAAATATCAAATGGAAGGATGCACATATACCTTACTAAGCAGTGAATTAAACGTAAAAAACTGGACTGCTAAATACTTACTTCAAAGGGAATGAACTTAATTAATAACTTAAAGTATACAAGTTTTGGACAAACAGGACCTTCTTAGTGTGCATGAACGTATTTCATCTGTAATTTCAACTACCGCACCTTTAGTGAAAAATATTTTAGTACTTATTCCACAACACACATATCAAGAAAACGATTTCAGCACACAATACTACTGCCATTTTTGAAACCTCACCCTCACTGGTCTGTCTACTGTCAAGGGCTGTATGTCCTGTAAAAGTCTAGCAAATGAATATATCCTAAAATGCACTAATATAATTTTGAATAAATTTATCACAGGTATTTTATTATCCTAATGACAGAAAACATTACATAAAGTGATAGAGGTGCCATAAAATGAATGTTTACTATGGAAAAGAAAACAATTGGTGATTTAAAATCACCATCTGAAGGTAAAAACAAAAACTGCTCAAGTCTTATTTCAAAAATTGCCATTTCCTGTATTCAATAATTCTTCCAGAGCAAATGATTTCATGCTCAATTTTCCCTACAGAGATACATAAGGCATGCATCAAGGATTCAATTATAAATTATTCCAGTACAATAAAGCACCAAACAGAATTTAAACTTGTTTCAGGGTGCAAACAGAAATCAACCCCTCCCCCAAATGAGTACTTTCTCCATTTACATAACATGAATACACAACCACCATTTACAACACTTCACAGGTTTACCTGAAAACCATGACATACTTCCAGCCAACTTCTGTGAAAATTTCTACAGTCAGTTCACTTTGCTACAACCATAAAATTAAATCAGACTGTGACAGATGGTGTCCAGCCTGTCTGAAGATACTATCTGCTGTATAAATATTGATGATTTTAGTAAGTTGTGCTCCAAATATACATTTTGAAAGAATATAGTTTCCTCTCTGGAGCTTAACTAACAGTAAAAGCTTTCACCATGTTACCATGGCAATATGTTCCCTAAGGTAGGATTTAGAGGAGTTGGGCCAAATAATTCTCTTGGCTAAACACTGCTATATTCAAAGTTGCATAGACTTACTGATATGGGAAAAGAATGAACATCTAGATTTGGTGAACTGCATGGATTTCAGCACCCTGCTGACAGGTAGCTAAACCTCGTCTGCTACTGAAAACTCTGGTTCCTGGGTAACTTCAAAAGCTTTCCACAGATTGCCTTTTCTTAGCAAGTCTCTGTTGGTACATTACTTGCTTGGGAATTGTTTCTTTTCTTAAATTTAATTCTTGGATAACAGCTTGGGCAACTCACCCACTTTTTCTCAAGCTCACCAGGTGACGCTTTGCACTTACTAAGTCCTGATTCCACATTTCTTGCACATGAGCAAGTCTCTGGTCCCACGAGGAAGACAAATGGTTCCAACTAAGACTGGGATTATAGAGTGTCAGAACTAGGAGTACATGATCCATTTATTTTAATGCAATTTGGGTTGACTGTCTCCATGCATTTGGTTCCCAATACATGATTTCGGAGGTGTGCTTGTTCCACTTTGGGAGCAGAATGACCACATAATGAAAAAACATTTTTGAATGCTTTATTTTATCTCAGGCCTGACCCAAGAAACAGGTCAAAACGGTTTCGCTTAAACTAGGGAATTGCAGACCGCAGCTCAAAGACAGAAACTAGCATTGAGGAATCTAGCACTGCCTGCAAATTAAAATGAAGTAGAACAGCTAAATTTTCATTTGATTTGTAGAAAATTCATTCACAGCAAAACACAGCAAGATATGTACATCAGCCACCCAGTGCACTATATATGGAATGCACGTTCTCAAAGTACAGAAAAACTCTCTCCACCATGCATAAGTATGGAGTCTTCCTATCCAAGACACCACTACCAAAGGGAGCTTTGGCTGCTTTGTCTTAGCAGGAGCAGCTCGAGCTACATCTCTCACTTCATGTCATACTGGTTGGCACAGGGCCAGAGAAATATAAGAAGCACCTGAAAAACCACGTTTCCTCTTCCTTCCACAACTCCAAACACAATCCAAAGTGTCTCTATATTAGTAAGCACTGCAAGGCAGAATGGACATAACTAATTCAATGTCACAGAGTTTGTCAAGATAAGCAGCAGATATAGTCCAAAATAAACAGAATAAGACCCTATGTTACTTCCGTGATGTACTCAGCTGCTTCCATCATACAGCATTATGCACATCCAGCAGAGCAACATTTTTAAGCACCCTATTTTAATACTGATTCTGGAATGAAACAACAGCTAAATGAAGACAATGTGCAAACTGGTGGAGCTTGACAGGTCCATAAATCCCCCAAAGGTGCAGAACGGTGATGTGAAGAGTGTAATTCCAAGCCAACGTAATTTAATTTCAGAACTGAAGTAATAGCTCAGATACAACAGAGATCATGTTCTCCAGACGTTCTCATTCCACTAATTTAGACACTGTTTGTGCTTCTAGCCCTTCCCCCTCTTCACTGCCTCAGCATACTTCTCTTTGCAATATGGCAGGATAAAATGAAAGGATGTCATAGAAACAGAAAGAAGAAAAGAGAGGAAAAAAAGACACACTCATGAAAATCCTGCCTAAGCCAGTGAAACATAAGGATCCCAATCTGTCTACCTCACTGAAAAAAAATAAATTGAGAGATGGTGTGATCAGTGTCTGTGAGTACCTATATTGGAAAAAAAGTATCTGATCTAGACACTCACATAATCTAGTAAATTAGAACAAATCTACAGCCAGTGATTGGAATATGAATCCAGGCAAAGACATAAAATTCAAGAAGAAAAACAAGTTCTGCAAGTTATGGCAAAAGCACATGGCACACATCAACTTAACATTGCATTATTCCAGCTGACAGGAAAGTCAAGACGGTAACCTGCCTGAATGGAAATAAAGGCTTAGAGAACCACTTCTGTTGGCTGAGAATAGTTTGCAGAGGCCAGTTATTCTTATAAGTGGTCTAATTGCTTCACTGAATAGGGTCTGCAGCATCATACTATATTTTCATCAGGAAAAAAAAAGTACTTCAGGAAAAGAGTGCTATTCCTGTTTATTAAGTCAAAAGAAAGTTCAAAAGTTAAGGATTAATAACTATTAAAATAGATAACTGACTGATGGAAAGAAAAAACTGAAACCAAAGTCAGGATCTGTAGAAAATTCTATGATCTGCCTTAAAGAGAGAAAGCTCTAAATCATAGTTTAGCATCTGGCCATCTTAGAGAGAAAAATAGCACTGGATCTCTGTATTTCAGTCCTAAGAATTAAAATACCATGGGGACTGATTTATCTACAGTGATTTTTGTTGAGGGCCATGCAAACTTCCATGATACCCTGTGTTTACTTTATTTGAGCTGAAATCCAGGACAAAAAACAGAGAACACTACTAATTGACACCTACCTGGCAGGTCTATCTCCTACATTTTCCTGTCAGTGATTTGTCTCACTTGCTCTGGACTCAAGCAAAAGAAATACAGGATGGAAATCGTACACTTTTTGTCTAAACAACACTCTTTGGTGAGTTGTACTTTTTGCAAGCATCTTACAAGGCACAATTTGGTTATCTCATAATAAGCACCTGGTGCTATTTGAGATACCCTATGAAGTCCACAGTAATCTACACAGACTTGGGAAGTATGTCACTGGACATTCAGGAGAACCACAACCCTCTTGAATCAGCAGCTAGATAACAGACAATATTCTCTGTGGCATTTCATATTGCACTGGTATCTATTTTATACAACTGCATTGGGCCCCTAATGCCCTTGGACATCAAGTCTACGCTAGCCAGCTGCCTGTTGTCCTCTCCAAGTCAAGCTGCAATTTATACCACACTCCAATTTATCTTTCACTGCTATCAACAGACAGATAAGGCAAGATTACAATGTGCAGCTATGACTTGGAAGACGCCTACAAAACATCTTGTGTTTCTTCTTTTGATCACAGACTCTAGGTGAAATCTTGACATGGCTTCCTTTCAAGCACAGTGCTTTTCTTCCCAAAACAAAGCACCAGGTGCCCCAATCAAACCATGTCAATCTCAACCAATACACTGAAGCATCATTCCAGTTCTGGGTAAAAAAGAGGGATTGTCCTATGCCATTCTATCACACCCTGTTATCTTTGCCTCTGAGAGACCTAAACATAAAAGTAAACTCCTTGAGACTTGTGAAATAGTCCTGTGTAAGTCTTCATCTCACAAGTGATTACAATTATGTATAATACAATAAGACCTCTCCCCAAGGTAATTGCAGCAACTTTCCCTGACATTCTACATAACACACAACATATCTAGATAACAGTTTCTATATTAAATAAGTGAACGGGAAATACCCACAGTAGACAAGGTGCACAGCAGAATGGCTTTTTTATCTATTTCATTTGCATGCAGTATGTCATTTAGAGATATCACCAAAACATTAAACTATCTAGCTGATCACAGCTGGCTGATCACAGCTGGCTGATCACATGTTGTAAAGTGGCTTTGGGATAAAAGACACTATATGTATTAAAAATATTACTTTAAATACTGTAACATAATAATTGTTGATATCATCAGTTCTGAACAGGTACCATCTTCACATGAAGAATACCACATTCACCTTCTTGTCAAATTGCAAGGTGTACAGGGGAAAGGAACACTTTTTTTTAATTACTTCCTGCAATCAAGCAAAGTACGTGAAATTCCTATCAAATAATAGATTTCATAAGAAATTAGTGAGAAAGGCTCTCAAAGAAAACAAAGGCATAAATGACAGCAGTAAAGCTATCTACCCTGGACCTCAGTGATCACTGCACAAATTCAATAAATCAAGTTCACACAAACAGAAATTATAGAGTGCTTGCATATCTTCTTTTTAAAAAGTCTATTTTCTTAAATAAATGAATACTTAAAATCAAATTTAAGAATTTCAAATTGTAAGCATATTTATTAACTGGACCATAGAAAAAGCTATGCTGTCTTTTGAGTATTTATATAGGTATAATCTTAACATTTGTTATGAAAAGTTCAAAGCTGTTCCACTTTTGCATGTGAAGCTTTTTTTTTTTCCTTTAAGATAGAAGTATCTTTTGTCCATATTTTTAAACTAACAGATCTCAAAGATAATCTCATAATCCATATGGTTACATTGCTTTCTGAGGAAATGCTGTCATTAACACAGAACACCCTTGGAAATTAGATGAGAAGTTCAAAGGTTCTGTCCTAAAAAAGCATGAAAAATAAAAACAAGTTGAAACAGTTACCATTACTGCCAGCAGCAGTGTGTGGAAATTGCTGCCAAATACAAGCAATTCCTTTAATTTTTGTGGTTACCTAGCAAATGTTTGTAATAAAACCTTTGTTTTCAATTGGCATTGAAAGGATTGGGAAAAAAGACATGAGGAAAAAGCCAACTCTTCAGACGTTAGCTGGAAAAGAAAGCGTGCTAATCCATGAAATTCCTATTGAAGTCATGAAGTTTCACTTCACTTTCCTCCTTAGACAAGCAGCAAGGAATAGGAACAAATTTCAAAGTAATTTTAGCTTCTTTCCCATCATAAAAAAAAAATTAAAATCACAGAACAGATGGACAAAATGCTGCGCAACGAAACCTTCACTGGGGACTGTACTCAACAGAATAACTGCCTTAAATAGCCACTTGAAAGCTGCCCCAGATCATTTCACCAAAACCAGACTTTACTATAGATCTTCTTTTGACCTCATTGGGTTCAGTAAGAAACCTAGGAATGGCACACTGACACATCTGTCTTTCAGGCCTGTGGTTCCCTCAATGGAATCCAGATCTCAAAGTTGTGTACCAATGCTATCCGTACAATGTCTGGGGAGAAACAGGCATTCAAGCAAAGCTTACCCAAAGCTGCAGGCATGAAGGATGACAACCAGCTAGTTATCTTAGAGGAAACAGTTGCCACCACACTATATCTGAATTCCTTGCTCTGTCTAAAACATGGACAGTCCAGGTTTCCTCTCACAATCCTGGGTGCCTACAGTTGTTCTGTGAATGGCCAGAGAAGGACTGCTGTTTATTTTTGTAGCACAGCTGGAAAAAGTAGCAGCGCTTTTAGGTAACAGCTCAGTGGCATAACCACTTTTCCAGGCAGTGACAGGCTTAGACTCACTATGCAGAAGTGAATGCAAAATCCAAAGTCAGAAGCAGAAAGCAAGGGAGAAATAACTCACTTGTGCAGTTTCGCAAAAGGGAAAATAGAGGATTCTTGGGTTTGTTCCTACAAATGTTTAAGCAAGCAGAAGCAGTTTTTGGAGCACCAAAAATAACCCAGACCTCTGCTGAAATTGCAAACTCACTAAGATGCCAGGCACTACCTTTCACATCTTTCTCTCTCTGGCTGCCCTTTCTAAACAAAGTAGTCACAGCTGCATCATGAAGAGCCCAATTTAACTGATATGGGTGTTTTCAGCTTCACAACAGTTACAGCTCTACCCTATTTCTCAATCCCTACACTTAACAGAGATACAGGTGATTATCTCAGATATATACAGAAGGGCATAGAATTGCACATGCCAAGACAAGGAAACAATAAGAGTTTACACCTTTATGCATTTAAAAAAAAATATAGCTCTTGCCCATTGCAACCGTTCTTATCAGCAAAGCAGAGATCACCCTGATGAGAGATTAAGACACTGAGAAGCCTCAAAATTTGAAGTAATAGTTTTTTTATGCTCAACTCCTAACAGCTGAAGTTGAATCATTTATCAAACATATTAGTCAAATATTAGACACAAGATACGATCAGTCTGGTGCTGTAAGGGTGGCTTTCGATTATTCGATGATTTTTGGTCTTCAAGGTAGATTAAGTAAGGCTAAGGAGCTCTTCAACAAGAGGAAGTTGCAATCAAAATACGCTGCTTCTCTTTTCCCCCCCAAGATCATCACTGGCGTTCACATACAGCTTTCCACAGGTCAAGACTAGTCTGGTCCAAAAGCTTACTGCTACTACCCATTACTTAAAATTGGCTTATCCTGGCTCATTCACACATGCATTACCTCCTGGGTGCCACCCCACTCCAGCCTATTCAGACAGGTATAACCTATTGGCAGGCCAGGTGCCAGTCATCTGATTGTTTCCAATTGCCACACACTGGATACCATTATCCTAGTTTTATTATGTTTTTTATGAACTATACCAGCTAGCAGACATTATCAACTAATTTACTTCCTGCCCTAGAAGACATAGTCTTGTGCTGTGCCTGAGTGTAATAAAATACAATTTAAATAAATAAATAAAAATCAACAGGCCTTCATCCTACAGCCCCTTTCCGTAGTGTTTTCACTTTTTCCTCTCTTCTGTGTTTTGCTTGCTTCCTTCATTTAGCAACTTAATTACTTCTGAAAGAAGCCAACCTTTTAAATTTCATTATTCTTGCAAATTGGGCTTGCTTTTTTTAAATATTATGAAAGGAAGACCTTTAAGTGAAATGTTTATTGCAAATAGTGAATAAACCAACAACAGCTACAGGACTGTTTCTGTCAGCCCACTGACCGCAATATTGAAGTGGCTCGCCTTAGACAAGGTAAGAGGATGATTCAGGTGTTTCTGGATGTAAAAGAATAAATCAAACCCTGGGATAACAGAACCAGCAAATAAAGGCAAGCTTTCACTCCAATGATTAGCTTTATTTACTATTAACGAAAGACTAATTTTGCTTTTTATATCTACCCTAATACTTGTCCATTTAACTTATTTAAACTGTTAACATCCTGGTTTGCATTCCTTGAAAGTATTTTGAAAGTTCATCAGAATAGACCTGTTCTGACACAATCAGCTGAATGAACGCTTTAGAGTAGTTATCCTGGTGACTCGAGAGATTTTTCAAACAAAAACCTTGTCTAACTCTCCAGTCCTTTTGTTCCAGGCCACAAAAGTGCAAAACCTAGCAAGACTTAAATCTCGGTACCTAGAAGATGATGCTGGGAATGCAGATTCCCTAAGTCACTTTCTGCAACATTTAATGTTTCTCTAACCAGAGATGCTATTTATATTCAGTAACACTTACTGTTCTTGTTTGCTTTTCGCCAGTAATAACTTACCACAGGACTAGTTGGTCCATTTTTACATCTTCACAGAAAAGACAACACCAGATTGAAGTAGAGCCACCAAATCTTCTTTATGTAATTGTACCTCTTCTTGAAAAGACAGTTAAGACCTAAACAAAAATAAGCAATAATCATATTTTTTTCATCTTTCCCAGAAAATGCATGGAGAAACACGGCTAATTCTTCCAATATAATCTATTTTTTATCACATATACATACATATCCAGATATATATATAGCAGCCCTTTTTACATAGACACTAATAATATACAAAAGCTAGCCAAAACCCCCTTATTTTTATTTGATCATGTCATACAAGTTTCATGATCAATTTCGACTGAACTATGGAAACCCATGGTTAGATTTTAATTTTTGTCTTTTCAAATTCTTTGCAGGCATGCATTTTCCAAGCAGGTAAACACAGAGGCAACATTACTATTTATTACAGAATCCATTTTGGCTACTCTTTATGAGCGAGTCTTTTTCCTCACATTGCACAAGTCTCAACATGGAAAAACACTGCTCAAGTCAGCGAAGATTACAGTGAAGCAGATTGAAGATATAATCATTCCTATTTCAGGTTCCAAATTATTGATATCTCCAAGTAGGACTTCAAAGAATTGACTGTCATTATTAAGCCATGCTTATATTCCAAAGATCATCTTATACACATGCTTTAAAACTTTTCTCATCCCTACACAGTTCAGAAAAAAGCTCTTTACAGCTGAATACAGTATAATCTGGCTTCCAGTTATGGGAATAGGGGAAGGCACTACTTCAGGTTTCCATTTTTCCCAAGTACTCCAGAACGGCTATGACTGTACATCACCTTTGGGCTGGATGCCCACAATCACCTGGCAGCACTGAAGGATCTCCAAGATACTCCCTGATGGTTTTGTTCTTACATAGCATATTATACACACCACCACATTCAGTATTAGGACTTCTCCCTTCCCAGTGCAGCATGGAATATAGTGCAGTTTCACCACAAACTCTCAAATTTCTCTGCTCTTTCCATACATATATACACACATACATTATACCAGTAAGTATAAATATACACATACATACACACAGAAACATATTACACAATGAAAGAGAAAAGCCACAAAATTTTAGTACTGCATGGCTCAAAACTGTAAGCACACAGTCTGGCAGCCCAGTGGCCTCTTACAAAAAAAGGTTTATTCCACATTTGTCTATGCTTGTAGAAAAACGACAAAGAGATGTATGTGCTCCCTTACAGGTAGTTTTTTTCCATACTGCCTTTCAACAACCTCAATCTTCCCTGGTGGCATGCCAGGAAAATCCTATCACTCACACAGATCAGGAAAACCACCATCACAGTTCTTAGACCTACTGTAGCCAACAGTGTTTGGTACCTAAATCAATACACATGATATGATTGCAAACTAGAAACAGGCATATGCTTCAGCAGTAACTGTAAATGTCAGAAGCAAGCGCATATTAATCTGCATCACCATTATGAAGTCACCTAGATAATAGAGGACTTTGAACTACTGCTGTCATAAACTTCGTACTCCCACATACCTCTTCCTTCTTGCTATGTAAGATCTTTGAGCCCATGCACGCCTTCATATCCCACTGCTCTCTATACCAGCCACTTAGGGTCTGCTCTGGAACACACAGAAAGTAATGAAAAGACTCCCACTGAATTCAGCAGTAACACTTCAAGCCCTTCCACAGACCATTTGTCAAGTGTTATGCAAATCTGTGCCTTATAAAATAAAATCACTCTTCACTGCTACCACACCTTAAGATGTGGCAGAGTATTTTAAACTTGCTGTCTTTCTATGAAAGAAGAAACACAAGAGGAACAATAGCTACAGAAATTAGACAAAAACAGAGGGTGGGGGACAGTTAACAAAATTCAGTAACTACACCAAAACATAGCAAAATCAATAGTTAAAGATAAGATTTTAACCAATAAATGCAGAGGAAGATGTTTTTAAATTGCCTCTCTCTTCCTGGCCCAAATTAATGGTCATCTTAGACTGGGCATTCACAGAAGAAATAACACTTACTGATGTTTGTGTAAGTACAATAGAATCCCAATTATGATCACAGCCTACAGCTACAATAAATAGCACAAAGAATTAAGATGGAAAGATGATGCATAAGCAGTTCTTAAATGTGATGAAAACATCAAGGCATCTGTTTTAAAGAATTTGAGCTATTTAAAAAAATCCCTCCCTTCACATAGGCTGGGGTGTGCCTTTCTAGAGCAAGTGAGGCTTTATCTTTAAATTTCAGTTATGATCAACAGAATGGGGTACAGACTGCAAGCAGCTTTCCACAGACTCACTGGCATTAACACCTCTGTGTGTATCAGCACAGTCATGTAAAGAAACAGTATAATACAAGCCTGCTTCACAACAGCTGCAAAGAGCTTACTTAATTAAACTCTTCCCATCCACAGGCAGAGCTCAAACACTTCAAGATCCTAGGATAAAAGGTGCTAGGAAAGACAGACCCATTATTTATTACTCGGCAACCAAGACCAAATATAAAAGACTAACCAATAGCCTTTCAAATCCCACACTGCCAGCTGGCACTGAATGATAAGTGAAAGCACTGCAAAGTGCTTTTTCCCTTGCTTTTATAACAGTGTAATTTTAATATGTGGTATATGGCACATTGCCATTTCCATTTTTTGAGTGCAAAAGCCTGTTATGGGGAACAGGGAGTACAGCCAACAGAACCAGATCTACCAAGAACTTTGAATTAAAATTCATTGTTTCATGGGTGAACAGCAAACATTTTTTTCTTGGTTTACTCTTCATTTTCAACACTATTTGAATGAACTGTTAAGATAAACTTTTTAATAAAAGCATTACCAACAAGAGACCAGTTCTTCAACTCTGCTTAAATTCATTTTTGCCAAAGGGATTTACAGCCACCTACATGCGAATCAGCATTCTTGCAAGAGCAGCAGAATGCCTCACATCACAGTCTGTGGTGGGTGAAGGCATAGCACTGTCAAATCTCAACACATACATATGACATGGGAGTCACTGCATTCAGCCCTACAACATACCTGCAGAATTTGACAGCCTCTAGGGGAAGCTCTGACCAACTCATCCTTGATGTGCCAAGCATGAAATCATTGAAGATGAGTATCTAACCCTACCTTCATAACCACCCCATTTCAGAGAGGTCAGCCTCACAGCTGAAGTGTCTGGGTGTTACAGACACGGCAGAAGGCTGCATTTTTGTCTTAGAAGCATGCATAACATATGCAACATGAAAGTGAGAACAAGTAACTACTGGTATGATGCTAAGTATTCACATTTATCTGCTAATGCAGATAAAAGGCAAATACGTTATCATTGAAAGAATAAGCTCTTTGATCCAACTTACTTTATCCTGAAAAGAATAACGACCAAAAAGAGAGTAGTGTTTACAGACCTACCCAAATAGCAGGGATGCAAGATTCTTGGTGGATTTTACTTGTACGTGATTATCTGGTTCTTTTTCTACTCTTTGATGTTAAAGCCAAGTTACTCCTCAAGGCAGCAATTTTTTTTTTAAGTAGAAACAGAATACAGACTCACAAAGACTAGGACCAGTCAACAGAGGAGAGAACAGACACTGTGTTATACAAATCACGGTTTCACCACGTAACCCTTTAAGCTACGGGTCTCCATTCCTAGATTGCAAAGAATTGGCATAGTTGCTTGAATTTCTATCCCAACTACAAAGCAGCAAAACTTCAGAATATCCCAGTCATGTTTTCAGGATGCTTCTTTCACAGTTTTCTCAGATTAATAGCTTATTTCTGTCCATATTACCTACTAAACTATACTTGCTGTAAGCATCTCCTCTTCATTTTTAATTGCTACTGAGCAGGCTAAAAAGGCAGATTATGAGACAGACTTCTTTCAAAACCTGGAGACTCCCAAAACCATTCTAAGGAAACTGGTAAGTGGGCTAGAAACCTGAGAATTTGAGGTTAATAGCAACAGGATTAGCAAATAAACACATCTCAGAACAACTGTATGCTGTAGCATGTCAACACTGCAGCATTACACAGGCATAACAGAACACTGTTATTAGGGCTGCCTAAATTAACTGCTGTAATGCCTCTAAAACAAGAAAACAATTTAATTTAAAAAGCCACAACACACAAACAGATATGTTTTACAGAAAATACTGTTTTGTGAACACATGCCTCTCAGTAAAACTGGATAGTCCCTTAAAATTCTGAATAGGAAATCCCTTCAACCTCCGGCACCTGAATTCCCTCTAAATTACATAGCTCAACAAGATCTCCTGAAATAAGTCTCCTTTTTTGTCAGAAGATAACTCATTTGCATTCAAGATGCACCTGTATTTCATCACTGGTCAGTCACTGTCAAAAAGATCTATTTAGCATAGTCTCCCTTAAGATGGGCTAGATCTTAAACGCATCCCATCACATACAAGCTTGCCCTGCGAGAGCCCTGGAAAAAGCTAGTTGAAGGCAAAACAACTGCAGACAGTTGATTTCCTTACATATAACCAACAGTTACTCTGAAAAACCACATTTGTTTCAAAAATGAACCATTAAAGCCAGTCTGGGAAAGCCTGGTCACAGGCTAAAGTGAATCTACTACTGCAAAAACAAATGCTGAGCCTGAATACAGTTCATGTCTGACAACTTCATAGGGAAACCGCAGGTTCAGATTGTTTAAAATGCAAAACCATAACGCTGAACCTGGGGGTTTATGCAATGCCAAGCCTTCAATTTCACAGACATACGCATGAAATTCAGTGTATTGGCTTTGTGTGGCAAAGTTTTGGTAGTGGGGAGGGCTACAGGGGTGGCTTCTGTAAGAAGCAGCTGGAAGCTTCCCCTGTGTTCGAGAGAGCCCATACCAGCTGGCTCTAAAACGGACCCACCACCGGCCAAGGCCAAGCCAATCAGTGATAGTGGTAACGCCTCTGTGATAACATTTTTTAAGAAGGGAAAAAAGTTGGGACAGACACAAACAGCAGCCAGAGAGAAGAGTGGGAACATGTAAGAGAAACAACCCTGCAGACCCCAAGGTCAGTGAGGAAGGAGGGGGAGGTGCTCCAGGCGCCAGAGCAGAGATTCCCCTGCAGCCTGTGAGGAAGACCATGGTGAGGCAGGCTCTCCCCCTGTAGTCCAGAGATGTCCACAGTGGAGCAGATATCCACCGGCAGCCCCTGGAGGACCCCACAGCAGAGCAGGTGGGTTCCCGAAGGAGGCTGGGACCCCATGGGAAGCCTGTGCTGGAGCAGGTTCCTGGCAGGATTTGTGGACCCATGGAGACAGGAGCCCACAGAGCAGGTTTTCTGGCAGGACTTGTGACCCCGTGGGCGACCCACGCTGAAGCAGTGTGCTCCTGAAGGACTGCACCCCATGGAAGGGACCCATGCTCGAGCAGTTCATGAAGAACTGCAGCCCGTGGGAAGGATCCACGTTGGAGAAGATCGTGGAGGACTGTCTCCCTTGGGAGGGACCCCACATTGGAGCAGGGGAAGAGTGTGATAAGTCCTCCCTCTGAGGAGGATGAAGTGGCAGAAAATAACGTGTCATGAACTGACTGTAAACCTCATTCCCTGTCCCCCTGCGCCACTGGGGCGGGGGGAGTGGTGGTGTAAAAGAATCTGGGAGTGAAGTTGTGCCCAGGAAGAAGGGGAGGGGTGGAGGAAAGATGTTCTGAGATTTGGTTTTATTTCTCATTACCCTACTCTGGTTGATTGGTAATAAAGCGAGTTAATTTTCCCCAAGGTGAGTCTGTTTTGCCCGTGATGGTAATTGGTGAGTGATCTCTCCTGTCCTTATCTCGACCCATGAGCCCTTTGTTATATTTTCTATCCCCATGTCCAGCTGAGGAGGGGGAGTGACAGAACAGCTTTGGTGGGCACCTGGCATCCAGCCAGGGTCAACGCACCACATTCAGCTACTAACTTTAATAGAAAATGGAAATGAGAACATAAACCAAGCCTTTGAAAATTACACAGATTTTGTTCAACAGGAATGAGACACTGGCAGCTGTTTCCTTCAGTTTTTTTATTACCCTCATGGGTCTTATTTTGAAATAAGAACAAGAATATCTGTTTGAAAAACTGTGTACTTACATATAAATGAGTATTCTGGCTTCAGTTAGAACCATCCAACTCATTTGGTATGGAGAAAAGTTAAAGAGAAGGAAGGGGGCGGAAGGTTTTAGTCTGGTCTTCACTTAAACTATCATTTAAATGACCTCCAACAAGAACAGCAAGAATTATTTTTAAAATGATACTGATGTTACCATCAGAAGTCCCTCCAATAATTTGGAGACCTTTCAGGGAAAAAGATCTTCATATATACCGAGTATACTTTTTAAAAAAGATTGCTGTGGGCTGTCAGACTGTTTTAGTGGGTTTTGGTGTCAAGTACCTCAAAATACATTGTTTAGAATAAACACCCAAGATGTAAGAAAACATTTTTCTCAGGGAAGATTAAACAACAATAAATCTTACTAACTCCAAGTAGAAATCCTTCATGACAGAATTCTTAAAAGCTTTGCAAAAGTCTAGGACTCAAAGAGTTGAAATAAGTCTCAGAAAAGTTTGTTTTAACAGCCTTCTGCCTTCTCCCTATAAAACAGGTAACAGTGGCTGCCTATCTTTATTAGAATGCATCGGGACCATGGAAGCAACAAACAAAAAATTCCACAAACTGAAAACATAACAATTTGCCAAAGGAAGAAAGAACCATGCCAAAAAACTTCAAAACCAGGAAACAAGTATTTATCTTTTATATAATCAGGAACGTGATTTGATTATGGAAGGCATATAGACAAAGAGTACGAAAAAGTATCTGTAAAAAAAAAAAGCAAAATGAAATGTTTTATGGCTGGTCTGAACTCACAATGGCAAAAAAAAAAAAAGCAACTTGGTGCTCCGCTGAAAAGGTGGCATGACACAGAAATGCAACATCATGAAAACAACAAATTGATAGATCAGGATCTCAAAAGCACACTCTCCCAGACACTATATTTTCTTAAATAGCTTCAGAAAGCAACTAGCTCTGCTATAGTAGACCTCAACTTATCCTTGACATCTTCTCTGTTCATAGCCTTTAGTTTCAGTCCCCTGAGTGTCTTTTCCATTAAGCCTTTATCTCAAGTTCAAGGGTCAGTGACACTTAAATGTTCTTTTTCCTTTCCTAACATGGTTTGAATGCAAAAAAATAATTTAAAAAAAGGTTGAAGGAGCTGAAAGTATATTATGCAGTGATGACAACTCAGTATGGCCAGAGTTACAAAGGAACTTTATGAAAGGCTGCACCAAGTTCCCAGAGGGCTAGAAGAGCAGGTCTTCCTTCAATTTAGGCAAATTCAGAATTAAACATCTAGCCTAACTATTAAACCGGCCACCTGAAAATGGGGTACAAATAGACTGCAGCCATTTACAAATATGCTACCCTCTAAAACTGTAGAGAATGAAGGGCACTACAAAGGGATGCTGAAGCATACTGTGAAGTTTGCATTACCACTGCAACATCATATAAAAGAGCACGCAGCAAGGAATTCATAAACGCATTTAAGACATTTCTGTTTGCAGGTATCTAGCACACAGGGAGCACAGGACCACAAAGAATGCCATCAGATATTACTGCAGAAACAAAGTTAACAGCCAATTCTGTTTCTACATGTGTTTGTAACACTTAGTAAAACCACAGTGATCATTCACAGCGCAGTCAGCACCTAAAGAAAGTCAAATTCTGGGTTTTTTCCTAAAAAGCTGGCTGTAACAAATGACAACTGCGAATCTGTTGTATATCCAGTGTTAACTGACAAGTCCTCTGGAATGCAAACTTTTTCTCAACTACAACCGTATGGTTTATCATGACAATACAAAGAGCAAAAATTAATGAAAACTCTCAGAAGTATCTGACATAATATAGAAGGGGGGGTGGGAGTATACTCTTTTTCAAAGAATCCCATCTAACTCAGGCTATGGGATGCTGTGGTCTCAATTGCGT
This sequence comes from Astur gentilis, assembly GCF_929443795.1. Classification (NCBI taxonomy): domain Eukaryota; kingdom Metazoa; phylum Chordata; class Aves; order Accipitriformes; family Accipitridae; genus Astur; species Astur gentilis. The sequence goes on from NC_064891.1 coordinate 26,163,735, forward strand.
GTACCACGCTGGCAAAGCCAGACATACATATTTTATAGCATTACAAACTACTTGTAGTAGAGAACCCAACATTAAAAAAAGACAAAAACGTGCATTTATTATAACATTACCACAAAAATTAGCATGCTAGAGGAGAATCATGGAATACATCAAACCAACCTATTTTAATAGGTGATACAAACACAAAATTTGCTCTCTGAAACAGTCTGACAAAAAAAAAAAAAGTCGAGGAAATGGAAGAAACAAAGCACATCTAGGCACATCTGTATTTTGCCTGGCTGACACTGACTGAAACGACCTGAAAACCCCACCAGCTCTTTCCAAACCGAAAATCGAGACACCCCCACCTGCAGCCGTAATCAGCAGCACAAGGGAGGCAAAGCCGAGAACAGGATGCCGAGAAAAAGCAGCATTTTAGACCTAGAGAAGTAAACCCGTGAGGCCTCGAGCGGTTACCGGGCGCCCAGTAGCCACCTACCGCCGAGGCTCCCTCAGGAGCGGCTCCCGGTGCGGAGGCCCAGAGAGTTTCGCGGCCGTCGGGCGAGGAGGCTGCGCGGCCTCGCACCCCTCGTGCCCCGCCACCTCTCAGAAACTTCTGCGCCTGCGCCGGGCACCGCCGGCCCCTGCCCTGCTCCGCCGCTGACGTGGCTGGGGCCGGCCCTTCGAGGCGCTCGTCCCTGACCGGCTCCCGCGGACCTGCGCAGGGGCACTAAGGACCCTCTCCTCAGCGGCGGCTGCGAGCTCCCCGAAATGGCGGCCGGGCAGCCGTTGCCTGCCCTGCCTCCCTAGGCCGTTCTCTGACAGGCTTGGGTTTTAACGCCAGGTACCGAAATGCTAGAAGTCAAAATAATATACGGGCTTCTTCAAGTCGCTTTCTATAAGGGGCGGTTAGGAAGCTTAAAAAAAAAAAAAGTATGGAGCTTAAAGCCCAGAACCTCCTCCTTTTCCCCCCGGCACCCATCACACCTGTGATGTTGCTGGACTCGGGCGGAGACCTCACACCCTGCACACCTCCAAAAAGACGTTGGGGACTGAGTCCTTTCAGGTCTTTTCCTTCCTAAAACAGTGAAATCTGGGGCACGTTTAATTGCTCTTGCCTGAGGGGAGGTGCCGAGCTGGAGCTCCCTGTGGGGGGGTGGGGCGGGGTGGCGGCCCTCCCTCGGTGGAAAAAGTGGGAAAACGTTATGTATGCGTGCCCACGTTTCACAAAGTAATTTCAGCCTGCAAATAATAAAAACATAATGCATGTCTGTGCAAAATGCCTGAGAAGTTCATTATGTTCGCTCACCGTAGGGAATACCTATGGAAATACCTTTTCATGCAATGGCAGAATGGCTATGGTGACTTCAGTACCATGAATACTTTATTATTTTTTTTTTAAGCTATGTAGATTGTATATGTTTTGCCCATGCTGTGCATGCACACAAACGCTTGAGGAGGTGATTTTCAGCCTGCTTGCTGTTTTGACTTCCACATTGAACCGAAATCTAAAAAATGGTGATGCCAAATTAATAATAACAAATCATTAAAATCCTGTTTTCTACTCACAGTGCATGAAGCCAGTTAAACTTTTTTTGGCTCAACCCAAAGGTCAACATAACGAGGCAATGTGTGATCATACAGGATGTGCATATAAGCTCTTACCTGCTACACCAAGCTGAGAAGTAAGCTACTGGCAAGAAGCACCTACAAGACCTCAGAGTGAAGAAAGTAAGCACTGAAAACATACCTTTTTTTGCTGCCTTCTCTAGATGCAGCAATTGTAATACTGTCCAAGAAGGTACTGGCTTTGTGAAAGAGTAAGAAGAAACAAGGAGCTTGTGAGTTAAATTTATTATTTTAATTACATAATACTTGATATATTTAAAAATGTAATATTATAAGGTGCCTCTTACAAGTAGCCTGTTTCTCTTACAGTTAATCTGTTTGAAACACAATGAATTCTTACAGATTTAACTAGATGTTAAAGGTGGTCTCCTAAGAGTCTGCAAGTCAGGGTCATACCTATGGGTTTCTAGTATGTTTTTCTTTACCATCTGCTGATTTACATAGTTCAAATCGTGGATGTGCTTCTGATTGAATTGCCACCAGCAGTTCCATAGTTTAGCTTGATCTTCAATTTTACAGGACATGTTATACTGGACTACAAATATAACAGATGTGTAAGAAGTAGGTTGGGACGTGTATGTTTGTAGTAGTTTAAAAATACGAGAGGGGGGTTCCTTACTAGTATATTCATGCTTGTACAAATCATTGTAAGGATGCGGTTTTGCTAGACTCCTTTATCTACAATGTTATATACTTCAATTCTATACCTTTGTTAGTTAGTTTTACCTTGGGAAATCACTTATAGTGCTGTAACTTCGTATTTCAACAGGAGCTTGGAAAAAAACTTGCAACTTTTTTAAAAATAAGTTTGTACATTCATTTTGTAAGGTGGCATGACAATTATGAAGACTACTTTTTTCTCTACGTTTGTTGTGACTGCTAACACCCTCCACCCCCAGATTTCCAGAGTACACTTTAAACAAACCAAAATTTAGCTACTACATCTAAAACCTGGATAGATAAGTTGTCAAACTGGAAATAGTAATTCCACTTCCTGATAATTCATCTGTCCTAACATAAATGAAAATTCCCAGATTGTTAGTTAAAATATCTTTAGGAAAATAAGAGAATTAAAGTAATTTCCATTTCAGGTGACTTATTTTAGTAGACTAAGTCATTTTAAGTTAACACCTGTACTTTTAATAATTGAAGCTTCTGCTACCATCCTCTGATGCCAACTCAGCAAACTAGCTCTAACTGTAACCAAGCAGTTGTTACTTAAAAATATACTTAAAGGATAAGCTGGAACATCTCTTAAAGGGAGATTATGATGGTAAAGAATGTAGTTATAATGCAAGGGGTTTTGGTCTTGATGGATCTAAACAGAAAAAGAGAACCAAAGCAGAGTTCTCTCTGTATGCTGTCTTCAGTGGTTGTTACTCCAAACTAGATCTGGTTACTCAAATGCTGTTTCTCAGTTTGTGTTAGCAGTGACTTTATTGGAATTATGGGGTATTTAAGGAATATTTAAAAATGAAGAAAAATATTTGCTGGCCAGAGTATCAAGGAACCCCGAGTTGTTTGTAAATACCCTTGGCTCAGTGTTACTCTAAAACAGCTCTGGACAAATATAAAAATTACCTGCAGTCACTATGTGCTTTATAACGAACTTACTGCAAACTACCCAATGTTAAGGAATTCAAAATAGTAAGAACCACTTTTCTCATAAAACTAACTACAGCCTAGTAATTAAGCTTTCTGCTCCTTCAGTTTGTGGGCTGCTCCTTCAATTTGTGGACTTAGTAATAGTAAATCTACACCAGCAAGTTACAAGAATCAAAAAGGTTATGAGTAGCAACTGAGTTGTGCAATTTGCATGTTGGATAAAAGTTAGACACATGATCTTTTGTATGCTGTCTTCGTACTGTGTTTCTTGTTGAGTTTGCATTTTAAGTTATCCTCCTCCTAGTGCACATTTGCCCAGCACCCTAAAGCAGATGATGATTCCCAAAAAGCCGTTGCCTAAATGATGGCAATAGAAACCAACAGCTCTGCTCATGAGCATTAAAAGATACAGTCATGTTTCTTTACATGATTCAGCAAGTCCAGACCTAAGCACAAAGCAGGATATATATGTCACTAGTAAGTACCAGTAGCAAAAGAACATTGTCTGAATGCGAGCCAGATGCTTCCAGAAATCCTAACAACATTAATCCAAGCTGCCTGCTCACAAAATAAGTAGCATCCATGGGGACTCTGCCCCAAACACCGCACAAATTTTCTGGCACAACTAATTTGAAAACCAATGATAACAAAAGTGTTAAATCGTACATTCCCTTTTCCCTGGTATGAAAAAATCCAAACCATGCATGCCCCTACTGATGCTTGATGGTCTATAACCTTGTACAACAGCAAGAAGTTGACTAAAGCAGCAGCAGAAGACAAAAGCAAAAAGCAAAACAAGTGAAAAAGAGTTTCAACAGCGAAAAGTCCTCATTTGCTATGCCAGGAGTTCCTGTGACTTGTACTGGTTGCCCAACATATCTGGAACATTCCTGCAGAATTGGCTTGGCTTACTCATGTTGGACGCAAGCCAAGACCATCTCACTTCAGGGCAGCAAGACGCACCAATCTTGTCTTTCTTTCTCAAAGTCTTCTTATATACATTGGGTCTACTTAATACATAGCAGAGGGTTGTCTTAGAAACAAACCCAGATTTTTATTTTACCTATTATAGGCCATGACAGACTATTGCCACCTACTTACATTTGTTCCAGAAGAGTATCATTCTATTTAGTGTAGCTTTCTTCAGAAGCCCATCTTGAGCACTTCAACATAAGTATGCAGGATAACATAATTAATGTGTGTATATTCAGAAGGAACTTGTTGCCCACAGCCAGTTCCTCTGTGGTGGAACCTGCTTGCCCATGGATTCTAAAATAAGTTGATTGTTTATGTTAATAAGGATCAAAGGAGAAATGGTGCCAAATGCACCACTGTAATATAGAAAGTTTTAATGGGCTTCATAGGATTATTTTGATTGAGCTAGTCTAACCACAGTTTATGAGCCAAAGTCTCATTTTGCTTTGGTGCACCAAAGGGTGCAAATTATACTTAGGCTTATAACAACCACACTTTGCAAGCGTAGACTTGCAGTCATAAAATAAATTTCTGGGTTCACAGCAAACAAGCAAAGTTTTATTAAAATAAGGACATAAAAAATTAAATCTCAGAATTTCTCCCATTATTAACAGTTTATGTGAAGATACTCTCTCAAAATGAGATGACTGCTTTTATTCTCTGCCAACTCAGTTATGCTAATTTTAGAAGTAATTTCTTATTGTTATGACTGCTATTTGTATTAATTAGGATGTGTTTCTTGCCATACATTATTTTGTGATTTATTTTCAAGAGATCTGCAATTTGAAGAGAAAATACAGTGAAACATTCATAGGCAGTATTTTAAGTAGGGCAGCGTGCAGTGACATGTCATACCAGCATTTTGTTGTTGTTGTTGTTTTGGGATTCTTTCTTGAGTTTTGAAGAGATACTATTACCACAGCTGGGCAGAAAGTGCTCCACCCAGAAGTCTCTAAGAAGACTCTAAGAGGTCTCAGTACTTACTTAACTAAAATAGGATGAAGGCTATGCTTCAGCACAGAAAAGCAGGACCTTTTAAAAGTGTGAGGCAGCTGCTCTGCCTTTTCCATCCTGCTGATTTTCAAGCTCCTCAGCAGACCTACCACCCACGTAGGAAGGTGGTTCGTAATTTACGTGTTACACCTCAATTACCAACAAACCACAAGGCTTTCTCGGCTTCCAAGGCCCAGTACATGTCTTAGGCATGCTCGTAACAGTTTACATCATTGCACTAGTCTCTCCTGTGTGCCAAATATGCATTGGCTGCTTTCTGAATGCACTCACAGGTCAGCTGAGACCTAACTATAAAGGCAGGATTTCCTACCTTCTAGCTTCCTGACTTCCTAAGAAAAGAAAGTGCTGGTTTCTCTCAGATGAGGAATATTCCCTCTGAGACAGATGGGTGTTTCTGGCCCCCACATCCCCCAAGTACTGCCCCATAAACCCAGATACTGCACTCCCTTTGAGCACTGATGATATGATAGGAATAGCATCATTCTCAATGTAACTGAATTGGTTCTTTCAAAGTAGTTTAAACAGATTATGAAGGACTAGTTCTGCCCTTGGCTTACATGATCAAGAGAAGGAGAAAAAAGACTTTCTGCTGTCCTAATGGTAGTATAAATATTATGCTCTGTGGATAGGCAAAAGAAAAAGAAGGGATAGAAGAATTCAGTGGCCAGGATTGTTTCATAATGTGGGGGAGTTTGAAGAGAGCATATTAGAAAAGCCAGAAAAATGCTGTCAGAATCACTGTTTTCCTGTTTCTAAAGAATTTCCATGTAATGATGGGTGACAGAGTCTACCCTACAAGATAATACTGAGTTACATGGTTGGTTTTTTTCCCCCTGCAATGATGGATTATATCATACCTTAGTATGTTCCTCCCCACTCTCTTAAGAAAAGCAGAGTAAGTGGACATTTGATTACTTCTGTGACACTGCCCAAGTTGCAGAAGGCAGAGGCAGGGCCTGGAAGAATGAAGAACCAACCGCCCACTGTAGGGGAAGATCAGGTTTGAGACCATCTAAGGAACCTTCAGGTGCACAAGTCCATGGCACCTGATGAGGTGCATCTGCATGTCCTGAGGGAACTGGCAGATGAAGTGGCTAAGCCACTATGCATCATATTTGAAACGTCATGGCAGTCTGGGGAAGTTCCCACTGACTGGAAAAGGGGAAGCATAACCTCCATTTTTAAAAAGAGAGAAAAGGAAGACGTGCAGAACTACAGGCCAGTCAGTCTCACCTCTGTGCCCGGCAAGATCATGGAGCAGATCTTCCTGGAAACTGTGCTAGGGCACATGGAAAATAAGGAGGTGATTGGTGACAGCCAACATGGCTTCACTTAGGGCAAATCGTGCCTGACAAATTTGGTGGCCTTTTATAATAGGGTTACAGCATTGATGGATAAGGGCAGAGCAACTGATGTCATCTACCTGGACTTGTGCAAAGAATTTGACACTGTCTGACATGACATCCTTGTCGCTAAATTGGAGAAACATGGATTTGACAGATAGACCACTCAGTGGATAAGGAGTTGGCTGGAGGGTTGAACTCAAAGAGTTGCAGTCAACGGCTTGATGTCCGAATGGAGGGCTCGATGTCCGAATGGAGAGCAGTGACGAAGGGCATTCCTCAGGGGTCGGTATTGGGACCGGCATTGTTTAACATCTTTGTTGGCAAGATGGACAGTGGAATTGAGCGCACCCTCAGCGAGTTTGCTGACACCAAGCTGTGTGGTGCAGTTGACACGCTGGATGGAATGGATGCCATCCAAAGGGACCTTGACAGGCGTGAGAGGAGGGCTCGTGTGAACCTCATGAAGTTCAACAAGGCCAAGTGCAAGGTCCTGCACACGGTTTGGGCCAAGCCCCAGCACAAATACAGACTGGGTGATGAGTAGATTGAGCACAGCCATGAGGGGAAGGACTTTGGGATGTTGGTTGATGAGAAGCTCAACATGACCTGGCACTGTGCACTTGCAGCCCAGAAAGCCAACAGTATGCTGGGCTGCATCAAAAGAAGCATGACCAGCAGGTGAGGGAGGTGATTCTGCCCCTCTGCTATGCTCTCATGAGACCCCACCTGCAGTACTGTGTCCAGCTCTGGGGCCCTCAGCACAGGAAAGACATGGACCTGCTGCAGCAGGTCCAGAGGAGGGCCACGAAGATGATCAGGGGGATGGAACACCTCTCCTATGAAGACAGTCTGAGAGAGGTGGGATTGTTTAGCCTGGAGAAGAAAACGGTCCAGGGAGACCTTAGAGTGGCCTTCCAGTACCTAAAGGGAGCCTAGGGGAAGGATGGGGAGGGACTCTTTATCAGGGAGTGTAGTGATAGGACAAGGGGTAATGGTTTTAAACTGAAAGAGGGTAGATTTAGATTAGATGTAAGGAAAAATTCTTTACTGTGAGGGTGGTGAGATACTGGAACAGGTTGCCCAGAGAAGCTGTGGATAACCTATTCCTGGAAGTGTTCAAGGCCAAGTTAGATGAGGCCTTGAGCAACCCGCTCTACTGGAATTTGTCCCTGCCCATGGTGGGGAGGTTGGAACTAGATGATCTTTAAGGTCCCTTCCAACCTAAACCATTCTATGATTCTATATCCCAGTATGTGTTTTGTAAGAAACCTGAATAAAGTGGGGATTGATTGCTCCAAGGGGTCAGATAACTGGATATTGAAATTCATCTAATTTAGGTTTGTCAAAAAGAAAGATAATTACATATTTCTTATTTACTTTAAGAAAATGGCTTGTATAAGTAGATTGGTAATCTGTATTTCTTTATTACTAGATTTTATGTCTTCATTTTCAGAGCATTCTGTTCAAAGCTTAAACAAATTCCTCACAGGGCAGCAGTTCCCTGTTTTTCTTCTGAGAGCTTGGAACTGCAAGGAGATGCCACTGTCTGATTTAGGATTGAGTTGTCGGCATCAGACTACTATAATTCCTAAGTAATATAGTGTTACCTGGTGGGCAGAAATTGGAGAACCTAACTTACTTCCTGTGAGATCTGTAGCTTGGTGGAGAAGAAAGGCACCCCACATGCAGCATTTAAGCTCTGGAGAGGTTATCCACATCGTTACAAGTGTATTGTGTTTAGAATATAATTAGTCTATCAAAATAATTTTGGAGGACAAATACATGCAAATATACATTGATGCATTTAACCAAAGTTTAAGTTATGGAATAATTCTCTGCACAAGAATATCACCTTCAAAAAGTCTTAATAGTTATGCAGATAGTTTTCTTTTTCTAAAGTGGATTTTAGCCATGTGTGTTAACAAATGAGTACCAGCTCTGTTCTCAGGCATGATCTTATGTGGTCAATTGCTGCACTGTCAGTAACAGTAGTGCTTCAGATCAGGTACAGCCTCTTTTTCCTGCCTTGCTTACCTTCTGCTCTCCATTCCAGCCTCTGTTCCTCGCTCTCGTTTCACTCATGTTACAACCCATGTTCCCATCTAGCCTTCAAAAATAACAATGTCAATTTAAAAACAAAATTTGCAGTTTTACATATAGGAGTGAAATTACATACTTGGAGCTGCATGGAAATGCATGCTTCGGCTTTATTGGTCTGTTTAGCATGCACTACATTATTTGGTTTCAAGTAATGAAACTAGCAAATATTGTGTGATTTTATTTTTTTTTTCTGATCAGATTTGTGCTCAAGGAAAAAACCCACCCCACTTCAGTTCACAGTGGAAATTTGTCTACATCTGTCATTGGCTACTAATACATTACCAATCTTTTCTAAGATTAACGTCACTTGAGGCAGTTCCAATGTCTAATATACAACTGTAGACAAATCTGCAAAAGCAATTGGTATAAACTGTCATACTTCCTGAGCTTAATTTGCACCTTAATTGTGTGTCTGTCTGTAGCCTCACTGAGTGTAGTCCTGCTCTTTGACAGACCTGCAGGCGCTATGGTGTTAGAAATAAATAATGTAGTCTTCTGCAGGCTAATATGCAAAGCCAGCTAAGGCTTACAAGACCTCCAAAAATATTTTTAAATCACCAGTTGTATTGTGCGCTATGTTCTCATGAAACCAGGGTGAGCAAAGCACTTAATGGGAGCTGAAGGAGAAGAGTATCCAAGTCTTGGTACTCTTTTTTTTTTTTTTTACTTCTCATCTTTTCTTTTGTTACAGCTTAGTTAATTGAAAGCTTCTTAGGATTTGTGATGTTTTCCCCTGCTGATGGCTTTGGCCTTTCTTAGTATTCACTTTGCTCTTACTCCCCATAAGTGACTACAGTAAATAAGACTGAGGGATCTTTAAAAATACTACAGTCATGGAACTGTACCTTAAGTTAACCTTTCACTTTAAGGAGACTTCTTTTAGCTCAAATGATTGACATAGCATCTGAATATAGTATTTCCAACACTGTGCATTACAGGTCTGTTTCTGGTGTTCCTCAAGATAACTTAGAATAAAATAAATTTGGAAGGAAGCTGTCACCTGCTGGTCAGCCTGAGATGGAAGCCACTTGCACATGCCTGCTTGGCTGCAGGGCGTGTCTTGGGAGCTTGATAATTATGTGCCTTTAACAAGACTGTGCTAGTTGTAAACCAGCATACTTTCTGAGGAAAAAGTACTGTATGTCAGCAGAGCTTTTCCAGGGGAAGCAAGAATATGCAGCAAGCAATCAAGTAACATCTGTTGGTTTATGTGGAAGTATTTGTTGTTTTCATAAGGACTGAGTTTTCACAATTAACACAATCATCAACTCCAATGTAGCCTCAAAGCTGTTGTTTTACATCGCAATCATGTGTTAAGGAATCTTTTTTGATCCTGACCTTACTAAAATGATTTGATCGCAATTTTTATCCTGTGAACACAGTTGCAAACTTGTGTGAAACTGATTAAATTAATTCTTTCTATGGGTATTAAGGTTCTATTAATTTTGAGGTCACACAGCCCTGCACAGTTTATGTAGGCAGTCAGCTCCACCTAAACACAATTCCTTCACTGTCTATGGTAATCTTAGAGACTTTCACATGTGTATTGATCCCTTTTGCAAGAGCAACAGTAATAATTGCTTTTCATATACCAACAGTAATAATAGCTTTCCATATTTGAAGTAATTTTTAAAGTTTAAATCCCTACTTAAACAAAATGTCATTGAATTTACTTGAAGAATGAGGGCAGGGGAGGGGAGGGACGATGACAACAAAACCAACGAAGCACGTGCAAGAGGAAAAAGAGGTTAACCCTGCAGACTCCATTAAGCATAGTGTAGGTTAAAGCAGAAAGCCAGAACTAGCGCTCCACAACCATATCTGATTGCTCTTGTTTTATAATCCCAGCTTCAGGCTTAAAATGCAGGCTGCACCACAGAGAACAGCCTTCTAAGCTTCATGACCATCCAGACAATATAATATGATGCAACTGGGCAATAGTTTCTGTAGCAAAGAAGTAAGCCACAAAGATAGTATGCTCTTCAATTCTCAGGCAGAAAATGAACTACAGGGTTTTCCACAGAATAACAATGCACTACTCTGAAAGGCTGCCATCCTGTGGCACTTTAGGGATGCTGTAGTAGCTCAGTGCCCGAGTTAATGGTTTCTACACTCTCTGGAGTGGAAAACATGTCCAAGACACCTCATACATAGATAAAATAAATACTTCCTCTTTTGTTTGTGGGTTTTTTAAATATTTAGGTAGTTTCAAGAGAAGGCTCTGACCTCTTTTATGAGTCAACTGTATTATGATGTAATTTATAAGCTGGGGCTCAGTTAAGGATTTTTTATTTCCATCAAAGGACCAGTGAACATCATAACTTTAAAATATATTAAACTTCATATTCGTTCTATGGTATTGCTACCACATTCAGCCATAAATTGCAGCTGCTGAATTTGCTGTACTGCATCTCAGGAAGCACTTCTCAGGAGTGCTTTACCTCCTTAATCTATTTATTACTTGGTTTGAAAGACTATGGTAAACAATCCTATAAAGCTCACTCCTTGAGTAGGCAATGCAAGTTTCCAGGTAAATCCATGGGACTTCTAGAACAAGGGCTTCAGGATTTGACCCTGAACCTGATTAACTGCGTTAACCTCAGTTCTTGCTGTTTTTCATTTGCTGTTCGTAGCTTATTATGCATTAGTACCAAGGAGTACATATTTCTTCTAACAAACACACACACACAAAATTTCATTATAGGACAGGTAGAGAAAATTAATTTTGCTTGCAATATCATTCATGTGTTGTCAGTAAGCTGTGCATATGAGTTAGAAACAAGTCCTTCATATTTTTGTTCCCCTACAAATCCTAAATTAAGATGAGCTTGCAACTACTGTAAAATATACTTCCATAGCAAATAATCATAGAAAAAACACACTTCCACTCTTCAGAGAGCCTTTTTTAAAAAGTCTAGGAAAAAATGGGTAACTGACATTTCCTTTTTCCTTCAGTGCAGATGATGCTTTGAAGAGAGTTAGTGGCATGGTATATATAAAAGGATGTTCAGGCTGGACATTAGGAAATAGTGATTTACTAGGAAAGCAGCACAGCAGTGAAGGGTTATCTATGTGACTGGGAAAGCCCCACCCTTGAACACTGTCAAGACTTTGCTACACAAAGCCATGGCTGCTGACCAGAGGTCCCTTCTAGCTAACATTTCTGTGATTCTGGGAAATTTAATACAAACAGGTTAAGTGATAATGTATCAATCCAACAACCAGCCCAGCTTCTGCTAGAAGCTTGGGGACTATACCCGGTTGTATAGGTTGCAGAGAGAATTAACTTCAGGTGACATTTCCTTATTGTCTCTCAGACTTTAGTTAGATGTATCATAACAGCTTTACACATCCAGAATCTCCAGAAGGAAGGACAAGCTCCAGCACCTCTCTTAGTCTCCCTAAAGCTTCAGTTCTCACTTTCCTACCCCAATCCTGCAAAAGTATGATTGTCTATAAATAAATTCTAGGAGGCTGTACTGAATTAGCTGTGTTAGCACATGTTTTGAATGGCACAATTCACATACATCTGAGACCCCCAACACTTTCAAGAACTAGAATTCAAGTGAAACTAAAGCTTCACTAGAACTGCTGGTAAAACTTTCCTAAGAGCAAGACCTGAATAAACTGACCTAGACCTTTTACAGCTATTTTTGTTGTCTAATACAGCAGTTTCCTTTGTATATTCATCAGCTTTGAACTCTGTTCTAATCTTCTTCAGCTATGGATAATTAATTATGAATACATCAAATATAGATTTAGCCAGGGGGGTTCAGTTTGGCATTGCAATTCTCATTTCCATTTGAGAAGCTCCAAATTTTAGCTCAGATTATAGTAGTCATTGCTAGATATTGTAATAGGAAACACAATTTCCTTTCTTCTGAACAAAAACACAGTAGTATTTCCTCCTCACAATCCAGTAGATGAATTTCTGAGCTCAGCAGTAAACACCTTTCCTAATATTTGTGAAAGGCATTTGCAGCAAGTCAGGAAAGACACTCTGCATGGCATTTTGTACTGTACTGTTCCTTTCTCTTCTTAATGCCATAAGAAGACTATTGGCACCAGTACAGAGCTCTCAAAATGCTTTTAACGATAGGAACAATAATGTGACTTAATGGAAAACTTCCTGCAAAGAATTTTCAAAGAGGGATGTCTTACAGCAATATTGTTCCAATCCAGTAAGCTTTTGCATAGAAAAAGCATATCAGATTGCCAAGTGTTGAAACAACAGGAAGAAGTATGCACTTCACCTGAACTCAATGACTGTGACCTACTGCAAATTAGAATTTAAATTTGTATTAGAAATAATGTGACATGGTAAGCCATGTCCCTTAAAATGATACAGTAGTAATGCCCTGAAGATTTATAGTTCAATTGGAATTAGGCAATTGCAGGTTTTGGATCCTGTCAGTAGTTTAAAAATGGAAGTCTGATGGAAGTACACTCCGAGTCCTTACGCAGGTTAATAAACTCTCTTTAATTCAAACTCCCTTTGAACTTGTAACTCAGTGTATCCATTCTCACCTTTGCCTGCTCTGACACTATCATTTATGACCAATTTTTTATTTTTCCCTTGGAAATGGTTTAATACTCAAATAGGGTTGATATCTTCTCTAGAAAGAAAGCTACGAAGTTAACAGGGCCATAAAAAGAGGCAGTCAATAAAACCACTTATTTGGAGTGTTGCCTCTAGAAATTTCAAACTTTACTCATGACTTCACTTTCCATAGATGGTGGAAACCTGGAAGTTTACAATGTGGCATGCTTTTAAATGCCAAATACTAACATGTGCTTGGTGATTATCAATGAATTTGGTAAACATGATAATAGTTGAGCAGTGTACACTGAAATGCATCATGTGAGTGAAACACTTTATGGATTCGAGTATAATCAGAAGTTATTGTTCACTTTTTTAATAACAAAACTTTTTTTTTTTTTTTTTACAAAGGGGTTACATGTATTTGAAAAAACAGAATTTTTTCAGTTCCTGGCCCTTATTAAAAAAAAAACCCACCAGATTAAACTAGAGAATCTTCAACATATAAGAGCAGTAATCCCTCCCTGGGTGCTCTGCTGATCCCAAATGCTCCCTGGGATATATCGGAATTATTTCTAAATAACAATATGCTTCCTAAATTCCTGTGTCAGCGTGGCAACCTTTAAGTGTCTGTGATCAGCATCCATCAAGTCAAGAAGATTAGATACAGTCCTTATCATATGTGCTTACATGCACTGCCTTCACTCAGCAGCACTCTTAAGTATGTACTTAACAACTGTTAACTTTATTGGCACATAATCCATGTTGTGCTAAATGGGACCTGTGTTGAGAGAATGTTGTAGCCTCAGGAAGGTATATATTGTGGAAGCTGTAGTTTCCCTTCTCTGATACCGGTACCCAGATTAAAAACCTGCATTACAACTTGCTTTCATAACGTTTGCCAAGGTTAAGCAGTTGTATTGCACCAGATTGTGGTGGTGGTGGTTCCTTAGGATCCCAGTAAGAAAGGCACTCACACTCAGTAAAGTATTCCTTAAAATGCCATTTATCAGAGCTAACTCTATAAAGAAGAGGCGAATTGTATAGCCAATTACAAGTTCCTTCAGATGCTGGAAATGCAGAGTTGTGCAGTATCAAATAGCCCCTGCCCTGATCAGGGCGAAGCACACAATACAGATTTCATCATTTGAAAGGTTACATTGTTCTGGTTTTCTGTTCTACTGAAACTACCGTACACTTTTCTTAAAAGTAAACAAATCTCATCATTCTTTCTACTGTCAAATTAAAAAGGATGTTCAGATGAGAACTTGTTGCTGCAGTTTAGATAGAGACAAGGCCGTGCAGGTGACATAATTGCTGATACCAAGTGGGAGCTACCTGCAGGCTCCTCTGTTACCATCAACCATCTCAGTCTATCCAGCGTCCAAGGGATATGTCCAGCACAATGCAGGCTTGAAGGCTAAGCTGTATGTGCCGCAAAGTGCCACACAGCACAGGCCTGCACCTATTCTTGTTCACTGTTCTGTGGATCACTAGCTCTTCAACGTACAAGGTCTTCCAATCAGAATCATGATGCTTATCTTTCAGTTTCTATATCCAGATTTTTCTAGGAAGAACTGCTGTAGTACAACAATTATTCTGCACATACAGAAAAGAGAATTTTCTTGCTTTTCTGATAATGATCCAATTAGTTATTTAAATAAATATAAAACAACCCTCAAGATTTAATTGCAGTCTTTCTAGTATAACGGGGAGGCTGTTACAGAAAATAATTTGAAAAGTTGTCATGCAAACTGTAGGAGGATAAGCAAATCACACTATTATGCAATGCATTGCATTACGAACATCTAATGCAACACTCTTGATAGCTAGCAGAAAGAAATCCCACTCCCCTTACAAAACCATATGCACTGGTGCAGAAAACCTCTTGGCACAGATTACAAGGCAGGAATATGACTGAATCCCAGCTCTCCTACTCACTGGAAGGCACAAGGAGACCTAAGAAAGTTAAGAATAAGGCAACCAGGCAATTAAAAACTGGGTAAGATAGAATGAGAATGTGAGATTGGATTTCTCAAGAGAGAATGCTAAGGCATAGATCAGGCCTTAGGCCGCAAACCCTCTTACACAGGGCTCTGCCCCATTTCTTTTCTGAGTAGAAGCACACGGAGGAGAGCTGCCTTGCTCTTCAAAGAGATCGAAGGAATCATGTAAGCAACACCCCTTTTTCTGAACATACAGTTGTATGTACATGGTGGCAGAACTAAATAACCACATTGCACAAAAATAGAATGGAGTATTTTTGCTTTTTTTGGAGAAGTCTCAGAGTTACTGAGATTCTGGTGCATTCTGCATGGTATTTGCAGAATTAGCTATCTGAAGTTCCACTAAAAAGCACCAGTTATTTTCTTTCTTTACTTATTATGACTTTTTGCTTGTTAGATATCTGATACTTCAGTGCTCCTAAGTGTCTCTTGAAAGTCCTCCTCATTTGTGATTGAACATATAATTGCCATTAGTGCAACATGAGTCTTCATTTTGCTCTGGAAAACCAACAAGCCTTGCAGATTATGCTAAGAACTAAAGGAAAGGTAGAAGTAATCTGCAGGCATAAAGTGTTCTTAAGAAACTGTTTGGAATTTACCATAGTAAGGAAGAATTAGTTGCTTATAGAAATTTTTCTTCATGTTTCCTTAGCTTCCTCCCCACCCCCACCCCCACCCCACCCCCAAAAAAATAAATCAACATTTTAACAGTTTTGGACAGCTTTGAATTTATTTCATGTATCTTTCCTTTTACTGGATAGTTTGTGTTGCACAGACTACAGATCGTACTACACTTCTAAGTTGGACATCTGAGTAACTCCGGTGAGAAAAGAAATCTCCATGATCAGAGCAAATGAAAAAAATTGTTCAGTGAGAAAAGTGACTTTGTTAGTCACTCTAAGCCTTGTAATTTTGCATTGAGCCTGCACAACTAAATTCCACCCCTGTCTGCATAAATAGTAGAGTATGATTACTCTTGGCTGTATTTATGGGATGCAACAATACATTCTCCCATTTACTACCTAAAATGACTTCCTAATGTGCATTGCAGGCTGCGAGGGTTTAATTCTTCTTTGTATTGTATCAGTGTTCAGATGAATTGCATCATCAATAATATCATTTATGTTACTGTGGCTGCTATAGCTAACCTTTGCTACTTAGTAGGAGTAGATAGTTCCAGTTAAGAAATTCTGTGGTTACTAGAGGCAAATAGGAAAGAATACAGCTCTCAGGAAGTCTCATTTATCTTTCCAGCTACAGTTGGAGTACTCTCTGTTTTCATATCATTGTGTATTTATCTATTACTTTTCTAAAAAAAAATCTTTGAATCTTGAAACCATTTCTGTCCTTCATGGTTATTTTGAAAGCATGATTTTCACTGAAATTGAAGAAGGTGAGACCACCCTTTCCTTCCACTATATCAGTTTAAAAAACTAGTAATACACACATTTAACAAGTTTTTTGTGCCAAGTAATGGTGTTCAGTGTTGAGATCAAACACTTGAATTGCATGTGAGAAAGCATTTAAATATTTGGGGTTTGGTTTTGTGTTGGGTTTTTGTTGTTTTTGTTTTTTTTTTTTTAAAGTTATTCTTGGCCTGATAATATACTTGCATAATTTCAATAGAGTAGGTTAATTCTTGTTAAAATTTCTATACATATTAAGAGCTCAGGGCTTCAGGTTTTATTCAAACACACATTTCTTGGATTTGGATCATAGCTATTTGTATTTCCAAGGTTTATTCTGCAGCTGCTGTTCTTTTAGTGTTAGTCATTCTGTGCAATATGGTTTCATCAGTGCACATACTTGGTCCAAGTTGTTAGTACTCTGCAGAAAACCTGAGAAATCAACTGAGTTAGTAAGTGAAAAGAAGCCCAGGAAGATGTTAGCAGTGGCTATCAGGACTCTGGGAAAAGATATTTACAATTGCCCAAGAGGAAATTTTCTAAGAGTAAAACACTTGAACCGCCCACTGTAGGAGAAGATCAGGTTTGAGACCATCTAAGCAACCTGCAGGTGCACAAGTCCATGGCACCTGATGAGGTGCATCTGCATGTCCTGAGGGAACTGGTAGATGAAGTGGCTAAGCCACTATGCATCATATTTGAAACGTCATGGCAGTCTGGGGAAGTTCCCACTGACTGGAAAAGGGGGAACATAACCTCCATTTTTAAAAAGAGAGAAAAGGCCAACTGTATCCTGGGCTGCATCAAAAGAAGTGTGACCAGCAGGTCAAGGGAGGTGATTCTGCCCCTCTGCTCTTGTGAGATCCCGCTGCATCCAGCTCTGGGGCCTGTTGGAGCAAGTCCAGATGAGGCCAACAAAAATGATCAGAGGGATGGAAGACCTCTCCTAGGAAGCCAGGCTGAGAGAGTTGAGATCATTCAGACTGAAGAAGAGAAGCCTCCAGGAAGACCTTATAGCGGCCTTTCAATACTTAAAGGGGGCCTACAAGAAAGCTGGAGAGGGACTTTTTACAAAGGCATGCGGTGATAGGACAAGGGGTAATGGCTTAAAGTGAAAGAGGGTAGATTTAGATTAGATATAAGGAAAAAATTCTTTACTGTGAGGGTGGTGAGATACTGGAACAGGTTGCCCAGAGAAGCTGTGGATGCCCCATCCCTGGAAGTGTTCAAGCCCAAGTTAGATGAGGCTTTGAGCAACCCGCTCTACTGGAATGTGTGCCTGCCTGTGACGGGAAGGTTGGAACTAGATGATCTTTAAGGTCCCTTCCAACCTAAACCATTCTATGATAAAAAGGTCACTGCCAAGAGTGAAGTCAAGCTCCATAGAAGACCTCAAAGATGCCCTTCCTTTTCTGAAGCCAAAACAATTAGCAGTGTCGGAGTCTGTCTTGAAGATAGAATTTGTTCTTGCCAAGCATTTTTTCATCAAGGGGAAGAAAGTTCTGCTGTATGATCAAGAGCAATGTACATCCCCAAGGCAGGAAGAAAGCTTCCCTGACATTCAGTTGCACAGTGTCTCTGCACAACTTCCAGACAACAGTCCATGGTTCAACTGATTCTTTTCCCCTCTGCATTTCTGGGCACTACCAAGCAATTACCTGAGTTTTGTTTTCATGGGATCCTGTATGCACCTGCGGCTGGAATAGCTATCTTGCAAGTAGCATCTAAATGGCCTGTTTTACCAGACTGTACAACACGATACACAGAAATTTCCCAATACTGTTACCATCTCAGACACTCAGTAAACTTAACTTTTATTTTTGTTTCACTTTATTGCCTTTCAATTGCCCCCCACCTCCACAAAGAAGAAAAAAAAGAAAAAAGATGGGGTGTGTATAGGGTCTGTGTGGCAATATTTTGGTAGCAGTGGGGCCACAGGGGTGGTTTCTGTGAGAAGCTGCTAGAAGCTTCTCCTAGGTCTGACAGAGCCAATGCCAGCCAGCTCCAAGATGGACCTGCCACTGGCCAAGGCTGAGCCCATCAGCAACAGTGGAAGCGCCTCTAGGTTAACATATTTAAGAAGGGGGGAAAAAAAGTTGCTGGGGCTCAGAAACAGCAGCCGGAGAGAGGAGTGAGAACATGTAAGAGAAACAACCCTGCAGACACCAAGGTCAGGGAAGAAGGAAGGAGGAGGTGCTCCAGGCGCTGGAGCAGAGATTTCCCTGCAGCCTGTGAGGAAGACCATGGTGAGGCAGGCTGTCCCTCTGCAATCCAGGGAGGTCCATGGTGGAGCAGATGCCCACCTGCAGCCCCTGGAGGACCCCACACCGGAGCAGGTAGATGCCTGAAGGAGGCTGTGACTCTGTGGGACACCCTTGCTGGAGCAGGCTCCTGGCCGGACCCGTGGATCTGTGGAGAGAGGAGCCACGCTGGACCAGGTTTTCTGGCAGGACTTGTGACCCCGCTTGAGACCCACACTGGAGCAGTCTGTTCCTGAAGGACTACACCCCGTGGAATGGATCCATGCTGGAGCAGTTTGTGAAGAACTGCAGCCTGTGGGAAGGACCCACGTTGGAGAAGTTTGTGGAGGACTGTCTCCCATGGGAGGGGCCCCACACTGGAGCAGGGAAAGAGTAAGGAGTCCTCCCCGTGAGGAGGAAGGAGTGGCAGAAACAAGATGTGATAAACTGACCACAACCCCCATTCCCCATCCCCCTGCGCTGCTTGGGGGGGATAGGTAGAGAATTCAGGAGTGAAGCTGTGCCCAGGAAGAAGGGAGGGGTGGGGAGAAGGTGTTTTAAGATTTGGTTTTATTTCTCTTTACCATACTGTGGTTTGCTTGGCCATAGATTAATTTTCCCCAAGTTGAGTCTGTTTTGCCTGTGATGGTAATTGGTTGAGTGATCTCTCCCTGTCCTTATCTTGACCCATGAGCCTTTTGTTATGTTTTCTCTACCCTGTCCAGATGAGGAGGGGGAGTGATAGGGTGGCTGCGTGGTGCTTAGTTGCTGGCTGGGCTTAAACCACAACAGGGTGAGAGAGAGGTTTCAATTATCTAGGGGGTTACAAAGCACAAGCTGGCTTTATCTTTATTTTTTTCACAGCTAACTCATTTCCTGTATACGTAGACATAAAAATCTAGGAGATTTCTGGCTTGTCTTCCAGATGAGCCAGAGAATGGATTTGGCTTCATAGTGTAGAAAGCTTGGAGTTTGTATTTCCATTCCTGATGACTGGGATTACAATTAATAGTAGAACATATGCTGAAGAGATGTAAGAAGAAATCTTCTGTATTTTCTATATAGCTGCCACTCCTATGAACATGAATTTATCAAAGACACTTGAAACAATTAAATAGTTAGGTCGATGACATAATAAATGTTTTAAATTTCATTAGCCTTTCAAGTAATGTGAGCAATTAAGGCTGTTGTATGGGAGACTGCAGACTTTGATAGGCACAATGATGTCCACTTGGAAAAAGTGTCTGCTCGTGTCTGAGCACCATACAATACTTCAGACACAAATTAAATATGCTGTAGCATATGATGCATACTTGTGGGTTTTTTCATCATATTGAAGCAAGAAGGTCATACCCTGCTATTGCAGCTGGGAGCATGTCTGGTATTTGTAAGGATAGCATCTCTCTCAGTCTTAATTTTTTCTTCTGAGAGCTTTATCGAGATTTATGCTTTGAAAACAAGATACATATTTTGTTTGGGTTTATTTCCACAATACAAGCATGTCTACACAAGCTCCAGGTAGCTCAATAAAACATACTCAAAATCACAGTAAAGCAGTAGGAACAATGTGTATAGCGAAGTCCACTTGAGGATCCAGAGAAGAGCTTTCAGCTCTGTTCTCACTTTATGTATTCTCTACCCCTCTGCTTCCTAGGGAGGAGTTAGGCCAGGCACTGTATGAACTACTAGTAAAAAGAGTTTAGCATTTAAGCTTAAATTCCTGGACAATCCCCATTTTAGTGAGCTCTTAGTTTGACTATTTGAGCTACAAGCCCTGTATCCTGTGATGCATTGGCACCTCCTGCTTTACCACACCAGCCAATTCAGCATTGAATGGTCTGTGAATAGTAAGACATGCTGCCTGCACAGCACTGTCATGGTTGTGACAGTATGTCTGTACACAGAGTGCACAGATAATCCACTTGAAAGCTTTTGCCACATTGCTACATTGCTTCTAGCAGGATGACATCTCTCTTGCCTTCTTATTGTTTCCCCATCTCACACATCCCATGCATTGTCACGTCTTCCCCATTGCTTCTCTTACTCTTCTCAGGTTTCCAGTGGGTTTTTCAGTTTTGGATGGCCAAAAGATAAATTACCATACAGAGAGCAGACCGAAATAGACTGTGCTGAGTTTCTTGCTGCTGTAGCTGGGCTAATATTCTAAAGCATCCCAGAGTTTCCCTATGCTTTATTGCAGTCACTTAATAGTACACAACCCTACCAGACACAAAATGTAGTAAAACCAGGAAGAATTTGGCCTGGGGTAATTATTAAGTGCACCTTTGTTTCTTTCAGTGGAGCTCCAGGCAGTGTTGGGAGCAGTATTTGCCACATTGGTTTCATAGGCTCTTGCTGTTACATGGAGGCAAGAGTCTCAAACAGCATCCCTGTGTTTGTCTCATTGCTCTCCTCTGCAATCGAACTCACAGTTGGCACATATCCTCACAGCTTGTCATTACAGTTGAGTAACTAATCCTCAAAATTCTGCAAATACACGCTGCACAGTTACAGAAAGGCCACTTTACTGTGGTCATGCTATGTTGAACAAACATTTAACAGCAGTGAGGGATTTGGAAAACAAAGAAACGAAACTCTGTTTCCTGGGCTAATGCAGTTACCATCTGGTCAGCAGTTCCTAGTTTCTGGTTGTTCAGATCTGAAAGGCTGTGTTGGCCACCTTGTGGATTATATCCTTTCTTGGTAGCTATTTTTGTTCTGGATGGTATAACACTTCTTTACTAACCCTTTTAAAACTGTATCTTTAAACAGGATTTATAAGAAATTTTGTAACTTTTTTTGAGAAATATCACTAAATTTTCTCACTGCCAGTGTGCCAGTTGATACACTGTTGCACTTGTTGTAAGCACTTATTATAAAAAGCTGTTGGCCCTTCTCACTCCCCCCCCCCCCCCTTTGTATAGTATAATGTAAATGACATGCTTTCCAGTGTCAGGCTGTCAGGCAATAGGATGCTGCTATTGAAAAAATATTTCTATTATAGTGATAATGCATTTATGTAATGTTGATGCTGAAATTATAATATTAATAGTATGAAAATTGTCCTGGTTTCAGCTGGGCTAGAGTTAATTGTCTTCCTAGAAGCTGGTACAGTGCTATGTTTTGAGTTCAGTATATGCAAAGAATGTTGATAACACACCGATGTTTTCAGTTGTTGCTAAGTAGTGTTTAGTCTAAAGTCAAGGATTTTTCAGCTTCTCAAGCCCAGCCAGCAAGAAAGCTGGAGGGGCACAAGAAGTTGGCACAGGACACAGCCAGGGCACCTGACCCAAACTGGCCAACGGTGTATTCCATACCATGGGACGTCACATCTAGTATAGGAACTGGGGGGAGTTGGGGTGGGGGGAATTAGTGCTTGGGGATTAACTGGGCGTCGATTGGCGGGTGGTGAGCAATTGCACTGTGCATCATTTGTATATTCCAATTCTTTTATTATTACTGCTGTCATTTTATTAGTGTTGTCATTATTAGTTTCTTCTTTTCTGTTCTATTAAGCCATTCTTATCTCAACCTACGAGTTTTACTTCTTTTCCCGATTTTCTCCCCCGTCTCACTGGGTGGGGGAAGAGTGAGTGAGCGGCTGTGTGGTGCTTAGTTGTTGGCTGGGGTTAAACCATGACAAAAATCAATACATTTTATTTAGAATTACTGTGAGATAATATGTGAGAGACATTTTGAAGACAAACAGGACTACGCAGTAAACATGCTGGGGTACAAGTATTGTACTGCCTCTCATGTATCACACTGGCTCCCTCAAATCATGGCAACCTGTTGCTTACTAGTAAGAATGTAATAAAAGTGCAACTGCTCTCCCTCCTGACTCTCACGGTGAGAAATAAAAAAGATTTCAGAAAGGAGAAATTTTATTTTCAAAGGCTCTTAATCTGAAATTAGGGAATATTAATTGTAAAATGGTGCTTCAGTGTTAGAGTTCAGCAAAAGTTCATTCAGCAAAGTTAAAAAAAAAAAAAAAAGCAACAAAAAAGCAAAAAACCCCAACTGCAGTATCTACCTGTAGTCTGTATTTCCATCTGTGGACCAGGAGATGGAAGTTCATAAATAACTCTCATCCTCAGTTATCCTAATAGCTCATGTTTTAATCAGCAGTAGAATAAAATTCTTGATGTCTTGATAGATAGAATAAAATACTAGATGTCTTGTAATAAGTAATTACAAAAAAAGTAAGATATACCTCCATCCTATGATGGCTGTACAACCTTGAAGGTTTTCTTGAAACACCTTGCCTTGACTACACATACTGTGCATCTTATGTCAACCCCCTATGCTGGTATGATGCCTGTTGTGCCAGCATACGGAACACTAAAGCAAACTAACCTTCTCCTAAACAATCAGTGCCAAGAATCAGGAAGAAGGAAGTAAGCCCAATATAGTAGATGCCCAGAGATTAATTACTGAACAACCAGTAAGTTGTCAAGATTGTGGCAAGAAGATGTTCTCTGGGTCTTGCCTAAGAAGGTAGAAAGTTTAACAAAAAATAAAAAAAAAAGAAAAAGAAAAGAAGTGAGGAGGAGGACTACCAGTAAGAGAGTTAGGATCCATGAGTTATCCATGTAAACTGTCAGTAATCTGTTGAAGAAAAGCGAGAGAATATCATTGTTCTAGAAACACATCAGAGTGTTTTACCAAAAGGGCTGGTACCACCAGGAGGCTGTGGTGTCATAACAAAGCTAGGTAGCTGGCAGAGCAGCACTGCCTGGTCCTTGCACAGTCAGCTTGGGGACACGAATATTGGAAAGAGGTTGCAACAGTAATTGTCATAAATGACAGGACCCAGGTCACTGCTCAGAAGGCAAATATTTTTGTTGAGTAATACCTTACAGCACACACTGATGGCAGTGGTAGGCATGGGTGTGCGTATGCATTGCAGGACTTAAGCTAATTAATGAAAAAGTTTAACTCGGCTGTTTTCACTCACGAACAGCCGCATTTAATTGTGGAGAGCCTGTAATATAAACCGTGAGACACAGAAGTTACAACTGATGTGTGTTATCTCTTGGCTTTATATGACGCATGTGTAAATTTAAAAGACTTACATATATAGTTGCTGCACATAAAATAGCACAGAAGTGAGCTGCATGAATTGTTTTATTCCCTTCTCTACTACAGAAGTGTATGCTGGGCTTCCACTGCTGCCCTCTAGGTTAAATCTATGTAATCCCTTCTTTAAAATCCTCCTCTTAGGAGTTGTGGGTGTTTTTTTTTTAAATGATGTTTCATTGTTAGGGAGCATCTGCTGACTATATGTCACACTGGTTAGACTGAATTAATTAAATTTGGTTTGCAGGCAATGAAACAGAAATACAAGCAGGTTTTCATGCTGGTGCCTGACTGAAACCCCTATGAAGGAAAGTTCTGTTGACTGTAGGCCACATTTGACCCCAAATAAAGTCTTTAAGAATTGGATCAGGCCCTGCATGAATTAGCAGAGACTCTATGTTTTCCTTTAACCTCACATCTTCTCTTTCATTTCCAAAGCCCATCATAATTTATTAGCAAATATGTCCTGCTTGAGCAAAACCTTGCTCTTGGTTGTACCAGTTATGCCATGCCATTTAGTGTATTAGAATTGCTCCAGATTATGCTTGCATACTGTCATGGAGACTTTGACTTGCCTCAAATGAGCAGATAATTCATCCTTTCCTGACATGCAGGTTCAAAAGTGTCCATCGTTTATGTTTAAGCCACTGCAGCCAAGGATGGCAGACAACAATAGATTTGTATTGCTGTAGCATCACAGACTTCCAGTTAAACATTACCACTCTCAGTGCTAGCCATCATATGAACATGATACACTATTGCTGTCCTTAGAAGGGTTACTGGTTTGACTCCAGCTTCTTGGTCCAAATCAAAGTCATTCTGCTGACTTCTTTTTCTCTGTTCAATACACGCTTATTTACTATCTATTCCTCTTCTGTAGGTATTTTATTTCAAAATCAATGCAAAACTTATACCTTATGTTCACAACTGCTTTTTCCTTATTTTATAATTCTGAAGTAGGAAATCAATGTTTGCAACAAGTATTTTGATTTGTCTTCATCAGCATGGACATTAATTTCCTGCCAACCTGCCATTTTTTATTGCTTTTGCTGAGTTGCAGTATATTTGGCTCCCCACAGTAACAACTACATTAATTGAAGTATCGCAAAGCGTGACTAAAGTATCAGAAAGCATGGCTTGCCTGAGGCGTGTTTCAGTGTGTAATTATGGTACTACGATAGTGTATTGGAATTATGAATTTACAAAGAATAGAGTATAATTTAGGCACACTAAGATGATAAGGTTTGAACAAAGAACCAGATGCTATAACTGTAGCTGGGTTTTCCTACCCCCCCCCAGCTTTTTTCTTGCTTGCCTTGACAGTCAAACTTGAAAAAAGAGAGAAGTAGAATACAAGTAATTTGTTTAAATTTATAAAAATTGCCCAGAAACTATTTGTCAGGGAAAAAAACCCCTGCCACATCATAAATCCACAGCAGAACACGCTGCTTACCTCTAATGTGTATGTAATCAAGATTAAAGTTCTTCTAAATAACTATCCCTAAAATATATAGTAAAAAAATCGAGATGGATTTCTCCTAGTTTCCCCATTGTAATGACAACAATAATTTCTGACCCACAGTAGCAATATAGTTACAATTCTCATGTAAATTATTTTGACCTAGCCTAGTTCTTCTCCCTGCTATGATGACAAAAATTGCTTCAACTTTGATGTTAAGGTGATTAAGCCCCACATTTTAAAAGTGTTAGGTCTCAGAAAAAACAAGTAACTCTGTAATCTTACCAATGCCTTTTACTGTTTACCTGCAGAGCACAGGCTCAAATTCAACAGCACCTAAAACCAAATCTGAAAGTGATCCCCCAGGTACCACACAGTGCTGACTTGGGAATCAGGCATAGCTGTGTGACTTGAGAACATCCACTCACTTGACTTAAATTATGGCCATGTGGGCGGAATGAACAGAAAGACTGTAGTCACTATAGGCAAGCATAGGTCACTTTTATCTGAAAGGTTCCAAAAAAGATTGAAATGTACTGTTGTGCTGCACAGGGAGTAGTTTTATGAGTACCACATACCATGCACTCATTGCCTGAACAAACAGGAGACACATCTTTAGATCTGCGAACCCAGGTCCTTTCATCAACTTAAGATTTAGACTCAAAATGCAGACTTCAATAGCAAAAGCTCTGTTCTCAATATTAAATTTGTTCATTGTTTGTTCCATGTTTCTACCAGTCTACACACACACATGCCTCATAGCTGACTTCCACAATTGCTTCCCCTCCAACTTCAATCACAGGCCATAGTGTCATTATAGCTCAGAAGTGAACCTCAGCTATGATCTCTCTCTCCTGCTCTCCCTTGTGGGCACACTTCCCAAAGGACCAGCTCTCACTAAATGTCTCCCAGCATAGAACTAAATGAGGCTGCCAGCCTACCATGAACCTGTTCTCACCTGCCAGCCACAGTCATAGGGAAGACATTCTCCTTAGCCATTATCTTCATTTTTGTCTGAGTGAAACCTGAAGCTGTAGCTGTTAGCATGGATTCCAAGGTTGGGAGTTGGCTGCATTAACATAGCAGGCCCTACTACAGCTGGGAACTGCCAGGGACTCATCTCTCAGTGCCTGTGGCAAGCTACTGATACAGCTACCTGTGTCTTCCAAACTTCATTTACGTACAAGTATAAAGTGAGCAGGTGGATTGCTTCCTTCAGCCACCACCTCTTTCAAAGGACACTCAAGCCCAGCTGCCTCTGCTTTTCTTCTGTGGCCACAGAGGTAAGGAGAGAGACAGAGAGGAGGAGAAGCACTCAGGCTGTAGCTGTACAGTTTGGGGAATGTCTACACTATGAATGAAAGACAGCCCAGCTTGAAATGCTAAGGAGCTTGATGATGCCTGGAGCTGGTTCTGCATGGATCTAGTCACCTCCAAAATTAGCACAGCAATACTTGTACACTGTCGTGTGCCCAAGCCAATAAAGTCTGCTTTGCCACATGGCATACTGGCTGGACTGCAGCACTACAGGAACACCAAAACAGACTGAGAACCTAAGCTGGTAAGTGTGCTTGGTCCTGCAAAGTACTGCAAATTTACCTAGCCCCTGCTGGCTCCAGTGCATCAAAAGCTGTCCATCTTTACTCAGCATATCCTCCTCAGTTGATACTAGCAGCTCTCCACCTCTTCCCTTGTTAGGCAAGGTTTTTAATAGCTTAGTGTGCTTTTGATCTTAGGTTCTGTCCTTGGGAAGAACAGGCCTGGCTGGCAGCACAGAAATAGATTCATAGTTCATGAACTGTCCTCTTAATGGTCTTTGGAATTGCCTCCAGAGATGCTTAATTTCTGTCGTGGTTCATACCCTGCTTACTTTCCATTACAGGGTCCTTTGATGTAGGTCCCTTCAGTCAGACAAAAGAATATCAATTAAGTAAATTGTGATACACTCACTATTAATACTAAATTATACAAATACCTCCATTATCCACATGCACTGTTAGTATTAAAGCACGTCTACACATAGGAACTACTATGGAATTAGGTAGGTGTGAATTTGTAACTTTTTCACGCAACTCCCTGAATAAGATCTCATGATTATACAAAGCACACTTCTGCAAGAGTGAATTAAGCAAAAACTCACCAGAGTGCTCAGTCTAGGTTAAAAGTGGCTACAGGAGGAGCTAGCACTACATTAGTCATCGTGCTCTGCCAAAATCCAGGTGGTGTAATTCAGTCCGATATAAAGAATGTGCAATTAAAAATACCAGTTACGGGCATAGCTTAGCAGCGAAGAAGACATGGAGAGCACTTTCTGTTACAAAGTGTGGGGAACCGATTTGCAAGTAGTGCTACATGCAAAAATCACTATCATTTTCACTGAACTGTAGACTACGTTTCAGCAATCTAATCCTAAAAAAATAAAAAATTAAAAAAAAATCAAACTAAGAAACACCCCTTTTGTCCAATTGTTAAGGTTAACTGTTAAGGTCGGAAAAGAAAGAGCACAACTTTGTGACTTGAACAACAGAGAAAACACTGGTGCTCAAAACTATGTGTTTTGGTCTCAAGTCCAGTCACCTCCTAAATACTAACAGCTAAAAAATTACAGTTATGCTCATAATAGTACTTTAAACAGCTCATAACAGTAATTTAAACATCACAATAAAGCCCCACTGAAAATGTATCTCTTTCACATGAAGAGATACACACGGAGGTAGAAAGGATTTTCCATTCTTGCATTTAGGAGATTCAGAAATGAAATTTTATTGCATATAAAGCTCATTATTCTGGATCCCTTAGGGAAAAAGGGAGGAATATATTTGCATCACGCCCATTTTTCTGGCCTCAAAAATTCTTTGCACTCTCCATTATTATTGGCATACTAAAGAAACTTGTTTGATGGCCGACAAGCATTTCTCCAGCAAAACTAGACCACCACTGCTAATTGTGAATACACGCATTATGACAGCTTCTAAAAGCCTAGTGGGGAAAGCTCCTCAGCTTCTCTTGCCACTTCCTAGACCTCTGTAGAGCTATGGCAGTTTGTATCAGCTGGGCATCAGCCATATATAATTTTATTTCCTGAGAAGCACTGCTTTAGAGATGCTGAACAACATTCCAGGGGCCATTAGCAATTCCCAGAGAGAGTGCTGGTAATCCACGGAGAACCATCAGACCTTTTGGGGCTCCCTGCCTTGCATTCAGCTCTTACAGCAATGGCTGTTAGCACATCAGACTGATAAAAGCAAGGAAGCTAGTCTGTGCAACACTTGACCTAGCTACTAGTGTTAGCCCAGAAACTAATTTAGAGCTGAAAAAGCTCTGAAAGAATAGTGCAATATTAACTGTAGTGACCTTTTTGTAGAGACAAGCTTTCAGAAAGAATGCTCTTAACTGAGGGCAAATTACTACCACCTACACAGCAATTTCAGGTATATTTACTTCCTTGTTCTCCTCATCTCTCCCATCTGTTTCCTCAATTTTTGCATGCCCACATCAAAAGTATGTGTTAAATTTCTTTTCTCCCATCTCCCTTTTCTCTCCCCCTACTTCCTTGCAGATTTGCTAGGGGCACAGGGAGTCTGCAGGCACTCTCCTCTTCAATGGACAAACTCCAGAGGGAATTCAGAATAAGAAAGGAAATTAATTAGGAGTTTCACTCAGCCAGGAAGGGTCCAAGTTTACAGCAGCCAGAGGCAACTCACTGTTTTGACTGGGTTGTCAAAACATGCACATCAGTGTACCTGTTTATTCAGTATCTCCTTACCCCACGTCTGTACCATCACTCTGGGGATGCTATACAATAAATATTTGTTAAATATTCATTCTTTTTAGCAAATGGGTTCTCAATTTTTGGACCACCACTTTAACTACTGGATCACGTACTGCTTACAGATCTTAAGAGTGGTAATTTTAGCAAGCTTCTTTTTCCCCTCATTCTTATGAAAACCTAACATACCAGTTTTGCATATCATTTAACATAACATTTTATTTATTAACTTTTGTATTTGGGAAACTTGCTTTATGAGATGCTGAAAGAAAAACATGTAGCAAAGAAGTGTAGGAAGTTTAATTATTCTGCTGCACCAGAGCACACTCCAAATGCGTAGCAGGATTCTCATAAACAAAGGAAGACAGATTTTCTGAGCAAAACATCAGAATCTAACACTTAAACGGTACGGTGAGTATCTGCCACTATTCCAGTCTACTGTGCAAAGGCATGTAGGGCACAATCACCAACCACAGTACTCTGCTGATGTGGCCAGAGACAGGATTAACAGCAGTAAGCATGCCTCCCTCTTTTAATCTCTGTCCCTCAACTGTAGCACTAGCGTGCTTTTAAGTTTGTGTGCTGTCCCGAACTTACACTTCTGAATGTAATGTAATGCAATCACACCCTGTGACTAGACCAAAAGGTTATTAGCTCTGAGAGGATTTTTTTCTGCCATCTGTATGGATGAATTGTAAAAGCACTGTCTCTTGTGTGCTGTGCATGGGGCAGAGTAACAATGTGCTAGAAGGGCTGAGCTGTCAACTGACGTGCTCAGCCTGGAGCTGGCCAGTGAACTCCTACAACAGACTATTAATTTGGGGAGTTGACAGAAACACCTGTGACAAAGAGGTGAAAGCAAATTTATTATTACACCTTTTTTAACTAATAACTTGAAACTATCTTAATGTCCTCTCATAGTAGGTAACACAGTCAACTTGGCCTTACCAGACTTGCCCATTACAGAGACTGGTGATAAAAACAGTTGTCTCTGCTAAAGCCTCAGTTTCATTCAATACCTTAACAGCAAGATTCCTGAAAAAACTACCTTCATGAGATATCCAATGATCAACAAATACGCAGCATGAAATCCTTATAGTTTTTTTCAGAGCCTTTGGGCTCAGTCTGCTTTGACCTTAATCTCATGAGTAAGTCTTGCACCTTTCCACTCCACTCCATGAGGGAGCATGGCTTTATCCTTTGGTCACTCAGATCCATCAGCATGCGCCCCCAACATTGCTTTTGCCAACCAGGTCAATTCACACACAGGCTGGACATGCAAAAGGGAACAAAGCAGCAAATTGCCTGTAGATCATGTGGAAATGGTAACATACAGCTGAGAAGTTACAAATGTTAGAAGAATAGCATTTTGTTATTTGCTTCTGAATGTGATAAACATCGAGAATTTTGTGCTTTTAATTTGAAGAAGTAGGACAATAATAGACGCGTGAAGACAACCCTTAAGGACATAAATAAACTTTACCACCACAGCCTAAATGCTGATGAAGCCTCAGAGGAGGAGAGGAAAGGGATACTTTGGATGAATCATGATGGGAGCGGACATATGTTGTTGGTAATATTTTCTAAGTTCACTATGCCTGCTCAAGTTTCCCAGTCTGTCTAGATGATTTCTGCGGAGACAATGAGGTGAAGTCTTGTCCTGCATTGCAAAGCAAGGAATTTAGGATATCAGTACGTAGCCATATAACTGGAATTTGAACATTCTTTGAGGAACTGACAGGAATACCTTCTCAAATGTGAGGATAAGCTTCAAATCCAAAGACAAGCTTCAAACAAACAGACAAATCCTACCTAACACAAGCTTCCAAAAAAGCATTCAAAGATACGTAGTGTGATCCCATGAGTGTTTAAGCTGACTCCAAATGACACAGCTACAGTGAACTTGTCTGGTATTTTATTGAGCCAGCACCAAGACCTCGACCACCAGAAAGCCAACCCAAAGAATAGCTTTGTGCAGGTGCAGCTCCAGGAACAGACTACCATAGGATGAGCCGAGTGACAAGAGCAGTAAGAAGTAGGGTACAGGAATAGATGGCTGGAAGGTGACAGCAGCACCAAGAATGATTTTAAACCCATCAAAGAATCAGAGCCAAAATGAGCTGAGCCAAATGGATAGAAACCTGAACTGCTGCTCTGCTCCCAGAGGAACAAAGACTTTCCTAGAAGATATTCTGACTAAGGAATTTTGGTTCTGTATCCAGTACCTTAAAAAATGCTAGCTAGTTTTAACAACTATAATTGTGTGAATGGTTTATGTTTTCTTCCACGACTAAGTCCTAATTTCAAAGCAGGTCAAGATCCCTCTGATATATAAACAAAACAGAAATTCTGATTTCTTAGCCTGGCATCAGGCAAAAAGAGCGAGGTCTACTCCAGCCTAAGCCCTACATAAAATTCACATGGAGAACCACCTTCCCAGAGTCCTTGCAAAAAGGAAATAATTTTTTTTTTCAAGGATCATGCCCTAAAGAAATCACTGCAGTAGCATCATTTGGTCTGAGTCAAGAGTGCTTAATGGCAATCCTCAAAAAGAACAATATCAAAATGAGGAGGATCTATATACACCAAAAATGAAGATTTTTTCACTGAAACAGTTTGTCTTATAAACCATCTCAGGCATGGTGAATGCAAAGACCTGAAGATAAGCAAAAAACCACTCTGAGCTGCATTTTTATAGTTTGTGGGTAGACTTGGGGGTAGACCAAGAACTAACCCTTAGAAAGCAATCACTGACCAAATAATCTGAGTTCAGAAACAGATGTGTACAAAGAAGCCTGTTCAAACAAATAAGGAAAACATGCAGCACATAAAAATCACTGGAAGCCTCCAGTCAGATCCTGTTAAGACCAGGGGTAATCAAAATTGAACACAGAATGCTAAGTACATGGACTATAAATACCTTCCCTTCTGCCATGCATATTATATAGCCTTGGGCATTGGAGGCAGGTGTGGACATGAAATGAAATTCCTATTCCTCATCAATTTTGAGCAAGTATCAGAAATAAAAATTTATCATGTAGCTGTCCTTTTTGCCATTGTATCAGCTGATAACCTTGGAGCGGCACCTTTCCCCACTGCCTTGCTGGCCACCTTCTGCCATGCCTGCATGACTAAACTTTAGGTGCTCATTTACACAGGTCCTTGAACTAGTCTTAGGAATTGTGTATTCCTTTAAATTTATGAGAGCAACAGAGCTTGAATGACATAGGGACTGCTTGAGGAAATCAAAATGCGAAAACTGGCTTACTCTGAGTGAGAAAGCAAGACTTTCTCCACCTCAAGATACTGCTGCAGAGACTACTGTATACATCTAGGGTAAAAATATGAATTCCAGTTAAGAAAATACTAATCTCAGAGACTTTGCTGTCACATCAACAGATGTCAGATACTGCTTAAATTGTGAGTCGACTTCAAGGCCTACTGCATCAGATATCAAGGTCTGTCTCATTCAATTTAAAAATTGGAATTAACATAGTAATCTGTTTGCTTTTCTCACCATTGTGGGGATATCTTGTGCTTGCTGCTAACTGATAATAAAACATGCTCCTTCCTCTTGATCTCTCCCTGTCTGACTTTTTCTGATTTACACACAGACTGGATGTGCAGTAGACATGTTCACAGTAATTAGTACTATAGGCGCCCTGACTAGGGACTCTGAACCTCACCAGACAAAAATAATGCATCCACAAGCACCATGTGTAATGCTCCGTTTTAAGTGAATATTTGTCTGAAATGTAAACCTCGTGTTTGCTTCCCAGTATAATTTCCACGTCTACTTAATACTTGTCTAATATACATACTATGACCAAGAATGTTGGAAGCTACCTTCATCGTTTCTCAATTGGAATTAAAAAATAATTGCAATATATTGAAGAGACACTAGAGGGAAGCCAAGACATCTTAACAATCCTCTCTAATAATACAGCTTGCAGTCCTAAACGCAAAGTTAAAAACAAAAAATCCTTAACATGGTGTAGAAAATACCAGTTATACTTACTATATGTAAAGATGCCAAACAGATTATTGATTTACAGCATGGCTTTGCTGTTTCTGTTTCAATAGCACTCTGTCAGGCTCCAGGCTGTTCCCTCTAGGTGTTCCCTTGGTGATGCTGAGAGCCTGGGAACTTTCAGTTGTAACACTTGACAGTAATCTCATGAAGCATTCAGACAGTATGATAACTTGCTAATATACACTGTAAATAAAAGTGGTGAATATGTTGGTGTGTTTTCCTCCTTACTTGCTGTTTGTTACACAGTTGCTCTGGACATATTTTTTTTATTATTTTTTTCCGCAGTCATCACACTGACAAGGCTATCAGGATGTCCGGTTCATCCCCAGTATGTGTCCCTTCACCAGTGTTACAAAAAGGCCTCACTTTCACCCAGAGTACAGAGGTAAGTCACATGCAGATATGGTCAGCAAAACTGGTTTATATTCCTGCTCTCAGCTGCAGTGATCAGGCACAGGGCTTCTTTAGGGTACTCCAAAAATCTCTGGTCATGTAACTGACTTCCTCTTAAGTTCCCCTTTCCCAACTTCTTACTCTGCCACCCACATGTGCTCCCAAACAAGCATCTGTTTACCCTTTTGCCATTGTCCCCAGTTTTGCTAACTTGATATCCTCATTTGGTTTTTACGATATAGGTGTCCTGGTGCTATCTACCCTGGCCATCAATTCTGTTAAATTAGTACTGTTTCATTTTGCCCTTAGCGTGCTGCTGTTTCTCATCCTGCTGTCTTTTTAAAAGCGACGCAAATCAGGGTTAACCATGGGCACACATACCTTAACATATCTGTTTATCTTCAGTCCCCAGCAAGAGGGGTAACAAAAACAAAACCAAAAAACATTTGATATACAAAATAAGCTGATGGTAACACAATGCCAAAAATAGCTTATTATGTTAAGTGCAAGGGAGAAAAGCCTTGATATAAAGCTTGATTGCAACAACATTTCAATTTACCAGTTTAAATACAAGACTTGCATTAAAATATTTCTTGAGATACATCTCTTGCTCTCTAAGGTGATTTTTAAAAAAAATTTATATACACGTATCCAGTTGTAACACTTGACAGTAGTCTCATGAAGCATTCAAGGAGTAAAACTTGATAAGTACACACTGTAGATATGAGTGGTTAATGTCTGTATGATTTCTTCCTTCAAGGGTTTATAACATTATGTTGAGTACTAGCCTCAGACAGGTGACCAGCCACCTGATACAGTATAATACCCCCAAGCCCTTCCCCAAAGTCCCACAGTCTACGCTTCCATGCTCACTGGATCCAGATGGTATTGCCTCTTTCTGGTCTGCGGGACTCCACTGTTAGTTCTCCAAAAGTGGAGAAAAACTGCTCCATTTCCTTCTGCAACATATCATTCCTCTTCTCTGCATCTTCCTTGGCCCGTTCTGCATTACGCATTTTGATTTCTACCATTGTGAACTTCTTCCGCTCTTGATCCAGTTCTTCATGCAGGGCCATCATTTCCGTCTCCAGGGTGAGATTTCTCTGCTCCAAGCTGCGAAAACAAAATAAAAGCAGACAGCTCCTGAGCAGCACACTCCTCTCTCACTCGAGCAGAAATACACACCACCAACAAATTCATACAGGTCTTTTCATTCACAAAGCTTAGATTGAATTTTTGAGAGGTGTATCTACAAACCATGGCTTCATCAGTGAACCATTCTCACAGGGCAATCTCTTTGATAGCTCATTTAGAAAATGCCTAATAATAGCCACGGGCAAGGTGCACAGTAGCAAACAGCTCCATTTAATTCTCCAGGAATAGGCTAAGTATCCGTTTTACTTCTCGAAGTGTTGACACCCAGCTCCTGCTGTAGTTGGACTAGTGTCACGTACAGGATCAGAATAATACCCTGAATGTCTTTGTTTCACTGATAATCTCCTTTTTTCAACTGATTTATCTGCTGTATCTATTTGCAAATACAGATCGATAGTTTAAAAAAACCTGCCATTGACATGGTTTTTGTCTAGAAAAATGACCCCATTTCAGATCTAACTTTCCAATGGAAAGCATTAGAAATCTGGGTGGTACTGAACATGCAGTCATCATGCATATTAAACATTTTAAGAAATGCTCTACTATGCTGCATCCTATGCTGAAATAGTGATGTGGGTGAAAGACTGCAATATTCTGTATGCTGCACTTTCGCTGGCAGCTGCTACCAGTAGCGCTCTCATGCTGTGATCCAGCTATGACTTGCAGTGCCAGAGGTACCAATGCAAAGGGCTGCCGTGGAACAGAGGTGAGAACAGAAGACAAGTCCTGAACAGCTTTGCTGAAGAGCCTTTATTACAAAGAGAGCACACTCAGCTCTGCACTGCTGTGTGGACTAATTAATGCCAAGCCCAGACTTTGAGGTTATTCACTGATCATTACGGCCATCCATCCTAGCAACCTCATTGTGTGCAAGAAGAGTCCATGCTATCTGTAGACAACGACATGGCTCTCCCCTGCCTTCTTCAACAGGTCTGAGCTGTGAAGGAAAGGCTCAGGCAAAGCAGCAGTGCAGAGACAGAACCATGAACAGAAGTAACTCCCGGATGCAGCACTCTCTCTAGTGGAACAAGGACCCTGGAAAGGAGTTCCAGCAGTCTCTGACTCCCAAAAACTACAGGTGGAATAAGCCATGGCACTGGTTTCACTGAAAGATGATGCCCAGTTGCCCTTCTCACTCAGTCTCTGGAGAACAGGCATCAACTAATTAAAACATTGTTAGAGCCTACTGATTTTGTTAACTAGATTCTACAGAAACTCACAAGATTCTGACTATTTTTTATGGCAATAGGATAGCGTGTCACAACTGTGGCAAGCAATTGCTCTGAAACAAAC
This sequence comes from Astur gentilis, assembly GCF_929443795.1. NCBI lineage: Eukaryota > Metazoa > Chordata > Aves > Accipitriformes > Accipitridae > Astur > Astur gentilis. The sequence continues at coordinate 26,199,756 of NC_064891.1, forward strand.
CACTTTGGATCATGATATCACAAAAGCAACATCAAAGTATGTCAACACTGAAAGATGGGAAACTCAGTGGCAAGCACCCAGTGACTGCAGCTAGTGAAGAATGCTAGCAAGACGCAAGAGGGAAAACTTCTTGGATTTACTCTGCAAGAGGCAGTCAGATGGTAAACCCAAACAGTCTTACCTTTTTATCCTTGTCTCATATTCTAGTTTTTGCTTGGCCATTTCTTGCTTCAAGCTGGACACGAGGCTGTGCAAAGCACTATGATTGTTAGTACTGTTGGCAACAAACGTTTCGCTGTTATCGCTGCTGCTGGTGGCTCGGCTGCTGTGGCCCCCCACACTCCTTCTGTCACTTTTGTTCTCATAGTCACCCGGGTTAGAGAGGTCTTCATGTGGTGGTCCATCCAGCACAGAGTCTTCAAAGTTACCCGCATAAAAGTCCTGCTCAGGGCAGGTGGTGGTGGATGAACGACAGGAGTTGGACTGCTCAGGGAGGGATATTTCACAAGAGGATGTTGACCAGGTGGCACTGTCCACACTCTGTTTGTCATCAGAGTTCACCATAGAGAACTGCTGGTGGACATTGTCATAGGTGGAAAGCCTGTTGTGCTGGCCTGACTCACTCACCAGTTCTTTCTGTTTGTTGTCCCTCAGCGTGACGTAGCCATTGGGCACCCAGCCTGGGGTGCGGCTGTTGAGGGTGTTGCTGTGCCCATCTGTGCTAGAAACACCCATCCGCACACCTCCATTCTGCACGCTGTGTGTGCCCATCTTAGTCACTGGTCCTTTCAGGGACGATGTTCTCCTGGTTTGCAGGGTACAGTTTGGTAAGGTCTGGCTCTTCTCAGGGCCCTCCACAGAACTGCTGAAGGACCCGTTGGTGACTATGCCACTACCTTTATTAAAAGCAGGATTTTTTTTCACCATGAGCGGTGGGCTTCTGGTGACATCTAGTTTCTGGATGCTGTTCCTGGGGCTATTTGTCTTGCTGCCTGGCAGAGCAGTCGGAGACTCATTGTCCATACTTCCACTTTGGGGAGACTCAGGTTTGTCCCAAGAGCAGCGCCTCATTGCTGTTTCCTTGGTGTTGTTGTTCTCTTTGTTCTGTAGCTGCCCCGCAATCGCTTTCTTTGGCATTTCATTGTTGTTGTTGCATACCTCGGGACCCACCTGAGGGTCTGCATCCTTGGGAAACAGCTCTTCATGTTTGCTAATCATCACTGACATTAGCTGCTGGACTACTACTGTACCTGAAAGGAGACACCAAGCATGTGGTCATTAATGGCCTGTTTTGTTTAGAGCATAAATATACTTTATCCATCAGATTCCACAAATACTTAGTAAACATTCAGCTTATACAAACATTTATGCAATGCATCCATCTCTAACACTCGGAATGTTTAACATGCCTGAAGTGCCTCCGGCTACTGGGCCAGATCAACACCACCTCTTCCTTCCAACAAACCAAGCCAGCAGGCCCTCTAAGAACAGGAACTTTTGTGAAGAAGCTAATTACAGTGACAGTAACCGCATCCCAGGAAGACCACAGAAGGAGATAACAAATAGCAAAGGAAAATATCATTATAAGTGATGTGATACAACTTGATGTGGCGATCATTTTTAAAACCAAAGTCTTATTCTGGCACAGCATTTATATTTAGTAGTTTAATAGCAAATGGGCAGACAACGGATTTGCATTGCTGGAACACAGAACGTTTTAGTCTTTTGGAGCAAAACAGAACAGTAATGTGATAAAACTAACTTGATGTGAATACCTTTAACCACTCTGTGGTGAGACTATAGGCAACTAGGAAACTATACCACATTATAGCACAGTATGGAACTAATGCAGGACCACAGCTTGCTACTTGCTGTAATAAATGGCTACCTTTCCTCTCAAAGAACAACCCCTTGGCCTGGACACCACTTGACTGCACTGTAATTTACACACTAGCATTTATAACTAGACTTGGGGTAATAAAGATGTACACCTCTACTTTGTTAGGCTTATTAAGGATTATTAAGAATATTTCAGGAACAAGGTCAAGGTAGTTATAATGACCACCCCATTTTTAAGCTTTCAGAGCCATGCTGTGCTCTTCTAATCAGTAATTTCCCACTGTGCAATATCGTTTCACATCAACTCCTTTGTAATATTCTGGATCTTTATACCACGCCCTTTTAAAATACTACTACTAAGAGCCATTTCAATGTGTGTACTTGACAACATCTTTTTAGTGTTCTTGTTTATGTGTTTGCTAAGGCAAAAATCATACATTAGAACTGTGCAGCAGGAAAATTCACTTAGTTACTTCCATGGCAGATTTAGCTGTATTCCTTCTGAGAACATTAGCTGTTATGTGCAGAATTTTACTATGAACATTGCACTGTACTCAGGCAACTTTTACCACTGCATCTGACAGGAAAAAATTGCCCCATGATTGGAATTCTGGAAAATCTCTCTTCAACCAAAAAACCTCAACTCCTCATCCCCATTATAGAGGTATGGCAACCCATAGCTGCATGTTTAACTTTGAATGATTGTGCAAGAAAAGCACTCTGTATCTTCCACAAAGCAAACAGCAATGAAGAAGTGTGGCCATGAGCACTAGTTGATATACAGTCTTTGGTAAATGTTCCTATATGCCATCATTTTAGTGCTAGGGCTGTTGATAATCAGACTGGAAGGCCAGAGGGTTGCTTTCAAGAACTGGAAAAACATACTATTTTCCCTTTCCACCCAGTTTAAAAACAAAACAAAAACTTTCTTGCTCAAACTTTAAAAAGAAACCAACAACAAAACAAAACACAAAAAAAACCCCACTAACTTTAGGAAGCAGCCAGTTCTGGAAAAATATAAACTTAGAAAATAGTATTTTATTTAGGAATGGCTAACTCGTCTCTCCCCGTCCCAAATCTCCATTCGTCTCCCCTGCCCCAGGTAAGCTGAAGATACACTGTATCCCCATCAGTAAACGTCATCCTGTGAGATACTGTTCTCATTGACTTCAGCTCTTTGACATCTCTCTCCAATTCCAGTCTATTAAACAATTTGAAGTACTTTTTGTACTACTTAATGCAAAAGCATGGGAAAAAAAGGGACAGTTTGCTGTTTGACCAAGAGAAACATTCACAGCCGTTATCTACCAGGCTGCTAAGCTCTACAGAAGTGTCAGGGTAAAAGAAGCTACTATTCCAGTCAGTCTGGCAGTTCTGTAGGTACAAACAAAGACACAGGTTGAAAGTGAAGTGATAGGTAGTATGTGTGCGCGTGCATGCACACACAAAAAATGTAACTCCTGCGAGAGACATGACAAGACAGTTGATGAGGAAGGAAACAAAGCAAGACTCTTCTGTTTCTCTCTCAAAATACCATGGGGAGATGATGCCAGATGTGTAAACTAGGACTTCAATGACACAGTGAAGCTTATCTCTGCCCCCCCGTATCAGATAGTCACAGTGCATTTGAGACAAGTATGTACAGAAACCAGGGGGAAGCCACAAATGCAGATTCAAGGCTGCACAGGTTTGATGATACTCATGCGCAGACATAATAAACATGCACATAAATTGGACACTTGCTCTTGCAAACCCTTCTGAGTCAAATGCATGATCAAACCATTCTCTGTGACAATGAGAATCCAGATGTTAAAGTGAAGATGATGATTAAAAACCCTTTCCATGTTAGAAGGTTTTCTGGCTTATTTGAGCTACTGTTCAGACAGCTAAACCTAGGTATTCACTGCTTTCATACATGGTTTGGAAATGCCATGTTTCTGTTCACAGCAACGTAGTCATCGTGTTAAGAATTAAAAGGAAGAAGGAGAGAATGTAAGACTTCAGGAAACCAAGTAAATGAACAAAGTATATGGGAATTGTTGTATCTGGAGAAGAGAAAAAGCATCAAACTCACAGATAAAGAATAAATCTACACACTCTCAAATAAACTATGAACGCTGCATTTTTGAGTTTTGGTAAAATTTTCAGTGCAGGGTCTGTGTACAGCCCTGATTTCTCAGAAAGTTAGGTAAATCCTACATATTAAGAAAAAAGTGTTTGGAGGGAGAAGAGGCATCCTGTACTTTACGGAGAATTAAATTCACAAAGATTAAGCCTAGGAGGAAATTACAGGAGGATATTGTCATGGCTGTATTTTTGTCTTAATCACAGCAAAATGCTACAGCTGAACATTGCTGTAAATAACAGAATGCAGCTGACAATTTTATCGCTGTTGTGCAAGAAGGCATGTAATATACTACTGCCTTGGGGGGGATTCTATATGGGTCACTGCAGTATGAATCTGTACTAACTTTTTCTCATCCTTAAGAACCACAGGTAAAATATTAACTGCACTCCAACCACACATGCTGAATAAGAACATGCCATATTTGCAGCAAGTTTTGAGAGAAAAAGTTCATTTTTAGTGAAGTTGCCAGGGCAGCACAATGTAATGCAAAGTCTGTTTGCAATGCTGCACATTTCAGTCACTTTTACAGTAACCTGCAAGATTTAACTCACAAGTTCATTCAGGTTGAAGAATTCTGTGTCTATAAAACAGATATATGGAACTTACTGCACATACTACATGGACTAGTATTTACTGTTAATAAACGTAAAGACATTCCTTCTTTCTATTACAAGTCATGTACAGTAAGCTCACCCTCCATGATAGTCAGAGGATCTTCCACTTTGGGGCGAAGGATGTTGGGGCCAAAAACGGTAGCCAGATTTTGCACACTCATTTTGTTTATGCCTGAATAAGACTGGACTTCATCAAGGAATCTGTGGGGGAGAAAGAGGCCTTTAAGGAACATGTAAAAAGGAAAAAAAAAAAAAAAAAAAATTAAAGCATGTGATGGTTTCTTAATATAGTTCAAGTATTCCATTCCAAGTCCTCATGGAACATCTTGAAAGCTCAGGGCTATTTCTCCTCAACTTCTTCAGATTTTCTTCAAAATGATACATTGATAAAAAAAGATTTAAATCTCAACCTGGACTGACTACAAGATAACTCTGTTGAAGATGGTAACCTTCTCCAGCATAATTAATCAACTACTTGGCTCATAAAATATCCTCAAATTGCAACTATGTAAGACATGTTTTTTAAGATCTTAGACATATCCATGAAACTAATCTATATACTACAAGTCATACACATTTTTCAAGGATACCATGCTTCAGGAGTGCACAGCCAAGGCCAATAACTGCAGTTAGAAATGGGAAAACCAGGGTCCTATAAAGAGGACAGAATATATTCACTTCTGCCTTCTAGCTTTTCTTCCTTTCATAAGCAGGCTGCACTCAGCAAGTCATAACTATGCACCTTGATAGAGCAAATCAGTAATTAGACATGCAGTAAACCTGTGGTTTTAGTGCATTCACTTAAGTTCACCAATCCTCTGACCGTGAGTAATGCTTTTCCTTCAGGGCTCATTCACAGACAGGTTTGTCTGTCAGCTCACAGTTATAAATACCATTGTGATATTCTTGCAAGAGCACTTACCTACAGATATATTTCAGCAGATTGTAATTGACAGCTGGCAGGCTCTTCACTTGCTTTACCAGTTCTTTCAGGCCCTTTAAGAGGTTTAAGAAAAAAAGAAAAAAGAAAAAAAAAAAAAAAAAAAAAAGAGTGGGGAGACACAGTTTCTTAGTATTTTACCAGAGATTCAAAAAAAATGACAGCAATTCCAAAACAATAAACACATCACCGAAACTGCAGTGAAAATGCTATATACAGGTTACCATCAGGAACAGCTTGTAGAACCAGTTTTGGATGGGGAAAGTTATATTTGGCTAACAAGGATTAGCTCTGGATAAAAATAAACAAGTAAATAACTTGGTTTCATCCTGTCTTTCCCTTCTCTTTCACTCTTTCTTTTTTTGACCAGCAGCTCCATTCCTCCTCCTGCTGATAACAAGGCTGAGGCTTGCAAGAACAGTTCTAGTTTGAACTAGTTGGCATTTTCATATGAGAATCTGTTTGGGTATTTTACCCAGTTCTGGTCCGTACTAGATTCAGACCAATAAACAGTTATTTCAGTTTGTGCCCACCCTGGGAATGGGACAAGTAGAGTATCACACACTCATTTCTGTGTGGAATGAACAGCCCTGTGGAAACAGACCCTGGCTATGCTTCTTACCAACCAGTGCCTTTAGACTCTTTTTCAGTATGGGGTTTCAGTACTTTGCTAGCATCAGAAGAGTTTTGATTAAAGTATGTTATGAAAACAAATGCCAATCAAGACAGGTGGATCATGATAGTGCACAAGTTTGCTGATTGCAGGCTAAGAAAGAAAACAAGATGCACAGCTCTCTCCCCTAACGGTGACTGCACTTTTAACTTCAGCATGGAGAAAGATCAACTGAAAATCTAGTCAGACAGCCTTATAGCTGGACTGCTAAGCCACCATAAAGAGGACAACAGTGGCTTATCACCCACAGCGCTGATTTTTCACAAACTGCCAGCACCAACTCCAGCACCAAAAGGCCACTGTAATTCAAATCTTTCTTTCAAAATGAATTTAATAAAGTGCTTTGTGGCATAGTTGCAGAGGAACTATGTAAATAGACTCTGGACTAAGCCAATATAAAATGACTAAAAATTTAATCTGAAAATGAGTATCACTGCAAGTATGAACTGCCTGATGACCAACTGCGAAGCTGTCAGGTGGCTTTATGTTGAAGCTAGCAACGGTTAGACATATACAACACGCACAAGCAATAGCTGCAACTTTAGCTCTGAGGGTCCCCTGCCATAACTTGTGTGAAGAGCAGCTCGAATTAAACCAGCTGAACAGCCCACTCCCACCTTTTGCAAGCAGCTGACAAGAATCTGCAAGCAAAGGTCAGCAAAGAAACCAGTCTAATTTCAGTGGGTGTAAGAGGTAATGACCATAGAAGACAGTTTGCCACAGATCTTCCCCGCCCCATTCCATCAGATGGGAACAACTGCCACCTCTGCTGTTGGTAGTCATCAACTGAAGGCTCAGAAAGGAGACAATCTCTCAGAAAAGAGGAGCTCCTACTCATTTTAATCAATTAGAAGATTAGGTAGAAGGGGTTCCAGTTCTAGCAGGATTTGAAATGTTGAAAAGGAATTAAACAGAAATAACCACCTTAGAAAGTTAGGGAAGTAGACTGAAATCAACAGAATGAGCCTATCTGTATTTACTTTTAAAAAAAAATTATCAGGGTTGACATCATTACCCACAAGCACACGGAACAACATAAAAACCAGCACTTAGTTTCTTATGTCTTCAGACTAATATATAGTAGGCCCATGCCACTGCAGGGCACATATTATCAGTCAGAACCCTTATTTTGCTCATCTATGTTATACTGTTTTAAAAGAGTCTGGAAGGTGGCCCACTGCCATCTTTTTGAGGCCACCTCTTTCAATGATAAGCAATGAGTACAGTCCGTAGGCCTTCAATCAAGTCAGTAAAAGTTGGCATCCTGATTCTTAGAAGGGGTCATCCTGATTTAATGGCAAGGGTTGGACAGCAACTACCAAGACCCTTCCTTTTGCAGTTCAGAATGATAATCCATGAAAACGTAAGTCTCTTCCATGCAAAATGGAAGCTATTGACCACAATGATATTTATTTGAACTGGATTCAGTGACATGCAATAGATACACTTTTATTTAGACTTCCAAATGACCTAGGTGGCAACAATTTTAATATAAAACCAGCCTCAATTAATAGAAGTACATCTTAAATTAGGATATTAGGATTCCAGCTTCTCTCCTCCTCAAAACTGGAACACGTTATAACATGCCAACCTTTTATTTCATCTTACTCAAATTGCCAACTCACCATTTCTTCCTCCTTGCTGAGCATTTTGGCACAGGAAAGAAAATCTTCGTATTTTGCATATGGTATGACTGGTTCTGGGAGTTCCCTTAGGTATAGCTTAAGCAGTGATGCTACCGTGTGCACATCTGTATTGCTGTTGGGTTAGAATACAAGAAGCCATTACTGTGAATCGGGATAATACTGTGAGATTGACAGGCTAAAAACTATTAATTAACTTTTCCATTGTCACACCAGATTTTACTCATCAGCAGTATACACATTTATAGATCATATCTGTAATCTGTGGGTTTTTGTGGTGTTTTATGTTTTTTTGGGGGGGTGGGGGTGTCCCATAAAGAACTTAGGATACCTGCAAGCCAGAGTGTGTCAACTCTGCTGATTTATTACGATAAATAATTACACAGAAGTCTCTATTTACAGGCACAGGTATTGAGAAGGTCCTGGCTCTCACTGACAAGCACCTCACATCAGGCATGCAAAATCCATGTTAACTAATGCTTTTCATTTTCACCTGAACCAGAACCAGGCATTATATTTACACAGTGAGGATTATCCTCCTACCAGAGATGGCCCCAGCTCCAAAAGCATGACCAGCATGTCCCTGTATCACCATCTACTCTGGTATCAGTATTAAGTAAGCAAGTTTTAAAGGAGACCATATATACCACAGGTGTTCAGTTGAAACTTCCCCATCTGAATTACAGTTCTTTCCCTGGCATGCTTCTTTTTCCTATGGGCTCCCACAAAATGACTACTGTGCCTTTTAGCTGTACTGTTACACCAAAAAAATGGATATACTTTACACATAGAACCATAAATCCATGGGAAATGAGTTTTAGCTCTATCCTGTACCTAGTAAGCTAAGGCATTGAAAGTCACCAAACTTAGTAAATGTCTGAGTGCTAGCACCACAGGTAACGTTATAGGGCTGACAGTCAAAGACCTGGTATGACATATGCTTTCTCCTAATTACATCTGCAGAAACTTAAGATTTTTTTGGATACAGCTAACAGGAGCCTAGGCTGTTTATCAGGCATACTAGAAGTAAGAAGATGGGGAGAAAGATCAAAATCACAAGTTCAGAGTATGCAATAAAACTTGCTTAAATGTTTCTGTGGTGTGTAAAGTTACATTGTAGTAACATAGGAGTACTTCTCTGCAAAGAAATAAATAGAAATAGATAAAAACTACAAGTTAGCAGAAAGAAATCTCTTGTGTTACTTCTGACTCCATCTCTGGGTTTAGCTACTCAGGCATTTATTCAATATATCCCTTACTGGAATGTTCTACATGCTTTCCCTGGTTCAGACAGAGTTGTACTGCAAGCTGGTATCTTTTCCTATGACTTCTGAAAAATCAAGAAAACAGAAATTATGCTAATTTCTTTCATAAGAAACAGAAAATGCACAGACATTTCTACAATATGCATTATTGTGTATTTTCTTTTTCTTTGAAGACTTTACACTTGGAACATTTTTTAAACTCAAAATCTCTCAAAGGGAACCACTGGTATTTGATGCGCTTAAGCTTTACTAGAGGTACATTAACCATTATTTTGGAATGATCTGTTCAAACAAAAATGGCTTTTTTACTAAGTTAAATCTTAACAAGAATGATGGGAACAACCTTAGATTAATGTGGTATGGTATGAGCAATCCAAGTCAAAACAGAAGAATAGAAATGATAAAGCACTGTATGTATTTAAATGATAGCCAACCCCACCCTCCTCAAAACAGATTCCCAGAAAACATTCCCATTTCAGTCATGAATAATTCCCAGCCAAAATTCCAAAAAGCGTTTTCTAGAGAAAACACTAATGCAAATCCACATTTTAAAGGAAGGTTCAAATTCTAATCCCTTGATTGCAACCCTCTACTTGTAGACTGGCTTGGGTCCAAAATGGGAATCCTGTGTTACACCACCCTGCTCCTCAGACGCATATATAACATATGTGAGGAACAGTACTATACATAAAACTAGATACACTTGTACTATTTTATAAGATTTCAAATGCTAGCTCAGATATGGCTTCTAGCTTTGCCTTCGACCTATCCCCGATCTAGATGCAAACTAAGCGAACTGAAGCTGCTCTTGACATCCTGGCTAACAAAACTCTACAGATTGTACAACCCGAGGGCTTAAAACCCACACCCCAATAATCTCTCAGGTAGTTGCTTACACGTCTTGTTGCCATTGGTACTAGTTTTTAGAGCACAACCATGGCATGCCATGCCCAGGCAGTTGCCACTATTCAGCCTTATCCAAGAAGCAAATTTTAGAGAGATCTCTCTAGTTTTCTAAGTTGTCGGTGCACCAGGAAAACAAAAAGCAAATACAGAGAGAAAGACTTTTGCTAGTCAGACTCTGAAGGACAGCAGCAGCCACAGAGAGCAGATGTGAACTGGCAGCCTTAGGACAGTGCCCTACATTGCAGCATGAAAGGAAGCACAGGCTCCCTTAGCGTGGCCAGCAGGAGCAGGGAGGTGATCGTCCCCCTGTACTCATCGCTGGTGAGGCCGTACCTCGAGTCCTGTGTTCAGTTTTGGGCCCCTCACTACAGGAAAGACATGGAGGTGCTGGAGCGTGTCCAGAGAAGGGCAACCAAGCTGGTGAGGGGCCTGGAGCACAAGTCTTCTGAGGAGCGGCTGAGGGAGCTGGGGCTGTTTAGCCTAGAGAAGAGGAGGCTGAGGGGAGACCTTATCGCTCTCTACAACTACCTGAAGGGGGGTTGTAGTGAGGTGGGTGCTGGTCTCTTCTCCCAAGTAATCAGTGATAGGACAAGAGGAAATGTCCTCAAGTTGCGGCGAGGGAGGTTTAGATTGGATATTAGGAAAAAATTCTTTACTGAGAGGGTTGTCAGACATTGAAACAGGCTGTCTAGGGAAGTGGTGGAGTCACCATCCCTGGAGGTGTTAAAAAAATGTGTAGACGTGGCACTTCAGGACATGGTTTAGTGGGCATGGTGGTGTTGGGTTGACGGTTGGACTTGATGATCTTAAAGGTCTTTTCCAAACTTAATGATTCTATTCTATTCGTCTACAGACAATCTAACTCTGGTTGCTCAGCATTGATGGTCTTTCTGAAGACTTTATTATTACTATTTTTATTATTTTAAAAAGGAGAATTCCCATACCTTGCTGAAGAACTGAACCACATCTTTCCAGAAACTATTTGCACAAAACTAGAGAGGCCTTCCCACAATACAAGATTCAAACAGGTTGAGTGAGAGAAATTACTGAAGAACAATTAAAATATAGCACACAGGTCTCCCAGTTAGGGGATTAAGCAGTTATCTTCCCTTCTTTGTACTGCCAGGATCATGCTTCGTGCAATACGTAAGAATAATTTTATTTTACACTAGTCCCTTGGTGTGAAGTGGAATACTTGCTCCTTGAGGGCACAGCAAATGGGGGATAAAAAGGCTGAAGAAGAGGACAAAAGCCCTGAAAAGTGATGCAATATATAAACTTCCTCCTTTCAGTGTGAAGTACTGATAGACTGTCACTGTGACGGGTTAGTTGAGTGCTAAAAACTGTGGCTGTACCAAGGAAGAACTGAGAAAGAAATGGTAAGGCAGGATGCCAAGGAGCGAGGGAACAGTAAGAAGTCTTGTGTTCGAAAACTAACCTCCTGAAATACATGCTGTATACAAGTCTACAGAAAGGTGCTTTCTGAGCTGGGGTTATAAAGCCCAGGTCCCAATTAGTAGATGGGGACACATTTGCAGTTTTTTTAATTTTTTTTTTTTTTTTATTTGCTTCTGCTGACCAAATGCGAAGGCAATACTGCAGACTGCCACAAGATGGTGGGATTGCAAAATAAGTTTTTGGAAAATTTGTTTTGTTACTTTTTTTTTTTTCTTAAACTGTACTAGAACACTGCTTAGGACTTAATCTATCTATACAGAAACTACCATAAAGATTTTGACAGCATAAGAAAACATATATACACACACACACATACTGCCTGCAAAGCTCTTTTAAGAATTGGATTTTTTACTTCTGTTTGGCAAGAGTTACACAAAAGCTAGAAACTTTCTTCATTCAATGTAAATACTGGTATAAAAATGTCAATATTTTTATAATAATGTAACTAAAAGAGTGTTTCATATAATGAGATCTGTTTAGACCTTGCAGTCTAGTATTATTTTTTTTTGCCTTTTGTTTTAAAATACAGAGGAAAACTTAAAAATGGCAGACTCAGTTTTAATCCATCTGTATTTAGGTGTTTCAATCCACAAATACCATTAAGTGCATTTCAGCCACAGAGGACAGCTGTGAGTTTCAAAGCAGTGCTGAACTGCAAGCTCTCTTGAGGATCGGGAGCATATTTCCCTTTCCAGTCTGCAGCGTTCTACCCACAGTCTAAGTCAACCAACAACATTTATGTATCTGCCTTGAGGCCATTTGTGTAGTTTGCAAGAGGTGGATCTTTCCAGGGCCTGTAGAAGACCTTTTCCTCCTGGACTTTTTCCAGCTACAGCAGATCAGTTTAAGACAAGGCAGTGTTTCTCCCTTCAAACCTGGCCTTGCTTATCTTCTAGGACCATTACAGCTACAGAAACTTAATGATTATACCTAACTTGGTATTTCTTTTGCTATCTGACAGTGTAATATCAAAGTGTTCCATGATTACACATGCATAATTAACATGATTAAAAGTATTCATTAACAAGTATTGAAATAGAGTGTGTCAATTCCAGCTGAAAATCCTCTGTTATCTAAATTGGAACGACCCTCATTAATTGAGGCAGACTTTCTCCAAGTGCACAATTACAAGCTTGAAATAGGAGTGACAAAGCACGAAGCAGAAAATGGAATGCAACACAAAAAGCAACAGCAAGCTGAGAAACAGTCTCTTTCAGCATGTCATGCTGGAAAGTCTGAGAAAGATTACTTACCTCACTAAAACATTAATACTGCTTTACTATTGATATGTTTCCAAAGGAGCATCCCCCACTTCACCACTGTCCAAGCAAAGGCATTACAAATGCAAATGCACCACAGCCTCTCCTTAGTCATCAGACTACACATATTCAAAGCCCCATTCATCTGAACTTTGTCATTAATATCCCTCACAACGGCATTGCTGTTTTGACAGCACTTTCCTTTGTGATACCACAGACACTATGCAAGTGGCTGTCAGACTGATTAAACTGCCTGGAGTTTTTCACCCCCTCTACCATAAACAAAAGTTACTGAAGCCCAGCAGGTCACCAGAAATCCACGCATAACCCTCACACTTGGACAAGCAGACAGCATGTTCAGAGAGCTTGGAGTCAGTGCTTCAGAGCACAAAGCCAACAAGCTCCTCATAAACTCTCAGAGAGGAAATATTAACAGGGCAAGGTCACATTACAAAAAGATTAATGCTGTGCCAAGAATAGCTCTAGATCATGATGACACATAAACAGTCTGCATGAAGAACAAACAGTAGGGAACAACAAGCTGTGAGGCTATAATTCAATTTAGGAGTTCTGGTAATAAAACAAACAACAACAGCACAGTTCAGTTTGTGTATCAATACCTCCCAGAATTACTAGAATTACAGCTCCATCATTTCAGATGTATCACAGATCACAATCCTGGAAACAGAGTCTCCCTCACCAACATATCCTGTACCCACCACATTTGCTGACGGTGTCCCTGTTTAGCTGCATTCAAGTCTGTAGAACACCTCTCAGACGAGTATAGATGTTTTCCTGACATGGGAAGACGAGTTCCTAACTGGCTGCCCAGTGTGTAACTGCTGCCAGTATGCACACTGCTTAAGTGAGATGCTAGAGCCCATGGTAAAAAACAGTGATGAAACACTGAGTAAGCAACATCAAGGGTATATTACAAATGTGCATAACTACGTATAGGAGAATCAAAGCACTGTTACCGCTGAGAAGCCAGTACCCAGACACTAGGAGGGCAAAGCCTGTGTTCAGTAATGTTATGGTGAATCGGGAGTGGTTCGACTGATTTTGGGAGTTGGGCTTTGGTCCAGAAATTCAAAGGTGAGGTCAAATGCATAGCATAACTGGTTGAATGTCCTATGTGATTTTTGTTCCCCTGTGCAGGTATCTTCAAAGCATTACTCTCTATATCATTTTCCTACATAACACGTATCTAGTACAAGCAGTACCACGCCTAATGTAAGTACCAGCTAAAATTTTGCCTACAGCTTGTGAAACATATACAAAAGCATTTACCATTTTAAGCCCTGAGCTGTCTGTCCTCCTCCCCTTGCTGTTGCAAGAGCCTGCCTCTACTTTTTAACGCTGATCTCAGTTCTTGTTTTTCTGTTCAGACATAGAAAAAACCCCAAACACGTAGTCTGCTCCTTTGTGCTTGTGCTCATGATTTTTAAAATCCATGCTACCTTGCAGGGACCCATTCAGGAGAGTAAGTGCCACAAGGAATACTGAAGACTGACAGACTCATGTTTCCAAGTTAGACATCCACTTCAGTAATTTTAAGAGCAGCTAATTCATTCAGGTTACAGAGTGCTGCTTTAAAAGCAGCAATGAAGACAACAATTTAGGACAGACAAATGAAAAGACAAACTCTATGGAGGGACATTAAAATACAGTTCCTTAAAGAGAGACACAAGTGCTTTCAGGTAATGTGGGCAGAGGCCTAAGAAACAAATGGATTCCCATCAGGGAAAAAAAAATAAATCAACCAGCTCCAGTGAATATGAATTTTATCATTTGATAGGTTGTTCAGAAAGTCTGTTAAGTTTCTGCAAGATTTTGCAGGGATTGCAAGCATATATAAAACGTGAAAAAACACCACAAATAAACTACCTGTTCTTGTTTACTGGAAGAGAAAGCCACAAGTCTTGCAACCCTAAGTAAGGATGCTTTAAAAACCACACTCTCAGACTTTCCACACAGTAACAAAATGTCATCCTTTCTTAAAGGTGACCATGGCCATCTAAGAAGTCATTTGTCACTGGCAAGTGACACCAACTCCATTTCTGAAACTGAAATTCATGCGAAGCAACTACAAATGTTCATTCACTGCCAATAACTAAAAACACACTCTCCTACAGCAGGACACCAATTAAACTGATTTAGTGATGCTTGCATCACACTAGGAATGCGTCTCCTAAAGTGTACTTAATTCCTACACTAGGTTAGAAAGAGAGCTAGAATGAGAAAGGATGTGGAATTGGCTCCAGAGGCATATCTGATGTGAGGATCAGGGAAGGAAGCCTGGAACAGGCAGAAGTGAACAGGAATCTTCATAGGCCTAAGGCCATTTGAGTTTGGCAGGAACCAACTTTCTAGTGGAGACTTCATTTCACATAAAAATGTTTTGTTTAGGGATTACTGCACTTTCCCACTAGGAGGGAAATAAAGGCCCTTCCTTGTGAGGAACTATCTGCTTCTAAAAAAAATTCTTATGTACAGGCTTGTATTTGGAAAATAAAAGAACAATTTTCATAACCAGTGATTTCCAAGGCAATGTCTAGTTGCAGTCTGTACAGTGCCAGTGCAGGCTGCAGCCCCACTGAGACAGGTCCAATTTCTTGCATTCACCAAAATTTTAAAACATTCTTTGTCTCTGGAGCAGAGTAAGAATTGTGCATGTACTCCTTCTCACCTTAAGGACACTACATTAGTACCATCCTCATCATTGTCTTATTTTGCTTCAACAATCCCAGTGATTAAATGCACAGGAACATACCAGTTCTACATTCTGGATTATCTAGCTCTGCTAAGTAATAGTTAGCATTTGACAGCTATCACATACTGCCGCTTACATACCATTTTCTCAGCTGCATGCTAAGTAATATTGTCCTATAATGTGCTGCATTCTTCTTTAAATAAAGTATGAGAACCCATGAGAGAATGTAATAGAGATTTTGTTTTGCTAAATACGCATTTATGTGCTTTCCTTCTCTCTTGTGCACATACACAAATGCAGGCAGGTGACCTATGCAACTTTAAACTCTTCTGAACTACTGGACTATACATCAGCGATAGTAGTTATGAAAATCCAAGCCACATACATCAGTCACATAAAGTATTAATATTTGTTTCAGTAACATTTCAAATATTTTTTCTCCCTGAGCAATCTTAACTCTCATGTCATCTGGTAGTAATTGTGATGAACAGTAGATGGAAAGAGGTAATATAAAAAGAGAAATCCAATTTTGTACCCCTTTGAGGTAAAAATTGTAGAACAAACCCTTATGTTCTTTTCCTTATGCAGTGCCATATTCGCTATGCTAATTTTACAGAACAAACAGTCATAATCCAGTTTGTGTCATTACATGATACAATGTATGATTTGTAACAGAGTTGAGGGACTTTAAATTTAAAATGTAAGCCACACAAGCAGAAAGAAGCAAACACCCAAAGGGCAGGCAAAATGGATTCCCCGGAGGGGACAATTTTACACAGAGGTGAAGCTGTACTGGAAATACCAAGGATATTTCAAATAGTAGCAAGCATGAGTGATTGCCTAATTGCACTGTTAGCTCCTTAAAGCAGATTTCACAATATGTGCAGATACATACAGAGGGAGTGAGGTATTTATTGATTTTTGGTTTTAAACTGACATAGAATTTTCAGTTGGGTTTTTTTTTTTTTTCATCACACAAAAGGCCTCAGCAGTTTTCAGTTGTAGCAGCTGTACCTCCCCTTTCCAAGACTGCGAGAAATGCTGATGTTCCAGTTTTCATACTAAGAGGGCTGGGGTGTTGGGTGTTTAAGATCAGGTACTGGGTTTTCTCATTCTGTGAGTATGAGAAATTTCAAATACTGATTCCATTCTCATACACATAGCTCACAATTCTTCAGCAACATCTTATCCAACTGTAAGATCAAGATCAAATTAATACATGAAGGTTTTTGCCACTCTCTGACTTGTCTTGGATTCACTCTGTGTTTTTATAACTGACTTCAGTATCGGAACATCCAGCTGCTAACTCATGTGAGAGCTACCATTTTTAAAACATGTTTTATGTTTCAAAACATGGCTGCATTTTCTTTTGAGCAAAGCTATTTTACTACTTCTTTCAAATGCGCCACATTTCTTGTGCTTGCATTTGTTCTGTGGTCTTCTTTGCCAAAGGGGTGCAGATAGGAACGCAAAAGGGAAGGAGGGCAGGGTCTCCAGAGAACCGTGGACAGCTGCTGAACTTTGGGCAAAAGAGCAGATCTGTGCCTTTGAACATCATCTCCCAACAGCTGTAAGGTGTTTTAAGATGGTACAACTGTCTTAAAACAGAGATGACATTTTAAAGGAATACTAATCATGGCTGTATGATCTTACCTCTGTTTTTGCTTTTAATTCTACAAGTTACATATTTTACTGAATTAGCTAAGAAAGCATAAAGAGAAGAAGGATTAGTTAATAATAATAATTTCTCATACAAACATACACAAACCTACACACACATTTCAAAGCATCTTCACTTGTTCTAAAGTCTTTGACTTAGGTGCACTTATACACAGAAAAAATGTCAGTATGATGAAAAATGGCAAACTCCTCAAACATCAGCTCTTTGTATTAGTTCCAACACTGATGACAGTAGCTAGTCTTTCTCCCAGTAAAGAGCCAGTGACCCAGCACCACTATGGAAACATGACCTGGATTCCACTGTGTTTTGTGCCTCATCAACAAAACCATCAGCTCAGCTCTAACTGCAAAAATCTTTATTATTATTGATGTGTAAGAGCAGGCAAAATGTAAATGAAGAAACAGAACCTAGGTAGATTTTGCACTACTGGACTTTTGACTAATAGTAACATATAATTACAGATTAAACACAGTGGATCTGGAGGTTCATGACAGAAAGTAAGCATAGACCCCTAACATCTATTTTTTTCTTTTCTCTACAGCAACTTTTCATATTCTAGCCACTTTCCAAGAGCTCAACTTGCTAAACAGGTTGCATCAAACCTGGAGACCATGCTGCTGTTGAGCAAAATGAAAAGTTACCCCAAAACAAGGTAATCACATAGGCACTCTATAAACACTGTGAAATGAACTTCACCTCGAAAGTTTACAAATGGAACAAAAGGTTGGAGGAAAAAAGTAGATGCCCAATGGAAACAATAGCAGAGATCAGAACAGAATTTATGTCTGCTTGACTTCTAGACCATTGCTACACCTCAGTCACACCTCTCCAAACTCAAATGTGAAAAAGTAAATGGAAAAAGTACCCTTCACAATGAGACACGCAGACATACAAGGTCAGTGTTCTATAAATTCTCTGCTTCAGAAGCAGAACTGCAGGACCAGCGATTTATAGGCAACTCCTGCTGATGTTTCTAATTGCTATAGTAGAGATTATGTGCCTTCTTCACAGCAGTAGCATGTAAAAATCTCTTCTCCATTTCATCTGCTAAAGCTCAGCTAGCATGCCTGTTCCTGGGGCTCATTATTGTGTACTACAGATGTTGCTAGATAACCTTGCAAAAAAATAAAATAATTACGCAGCTGAGCCCTGGTCTCATTTGTTTTGAGTAGATAGAACTTGGGCACCTCTTTCAAGCTGTACCCATCAGTGGGGTGTTCAGTACATCATCTTCCTGGAGTTTGGGGGTGACTTGTTTTCTTAAACATTTCCTCCACAATTACTTGGCTTACAGGCACAGAAAAAAGAACCTTTTGTTTCTGCCATTCACATACCTGTATCTCTGGTAGAGGTTGTGCCACAGACACGACCAGTAGTATTCGTCTTAATGTCCAAGTAAAGAAAACATATCCAATGGATGCTTCTTTACCATTTTTAAATAAGTTACGCAGTATTTGAACATTCAGTGAGTATGCTATAAGCATTTATCAGCTAATGGTGTCACTTCCCACAGTCCTCTGGCTCCTTAAAGCTATTTTCTGGTCAATTATCCTAACTCTCACCTTCCAATGAGAAACTAATAAACCTCATAGAAGACAATTCACTTTTCTTTTCCAGTGCATTATAAATTCCTGACATTTCTTAAAGTGAGGGTCAGGACTGAGGAAACTGTTGGAGATAAAACAACATTACAGATGTCTGCCTTCTGTGCATCTGTGATACACATACTTCAATGCGTAACAAATTTGCTCACTTCGTAGGAATAGGGAAGGGAGGGAGGTAAATCATTTCCAGCAATCAGGTTCATATCATGGCATATTTTTGCACTAAAAGATCAAGCTATGCTTTCCTTCCTGTTACTTCCATTGCTATCAGTCAAAGGTCACACAAAATAAATGTAACCTGCCTCTTCCTCCTAATTCACATTAGACCCTCAACTGGAGTGAAGTATCCTGATTCCATTTTGGAGGTGTGTTATGGATGTCACTTAGGGCACACACTGAGGACAACCACTGTTTAACAGTCTCTTGAAGTGGAGTTTTACTACCATATTAATTCTGATCAGAGTTAAAAAGGCTACGTGGCATTCTTAATCCACTGGTTCTGTTTCCTCTGATTGCACACTCTGAGTATGTGGACTACTGCTATGGATGCTTATAGGAGGAGAGCTGAACTAGCACAAAAAATTCATCTTGCAAAAGACTGAAGTCATACACAGCTGTGTGAACAGGACTGGGTTCTTCCTTGGCCCAGAAAATTCTCATTAGCTTTACAAAACTATAAATATTGGAATACAAATTGGACCTGGACCGTGACCCTCAAAGACCATGTAGGTTTGTTATTATGGTCACAGTGACTTTTATTTTAAGACCAAAGGCCCCAAATTATAAAGGAATACATAAAAATAGACTTCCCTTCCAGTCAGTTTTATAGGCCACAGAACATATTGAAATTGGTGATAAGAGAAATTCTTCCTTTGTGGAACTGACTAAATGCCAGCATCAGCACTGTATTTCAAATGACACTAAGATCAAGGTAATTCAGGCATTTTTGATTAAGCCAAATCATTGGCGATACTTTTCCTAACCAGCTTTTCACAAATGGAAATTCTCCCGAAACACTTTGAAATCAGACACTGAAGACAGAAAAAAAGGTAGACATTTCAGAGTGATAACAGGAAACATATAGAAAAACCTACAAAAACATGTCATTCTGTCTGTTGCTGCCACGTGTTTTACAGCACCGTGGGTCAGCCAGTACAGCAGATCTGTACCATGGGTCAGCCAGTACACCAGATCATGTCCTGTCTAGGCTTCAGGGAGTGGGGGACAGCTGGAGGATTTTACCTGTCAAAAGAAGGCTTCTCTCCACAGTCAAATGCATCCTGTAACTCCTTGACAAGATTAGCCTGCCCAGGCAGTCGGAAAAGGCCTTCTTCCTTTAGCCCCCGCTGTCGAATAAAATCCACACACTGTTCCACCAACATAGGAGCCAGGCGGTTCCCATATCGCTTTTCATATCGGACAGTATCTTCCAGCTTCTGGCCAAAAATACCTGCATGAAAGAGAGATGTGACTCGGTTGAGATTCACAAAAACATTTGAGGAGCCTGTGTCTTCTATTAGAACCCACGCAATTCACAAGTCATTTAAATGCACTGACAATTAACCTACTCCTTTCTTAAGAATAAAGCGCTCAGTTTCACCTTTGATACTCTCATAGAAATACAATGCTGACATATTTTACAACAATGCGCAAAAACATTATTTAAAATAAAATACTGTGTGTGATTTTTCAGACCATAAGCACAGAAAACATAGAAATAATACAAATAGGATTTTCCATCACAAAACTTCTGATTTTAAAGTGACACACACATCTCCATCTTCTTTTGTTCATGCCTAATTAACTATAAAAAAATTAAGTGGTTCCTGTATCAGTTTCAATGGCATATCAACATTACCTTTACACATGGAGGGCAAAAGATATATAAATATAACTTAGGATTTCGTTCCCACCCAACCAAATTATTAATTAAGTTTTCCCACATAAACAAAGACCATTCCTATAATGTATTACCAATTACATCATCACTGTCTGCTTTAGCAACAATAAATTTCGTCTATGAAAAAAGATCCCGACACGAAAGGTGAAATATGGCAGACAAACTGCAGGAAACCTACACTCGTACTTAACCTCAGAAGAACATGGAGGGTTTTTTGACAGAATTAACTTCAACCCTGATCTGAGGATATCATCACTACCACTGGAAAGACAGCCACTCTTCATAACTGATTTTGCCTTTGCCTTTCAAACTGCAGAGCCAGCCATCACAGTCAGCATCACAGTGATGTTCAGGCATGTCATCTGTGATGGAAGCTCTCTCTTGAGACCACCATTTGTTGAATAGTTAAGTATTGGGGCTGAAGTGAGGCAATTCAGTTTCTATATATAGCAAGACAATGAATAGTTCTAAGGCAGTCATGATCAGAAACTAAAGACCAAATAACTACCTACGCTTGGAAGGCTCCTTTTCCAATTACGTACACTACGAAGTCAGGGCGGGTGGAAATGCAGTAAGTCAAATTGTGCCCTTCTGAGCACACGAAAGTTCCTACTGGTTTAAAAATATTCAACAAGGAGAACAGAGTTGTTTTGGTTTTCTTTTTCTAAAGAAAGTACAGAGTTGAGCTAGTCAGCTTTTGCTTTTGGCCCCAAAACTTCATTCACCCATTAATTACAATTACATGAACAGGTAGCCACAAGCTAAGGTACCATTCAGGTTGAAGCATCCTTCAGGGTAACCTCCAATGTGTACATTTTTCCTCCAAAAAAAGAAAGATAACTCACACCTCAGTTGTAAGGGGGAAAGTTGCCTTGCATATGCTCCAGGCTGTTACAGCAAGTAGGTAGCAGCTGTCAGTCACCCATACTGAAAGTCTGGGGTTTGTATTTAAGTGCAATTATTTTTATTGTAGCACAGGAAATAACTGGAGAGAGTAACTGATGTCCAGCTAAGACATCCAAAAAGTATTCCGAGATGCAGAGCAGCACATTTTGTGATTTCCATGGTACCCACACCTGTGGATGCCAAAACCAGCAGTAGGTAAGGGCACTGAACATCACACGGTCACTCTCTTATTAGCTCACTTTTTTTTCATGTTGTACAAAACCCCAAACCCAACAATTAGCAATTAAAGAAGGAATTTTGGAATTTCAGAGCGAGTCAAGCTTAGAAGAATACTGACTGGTGTGGAGTATTTGGTGTCCACAAAGTTCAGCCTTTTCACACTGGCAAAGAAGTTAAAGTATGTTTTGTTAATTCTTACATACCTTCCTAACCTCCTGCAAACTGCCTATGGGGATGGCAGGAGTATTACATCAATTCAGGTTTCTTGTATTTGTCTGACTTAAGAGCTGCTGCTGGTCAACACAGAGGAAATCCTCAAGTCCCTCTAGATTTCCTAGACTCTCATTCTGAAAGTAGCAGAATTAAGGAGGAAGGTCCAATGAAAGTCAGTTAAGGAATCTGCATGATTATGGGAGTCTGGGGAATTCAAACTCCTTAATATACAAAAAGGCTGCTGTTCAGAATTGTCCCTTCTCCTGGCTCAACAAGCCCCACTTCCTCTGCCTCTCCTCAATGGGTGTGTGCTCTAGCTCCCAAGCATCTTGGTGGACCTTTGCTCAACTCCCTCCAGTTTTATCTCCACCCCACCTTTTTTTTTTTTTTTTTTAATGGACGTAATATTTAGAATATGATCTAAAAAATGCTGAACAGAGGGGGTTAATCACTTCCCTCCCTCTGCTGGCTCTGCTCCTGCTGGTACTGCCCAGGCTGTTGTCAAACCTTCCCTGATGCCAGGTCCACTGCTGGCTTGTGTGCAGCTTACTGTGCCCCAGGGCACCCAGGTCCTTTCCGCAGAGCCGTTTCCCTGTGGTTATTCCTTCCTGGGTGTAAGACTTGACCATCCTGCTCTGGTTTGTCCTATGAACATACAGTCTGAACTTCCCTTCAAGAGCCCATGAGATCTCTTGGTTTTAAACACAAGAGTTTTTGCCTCTTTTTAAACAAAATTAATCAGTATAAGATCAGACATTCCAATTACAACTCATGCCCACTGACAGTACAATTAGTATGAATAAGCTTTGTCCTCTTGGCTATACTTTCTTCTCTCCACGCTAACATTCTTGAATCAGTAATGTGCATATTGCAGCTTACATTTGCAGAGGAAAGAGTAAGTTCTCAAACCTACCAGACTGCTTTGAAACTCCTATTACTAGTGACACTGCAGTCAAAACACATCACTTTCTATTAATACATTTTGGGGGATGCTGCCTTTTTTTTTTTTCTTTTTCTTCATTTTAGAACTGGTTTTCAAAGCATGCAGAGTGGGAGCAAAACAAGTTCCTATATTATTATAAATTGCTGATGCACCACAACACAAAATGTATTGAAAACAGGTGGGAACCATAAAGCATTAAGATGTCTGTAACTACTGTCAAACAGTATTTTTTTAAGACAAACATAAAGTAATGAGTGATTCACATACAAAAGGTGGCATATATCAAATGGATATGACAAACTTAGTTCTGTATTGTAGCAGCAAATCACAGGTACTGAATGAAGAAAACATTAAAAAAAAATATATATGAGGAAAAATAAAACCTGATATGATGGAAGGGAAACCAGTGTCAAGAAAAAAAAAATAATCCAAATTGGAGCCTAAAATTTCCCGGCTCTGGTCCTTTAAATGTAAACACTGAATTGTTTCTACTACTGACTGCAATAAGGTACATGGTAAATTAAGGGACTTTTACTTGGACACTTAAAATACACATAGCTCGGAATGCCTGAAAGAGAGACAGAATAACCACAGCAGTAATCTCAGATCTGACAGACTGGATTCAGATCCTACACAATCCTCAGAACACAGCTGCATTGAGTCTGGCCACATATATACTTCATGGCTGGATGCATAGGTGTATGCCCCACCATCCTCACATGTCAGATAAAGCCTCAGGGACTTGGTTCCTCATCTGTATGAATGGTGATAATACTATATCTACCTCACAGGCATGAGGATCTCCACACTCGGCTTTGGGAAGCTCATAGCTAGCATGGCAATTCTAACAACGATATAATAACCTAAAGTTAAGACCTAAGTCTCATGGAAAATCACAACATCACACTTTGAAGTGCTTCTGAAGTCACCATTTACTACACTCTGTGTTCTCCAATTTGTTTGGCTTTGGAATTCGTCTCAGGCAGGCTTGGTTTCGTTTCAAAGTCTAGGCTGAACTTCTCCAAAGGAAGTTATTTCCTTCACCTAACAAATGCAGAACACTGCACCAGGCAGCACTTGGCCATGAAAGGCATCAGTCATGATAAGCCTGCATAAATATTGACTTGAAGTTACAGACTTGCTGATGTGTTATGGAAAAAGTATTCAGTTGCCAGTGGCAGAAATGGCAGAAACATGACAGCTCTGCCTCCACACCATGTTGTCACACATTTTACCTTATTCATCATCTTTCTGGTGCCTGTTGGGTTTTTCACCATTCTGGAATAAAAGCCAAGATCATCGATCGCCCTGTAAAGCTCACCTTCTTCCACTGTCCCTTTCTCATGCTTTTATCCCCCCTTAGGTCACAACGAATTACTACAGAGGTATTGCAGATGAATAGTCTATGAAGACTAAGACATTGACTATTATGAAGCAAAGGCAATGCTGTAAAGAACTGTGGCTGCAAACATACAGTTACCTTAGTGGTTGGCAGAGGCAAACAACAGTGAACACTATCAGCTATACCTGGTAACTACTAGCATCTCCTTTACAGAGAAGCAAGGAAAAGACAGTGCTAGTTAGGGAGACTACAATGTAACCAAAACCACAGAGATAATTTCACATACTGTTTTTTAGAAGTAAATTTCCACTACAGTAACTAAACAAAAAAACCTCTGTGGAGAAGGAAATAAAAGACAGCCCTCATAACTGATGTAATCCAAACCCAAATTCTCCTCCTAAATCTCAATGTCTCCAAAATCCTGAAATGCACAGATGCACAAGTGCTAACCTGTGGTTTGGTTTATCCTTGGGACAGTGTGCCAGAAGGGAAACAAACAAACAAACCCAACAGGAAACCTTGAGATTCAGAATGGCAGCAGCTTGGCTTCTCCACAGCTGGCAGAAGGCAGGGAAATGTACAGGATTCCAGTTCTGACCAGTCATTAGATTTAATCAGCAGAACTGCTTTTTTCAGAGAGGCCCTTGTAGGTCTTTAAACCTATATCCAATTAAGCCAAGATCACGCATAACATCAAAGAGGAAAATCACATGCTAGTAAAGGGCAAGCTGAGCGGTTATTCATTAACTAGAACATTCCCATAGCAGAAGTTTTGTAAACATTTTGAGAAACTGGATTTGCAAGCCTAACTGATACCCATGAAGTTTATGAAAGACACTACAGTGCTATATCCAAATTCTGTGTATGTGTACTCAAGAGTTGTGAAAGCACTGTGGTATTTTCAATGGTACACATTCACAGTTAGAGTATATTTTTAAAATCTAAGAATGCTATTAGTCAATGATTTCCTTAGCTACTGAGCACAGGCAGTGGTCACATCTCAAGTCTATTAACTCCAAGCTTCTGATTCAGTGAGAAAAAAGGAGAAAGATCTAAGCGGCAGTTCTATCTCCTTGCTTTCTAAGGATTAGCTTGAAAAAGCCCACCTGCCACTCTAGCTCTACCACAGCACACGCACTCAGCGAGCCAGAAGGTTTCTGCCTTTCCCAAGCCACCTTTCGGCAATTCAGATGATAGCATAAAGCATAGAGGGCTGATGTTTTCCACAGAGGGCCCACGCCTGTACATGTGTTCTCTCAAAGTGGAGCAGAACAAAACTCAGAACTTGTTTTGGAAGGATCTGGATGAGAATTTTAAGCAGCTCTCAATTCTACATCAGTAATTCATTGACTGAAAATAACAGATCAGGTGAATGGCTTTCAACAGCAGGGCTGGAAACAAAGGTCCTGGAATAACATGAAGTGGCTGTCATGGCCACATAACACTTAATATGGAGTTTTAAATTATTATTTCTTACCAGCTTTCTGCTCTGGTGTTCCCCAACACTAAGTGCTGCTTTGAGTAGATCAAAGGCAGCGAGTATTTTCTTCTTCTCTACAGAATTTTGTAACGTACAGGAGAGGCAAAATCCTATCAAAAATAGCAGTAGCAGAATGTTGTTCCCACCTGACTCATTTTCTTTCATTCAAGCCTTCTCCTACGCCACAGTCAGTGTGATGCCAACAGTAGGTAAGGTAAGATAAACTCCTCCCCTGGAGTTTAGCACAGCTGCGCACCAGAGATACTGCTTAGAAAAAAAGAACTCTGAAATAGGAGCAGAACTACCTACTGGCTGGAAAGGAAGGGAGGCAATTTTAAAAACATCCCCAGGAACTTACCACAGTTGCTCTCACATCAGGGCCTGCACCATTTCTCTGGCCATGGCCAACGCCACCTCCTCCTCCAAAACTCTACTTACCCAAATTCACCATGCTATTGAATGTTCTCACCACTGCATGCCAGCAAAGTTATCCTCAGTTACTGCTTTTCTCCACTTACCCTGCACGTGTTCTCAGGAGGTTCCTGTGGTGGTACTTAAACAGAGAGCATCTTCTCTAAATTGGATTTTAAAGATGCTTGGCTCTGTCTCTGTTCAGGTGCTGCCCTCCAAGCACTGACTTCTACAACACGACCACCAACAGGTCTGACATTTAGTTTTTCGGTGCCTATCACAATGCAGCTTTGATCTGGATTTCCAGGAAGGAAACACTTTTTATCACCATTGAAGATGACGATGTATCTCTGCCTAAACGTAAAATGTCATGATTCCCATGTAGTTCTTCCAATGACTAGCCAGTGGTTTTCCCTGCTAATTTTATTTTCTGCATTGTGTTGCACAGCTTAGAACTAACTGATCTGCTTTATGCAAGTATGGGCTAGGTTTGCAGAAGGCTAGTTTTGCCTGTTTTTATTCTTGGGTATACAATCTGCAAATGAAGTTGTAAGAATTCGGTAAGCCAATTAATAAGACAAGTGTAATTATCCCAATTTGCCTGTGCAACCATAGCAAAGGCTTGACCGAAAGTCCAGTTAATGTTCATCTTTCTGTGAACTTCAGTGGGATGTGGACATAGTTAAACATGCGCACCCAGCATTCTGCAGCTCTGATCTAGGGGCCTTGTCACAACACTCTTGATAGAAAACATGTATAATAAAGCTACTGAAACAAATGGTACGTAGAAGAAAGCAAATTAGCACCATCATTCTGTCCTCTGCCCCAAGTGCTGCAGCTTCACTTGGAGGAGTTTTAGACATGAAGAGTTTCTGTGTCAGAACATACAGGGGAAGAATCAACAGCTGAAGCTCTTTTTGGAGCAGATAAGGCTGCACCCCAGGCACAAAGGCAGCCGTCTGCAAAATTATCACTTAATCCTTTATTCAACTTCCAAACATTTCTCAAATAGTTAAGTGTATAAATGGGGCACAGACAGCTCTAATTCACACCGACACCTTGAAATGCACTAGCACACTTCATACAGACATATCCACATCCTCTTGGCCAGTCTCCAGAAGGACTGAACTCCAGCAACCAAGGGAAATGCTGGCCTCAGGGACAGCGGGGGCAGGGGGCAAACAGCTTTCAATGCTATCTCAGCTGCAGGTGATAGATGACCTCTGCTGTAGTTTTGCGGCGAGTCCCTCACTGGTTGTGATCCACCATTTCAAGGCATTGCCCCTGACTGCCTGCACACGCAACCCTCAAAAGCAATGACGCCACTACATCGCTACTGAGTCTTGTGAGCAAAGAGCTGCATGGTCTTGCAAAAGGACAAATAGCAGCATGGAGGAACAGTTTAGAGAGGAGCAGAAAATGAAGATGATTTTATTTGAATAATGCCTGTGTAAGATCATCTCTCACGCTTCAGAACACATGAAAATTTAGCCCTTTCTCTTGGATTTCTCTGTCCATTATAGTTTTTAAGGCAGCACCAATATTTTCCTCTTCCCCCACACAAAGTTTTTGTCCTTGTCATAAAGGTAGTTTCTCCACACCCATCCCAAGCACTGTGGCACCTTTTCATCACTTGTCACATCTCTCAGACATGTGTTTCCCTTCCAGCTGACATATTTTGAAAGCCAGCCTCCTCTTTGCCCTCCTCCCCCCAGTACTGCCATGCTGTGCTTCAACAGGAGTACGTGCAATGCAGAACTGGCTTTAAGCATCTCTATGCAGCAGGTGGAAAGGCAAATGCAGGCTGCAGGGCAGCAAGATTAAGTGGCAGTGCAGCACTTGCAACAGGACTGTGCATTGTAGGGCTACACTTAAATCCATCAGAAATCTCTAAATTGAAGGACTTAGTCGACTTTCTGCACAGATTCGCATTTATCTCTTCTCCCCCCTCCTCCCACACAGACAAAATGCAAACTCAAACTCTTTTCCCTGATGTTCTGCCAGACAAACAGGCAATTCAGAGCATCACAGGTCCGATTCCCCCACTGTTCTCATTGATTTTTGCTCAGATGCTCTGCAATAATCTTGTCTCAAGCCACCTCATTCAGGCAGCCCATTCATGGGCTATTATGTAGAGGAGACAGTATCAGCTGGCCAGCTACAAACAAATGAACAAAGAAGTAAATAAATCATTTGTGGAATGTTGGCATCTGCATTGTTTAATGCCTTTTGTTTCAGTACTCTCATCTGCCCCTGCACACACAGCCCCTTGACTTCTCAGAAACCATGGCTTCATTAGCAAAGCAGAACACAGCGACAGAATGGACCTACCTTTACGGAAACTAAAACACCGCTTAATTCTCCTATAAGTAGTTTTAGGAATGAAAGGAGCTGCTGCTAAGGCACCTGGGCTGCGGACTCCAGCATTTCTGTCTTCAGGCATCATACAGGCCAGATCACCCACGTCCCTCCAAAGCTTTTCTTTACCAGCTGCATCCAGACAAAACACCACGACTGCTCATCATTACTGACTGCTGAGGAGTTCTTATAATAGTGTATTTTCCTCTGGAGCTATGAGATTTGTGGTCTTCTAGATCTTGGGTAGGGCTTGAAGTGATTTTAATGTTCTCTTCCCTGCTTCAATTTTGCTTTGGGGAACAATTTCCTTCCGTCTCTCTATTTCCTTTAGTTTCTTTTATTTCCTGCAGTGAGACAACTGTCTATTATGCAGTGTCACAACAAAAGAGTTTCAGCAAAAAGATGTATCTTCCATTCAAACAGAAGTGCCTGCACAGATGAAGGGGGAGAAAGACCTCTTCCTCTCAGCTGGAACAGGGAGTTGAGTGGCAGAGACTCCAATTCCACAGGAAAAGGTCAGCGCTTTGCGGTGAGCAAGGGGAAAGAGAAGAACAGTACCAAAAAGGCCACTGAAGAATCCTCCAGGATACAATACTCCTTGCTGGCTCCCTTTATCTCTGCAACCGAGAAGCAAAAACAACAGCCCCTTCGCCCGAAAGGCTCTCTGTCCACAACAGATTCCTTTTAAAAGGCCTTTTATATACCCAGCTCCCTGTCTGATGTTCTCAGGGGCTTCTCGCTTGTTTTATTGCCTTCAAACCACCAGAAGCTCTCATGGGAGAGGCGCGTCAAATGCGGCAGCAGCGCATCTTTGCCGGCAGGATCCTGGGGAGCTGCTGAGGAATACGTGCCTCCACACGGGGATGCTCTGCTTGCTCCCTCCCTCCCGGTCCCACGCCTGGCAATGGCAGCCACGGCTGCTGCTGCTGCTGCTGCCTGCGCCAGCCCCTCGCGTGCTGCAGGTGCAGGAAAACGACGTAGAGGACGGAGCCGCCGCAACGCAGATTTTTCTGCTCCTCTGGGTGACTTTGAGTTGAGTTCAGGCGGCTGTCGTGTGTGGCAGCCTGAAAAGCAAGCAGGCTGTGCCTGGCTCCCACAGGAGGTGCCAGACCTTACACTACTACCCCTGCTAAAATGATCATGCTCCTTCTTCTCGCCTCCTCCCTCTCCCTTAGTTGCAAGCTCTGCAATTAAAGCTTATGCCTTTCCCTCCTGTAAAAAATTGCCTTTTTAATCTAATCAGGAAAGGAATTTCATGTGCAAACAGGCATTACATGCCCTGGCTCACTTACATTTCTTTTCCCTTTCAGAATTTCTTCCAGTCACCTTATTCTTTCGGTCCCAAACCCAATCTGTTTCTGATCACCTTAGCAGATTCCCACCTGCCCCGCGCCTGCCTTCTCTTTCTAGCACAGGTTAACAAATAACAATTTAATGATACGGTTAATCATTTACAGGGCTCCTTGCTCTGGTACCAGGAGTCCTTTCCCACTGCCAGACAAACTTTAAATATTAGTGGCTCACCAAGGCTCAGACACATCTGTTGCACATGCGTGCACACACACACACAAACACAGAGCTTGCTTACAATGCTTAAAAGAACCAGAAAATTCAAATGCGTTACTCAAAGTGGCACTTGACTCAAATGACACCAAACTATTGTGGTTTACCATCTAGTACTGAAATTTAGGAAGCTGATACAAAACTGATGTTTTGATTAATAAGCTGTCTGAAATAATTTTGTGTTGCAAGTAATTACTTGTTACTGGCTAGTCATCATGTGACTGCAACTTTTCTATATCTTGTTTATAGCTAAAGTAATAGATAAAAAGATTTTGAACTTCAGTGGCTACAGCTCATAAAGGCAGGTGCTTGGACAACTTAAGCCAGAAGTGCCCTTCTTTAGAAGGATCAGACTGTTGCAGCAGCTGCAGCAACATCCACGTAGCAAGGGATAATAAAAATATGAGTGTGTCTGGCCATACATAATTACAGAATAGTTAATAGGGCTTATTAAGACTTGTTAAGATAGCTCAGACTATCAACTTAAGTAAGAAGTAGTTGATAAAACGGGGGGCACTAGAAACACAGTTCTTAATGGTGACATACCACAATACTGCTTTTGCCATGTTATCACAGTCAAACCTTCTCTGTGAACACTAAACCCAAAATCATGTTCCATCTAGTCTCATGTTTTCCAGGGAGTTAACTGTTTGCTTCCCAATACAAATAACCCTGAGTCAGTGTATTTGCTCAAGAAATCAAATAGCAAAAACAAAAAGAACATGCTTAGAAGTATTTTAACTACAAATGAATTTAAACAGTAATTCAAGGATTGCACTCAACTCATTTCATGCAAATCAGCATGTGAAGTCTTCAGCAAGATGCTTCCATCAGTAATTGGCATTAAACACTCCTACAACAATAATGGTGTCCTGAGAATTTTCACGATGGCTGGAAGGATTCCCAGCTGTAAGCCAGAAATAGCTCTTGCCCTATAAAAGCAAATGAGGGGCTGGTGAAGAAAGCATAGGGTCAGGACTCCGGAGATTTGGTTTCTATTCATAGCTCTATGCACGGACTTGGGCTATAAACAGAGTTTCACTTAATCTCAGCTCCCTGCCTGTAAAACGGAGACACTTCTCCACTTGTAGAACTGCAAGGTTGCCTTTCCTCATTATTTGCCACAGAAACATACTGTGGTGCTGGAAGCCACGTGCAAAAAACCACAAAGATACTCTTCGAAAAATCCAGTTCTGTTATGCCCCCAAATTTATTATTGCCACAGCAGCTTACACTGCTACTGGACTAAGAGAACAATAAGGAGCTCAACACGAGGCCTACTTTACAAAGAGAAAGTTGGGGGTGGGTAATCTTCATGCTATATAGACAAGCAGATTTCTTACCTAGCCTAACTGCAGAAGACTCTGCTCCTCCTGACTCTCCTCTGCCACAATATGCCTGTAGAAGATCATACCTTTTAAGACAAACCTTTCACTTTGTGAGTTTTGGGCTCTGTTTTTTTGTTTTGTTTTTTTTAAGCATCCTCCTGTAAGACCTACGTGCCTAGATTCAGGACTGTGCCAGCTTATTAACATACAGGGCCAGATCCCAGTGAGATGACTGCTTAGCACTATCTTTCCAGAGCACATTTTCCCAGGAGGAGCCAAAGAGAAGACAGTCACGTTTGAAGAGGTGCCAGGCAGGCCCTAGCTGACCAAGTCCCACAGTGCAGCCTACCAGTGAGGCTAAAGCCTTCTCCTAAGAACTCTGTGACCTGTATAAAGCACAACGGAAGATGGGTGGCTTACAAGAAAAGTTTTATTTAAAATGGCAGTTTCCTTCAGTCCCTCCCTCCTCTCTCCCATGGTCTACCTGGCAGTTGAGAACAAGACATTTGCAGCCAGCAAGCAGAGTTTTCAGTGAGAACTGTGCTTCTCAGTCATGAAACAGCACAGACAATCCTGCCTGACTTACTTTTTCAACAACCTGCAGACAAGACCAAAAAGCATCTGATGCAATACAGGTGCTCTTTCACAGTAGAAAAATATTTCTCAAAAAAAAATTGGAGGTTTAAGAGCTTCAAGGAACAGATTGATTAACGTACTGACATTTTGTGCAAGTGTGTCAATCATACTTGTATAATAATCTAGATGTTATCACCAGAATAATAATGATGAAAATTATGATAATAATTTGCAGCCCATTCAACATAAGAGAACTTTTTAAAAAGACAACTAGACATCCAACAATAAATTTTGATCCAGTACTACTGAAATTGTTGGGTATGCCAATCAAAAGAAAAAGAATCTATCCTATACTGCTACTGCTAATATCCTGGGGCTTATATTGGAGCACATAGCTTTATATAATACTATTACTGATCTTAGCTGTCACTTGCAGGAGAATCACTGACAGCTTCTTGTAACAGGCATTTATGAAACACATGGACAGTCTTTAAACTGGTGACCAAAGGAATTACCCTGCTTCTCCCTATGGAAAAACTGATTTCATAGAAGACCAACCTTCTGTGAAAACTTCCCCTCGCCTTGGTAATGCACTATCATGTGCTATTCTCATCAAGGGAAGTGGTTCCAGATGGTTTAAAGCCTTTTAATTAATCCCTCTGCATGGGAACAAGCCTGATACCTGCATTGCAAGAGAAAACAAAGGGCTCACTTTTTTTGAAAGATCTAGATCATTCTTCCCCTCTTCACTTCAAAACTCTGGCTGTGACAGAGACAACAGAAGAACCCTTATGTGTCTTTGTGTATCTGGGAGCCTTGCATGTTCCCTCACTGACTCACCTCCTCCAAATGGCGCCCATATAACCCTGCGAATAGATTTCACCCAATCCTCCATGTCATTCTGTGTGCTCGCCATAAGAAGGTATGTCTCATGATTAGCTGTCATCCGCTCTCGGTCTCCTCCTGCAAGAGAAGATAATTGCACTTAGAAACCCTTTTGCTTTCCTGCCCAGCCAAGTTCCTGCCAGACTGACTGGTGAAAGCAGTAATAGTGGCTCCATAGCAAGCAGACATGGATAATATGCACTGGAGTGTTTATCGTCAGACATGGCACGAAAAGAAGGTCCTGTAAGTACATTCCCCATCAGACAGCGAGAAGTTGTCATGCTTCCAAAAGGAAATGAGAGGATAAATGTCATCAGTAAACAAAAGCAGCTCCATGCCATTCCAAGAATCATGGGGGCCCGCATTAATCTGTAACGATATATGCACTGGAAATTTTGCAGCAGTTCTTGTACCATGACAGAGACAATAAACGCAGAGAGAGATAACCGTGCTTTGAACAGGTGGGGATGATTCCATTTTTATTTTCAGGAACACAATGTGTCACGTTCATGGCAATGACATTTGATACACCCAAGTGTTGCTGTGAATCTCTAAGAAGGCAGCCAACGCTAGCAGCTGGTACAGTCCACTGCCTTCGATGGGTCTGATGAGAATTAGATAAAGAGGGAACACACTGCCTTATTATCATTTATTTAAAGGATGGGCCGACACTAAGAAGGTCTAAACCAGAACTTGGCTTGCCACAGCTCCAGGTTTTCACACTTGTAGTACTGCTTCACCTCCATTCTAATGGGTACTATGTTAGTGCAAGTGCACATGGGGATGCAAACCACCCTTCCAGCATCGCAGAGGGAGCAAACCCTTCCAGAAAGATAGCACCAGACATTCTGAAGCCCTTTCACGGAGCCAAAGGCATGCATGTATACTTCATGCACAAACGCGATGCACCTAGAAATCCCTTCTATTCTGTGTTCATCTCTTTCCAGCTTCTTCCATCCCTATTTTTGATTCTAGTCATATCTAAAGTAAATATCTCTGTTCATTACAGGAGGAATAATGCTCTTTGGAGGCCTTCTGAAGAGCGCCATGCTCAGTGCTGGGCACTGGAACAGCTAGGTTTAGGTTTCTAAAGAGAAATTTCTTAAGGGCTAGAAAATCCAACCACAACTTCCTGGCACAACTGTTCTGAATGAACCTACCTGTATAGTGCACACTTTACAGGATTAGGACACACAACTGTAAAAGGGACTGAACTGAAACTTGGTGAACGCAAAAGCCAGATTTTTCCAGACATGAGCAGATTCTACTGAAGACTTATTCTTAAGGTTTACATCATTGTTCAAAACTTAAATCTGAACTTGGAAGTAAAGACAGACTCTGGTTTTCTACAGTCAAAATACAGCCACTCATATACCATATGTTCCCCAAAAAGGCATCCAAAGAAGTAATGCAACAACCTGAAGTACAATACATTTTAGACTATACCACAGTTCAAAAGTCTGAAGAACACTACTTTTTTTCTAAGACGTAGTTAAAAGGTAGGGATGAACCTATTTTAAGTGCCAACACTAGAGAAATATCAACATGAGCTAAACTGCATTGTTTGGGTTTTTAAAAATCTTTTTAGTGACTAGCATAAGAATTGGTACAAAACACGAGTCTTACTTCTATGCTATGTTCTGTCATTTTTACCTTTCAAGAAGTGGAAGATGAAGGTATGGGGAGGGGGAAGCATAAGCATCCCAAATGGTAGCACTCCACATCAACCCTGCCCAGCAGAAAGCACATAGTCAGGCCCTGGAAATTTTCTCCCCATCTCTACCTTTTACATAGCCATCTTGACCAGACTGAGGACAGATCTCTCCCAGTCAAGCACAAAGAGTAGGTATGATACTGTCTACAATCTACTTAAACTGGCATATTTTACACGTCATCTAGAGTTCTCATCCTGAAAAGACCCAAAACCAAACAAAGTTTCAATATATTGTCACAGCTATTAAATATAATAGTAATAAATACAGTACAGATTAAAAGCATGTAACAGTTGTGCCCTTTTTGTGGCTGATAAAAACTGAAAAAATTTATTCATACTACCATATTGTACTGTAGCTGCTGCTGCTTTTTTTTTTTTTTTTTTTTTTTTTTTTAAAATGGATCAGGATCCTGTAAGGTGCCATATAAAAAGATGCATTCACACAAAATACATATCAGATCCAGGAATAAAACAAGAGGTGATCTGGAGGCAACAAAAAAGATGACAGCCATAGCCAAGTGATAGTCCTTTTGGGTGTCTGTCAGATCACTCCATATTTTTGAATAGCCTGTGTATTTAAGTTCAGCAGATTATGTGAGATTTACTCAGTTACCACGTTATGAAAAAACAGAGGGTGTTCTCCAGATGAACTGGATTGATCACAGAAGTCTAGATAGTTCATTTACAGTGTGGATTCCAGAGCAGTACTCTAAACAACTAACTCAAGTAAACACCCACTCAGCTAATACACAATTAATCTGTGTTTAATTTTGCAGAGAAGGAAAGCATAATGTTTAGTTACATTACCTTTTGGTATGAGAAAGCAAAGCTTTCCTAACAAAAGGAGCTTCACCATTTTATAGCAATTCTGGATCTGTCTACTTTGTAATTCAACTCCCTTCTTTCACACCACAATATTGCATCTTGCAATATTCTACTTGTACATTAATTTAATTACTATTCAAGAACTGAAGCCTCACTGAAAGACTTTTGGGGACACAATAGCACATACTGGATTTTCATTTTACTGCAAATGTTAACTTTTAGTGGGACTGTGTTTTAAATACAAAATTAATAAGATCAGGGGGACAGACAAGAAGAAATTATGATGATTCAGGAAATAGCCATCTCAGATAAGTAATATCAGATAAACAGAAATAGAAGGACCTTTCTGAATCTTCAGTAGGTCCACAGGACAATTCTGAAAGATGCTATTTAAAATCTCCAACTCACTTTTTTTTCCCCCTTGTAATATTATTGTTACGATTATAATGAAGCATGAGTAGATCACAATCTCCAAAAATCAGACATCTATTCATACCATAGATACCAGCATTAAGTACGTCAACATGAAAATGATGCTCACCATGAAGTCCATTACAGATATGAATGCATCCTTATTCCTTTCCTGTGAGCATGCAAATCATAATTTATTTTACCTGTACTGTTGTATGGCTCCAGATTATGCCTTCTCAAATTTCCTTCCCTGCATTTGCAGTCCAAGTATGAGAAATGTCTAATCCTGCGTGCTGTGGCCTGCTTGTGAATAGCCAACTCAAGGGGCTGGAATACAAACTCCACTTTTATTTTTTTTAATCTTTTCCCCTTGTTACTTTGCAGGTGTCACAGGACCTGGAAGGAGTAGAACCCAGTCTACCTGCCCAAAGAAGTTGACCCTGGCATATTCAAGATGAAAAGCTGCTGTTTACACAACTGATGTGTATATCCTGTTTCTTCCAGCCTCTGGTAACTACTGAAAGTAATTGGATCTATACTGTTTCTCAAACTACAATGTAATATCACATATTGTTATTCCTGCAGCCCTAACCAATCCTTTATCTGTTTTATTTTCCTGGCAGCATCAGAAATGAATTCTTATTTATTGAAGAAATCTATCCATAACATCCATTTGGAGCGGAAGCAGTGAAACAGCACAATACCACGACGAATCTTCCACTTTGAGCAGGTCAGATTTCTCCTCTTGCCCCCTTTGGGACTAGCAATGACTTGCAGGTTCCAAGTGCTCCTTCCTGCCTCCTTCGGGGGCTCAGTAACCGGTACACACAGACCACTGCTGTGCTTCGTGATAGGACAGCCTGGGACCACTTGGCCCCATGCTGGGTGCAGCTTTGTGCGCAGGGCCAGCACCGCTCCGATACAAGCGAGGTGAGGTATTTTAACAACTCTTGCCAGCAACCGGAAAAAAAAACCCAATTAAAATACGGAGAGGCCAATTCTTGAGGGGATCCACTCCGCAGGGGAAAAGAAAGGGAACAGCCTGCGCTTGCTCAAGCAGCACCACACCACACTCGGAAAAGCATGAAGAGGCGGTGACTGAATATAAGGGTGATTGCTTCCCGAAATACCAGGCTCAACAGCTCTCCTGCTTTTTATTGTCCATCAATTAAATGTGAATGCACAGACATTTTGCATTCAGCTGCGGGGGTGGGAAGTGGTGCAAGGTGGGGTTTTTTTGTAGTCTCTTCCTGTCTAACCCAACACCCTTCTCTTACCTGAAGGTACACAGGCTGGACTCCGAATGAAATATTTGCTTGTCCTTTTAAAAGCATCTTGGATTTCTTGCAAACAGTAGTTCCAGCATTCTTGAGAATGGAATGCGAAGGGATTAAATTCATTCCAACTGTTTAGAAGAGAATTTTCTCCCAGGAGAAACATCAAAAACTAGGATTAATCTGATTTTTCTGAGCGGAGAATGTCATGGCCAACCTCAAAAGAACATTGACATTCCAACAAAAAAAAATTTGGGGGCCAATTTCAAAGTAAAACAGTTCCCTACTCCCTTGTGCATTTCTCTTAGCCACAGTTTCTAAAACTCTTACTCTCGGTTTGGGAACTGGAAGGTGGTCAAAGGCAGACTGGTATTACAACAGAACCCACTGGGTTTTCTTTAGAAACACCCTCTTGCTTGGATGCTTCACATTGGTTTCCTAAATTTTTAATTTCACAGGAAAATGCTAAATAGTAAAATTTTAGCCTTCTAATGTTTCATATGAATACACTAAATGCACTTCCATATGGTATTTAAATAGGAACTCCTGGCTACTCATCACCTCACAAAAAATCAAGCCATATACTTACAAAAAGATTTAGGAGCTGATACTCAGACATTAGTTTCTGAAAATCTTGCCCGAGGAGTCCTTTGTTTTCTTTCTGTTGCACCCTGTTTTCACTTTATTTTCTTAATTTTTTTTAGCTTGTCTTTCAAATAGTTCTCGCTGCTATATGGTCTGGAATTCTCTTCCAGCTACTACTGTCCATCACCACATTTCTGCATATGTGCACTGAACCAATGCCACTCTCTTCTTCCACATGTCCCTGTATCACCCAAAGCCTCATAGCTGCACCAGCCTTTAAGTTAGAAGAGCTGATCTTCCATACAAATTGTTTGCAACTCAGAAATGTACGCATCTGTGTGTTGCATAAATCTTCCAAGTATAGCCAGGTGTAGAAGTAAGTGCCATCCCCGTGTGCAGTGAAGCAGGCATGCTCTTCTCTGTTCAGATGTATGATAAGACTATGTAATTTATAGTTCTTCATCAGGACTCAAATTAGTATTTCTTCACAAGCAAAAGACCAATAATTATGATAGAATTCATGACTCTTCCACTATACTTTGTGCTCTTAAATTTTCCCCTATACTGCAAATGCACTGCACGTTAAGTGACATATTTAATCTGTTTCTCTGGAAAAACCCACCTGCATTTCCTTCATCAACTTCCACTTTATGGCATTTATATTCAGACTTTTTAATCCTAAGCAGAAATCATCTCTGCAAGTTGTAGAGGATACTAGAATATCAGAGACCAAGATGAACAACCTTATTCTCCTTTTTTTTCCCTAATGAAACTCATTTAAGAACAAAACAGAAATTATCATTACCCAACCTTGATATTAACTCAAGACTAACCACTGCTGCTTTAAGCATAGAAGTCTGACTTGACATACTGATGAGCTACTAAAAGACAGTTCAAATCCATACGTGTCTGTCTTCCATATACTGACACTGGCAACTACAGGATCCATCTATCCTCAAGTGAGTAAAAAAAGTCTATCATAGCTGTTAAATCTTATAACCATGCCCAACTTTAATGTAACATAGGAACTCTTCTGCTGGCCACGGCCCGTGCTCATGAACCCTGCACATCCTGAGTCTGATGAAAACCACATACAGGCACCTTTCAAGGATGATTCAGGTTCCTGCACTGAGGTGATATGGGACAATTTGCCCTTCAAACTGCCCTCAAACTTTTAGACCAGTTTGAGCACTAAAATATTTTATGTTCATTCCAACTGGGCCAGTGGAAAAACCTAACTACAAAAAGCTTGGTCAGAACACAGGTTGAAATTTGCAAAGCAAAATGAAGGAGCTAAGCGGTGGGATGCAATTGGATTTTAATGAGATTTTAATGTCTTACTGGCTCTGGGATTCATTGAGAAACCCTTCTTCACAGTAAGTGAGAATCTATGTTGAAGGCTTAGCAACTGCTGCATCTCACATGACTAATTTAAAGAACAGAAAGAGACACAACTACTTGAAACTTGCAATGTTTTTGTACTGTGTATACCACTTGCTAAGCAGCCAAGCTTATGTTCTTACATATGTGTTGGTGAAGACGAAGTAGGAGCAATGATTTTCTGTGTATCAGCTTGGGACTTATTTCTGATGACGCAGGTACAGAGCTTGGAGACAAGAGCTGGGGAGGGGGTGTGTTGGTTTTTCTGTTGTTTGTTTGTCTGTAAATCTT
The DNA here is from genome assembly GCF_929443795.1 of Astur gentilis. Lineage (NCBI taxonomy): Eukaryota > Metazoa > Chordata > Aves > Accipitriformes > Accipitridae > Astur > Astur gentilis. Next base: position 26,239,083 of record NC_064891.1, read on the forward strand.
AAAAGTATCTTTATTCTGCACATGCCTGGTATTGCTCCTGCTCTTCCTGACTGTCTAAAACTTTACCAAGAATTTAAAGCATTCTCTTAGTTCAACTAGGATGAAAAAAAGAGTACATGGGCTAAGTTCAAGTCACTGCCACCTTTTTCTTTCATCACAAAATTAAGGTAGTCTGGAGAACCAAGTTCTTAATGATCATGCAAAAACTCACCTGAAAACAAACAACCCACACTGTATGATTATCAGAGACAAATAGTCTATATTTACAGGAGCTTCACCATTACTTCTGAAGTGACTGTTACAGAATATATGCTGTATGTTCTCATCACAAGAGACCTGCTCCATGGAAACTACATAGAACATTGTTGTATTTTCCAACAGTACTCAACTTACCTCTTTCATAGCACACCTTGTCTAAAACATATCTATATCATGAAGGAGAAAAGATGTCCATGAAATGAAGATGTGATGTTGGACTTCATGAAGCTGAAAATCAACCAGGCAGGCTAAGACCAAGGCAGGTGGGGGGGAGAAGAGCTTGACCTTGGAGTATAGAAGAAAGCACCCTGGAAAGGTCTCTATTTAAAAGACATTATGAGAGCCATCAGTGACGGAAATCCCAAAAGCCAAGAGAAATAGAAAACTAGCATTAAGCTAGGCTGCACTGAACAGGTTCCTTGCATGCTAAACAATCAAATCCTAAAATGCTCAATTGTTTTATCTTGCACTGAGCTCCCCAGATACTAAATTGAACGTACAACCTGTCAACTCCTAGCATTTCATTCAGATCCACAAAACACCCTGTCCAGCTTAAAATCTAAGAGATTTGGGCAATCTTGTGTCTTAGGTTATTATTTGATGATTCCTGAGATTTTAGGATCTATGTTTTGAAGACCTTCATGACAAAACCGAATACAGAAACCTGTTTCTAGAAAAAAACTTAAGCTAATAAAATAAAACACAATTGAGACATAGCAATAATTGAACAAGGAACTTCTCACTGGCCCTATTATGTAATACATGGCAAACCAGATTCCAAAGATCATAAAGATACTAAGAGGAAACTCCTATATACTGTGAAAGTCCTAACAATACTAGGTGAAATAATGTTGGCTGGTTTTCCACAGATGTTTAAACACATAAATCCATCTAGATGGCTGGATGTTACAACACGAGAGGCTACCATTAGAATTTAACTCCTAAGCATTTTCAAAAGGTGTTCCATAAAACTTGAAAAATACCCTCTGTTCTTTTAAAACCAGAGCAGGTAGCAGACCCAGTTCATGATTTTGAGTTCCACTACATAGTTGCGTTACCTCTAAAGCTTTAATGACAGGTAATAGACTGGGTTGAGGAAGACACACAAATTACAATTTCAATTCTTTTATGCAAGACTGTCCTGTTATATCTTCTGTTCTTGTTTGGCTCAATGCTGCTCTGTCTTCTGAAAGGAGACACAGATGGCCGGAAAATATGCTTATATCACCTATGTGTTTTAAATGACTAATACCACCACCACTGAGAAACCTCAGCATTGAAATACAGTGTTATCAAATTCACCATTGTTTTACTAACAAACTACATCAGGTGCACTATTTAATTTCTCTCTTCACAAAGAACTAATACAATTTCCTGAAGAGGGGAATTAAGTGACTGCAAACAAGTCAATAATGAAGATACTGCTTTTTAAATACTTCAGTACAAATATCATTTTATGCTCCTAGTATCCAAGCTAATCTTTTGCATTAATAATCTTGAACAACAGTTTTCTGCACTAAGAGTGTATTGGGTTTTGGGCATATTAGCTTTTCAACATAAAAGCTGCAGCCTAATTTAAGTGCTAAATGGCAAAAGACTGCTAACACAAGTACATTCCCTGGTGGGCATTGTGCTCTATCATAATTTCCCTGCTTGCAGAATGCCGGGAAGACAGCAGGGCTTTTTCAATAGAAAGAGTTGTTTTCATGAAGCTCTGAACCAGCTGCTATTGGATACTTGAAATCAGGCTAAGGAAATGTATTCATCATGTGTAACACAATGAATACTCTGTACAGGTAGCTTTCTTCTGTGCTGCAGGGCTACAACTGCAGCACATCTGTCTCTAAGAGTAAGTTTAGTGTCTTGCACAGTAAAAGCATAAAATCAGTGCCATATTTAAGCATTTTGTCTTTCTCCTAACGTAATAATTATTGCTTAAATACCTGAGCAAAGAACTGTGATGCTTGCTCATCAGCAGTTACAATTGTGTTAGAAAGATGTCATTAATGAGGAAAAGAGAGATGTGAATTCAAATCATCCCTTTTACAATATAAGAGCTCTGATTTTTTCAGAGCACAATCTTTTCAGGCATGTCTCATTCTTCCTCTCTTTCCTCTCCTCCTCTAGTTTTGCTACCCTTCCTTTATTCCTAATTTGAACTTCTGCTACGCTTCAAACAGATTTAACAGTTGTCCACCTCATCCTCAGACAGAGATCCCAAGTGCTACCTGTTTTCCAGTCTGTTCCTCCTACCCTTCCCTACTACTAAGATGTTGGTGCCAGCACAGTTAACTTTTTTATCATGCCCTTCCCCAGTGCCATTCCCACTTGAAAAAATCTCATCTTCTTGCTCAAGGCACACCGCCCAGAACATTTTGTTTACAGGTTGCATTAAAAGGCCATCAAGCTGTGTGTACCCCATCACAGCTTTACACTTCACCAGCCCCTGAGCAGCAGCACACATCACTGCCTTCCCAGTTAATCAGTACCACGCAAAAGTCAGAGGCATGCTTCTTTTGCACTGCTGTTGATAGTTTTCAGCTTTCCAGAATTTTTCAATGTTGTCAGCATTGTTGTGATATAAAAGGCACTCTGAACTGTCATGTTTGCTGTTCTATTGTTGTGACTTTCAGCTGTTTCCAGAGTTGCTAGTAACGTTTTCTGCATCCATTAGCAATTCTACTTTCTTATATTCATTGAAGCTCTGTGAAACCACACAACAGCAAAAAAATATATTTTTCTACCTTTTTTTTTCAGCCAAAAAACCAAACAGATGAAATCACATTCTTCTCCCTGTATAGTGAAGACTGGCGATGAATTCACAGAAGCAGATGGATCAGGGAAAAAAAAGGGTCAGATTTACAGTATGCAAGTTATACCTTTATAGAAAAGAAATTGCTTCAGTGCGGTTGACTGCAAATACCCTAAATGCACACACTGGCACTAACACGAAACTTAGCAAACATTCTGACAAAGCATGTATTATAATTTTACCTGGTCTTGACAAACTTTTACACTTATTGCAGGGAAGAAGAAAAATAATTTGGCGGATCCACAAAAGACACGCTCAGTATCACTTCTCAAGAAGGCTTCTCACTCCTTGTGCCTTGCAATGGAACCTCACACAGGCTTTTTGGTAGGAAGATGTGGAAAATACAAATAAACAAAAAAACAGAGATTGACCATAGAAATCCAGTCCTATATGTCCTTCATTACTACTAGGATTTAAGACATATACAGTATTGATCCAGTTCTAGAACAAAACATACCAGGCCACACTTGTCCATGTACATGTACAGTGCCATCACATGCCCTATTTTCAAAACTTCAACCATAAAGAGCTTTCCTCTGAAATTATGAGTTCAAGAAAGTAAAAATAAAGCAGAAAGTCTTGCCTAATGCCATTAACTATTAAAAACATATACTGTGGCTTTTTTAGTTAAAACTTGTACACACAGAAGATACAAAATCAAATCAAATTGTCAAGGCTGCTTTTTTTTTTTTTTTTTTTTTTTGACAAAGAAGGTAGACCAAGTCCATCTTTGTGAGTTTTCTTCCCCCATTTTTCTGACATTGGCCAATAGTTTCCTGGGGACAGGGACAAGAAAGATTTGCTTTCTGAACTACAGCTTGGATTCTAACGGACAGCGGAACTCACTTGTGACCTCCAAGAAGAAACAAAATAGAGAGAAGAACATGGCTTTTTCAATGACCTGTGATGCTCAAATGTTTTACTGCTTTCCTTCTACTACTTTCTCATCAGACTATGCCATTTCTACATCTGAATTGCAGTAACCAAGAGAGGAATGGATTGCTGCAGCCAGGTCTCAGCTCTGTGGCACCGCATTTTACCCAGCTACTGATTACCCAGGTTTGTATTGCATGCTATAGGGTAGGTGATTTCAAGGAGGAATGCAGAAGACCTTCAGGCAAACACGTGATCAATCAGATGTCAAATGTCCTCAGCACTGAGGAGTTCCACTGAGAAGACCTACTGTTTTTAATAGGAAGGCTTCACTAAGCAATTGACACCTTCTTCAAATCCTGTTAAGTGTATTCCTTAGAAGTGGGGGAGGGCAGAACTACAGAAATGGCTCCACTTTTAACTGCTTCATCTGCCCGCTGGCTGCCATCTGATTGTTGCAATAGTGCTACAGTATCTACAGACAATTTCTCAAATGTAACAGTTCTCACCCCCTGAAATTACTATTTTACTTGCTCCTTCCAGTAACAGTTAAAATCTGTGGAAAACTATGACTTGTCATATGACTTGCCAAGAGGGAATCAATGTATTTATGTAGTTGGGAAGGAATGTATGTGAGGGTCACATATTGTCAAACACTAGTGGTGGTGCAAGCCTCAGTGGATGACTTCACTGTTACCTGTTGTAACCGATTTATTCTAAGAGAAAAGCACTAATACAAATTATTACAGCAAACTTTTCTCTGTCCTATGTGACACACCTTAAATTATTGCATTCCTGTCATTTGACAATAACCTTCTCCGAAGCGTCTCAAGTTGGACACCCAAAATGACCATCACGTTACCTGAAATTTGGCTGATCTCTAAGTTTATTTTAGAGAAATTCTCTGCAAACATATATCCATCTCTGCTTCTACGGAGAGAGGGGGAAAAGCCCCATGCACTTGCTGGTCCAGACATATTGAACAATGTAGAAAATGCTTTAGAAGTTGACTGCGAGGACTGTTTTGGCAAAAAGCAGGATGCTGGAGCTGTTGCTGCTGCAGAGATGGCTGCCCTGTGCTACCAAATGCTTTCTTTGCTTTTCAGCCGTACATCATGAATTGCACTGAAGTGCAAGACTCAACTTGAAATGGATTATTTTGAAAGGTCAGTTCCACAGCACATATTTGTATGGCATTTGACCTAGCAGGAAATTAAAACTTCAGATGATTTTAAGTAACGAAGAATCAATACCTGAACAGAAGTCCTCAAGCATAAATTCACCCAGGGACTTTAGGCTGCAAAGCCACCATGCCAAGATGCCAGACCTAGGTTGTCCTCAGAATCTTAGCAAGAACAACATTCAAAGCATGCGCTCGCTTCAGCTCTCAGCATCTACTCATTAAGCTCTCTGTCTGTCATGAATACAGAATATCCTGAGCCTTCAGCAGGTAGAAATCGAGATGCTCTTTTATCAGTCTAAACATGCTCTTGGAAATTAGCTCAGTACAAAAACAAAGTTGCACAGCTAAATTCTTGTGGTGTTTTTCTGGAAGGAAGCCAGCCAAAAAGAAGAGCTTTGATCAGGACATAACCGTCTGGTATCCCAGGACACTGAACTGTGGCGAAGCCATAACTTCAGCCAGTCTTGGAAATCATGTCTCATACACTGGCCTATGGCCACTGCTGCATACAGACAAGCAGACGATGCTATTGTTATTAATTCTCAGGTAACAAAACTGATCTGCCAAACACAGAAAATGTTGTATTTCTTCTAATTTTACAATTGTTTTGTAAACAGACAGAAAAGATACTGTGTTTCCAACAGGTTCCAAGAAAAGCAGTTTCCCTTCTCCAGCAGGAACTGACCATGCTCTCCCAACTTCTGGACACGGTGCTTTCCAGTCTGCACTGAATTACACCCAAACATAGAAATACTTCATTACTCCAGAGAGCAACCAGTTATTTCAGCTCATATCTAACTTCAGATTTGATCACAGTTAAAAATAATAGAAATTTGTGGCACAGATAGAAAACCGAAAGGATGCAAATATCCTAATTAAGCAAGCATATATTATGCATGTACATCATTTCATCATAACTTCACTTGTTTAATAATGCAAAGTCATGTTTTAGCAGTTTAGAAAATAAATCAAGAGTAAGTTATTCAATAAAACGTGGGTTGGCATATGCAGAAGGCAATTACCTAATACAAAGTTAAGTCGTGGCGTAAGATGATGTTCTTTATCTAAAGTAGCAGGAGATTTCAGTCATCAGTTCAGGACATTTGTTACACAGCTCATCTGAAATCAACCATCTCCAGGAATACTGCACCTCTTAGCACCATTTTCGGGTATCAGTTCAATATTAACTCTGACAGAAGTGTGCCACTTAATGAATTACCAGCTCAACTCTCGAGTCCTTTAAATGTCTTTGAAATTTCTAATTCAAGTGCAGCTTTCCCCAAGAAAGAGCCACCAAACACCAGTTATCTGCAGAGCACAAACACTGCTTAGTGTTCTGTAAATCTCCATACCTTGCAATAGAGCAGATCAAGCTGAGAATGAACAGAAATCTCATTTCAGCTTTGTTTTGTTATAGATATGCCACAGACAGACACATGTTGATAATATGGTCCATGTTTCCCATTCTCATTCATGAGCACAGAACGATCCCAGAGTGCATTTACTTCTAATTAGGGTAGGTCTATACTTCTGCCTTGACAGCTGGAACCTATATACCACAGGATGCCTTTTTCAGACAAAGATCACTTGGGTGTCATTTCTGGCAGTGTACGCTAACAGAAAGTACTTGCAAGGTGAAACCCAGTATATTTGGAAGTATTGTTTTTTAAAGGACATTTGTCCTGGTTTCAGCTGGGCTAGAGTTAATTGTCTTCCTAGAAGCTGGTACAGTGCTATGTTTTGAGTTCAGTATATGCAAAGAATGTTGGTAACACACCGATGTTTTCAGTTGTTCCTAAGAAGTGTTTAGTCTAAAGTCAAGCATTTTTCAGCTTCTCAAGCCCAGCCAGAGAAAAAGCTGGAGGGGCACAAGAAGTTGGCACAGGACACAGCCAGGGCACCTGACCCAAACTGGCCAAAGGGGTATTCCATACCATGGGACGTCACATCTAGTATAGGAACTGGGGGGAGTGGGGGGAATCACCGCTTGGGGATTAACTGGGTGTCGATCGGTGGGTGGTGAGCAATTGCCCTGTGCATCATTTGTATATTCCAATTCTTTTATTATTACTGCTGTCATTTTATTAGTGTTATCATTATTAGTTTCTTCTTTTCTGTTCTATTAAGCCATTCTTATCTCAACCCATGAGTTTTACTTTTCCCGATTTTCTTCCCCATCTCACTGGGTGGGGGGGGCGGAGTGAGTGAGCAGCTGTGTGATGCTTAGTTGCTGGCTGGGATTAAACCACGACAACACTATATGGGATGAAATGCTAACTTGGTTCATGGTACAGAAAAAATGTAAAATGGATAATATACATACATTTTCACAGACAGATCTTGTACAAAGAAAAGACTGTCTTGTGTCTACTTGCCATTTCTTTGAAACACTAGAAGAGGACCACTGATGAGGTGAGACTCCTGCCAGCCACAGACCTGCCTCTGACAGGTGAAGATGGCCCCTCATTCCCTCCCACACAGAATAAATCCACAGAAACTCTGACACACGTAACAAACTCAAAAACTGTTTGTCAGCAGCACGCACAACATGGGAAATGCTCATCACAGGTCAACTCCCTCTTACAAGAAGTACCAGGAATTCTTTAGTCCCAAGAAATTAAACACACTTGAGGACTGATGCCACCTGTATGAACAAGGAAACAGCAGACATCAATACCCTCCATCAGGCAGATGTGACAAGGTGGCAATGAGAGATAATATTATGCATAACTCCAGCAGTAGCTGTTTAGCTTAAAGGAAAATTATTTACTGTTTCTTCTATCTTCTCACTCACAACTACATCACTGGGCTAGTCAGAGAGCCTATTAAAGATTTTAGGCTCAGCTCATCATAGGCTTAAGTGGTTTCAGGGCCACTGCAAACCAATGGAACTTCAACTCCTTATACCAGCAGTTTTACCCCACATCCTCATTCCATCTGAGAACAACTGCAGATGGGCTCCCATGATACACTTTAAGAAAGCAGTCAGACAGTTAAATCTGAACTAGTCACAGTACACTCTTTTTATGGCAAGGAAGAAGAACTGCCAGAGGGTGATTCATCTGAGCTATCTTTGGAGCCTCTTCTAGGATGAGATGAATCATGCTGTGGAGATATCACTTCTCTTCTGAGCTATTCATGCAGGCACACTCACATTGGCTTTCTTTGTGAGTTCATGGATGTGCATGTGTGTCTGTGTGTGTGCACGCATGCTTTAAAGGTCTATTTCTCCATGCGAATGTTAGCACCTTGTTCCCTGGGCTGTTCTGGACTGCATACCAACTTTTAGACGTGCACAAGTATATGACTACCATTTCTTAAATGGCTGGTGGTTGAAAACATATCCCTGAAGTAGCTACAAACCATTTACTTATTAAGAAATATCAGTAAATGTATGAAGTAAATAACCTGTAATTAAGCAGAAACAGTTACTCAAGACACTTGCTTTTCCTACTAGGAAAGAAAGAAAAACTTCATATAATAAAGTCACGACAGTGCATGACAAACATGAGAGGTAACCAGTAGGCATTTCTGATTTTGGCACATGATTTTTGGCAAATTTCTGTACCTTGGCAGAAGGATCCCAACTCTGAGAATGGGAAAGGTGACAAAAATCCATCAGTGACAACCTGGACACCAGCAGTGTATTAACCAACAAAGCCACGCACTCAGCAGACACTGGATAATATTGAAAAGACAGCATCTATCCTTCAGGTAATCACTGACCCTCTCAAGAAGCACAAAGCCTGAACCAGGAAAAAGTTATAAGCTTGGGATAAGGGCCTAACAATGACATGTAAATATCTGCTGCTGACAAAACAGGACAGGAATTTAACTGCCATTACTTCCTTTGAAAAATTTCCTGTTCATAACCACCACATACACTGTAAACTGAGGCCTCTATATAGAAGTTGGTACAACTTTCTAATGTCCTCACAGAATAATAGAAGGACATGCTAATGTTAGTTGAAAGTTAGCCAAAAAGATTTCACTGAAGTTTAACAAGACTCTCTAGCTAAGTTGAAAGCTACAAAATTATTGAATAGTAAGTTATGTTCTTTTGATGGAATCTTTAAAATTCTGTCTTATGCTTAGACTAAGTTTATAAATTCAATAAAAGGGTTACTCATTCACTGACAGGTTACTATTCCCTAAGGACAATATTTCTGTAGGGAGGGCATGGAGTACTTTTGTTATGTGTCTGAAGACAGACATAGCAAGCAACTGTCCCTAAACCATGTAGCATATATGGCAGAAGATATTTTTGTAAGAACAGGAATAAAAATTATATGATAAGATAGAAGTCAGTAAGAGATAAATATTTGCCAGTAAGATGACTAAATTAATCACCAAGACCTCCTATTCCAAATATAGTGTGAACTGCAGGATCCCATACTGTGCACGGAAGTTGCCAAAACCTGAGCAATTTTTTGGAAAGGTGTCTCTGGTATCTTAGAAAGACCCTCTCAGTATCAGTGGCACAGCTTGAACTGGCAAGCATCAGAAAGCTTGTGAGAGAGCCGGCTCTTGTAAGGTTTCCCATGCAAGTTCTAGAAATTAAATTTTCTGATAGAGGCACAAACTCTCTGATGCTTATCCAAGCTGAACTGCTGAGCCCTTCTGAAGTGTGCCGAGGCACTCACCACAGGGAGAGAGGGAGGCTGCCCTCAAGGGCAGGATGTTTTTCAGGGACACACCCAATATAGGGGCACAGCTGCGCTCCCAAGAGCTGAGCAGAAATCCCACGTAAGCCTGACACAGCACTTCAAAATTCCTTCTTCAAGTATTTTATGGTATAACCAGCAGCTACCAGACAAAGAGAAGTTCCCTATCATAATGAAAGCTGAGTCACTTTCTCCCATGTGCCATAGAACAGCCTCAGACTTTACTGGATGCTGTGGTCAATCTATCGGACACAACACAATTAGCCCCCAGTTTGAAATAATTTCCTCTCTTGCAGTTTTCTCTCCAAAATGAAACATTCAATTTACCATTGTTTTATGAACTCACAGAGAGCTAAACTGTAAGTTTGCTACCTCGCCCAAAGCTATAAACGACAGTTGGTACAGTGGCCTTAGAGCACTCTATGGGAATGACTGTAGTTTGGGGGGTCCCTCTGCTCCTACATGGAGCAAGTGCAACCAGCCTCAGCGAACCCTTCTCTGAATTGCTGCTCGGCCAGTGCAAGGAGATGCAGGAGGAGAAGTGCTTTCCTACATACCAGTGTCTGATTAGGTTTTCAAAATGAAAGAGAGCAAATGAAAATACTCGAAAGATGATTTTTAGATGAGACCTAACCATGTGTTGCACTTGCAGCGCAATTTTCACTTCCTTTCAAAGAATTCACCTTCAAAACATCTCTATGGTCATAGATACAGCATCTTTAAATTATGAATAAAATAATAAAAGCACCTAAAAGGTAAATAATTTGTTCAAAACTCTACAGAAAAAAAATACCTGTTGTACAGCTCTAGAAAAAGCAGCATGATCTAATCTCTAGGGCTGTGCTTTCTTTGCAAGCACACTTCCCCTGCCACTTTCCAAACTGTCAAGAAAATAAATTGGACACAAAGTCACTTTGAATGTTCAGATTTTTAAGCAAATTCCCTGGAACCATGTTCTCTGGGTTTCTTTCTGTGAGTATTCAACTGTAAAAACATTTATTGATAACAAGGTGAGCAGGAATACAGTTTGCATCACACATGCTAGGTTTTGAAGTTGTAAGCACAAATATTCCTGGAAGAACTACACAGTAACTCTTTATTCCCTAATGAAATCAATCTCACAAAGAAAAGAAAAACCCAAGTTGATCATGGCCGACTAAACAGAGAAAGAGACTAAAACTTACAATAACTTAACTTTTGCAGATCTGTATAAGAGATCATCTTGCCATGGACAGATGGTCAATATCTAGTTAATCTCACCATGTTCCTTATATATTAAGTACAGCTGATGCCCCGCATTACAAATTAGTCTGTGACTACAGTACTGAAACTGAGAGAATAATGCTCGACTGCCCAGTAGCTGGGCAGAGCTGAGCAGAAAAGACTTGTTCAAAATGAATGGCATGAGAAGTCAGCTGAATGACCAAAGGACACCCTGCTAAAAGCCACATTATTCCACAGTTTATCCAACCAGAGCTGCTACAGTACCCACAGATGGAGAAAGAAGTGACCTGGCAATGGGAGGAAGCAAGTGAAACCAGACTAAAAATCCCCACCTGGGAAACAGGGTACATAATACAAGAACCAGGTTGTACAGAGATCTGTGCTGGCTGTGGCCAGGCTGCTAGCCACACCGGAGTGAGCCAAGTCAAATCTCACCTGGGTGAACCTATGTGACAATTCAGGGACAACACTAGTCGGCCTGTGAGAAATGGTGTGCTGCCCTGTTGTAGGATAGAGTTCCTGCCCGAGTCAGCCGTGGTGGGGGAGTTTGTTTTCTGCCTCAATTTCTCTCTCTTTACAGTCTCTGACTAGACGTAATTTTCATGCAGAATCACTCCCAGAGCATTAGGTTTTAGCCCTTGGATAGAGACTTGTAAGAGGGGAAACGGCCTTTTCGATACTCAGATTCATCTGTTCTGTAACTGATATACACAGAGTAAATAAATTTAATTTACACAAAAGAACTTGATAATTTCTCCTCTAGCGAAGGATTAACTATCAATGCCTTGAAAGGCATCTGGCAGCAGTAATCTGCAAGCCTTCCTTCTTAGGGGGCTGGACTACTACAGAAATAACTTGTGTTCCAGCCGACAGTATGCTGACAGATCAACAAACGGATTAACACAGTGCCAAAGGCCCACAGATCCAGCGCTGTACCCAGTGACTGTGTTGGTCCTTTTCTCCACTAGCCAGTTACTGTAGTAGTTATGCTGTGTATGCCCAAATCGCCACATAAGTTTTCCAATAGTCGAGCACAGGAGAGGAGAGAGAACAACCTCTTGTTTTCCACAGTCACATGGCTCTTTGCTACTGACTTACCCAGGAATCTCAGAGAAGTCGAGCCATCTTCCTGAGCTTCAGAAACTCTGTTAGCAAAATGGGGACAAATGCCTGTGCCTTACTCTGCTCATTACTTTGAGATGAAACACTCTGTTTAAATGCTGATAAAATAATTATAAATGAGACAACATCCCGTGGAAGAGAAAATGAAAAAGACAGCAGGATCTGAAGGGAGAGTATAGGTTAATTCAAAACGATAGTAGAAATATAATGATACAAGTAGAGTGGTAAACAAATCTCTAAGAGGTAATAAATCACTATATTAAACTAAATGTCACTATGCATTCTTACCATGTAGGCATAATTCTCACAAGAATGCCTTAAATAACTCTGATGAACTCAAATGCACAAAGATTGCAATTTAAAGAATAGCAAAGTCTACCATTCAGGACTGCTAATAAGATTTCTGCAGTTTAATAGCTTTTCTCCCTAAAATAAATTTTGCTTAGCCATGTAACTAAGCTCACAGATCTCTGCTCTCAACCTTCTAGGCCAACGTCCATGACTATACTAAAATATACACCACACTCGTAGGTCCAGGAGACAGATTTGTCACCACAGAGGCTGGGCCACTGAAAGGTTAATTCTTTCAGTAACTGCTTCTCAGCGAGACTCAGGTATGATGTCCAACAGCTCTGCTCCAGTGTACAGAGATAAAATAAAGGTGTTTGTTTACACATGAATGGGTGGATAGGAATGGAACCCTGTTTGTGGGGTGAAATCCCAACTGACCCATCTAGGCATCAAAATTTGAGGCTTCCAAAGCAAAGACTCCCCAAAATAAGGAAAAGTCTCCTACCGCATGGTGCTCTTGAAGCCTAAGTCCTCATGAAAAAAAAATAAATAATCAAACTCTTAGCTAAAATCGGGGACAATTGCCATGCTTAGAATAGGGTTTTAGCTACAACACAAAATAATTGTTTCTTTGAATCTGAACAACCTGTTGGAGAAGATGCATTCTCAAGGGCAATTTTTTTTTTTCCATTTGTTTTCCATAGACATCAAATGACCAGGCATGAGAAGGTTCCTTTGGTGATATGGCTACAAGAAGACATCCTGACACACAGCTTAGAAGAACGGTTAGCTTCAGGCTCTCCCCAGGAACTATCAGAGTCTACTCCAGGACAGTTCAGTGGTCTCAATTTCTATGTTAGCTAGCACAAGGCTCTGTCCTCGTTTGCAATCCTCTGCTGCAAGCAAAGGGCTGACTCAGTTTACAGCACAAAGAGTCCTAAGCCTCTGCCAAGGAATGCTCGATGATGCAAAAATAAAGCACAGGTGCTCAAACTTGTTTTAATTCAGCATTTACATACACAGTGATAGGAGCAGAAAACAAAATATTCATGAAATACCAACTAACTTGCTACAGTTCGATTTGCTAATCGTTTAAAAAAAGACTGACCAATTAACACTTACTTCAATAAGAAGCTAAGAAAACAGCTAGGTCTTATCAAACAATGTTAGTCTAGTGGCAGATAAACATAATCAAATGCTTATTTCACCTCCCATTTAACTCTTTGTTTTTCTTCCTACTTTTTCTGTATGCTTCAGTGTCCCAAGCCATACAGTCCTGATCCTTCATTCCTGTTTTTCTTTCATCCATCATCCTGCCTTGTTTTACTTCTCAGGAGTAGGTCCACACCATATACACTCACAGTGACAATATGTGCAATCTGTTGGTGGACTTTCTGAAATCTGTCTGGGAATGTGAATAGCTAGTCTGAAAGCTGTTTTCTCACCAGATGCCTCCATTTGTGTATCCCCCCCAAGATTGCCAGGACTGGGACCCATCCACGCCAGACCAGAAATTATCATGAGCCATTACTTTCATTACATGAGTCATTACATTCAGCAGCTGCTGCTTCTTTGGAAGTTCCCTTGGACTACAGGTTTGCTCGAGCAAGAAGAAAGTACTTCCCACCCTTGTGAAGGGGGAGTGTGCATAAATAAAGAGGAAGGGACAGCTACATCGTATGACAAAGATGAGTGACAAAGGAAGGTTTCAGTTGTCAGAGAGATGTAGGAGCAAACCTTCAGGCGAGAGGGAAAGTGGTGCCTGCAGGGCACACAGTCTCAGACAGCAACAAGCAGCTTTCACCTCTGCTAGTGGCAGAGAAGGTTCACCCTGAGTGGGCTGCCCACCTACCATCCCAGACTGATGTGCAGAGAGACTGTACTTGAAGGACAGACCAAACAAAACCCAATATATTTAGGAATGCTAGTGATTTCAGATTATTTCTAATCTCTTGCGCTTTATCTCTAAGTAAACACAATTGTGTACTTAGTAACTCCACACAAGGTCTAGCCACCTTTTTTTTTTTTTTTAAATGTGATTAGAACTCCTGACCTCATGGGTCTGAAGAAGTAACCCATAAATCACAAGGCTATCACCTGTGGAGAGAGCCCACAAAAGGCTGTGTTTGTGCTAAGATAGGATCTGAGGAGTGACCTCTGGGGATGGGATAATGGGTGCAAGTTTCAGCTCCAAGGAGGAGTTACTGGAAAAGGACACACATCCTCCAGGAAAGCCAAGGGATAGGAGGGCTCTTTCTTTTTAGGCTCCGGACATTAAAGCACCTGGGATTCCCCATACAGTAAACCTAGCCCTCAGGATGACTCTGGATCAACACTCTACATACATGTACGTGCTCATGTGAACAGCCAACCGCACTGAACAACTGGCTTTGCTCCACTACTTGCTTTAACTTGGGTAACCCATAAACCCAACCATTTGCAATATTCACTTAATTTAACTTTGCCATGGTATTTCTTTTCCCAAGCTAAAACAAGCACATTGAAATCTAACAACCAGCTGCAGCACATGTGGAATAGCTTCACTCATCCACCCATCACACAATGAAAAAACACAATCTTGCACAAGGACCAACAGATCCACACAGCCCAGTCGTGCTGCATCAGGAGAGAAGCACCATACTGCACCTGGAGAAGAGCATCTCCTCCCAGTAATCCCCTCCTCAGAGCAACAGAGAAGACCTCCCTTACAGCTCCACAAAACAGACTGGCACAGGAAGAGACCTGCTCATCAGTTAACCGCTGCCCTAACTGTAAAAGGTATAATGCTATCACCTACATACCAGCATGCTGCCACTGCACATTCCAAAGTACTATGGTCAAGTTAGCCTCATCCAACTCCACTTAATAAGCAAATCATGGCCTTTTGCACCAGTTTCAGTTTATGAGAGGTCTTAAGATGTAGCACCATGCAGAGCTCATTACAGTAATCCCCTCCTGAAGTAATGAGGTGCTGGATGAATTTGGTGCAATAGAAAATGGTTATAATCTAATGAAGTGCAGATGGAAAGTGAAGAGTAGGTATAATAATCATCTAAGATACCCTATTCCAGCTGCTCTTTTCTTTACGTTTTGGACAGTGTCAACTCCATTCCCTTAATCCAGGGGTCCTACTGCTTCATTACACCACCAGCCCTCCTAACCCATCTTGCATGGGCCACAGGTACAAAAATCGTTATCCGAAGGCCAGGCTCATGTAAGACAGCTGCAACACTGACATGTTTGATGAACACATCTGTTTATTTTCTTTTGCTAAGCTTTGAAATAAGGCTTCAAGCCTACTGAAGCAGCTGCTAGCTGCCCAAGTAAGACCTATGAACAAGAGTTTGTTTGCAAAACAAACTTAATTTCTCTGGGACACTACCAAACAAAACTGAACCTCTCAGAGAGCATGTCCATTCTCTCTCAGAGATGGCAACAGAACCACTACAGTTTCTCTACTAGTATTTAAGCACACAACTGGGGAAAAACCACAGCCAGGCACCAAGCCTGTTGTGTCAGAGGCTGGTGACTGCTCGACTTCCCTCAGAGACTGTTGTAAGAACATGCCAGGCTCGCACCTTCAGCAGATGGTAACTCTCAGCTGACTTTCATGCAGGTCAGCTCTCTAGAGGCACTGAAAAGGAAGTTACTGCACAACATTTCTGCAGAGCACTGCACTTCAGAGCCATCATAAAGCAGGCTGTACTCACTCACCTCAGTTAATATAGTCGTTTGGTGACTAGTACTGGTATAAACCAAGAGAACCCTTTTACTGCTACCCACACTCTTGTAGAAGCCAGAGGTACATCACCTGTGTTAGCTTCAGCAACAGAACAGACTCCCTGTTGTCACTTGCCAGGAGTTGTAGCTATGGGTCCCTAACTGGACTTTCTCTGTCCAGAAGATGGACAGGTCTGATCATTTCCCATCATCACAGTATGGCTTATCAAAACCCCAGAACACCACTAGAAGCTTTGCATACATTGCAAACCAGCTCACCTTGGCCCTTGCTCTTGTCAAATCTAGTTGTATGGTTCTCAGAGAGACCCTGACTATTTTACAAGCGGGAACAGGGAAACACTGCTCAAAATGCACTAATACTGTATGATGCCTGTAGCTCAGGTCATAAACAACCTTCCAGCCAGCTCTACAGCTTTTTGCTCTGATATCCATAGAATTCACCTATAGTTTCTTGCAAAACACATTTCTTCACAGACTGCCTCTCCATCTCCACTCCCTGCAAGGGGCAAAGGAGGCTTACGATCAAAAGAAGACAGACAAGGGTATCAGCAGCCTACCAAATCTGCTTAAAGCTATGCAAACAACAGCTCTGACCTTGGAAGCAGTCAAAACAAAATTACATCTTATCTCATTCCCAGCATGGGTATCTGATTAGCCAGAAGGACACTTAACATGGCAAGAAAGAAGTACCCTCGCTACACACAGGAAAATCTTGCCTGCGTACAACAAACCAACCCAATAGTAAATTCACAAGAGTCAATTCAGAACAGTTACTGTATGAAAGGAGTTGGCTGGGTCCTCAAAGTCGGCTGCCTTTGATGCCATCCTATCACTACAGATTAAGTCACTTGCCATTCCAGCCTTAGAATTCAGTGTCCTTGTGTATAAATTATTTTTAAAGATATTGTTAGACTTGAAAACATAATTATTCCTTGGACAGGGATGAGAAAGGATGGAATGGTTAAAGATATTTCTCAAGGGTGAAAGGAGATTTCTGGTGTGTGCATGGAGATGCAGGAACCATACTGGAAAGTCAAGGGGGCAGACCAATTTCAGTGCTGGGCTAGCAATATGCAATTCCATTAAAGAAGATTTACACTGGTAGACTATGCTTGGGATAAACTGCTAATCCTATCCAATATAGAGAATTAAAAATGAAATTAGGAGGTTTGTGTCATTTGCATCACAAACTACAGAAGTCAAACAGTTTCTCTGCAGTAAGAGGGTGAGGTGAAGCAGTTCAGCTAGCCGAGTGAAATGAGGAACTTCGTTTTGGGGTTAAGATGCAGGTCTGGGAATTGAAACATAGCTGTCACGTAAAACATCTTCACTGGGTATTTTGTTTGTGTGCGCATTTGGGTTTTTTAAAGGAATGAAATGCTACCCATATAAGTTACCCCAATGCATGCAGTATCAGGTCTATAACAAACCCCCTCTGAAGCTGAAAACCCCACTGTAAAAAGGAGTAAGTTGATGGAGATTGTGGGATTTGCAGCAGCCAACCATTTTAAAAAAGCAAATCCTCTCTGAGGACAAACCACGCTGAAATTGCTCCCAGGCTGCATTTGGGGAAGGGAGGAAGAACACATATACTGGCTCAAGTTCCAAAAGAAAATCTTGCGTTTTCTAACCTGGGCACTTCCTAAAGTGTAGAGAGGCTTTATGTAAAAACCAGCCAAACAAATTAGCCAAACATGTTTCCTATACCCCAACCCACTTCCTCTGTATTTATTCCCTGAGCTGTTAATTTAAGGGTAATGGAGTTGCGGATCCTGACCATGGACTCTGTAAAGCAAACAGCATTCAGAAAGTCACTTTTGGCAGAGATACCAGAGAAATTGCTAAGTCTCACAACCAGGTTCTGGGAACCAGTAATTTATTTGTTCATTTGTGAAGGCCAGGACCTGGAAGCTACACTGCATCAGAAATTTATGAGACTTGTCAAAACACAGAAAATTAGATTAATAAAATTTCATATGACAATGTATTTGGAAACAGTAATTAATGAATAGCAAGTATATCATCACCCTGGACATCAGATGATGACATTTGGGTACATTTATCTAAGAAATAGGCTCTCCTTTCGGTACCCTGCATGCTGAACACACTGCTGCATGCAGCACAGTTTCCTGCAGGGACATCACTGCAAGTTCAATGTACTGGAAAAACGAGGAGGCTGCTATACAGATCTGCAATACAGGCTGATGGTGAGACCTTTATCTATTGTTACACACAATTTCAATAGCTTTTTCTATCATGTGATCTGCAAACGATCAAAGATAATCAGAAATATTTAATTAAAAGGTCTCTGAGTTTTTCAGCATTTGTGATGACTTAGAAAATAAGGGGCTACTTCAACTTCTGATCAAAGTATGCTCCATGAGTGGTCTGTGAGGTTACAGAGATAGAGACAAGCAGAATTTAGCCCTATCGAGTAAGCACAGACTTTCCACTGGCCTACCACAAGAACAGATATTTACTTATGTGCCAGTTTTCAAGGCACATATGAGGGTTATTGGCATGAAAAAGCTGCCTTCTGAATGGACTGTATATTGCATGCAGTCATGGAGCTATTCTCTGCCTAAATCCTCTGCTGAAAATACTGTAAACACACAGTATGCAGTCTGTACTCGAAGTTGAAAGTAAAAAAATTTAAGTATTTGATTCATAAAAATAGAAACAAGAAGTCCCAACCAACAACAGAAACCCCAGGTAAACCCAAAGCCTAACTTCTCCATCAGAGAAATTAATGCAATTCTGGAGTCATAAAAATAATTGCAAATCACCCAAATATCCAACTCAGCAGTTCTCCACATCTCTCTGAGCCTGCTGAATGCTCACTGTTTACAGTGGAGGCATTTCAAGCTCAGTTGCCCACTGGGAACCTCAGTCTCATTTCGAGCTTCAGGATCCAGTTTCAACAGGAAAGCTGATGCTGCTGAATCAACAGCGGCCGAGCGGCCGTGCCCTCTGTGCCTCCTCCCTGGCTGTCAAGGGGTACCAGCCACACAACAGGAGGGGACCGCCAGTTATCTGAAGCAGCATTAACAACTTCTGTGAGGACAAAAGCCTCAGGTACGGGCCACAAAAAGATCAGCACCTGGCTCCTTCTGCACCAGGAATAAATGGCATTTAGACCCCAGTGGTTCCCGAAGGACACACCTGAGGACTCCAGCACGCTGCACCTGCCTAGCAGCAATGGGATGAGACTTGCTTCTTTGTTCTTAACCAGACCTAGAAAATGGTCCTTGCTCCCTGCTTTGAAAGCACAAACATGACTGAAGCACAGCAGTAGGAGGCAGGCACCTGAGGTTTTCCAAATCACAGATCACATGGTAGCACCATCCACAAGCCTCAAACACAAAGGAAGGCTGGTCCCAAGTGATGTTAGCATATGAAGTCTGTGAAACAAAGCTGGGCACAGAGAACCTCTCTGGGCTGAGAACCACTGAGCTGTGTGAAATGTCATGTACTGGGGTTATTTGGGGGGGGGGGGGGGGGGGGGAGGGGGGGGAGGGAGAGAGAGACACAGAACTGCAGACATACACCCAAACCTATCCACACCCCCAGGAACCAGAGACTGCAGTGATGCTACACTGCAATGGGGGGAGTCAGGGATAGGAAATCCCAAAGTATTACTGTCCTGGTTTCAGCTGGGATAGAGTTAACTGTCTTCCTAGTAGCTGGTACAGTGCTGTGTTTTGAGTTCAGTATGAGAAGAATGTTGATAACACTGATGTCTTCAGTTGTTGCTCAGTAGTGTTTAGACTAAAGTCAAGGATTTTTCAGCTTCTCATGCCCAGCCAGGGCACAAGAAGTTGGCACAGGACACAACCAGAGCACCTGACCCAAACTGGCCAACGATGTATTCCATACCATGGCACGTCCCATCTAGTATAGGAACTGGGAAGGGGGGGCAGGGAATCGCCGCTCAGGGACTGGCGGGGTGTCGGTCGGCGGGCGGTGAGCAATTGCCCTGTGCATCATTTGTACTTTCCAATCCTTTTATTACTACTGTTGTCATTTTATTAGTGTTATCATTATCATTATTAGTTTCTTCTTTTCTGCTCTATTAAACCGTTCTTATCTCAACCCACAAGTTCTACTTCTTTTCCCGATTTTCTCCCCCATCCCACTGGATGGGGGGGAGTGAGTGAGTGGCTGCGTGGTGCTTAGTTGCTGGCTGGGGTTAAACCACGACAATTACACAGAAAAAACACCCACAACTTGTGGGGCACAGTCCTTGCCACTACAGGAGGTTCAGTGGCTGCAGTGACCCTGTGAACCATTCCCCATACCACACTCTGCCCCCAGAGGCTGCCCAGGCTGATCCTCCTTCAGTTCAAGACTTGCTGAGAATTTGGCCCAGCTGCTCAAAAAGGTGCTAGGGATTAACCTGCTCCTCAACAAACAAACTCCCTTTCTGTAACAACCTCAAGTAGCAGACTGCATCAGCTGACATAAGTCAGATGCAAGACAAACAACTTTCAGGGACATCCATTAACAGCAATATGCATGTATTCATCATGTGTTTTACTGACTCTGAGTAGGTGATAATATTTTCCCTTGTGTAAATCAGTTTATAGCAAATTAAATCCCTAATTTCACTACAGGGATTTGTATTAGCTTCCACCAACCTTGATTTTAAGCTGACTACTTCACCTCAGACATCACTGTTTCATTGATTACAACATATAAATAGAAACACATGTTTCTGGATCAACACTTCTTCTGTATTGCATACAATGACAGATATATTATGGTACTACACAACAAGCAACTAGCCAATTCTAACCCCAACACAAGGTACAAGTTGGGACTATTTCCACTGAGAACAATAGGGTTAAGCTGGTCCAAGCATATTAGGAGCAGGTTTTTGTAAGTTAATTTTTAAACTAACCATAAAAATGTAAATCTCTCTCCGTTTCTTTCTCAAACACCTTTTGATATCAATGGTAATCATGTCATGAAAGAATGCACAACTGAACATACTGGAGCCAAAAACATTACTCCAAAAATCTTTCATTTTCAATTTTATAGAAAACACTGCACTCTTTCTCACTTGGCCTTCATAAAAGATGAATTGATTTATTTTGTCATCAGCTGTAAAAACTAATTTTACTACCTAATTATGCCTTCAAACAAACTTTATCAGAGAAACTATTCAGAAAAGAAAGTAACAGTCCACTGAACACTGTGACACAGTTAAGGATAGTGTAGAAGGACAGATACTCTTCTGTTGTACTGTTTCATCATAGCAGTCAGAAGATCTTATTTTCTTTTTGTCTGCAAAGCCCATGTTGCTGAACAGGCCTGTGAAAATGAATCCAGCAGTCACAAGCAACACCGCAGCCAGCTCTTGCAGTTATGCTGCACATACACACCATGTCAGGACATGCTCCAGAAAACCCTTACTGCTGTGAAGCGCCTGTGTATCATCGACCTTATTTCAGTGCAAGAATCCTGGAAGGCTTGGGCTGGAAACCAGGCAACTGATCCATCTCTCAGCTTTGCACCACAAAAACTCAACCTTCTGATCCCTCTGCTCTCTCCCATTGCCCTGACAAGCCTGGACATACTGACACAACGGGCCTTGCCAACAGCCAGGCTCTGCTCTACTGTCCGCATGCCATTTCTGTGTAGGGAATTCAGGATAGTCAGTCTTACCTTTGATGCGGTGTGTTTTTAAATGCCGCATGTCAACCATGTGTGGTGGGGTTTCTCCCACTTGCTAAATGTCAATTATAATATTTTCTTAAATAACCAATTGAATATCTATACTGAAACATATTCAAACATTTATTAATTTAAACTGAAATTTGTAATCCTTTAAAAAGGACTTTCCAGGATACTCAAGTTGTCCATGGTTAGGCATTTCATTGCATTTATCTCTGGACTAATCCTAGCTAATCGAGCTGCATTCATTAACCACAGACAATTACTTAATCCACTATTTTCATAACGGGGGCCAGATCCCACACAATGTTGTCATACCACTTATTCTTTCCTGTGAGGGGAGATGTAAAAGAAAGGATGACGAGGCATCAATATTGAACCTAATTGTCAGAGTTACAAAATGCCAGTTTGCAATAAAACTTTCTTCACGGTTTGGGATTTCCTTTGAATCTACCTCTCATTACAACTTATGGAGCTGGTATGCCCACTGCCTGCTAAATATCCTGCTAAGGGCTATTTAGAGAAGAAAACCTTTCTAATGATAGAAATTACATTTCTATTAGATTCGCTGCATACCATCTCTCTTCTGGACGTCTGAAACTGAGTGTCGCTCAATGCTACAACCTCTATTCTGCTGACAGGCAAGGGTAAGCTGAAATGAAAAGCTGATTTAATTCTTAGTTTATTTAAATTACAAATAACTTTCTGCTTTCTTTGCCAATGCCTTTAAGTACTCAGCAGTAATGGAGAGGCTTTGCAGAACTCCTGAGGGTCTTACAAAAATAGGATATGATAATTCAGCAGTCCCTGTAGAAATCTGAAGTATTTTCAATAACATTACGACTGAACGTTAATAAAGGAATCCACAGCTTGTGATGCAGGTATAGTGGTATTGCTGACAATATTTCATTATAAAAATTCCTAGAGGGCAGCAGGGATCCAGCTGTGAAGACAGCACTAACATCCACAGCTCTGAAGTGAAGCAAGCAGAATTTAGGCAATCATTTATTAAAAAGCATCTTGCCTTTTACACTCATTCAGAGCTCATTCTTTCAGATACAATTCCAGTTCTTTGGTCCACCTAAAGCACATGTTAAAACATTACCAAAATGGCATTTCAAGTCGGAGTGCAGTTGTCTTCCAGGCTTTACATTAACAGACATTTTACCTTAGTTTTAGTTCATATAATTGCCACACTAAGTTCTGGTAGAAAGAACACAGTTAAAAAGGCTTTAAACCATGCTGTTAGGCTTCTCCACATACTGATGTGACAGGTGTATTATTATTGCACAGTGACTGCAATACCTCTTGAGGATGATACTTGCAACTCAACATACTCTGTCTGTAATTCAAGAGTGGGACTTTGTAACATATAACCTTGAGCATACAGTGGTATAATTACTAAAGAAAAATTAGATAGAATTACATATTTAATTTAGTCTGACATATTTGGGAAAAAAACCCAGACCAGTTGATAAATTGTGAGATCAATGGAATAGACTGTGAGCCTGGGGCTGGAAATGTAATAATGCACACTGTCTCACAGCTCCTAGTCCAAACCTGCAAGCGGTCTGCGCAAACTGAGCTGGAACGGACAGGCTACAGAGGCATGCAGTGACTCCTCTGGCTCCAAGTCACCCAATGACCATAGTGGCAAAGCAGTTTATTCACTGCTGATCAGTGTAAGACAGCATGTAGGCCCACACACACCAACTCTTCCTCTGGTACTTTTCACAGGGGCTGTACATGATGTATTTGCCTGCAAAGCTAAAATTAATGGTAGGGAGAGGAAGGAGACTAAGGGAGAAGGGTGTTTCCCTAGTTTTCTGTATTCAAGATACTGCAGACAAACATTAACTGGCAGCTGCAATTTCTAGCAGGTGATTTAAATTATATGGATAAATATGTGCAGCCGTAATTATTGCAGAAGTGTCCCCTAAAGACAGCACAGAGCTGTGGTGGGGAAGCAGACTATGGCTCAGTGCAGATAGTGGGCAGGAGCCTGTCTCAAGACTAAGCGAACACTTTGCTTGTTACCTGCTCTGGTGGGAGAGCCTCTGCTCTGAACTGGGTCACAGAAAGCTGCCTGTCCGCCCTGCCACATGGGCATCAGAGGACCTCCACAAACAGCCGACTGTGGCACTTTTCTAACCTGGTACTGTTTCAGCTGTGGTGCTTCAACAGTCACAGTTAAACTTGATTACTGAAGAAGTCTCCAAAACCTACTACTGACTACAGCACAGAAACCAGGGGAAGAAAGCGACCAGTCCAGAAATGTGTACATGTGCAGGGTGATGTTTGGTCTCGTTCGTGAACAACTAAAGTTAACAAGAGACAGTGTGTGTGGTCCCCAGACCAAAGCTGGACCAGGCACACTAAGGAGCACTCTGCCCCATCAGTCAGCTACAGATGACATTTCTATTTTGACAAGGATTTTACTCAGAATATAACCCTGGCACTGCACCCAACCCCTGGACTCCAAATGCAATGCAGGTACCAGTGGGATTTATGGTCCTGAGCTTCTACTTTGTGGTTTATGTCAAGAGCTGCAAGCATCTGACAAAACTCTAATTTCCCCTCTTCTCTGCTCATTTAACCTCTCATTACAGATTCACAAAAGGACCTCAGTAAAATTAGGCTATTACAATCCTAAGAATTTTTTATTTGTTTAGATAATATGCATGAAGAATGAGAATGTAAAATATTTATACAACAAATGACATTTTACCATTTTTCCATGCTAATGTGGCAAGAGGAGAATGAAAACAGAGTTTACGCTGAAATTCCTTCTCCCAGTAGGTAGAAATTAGATTATCAGACATGACATAGCATTAAAAAAAAGCATTAGTCACAAAGTTAATCATGCTGCAGCCTGACATTTGCAACTCGATCCTGCTTTCTTTCTATGTCTTTTCATATATGTGCAGAGGAAAAACATACAAACTAGCCTCCATCTTGGCTTTCTCAGCCCCATTTCTGGTACCATCATTTCCATAGACTCAGGTGGCTCATTCTTAAACTTGGTCTAGTTGCACCATTAAAAGTTTTTAAGTTCTTGTTATGGTTAAAATCTGCCTAGACATGGAAAACAAGTGCAGACTCACACACTCTCCTAGGCTGCAGTAAAAGTAACCTGCACTATTATTTTAACACAGATAGATAAGTCAGCTTAGAACAAGCAATTCTGAACATGACTTGCGTACCTACTGCTGATGTGATGCTTGGATAAGGACAGTTGGCCCCAAAGGCTTGATTCCAGTTATGCTCGTGGTTTAGCATAAGGCCCAACTATGTTGGCTCTTAAACCTATTGTTTTGTACTGCATTCAAACCTTATGGCATACTTTAAATACCTAGGTTGTATTAAGAAGCCACTCTTAAAGCACACAGATGTTATGGCAACAGCTTTTGTAGGAAGCAGTCGTTCTCATCTCTCCATAAAACCAGCAGTTATAATGGCATCTTGTATTCTTGGTGATACCCCAAGGAAATACATCCAGTCACCAACAAGTGAAGCAGGCAGACTGAGCAGTGCTGTTTTCCGCAGCTTGATGGGCTTTCACTGGAGTCGCTCTTCCTATATAAGGACCCCCTAAAGCAGGTTAAGTAGCCAAGGCAGCCTCACACAGGGATCACTTCTGACAAGCTGCTGAACAACAGCAGCTCTACTCTATTCTCAGCACCTGCAAGAGGCATAACCACCACAATTACTACAGTGAAAAGGCACGGAGAGGTGCTGAACAACTGGATACTACAGCCATGGATTTATTAAAAAACACAGGCCTTCCAGGTTGCTGAGCATCCCTGGAATATTTTAATAAGAGAGCAGAAAGGCAGCCCCTTCTTTTCATGATTTCCTGCAGGGGAGCTGGCCTCATGCTGGCACAGCCCTAGCAACCCGGACAACAACCAAGCACTGAGGCAGACGAAATCAGAGACAGAAACGCAGCAACTACTCAAGTGAAGCATTTTCATTAGCGATTGCCCTGGCCCAGAATGCAGCATCTGAGTGAGTCCCTTCCCCTAGAAACATTTTGGGAGACCTGAGATCTGAATCAGACTTTGTGCCCTGAGTCTACACTATTTTTCATGTAACACTTCGTGTAAGGCTTGTGTTGCAAACATCACAGAGGAGAATGGAATGTGAGACTTAACTCTCAGCTCTCAGGGTGACAACAACTCCTACCTCAGTATAGCTTTGGCTCACAGCTACGACTTTTTGTAATGCACATGTGGAGCTCCCCTTTACAAGAGGCCATTATAACTGTGGAAGGATAATAAAAGCCAGTTATGAGAAGGTGAGGACCCTAGCTGCTAGCAGATGTCAAATTGCTAATGACCCCACAAACATGGAAGTCAGAGCCAGGGCTTGGCCAACAAACAGCTGCAGCAGATGCCATCGGGGCAGGCTCTCTTGGAGCAACAGGAGGGGATGCACCACAAGCAGCTACAGCTATTTCTGAATGGCAGAAGCCTTTGCCCAGCAGCAACCCTGCCCAGACAGCCTTACACCCACCCAGGCAGCTGTTTATTCCCTCTAGGGCTGCAAAGATTTAAAGAGTACATCACATCTGTGTTGTCCTTAAGACACTGCCACTTCGTTTTCATCAAATCATCACCTGCTGCTTCAGAAGGAGAGTCAAGAAAAAAAATCTCTGCTTCCCTAAAAAAAAAAAATCGGAAAGAAAAGAAAACAAATGGCTCCATCCCAAGCAAAGCCCTCTGCTCTATTGATTACATCTCGCAGCAAAAGTGTGCCTTTTCCTCCATCCCCTCCCCAGCCTGGTGTCAACAGCCTGTCCCAGGCTCTGTGAATTAACTCTCCACAGGAAAGATGTGACCTGTGATGCACAGGATTATTACGTTTTTATTTTTTGAAACGTGTTTCCAGTTCAGCCAGCAAAAGGCAACAGGCTCCCTCAATGAGGCTGCGAGCTAGAAGGGTAAACACAGTCATCAAGACTCCTGCAACATCCTGCCTAGAAAAGCAATATAAAGGGAGCCTTTAGGAGAGGACACGCTCTCCAGTCCCTCAGGCTCTGTGTCCCTCACACACACACTTGCCTGGCAAAGAGAGGACAGGTGAAGAAAAACATGGTTCAGACAGCAAAATTAACAGCTGTAGCAACCAGGTCTGCTTCTAATTGAACCTGCTCTTAGCCAGGGAAGAGGCTGAGGGTGGAGAGAGTCAGCATTTCCTTAACTCACCCCACAACTCAGGATTCAGTCTGCTCTGTGTCACCGGGGTGTCTGAGGGACCTCTGCTTTTGTTACGACTGCTTATGAAAACCTGTCTCAACAAATACTTTTGATCCCCACATAAATCTTTTTTTTAACATCTATCATAGGCTGTGGCCCAAAGGCAACACACATTTTCATATCATCAGGATTTTTCTGTCATGTGTGTAACTCAATTAAGAAAGGAAAAGACACGTATGTGAGCATATTTTTCAGCAGTTTGCTGTAGACTGGGAAAGCAGTTATTTTCTTTAGCTGCTGCTGCCATAAATCAAAATGTGCAGATATGAAAACATTAAAATACCCTTATTTATAGCTATGTGAACAAGTGAGTTTGTGGAGTACTGGCCAAAGAAAACCAAACAGTCACTTCACTGACTCAAAATGACAAGCTTTTTGGCTTCCTTGGTAAAACAAAACTGAAAATGCTTATTTCAGAGCAATGAAAAATATGGAAATCCAATATGAAAGTACTTTGTTAATTTTATGCCACATTTTAATAGACATCTTGTTAATTTTAAAAGCAAGATAAGGTCCTTTCAAAAGGAAAACCACCTCCAAACCCATTATCTGTTGAAAACATCAAACAAAATCTACTCATATTTTTAATCTGACCCATTTGGGGAATTCAGGTCAACTTCATGTATAGCTTCAGTCAACCAAGAGTATCAAGCGAGTTTTCCAGCCCTCTTTTACCACAGCGCCCAAGCATCGGTTAACAGAAAATACTTAAATACTTTTTCTCCCTTTCTAGTCTGCAGTGACAGTGCAGTCACGGGCAATGGCCAAGACTCTCTGGCTGCAGGCAGCACTCAGGGCCTGGGCGCAGCTCCCAGTGACACCAAGCACCAACTCCAGCCGCCATCTGTTCAGTTCCTCCCTGCTCTCCTCCACGTGCACTGGTCTTACCAACTAGAGTAAAATAAGTGTAAACACTTAAACATTCATTATCACACTGATAACTTGTCCGTGGGCACACTGAACACTGCCAGTTCAGTTTGATACCATGGCAACGCATTACCTGGGATCTGGCTGCCAACCACGGTATTTTGCTTATTTTGCAAGCAAGCTGGCATTCTGTAATTCTAGTAACAAACCATTAAGATGGGCAATTAAACATATAATATGGGGAATTAAATATAAGGCACAAAGAGCAGGAGCAATTTCTTTGGTCTGTCGCCACACAGACTGAGGCAGATATGTTTGTGTTGTTTTGTTTAACAGAAGAATCCCAGCAGCAAGAAAGGGGATGGCACCTGGCTCCCTGGGACAGCAGGTCCAGGCAGGGTTGAAGCCCATATAAAATGCAGCCCAGTTTCTTGACCTGGGTCCAGCAGCTAACTGTCAGCATGAAAGCTGATCTGAATTCTCAATGTTCCCAAGTAATGATTTAAAATCTTTTTGTTCATAACACAAGCAAATGTTCCTACCCTCACAGCTTCGATCTCAATGTATACTCAATAGCCAAACTGAAAAGAAATGCATAATCACTGAGGTGGAAAATGAATAATGGCAAACTACTGTTTAATATCCCCAACTGGTGACTTTTGATTGGAAGTCTTACACTAGCATACTTCTGAGGTAGTGCCTCTCCCCTAGTTGTCACCCAGTTGCAGTCACTTTTCAGCCATGACATTTCATTGTTGCATTCAGGAAAAACATTTAGAAAACAAGCAATATATGTTCTAAAACGTTCGCCACATTGTAATGCATTTGCTCCCTTGCACGTTGCCAGTCAGCAGTGTCAGTCCTTCACCTGGCTTCTGCCCTAAGCAAAGACCTCTCCTTTTCTTTGGTACTCAGTGGGGCAGCCCTGCCCCACGTGTTTTGATCCCAGCCCCTGGCACTCCCTGGCTTGTCCTGAGTCGCCCCACCTGTAACATCATTATCCCTGGGTTCCTTACACTGGAGGAAATACAAAGCACATCTACTTTTCACACTCCATGTGCTGAGTTAATCTTGCTTAAAAAGTTATACAGAAAAGGCATAAAAATGACAATCTGTCAACTTAGCAAACACCAACGTCATTCCCTTACTCTTAACCTTTACTTCAGCATGTCTTGCCAGCTGAGCTCCAGGGGCCAGCATTACCATGCTGTTGGTCTGCAGGGTGTTTCTTGGAGGTCGCCTTCAGCCATAGGAGCCAAAACTGCAGCACCCCGGTCCTCAATTCTGGCCTTCAGAGCCGACCTCCAGAGCCAACTCAGGCAATCCACAGCATGGCCCCTTTCCCTCTGCTCTTCCTCATCATCCGTACTTGCCTGCCTCAGGCACCTTTGGGCACTAACAGCTTCTTCTGGCCTCATTTCTCCCCTCCCTCTCTCCCACCCGTTCCCCCATAGGAACCTCGTCCTGATTTTCTCAGGAATGCAATTGTCACTCTCCAACACAGGGAGACTGCCTCAGCCCAGGGACGGTATTTAACACTGCAAAATGTTTATTTCCAACTCATTTACACTTTGTTATTCTTGCAGTCTTCCATTTCTTGTATTTTCCCTAAGTTCTTCAGCTGGGAACAGAAAGCCAGATCCTAGGACTATAAAACAAGCTTCCACAAGGAAAGCTGTTCTGTGAATTGCTCTTTTAACAAACAGGGAAAGGATTTAAAAGTCAAAGAAAAACACAACAGTGAGGACAGCCCTGACTGAAACCTGCCTGATAACTCCTGTCTGTATTTCAACATCTCCTCAGCCACAGCACATAATATAGCCATTCTATTCTGAGCAGTCTCAGTCAATATTAATTAAAGGCGCAGGCATTTTAAAACAACCAGCAGGCTGCTTTCTCAATCTTCACAACAAAGGCATCGTTTTCTTGCTCCTGGTCTTCTAAAATAGTCTCCATCCCTGGGTAAATTTAGATTTCAAGGGAACTGCAGAAGTCTCAAAGAACCTCATTGATATGCTCCTTTCATTGGAGCAAGACAGATGTTTTTATTTGCAGAAAAACAAATGAGTCCCAGGCCAGAGGCAAACGTACGTACCAGTAAGGAGGGAGGTGGCAATGGGCAGTCTGCACTGGCAGACAGGTTTTGCTTTCTGTAATTTTCTTTTGCAAAAGGTTAATCCCCGACGCGTTTCCAGGAGGCAAATGTCAACCTGCCGTACATGTGGCTGCATACAATGGAAGGATTTTTATGGCCAAGGACAGAAAGGTCAGGGACGCTCATCAAGTTCATGTTTCTCCTGGAAAGCCACTCTGAACAGCAAGTTTCTGAGTATGAGCCTCTGCTCACAGTCAAATGAACACGAACTAAAGAATGTAAACCTCTAGGTGCTGGGAAAGGGGCAGGAAAGTACAATGTACAGGTGCTATAAAGGACCTCATTTGTCCCAGGCATCCTGTATGCTCCCTGTATTGTGCTATCAAGCTGTGACAAAAATGAGCCTTTAATATTTCTAAGCCTTTAACGAACAGATTTGGTAGACATGTGGTTTATGTAATACTAAGGCCTGAAAGGCATGTAATAGTAATTACATAATAATTACATAATTATATATTATAATATATACATTATCAATTACATATTATTTTATATAACATTTTAATTATATAATTATATAAAATTATTACTTAATTATTTATAATAATAATAAATGGAAAGGTAAGTGCATTTTTGTGAGCAACACTAGAGCAAAGTAGGACATTTGTTTCCCCCTTCACCACACACATTTAAGCTGAGCCGCACAATAGTTACGATATTTTTTTAGACCACATCCTTTAGGTAGACACAATTATCGTGAGGAAATTCCTGTAGCGCCTAGCAGAACTGGTGAGCTAAACCTTGCAGCTGAATGACACTACACTAATAACAAAGAGCAGGAACCTGGGCTAACAGTAAGACAGGCATTCAGGTTAGCTGTGCTTGTGCAGCTTTTACACACCTTGGGATCCTGCCTTCTTCAGAGGTACTGGCCTCAGCCGATCCAGATCCCCATTTTAGAGTTCATGCTCTGTAACCTCAATGCATACGTGGCAACAGTGGTAAGGTAAGGAGAGGGTGGGTGTGATGTGCTACCGCCTTTTCTCTGAATGCATTGATATGAGCCCAGCCCCTGAAAATAAGACAGCTCAAGCATGAGGTACCAAAGGAATTAGTCAGGCAAGCCCCAGTAGACTAGTGCATGGAGGGAGCTGACCCACAAGCAAAACTGCTTTCCTCAGCATCTGGGTTAGGAAGCAAAGTCCTTTATGAGCACAGTTGGCTGAACAGACAGGAGGAGCCAGTTCCTTCCAACTCGGCGGTAGCAAACAGGATGAAAAAAAAGCTTAGATGCATTTCAATACCAAAGCCAGGAGAAGGAAAACTGAAAATCAGGAGGGGAAAAAATAAGGAATTTGACCATCAGAGTAAGGAGTCTTTTCTATCCACATCTAGAAAGTTACCACTGATCACTGAATGAGTACTACCTCTAAATTCATACTGCCCGCAGCTTGCAAATTTTGCTGAAATGATACAAAACACCACATCTCTAATCCCTGCAAAGTAGCCCATCACTTGCAGCTCAACCCCAGCCTCCCCTCAGGAGCTCTGCTTTCCTGCAACTCCTGCATCCAAGAAAACTGACCTCTCCTGGCCTTCAGTACAGCCAGAATACAGAAGTGATACGTACGCAGCCATTCCTTCCAGGTTATTCTCCCGTTATTCTCTAACAGCTCTCATCTCATCAACTGCTCTATTCAGATAAAAAGGTTGACAGCTGAAGCATAGCACTGTAAGGAAGAGGTACCACAAATAAACCTTCCAGTATTTCACAGGTCATCCTCTGAGAGACAATGACAATAAACCCAGATTTCTTTCTTGAATTACATTGCTAGCTTTTTCCTCCGAGCTGTATTTCAGAATACCCTTGAGTATTTACATATTTTAGCACATTATTTCCCCTGCCTATTTACAAGAACAACATTATAATTCTTTTTCACCTCATTCATTTTAAATCTGAGCATGTCTATTTCTGTTGCATCAAAATCTCTCTCATAGCAGGCTTATGTTAAAAGAAGTAGTGATTTTTACGAAGTCTCTGACATGAGAAGCTGGTATTAAACGTGAAGTGTGAGAGTTACATTAACGTTGCCGTTTGCTGACAACTTTCCAAACTACCACAATTCTATGCCAGTGTGGCATGTAACAGCTACCATACAGAACTGGGATGGCTGCAGCACAGATTTGACACGTTCTTGATTTGTTCTAATTCTGATCTTATTTTGAGAAGTCCCGAGGTTTTTTTCCTTAGTCTCATGATTTATTTTTGATGGGGAAAAAAAACCAACAAAAAACCAAACCCCATACCTACAAATAATCCTGTAGGAGTTACTGAAACAATTCCCTCCAAGAAAGAAAAAATATTTGTATTTCTACTACCTAAAAATTGTGAAACTTCTAAACAAGACTTCTGTCAGGAGCGTTGGGAATTATTCTTAGCACATGCTGACATATACACAGGCTTTTCCAGTACGGACACAATGGAAACCTGTCATCAGGAAGCACTGCTCTGCCCTCCAGCTGCAGGTGCATTATCGCTACAGCTCCTACATGCTTATTCTGAGGAACTGACATAAATTGAAACTTCCACATTACGATACGTTTTAGCAGATACAGTTTTTTGCAAACAGATTCCGGTATATGAT
The DNA here is from genome assembly GCF_929443795.1 of Astur gentilis. NCBI lineage: Eukaryota > Metazoa > Chordata > Aves > Accipitriformes > Accipitridae > Astur > Astur gentilis. The sequence goes on from NC_064891.1 coordinate 26,271,792, forward strand.
GTAAATATCTTCATGTGATTATAGACTGCAGTGTTGGCAAACACATTCAACCAGAAATGCAGCAAACTTGATCTGACAATATTTACCCAAGGACAACTTGTAGCTTTCAGTATAGTATTTTGAAAAAGGGACTTGTTCACTTCACCACAAATACAATGTCCCTCTAACCACCGTCACTCCTTTTACTTGCCCAGTACACAACCAAAGAGCACACAGAGTACCTCTGCTCATTATTGCTGCTGCTCCTTTCAATTCCCAACCTTTTTTCCAGTTTTTTCAGGATAGCAAGATACACTGGTTTGTCCTAGCACAGCCACAGCCACCTTCAGCTGTTAACAGGCCATATCCGTGCAGCTCTCCACCACTGGTCCAATGTATGTTTTATTCCCATTAGGGCAGCTCAGACTGCTGCCTGAACAGCCCCAGAGAAAGATTACGCTGCCACAGCACTTTCTATATGGAACAGCCATTTCTTGTTAATGCTTGTCATGCCTGTAGCAGCATGAAGCTGCTCCGTGCAACCCTGTGACCTGAAGTCAGCAGAGGGAGCGAGATGGGGCTGCCTTCAAGTCAGCTGGCTGTCAACCACCAGAGAACAAGCTTTCATTTGGGAGTGCTATTTAAGGCTTTTTAAAAACCCACTTTAGAAAAGCAGGTTTGATTTGCCAGATGTAAAAGTGGCGTGCAAGGGCGGGTGGTGAAGAGAGTGGGCTACTTAAACCCACTGTGTTACGCAGGTTCAGACATACTCACTCGCTTCTTTTATACTATATGAGTACACAACCACCTTGTTCTCTGGATATGAAGTGCAAAAAATAAATCTCTGGGGATTATTTCAGTTTAGTCACGCAATTCAGACCAAGGCATGGCTTCAGCTGCACTAGGAGAATATTTTGGGTGCTCTGAACGTATACAATGTGCTCAGTATTAGCCAAAACATGGATCCAATACATCAATGAGGTGGGAGGTGCTGAAGTAGATAAAATAGCTAAAAAACCCTGCTACAAAACCCAAAGGAGCATGTAACAAAAGGGATGGACAGCACGGCAGTGATTTTGCAATGATGACAAGTGACATTGATCCTACAGATTACAGAAGAAGAACATGCCTGTCTCATCTATTTTTGCGATGCTTGGATTTCAGAACTGAAAATGCTCAGGTACCTACCACCAACGAGGTGTTACTCAGTACATTACATTTTCTAAACTAAAGCTACATTTTTATCCTCAAGCCTATTAGTTCTCCTCAAACTGACAGCTAACAGAGCACCAAAGAAAATTTTAAGCAGCAACATCTCAGCATTTCCTCTTCCAGATCTGATAATTAATCAATTATGCAGTACTGCATCTTGCTTGCTTATGGACAAGAAGCACTTCTGGATCCAAGACTGTGGCTTCTAAGTGACTTTAGTCACATTAGTTAGAGAAAAACCTAAGAGGGAAAGATTCTCTTCCTTATGTAGGTGCTCCACCACTGTGAATCCTACCATGAACCCTCAAGATAGACTGTCAAAAATAAAGGTCAGGTCCACTCTGTCCTCCTGACCCTCCTCCTGCCTGTTCAAGGGAACACTTACCCTAGTTCATAATAAGACACAGGAGAAACACAGGTTCCATCTGCAACACAGCAGACACAACACAGGCAGACAACAGGAAACGGATAAGAAGCAGAAGGGTTTGTGGGGCTCCCCCCCTCCCCCAACGAAAGCAAGCTTTTCCAAGTTGGAAGAGTTCTAAGACTGAAGTCCCCTGCCAGTATTAGTAACTTCCTGCTGTCATAGTTAAGGGAATTTCAAACCTTCTGGTATTTTCAAAATACTCAGTATCTGGAACAGGCTGAAAAACACCCAGGCATTTAGCTTGCTAACAATAAGTTATTTCCTATAGGCTTAACATGCAATGAAGGCATCGCTAGGTGTGAGGTCCCAGCTCACAACACCTTGTTCCATTTCCCGGTTACAGCAGGGCTTCCCTTTGGGTTTGCTTTGACCTGCAGGGTTGGCAGCAGCAGGGCAGGCAGCCGACACTGCCACGCACAGCTCCCTGCCGCACAACGAGAAGCGCCATGCTGCCATGCCAGGCTGCTGTCAGGCAGCTGTGTCCTCAGAGAGCATCATGTCAGCAGAGTTTCTGTAACCAGTTCTGAATGTAAGCGTGGATTCGTTAATACAGGACTGCTGGCTGCCTGGTATCTGTTATGAAGTGCTAACAAGTTTTAAACACTCAACTACAGCTGTGAACTTACCTGGAAGTACAGAGTATCCGACATTTGTGCACCAATGAGTCCCTAAACTTGTTGCAAACCGATCTTTTACATTCACAAATCATCAGATAACTATGGATGCACAATCTTACAGCAGACAAAAAGTCACTTTAGCTGTATCAGTTTAAGTTTCATTTAACCAACTAAATCACTCTCACATTCCAAATTTAACAGCAATAACCCCAGGAGATAAGGCAAAGCATCCTTAATGCAAAATCACAACTCCAATTTGTTATGCAGAACAATACCTACCAAACCTATGTCCTGTGTTGCTGCCTGTGAATTGAGAGGCCAAAGGTTCACCTTGCTATATCCTCCCAGGCCTTAGGCAACACACTTCCCCCTCAAGCTTCCCTTCAGTTTGGATTGCTGACCGGGTTGGTCTGTTTGCTAATAAAGTGGTTCACAGCATTTACATACCAGATTGTGGGTCTGCCTGTCTTCACTTTGATGCTATTTTTGTCTTTTTTAAAATGAGTATTACCATCACCTGCTCTTGTTTTAGTTTACATTGTCTTAACGCACCCTACAATCTATCACAGATCTTCTCTATCAGCCAATTCTGTATCAACTCCCCAACTAAAGTCTCAAGGCAAGAATTCAAAGCAATTTTAAAATGGTAACTGCTGTTTCAAAACTGAGCAACTATCCTGTGGCAGCAGAGTTCAAGGCCGCAGGAATCTGTTGCTGTAATGTCTCCAGCCTCCCCTGCTTTAATGAGGCTTTCTTGGGGCGGGGAGTAGCTCCACTCTCATGAGAGAGACGTGCTTTTATTACTGATCTGTCAAGCTGAAATAAAAATCGGTTGTGCCTAAGCCTCCCTCCTAATGTCCCTGTAGAAAAAATGGGTTTATTTTCTAGGAAAAATAGGGGAGGAAGAAAATACGTGAGCTGCAAACATCAAAGCAATAATAATCTAGAGTTAACTCCTCATCGATTCTCATTTCACCTAAATTAGCTCATCCAATTTCATTGTTGCGTGACTGCACTTACTATTGTATCGACTTCTCAGGTGCTGGGTAAAAGAAAATGGTACAACCACTACCAAGGACTTCAGTAAATGGAGGGTTTGCCTTCCTTGCCCAAGCTGCTCTCTGCTTCTTAGCAGCTTTCATAGTCAAGAGCCAGCTTTGTACAAAGCCAGTGCTTCAGCTCCTGGTGAAGTGTTTCAGAGCACCAGCAGTGAGGACTGCCTTCCCACGGCACTTCGGCTCCACTGCGACTCTTACCCCAGTGCGAGCACTTTTTTCCCTTTTCCCTCAACAACAGAGCAGCTTGCCCCTGAACCAAGAGACCACATCCTGCATTCAGGACATTCAAATGCAGAATAAAGCCTCAAAGGCCTTCCAACATTGTCACTGGAGTCATTCTACCTTCAGCAAAAGTAAATTACCAGGTACCCAAGGGTAAAAAAGAACTTCCACATGGGATGGAGCATGGTTGAAGTGACAGACACAACTAACTGATCTTCACAGCTGTGCCAGGACAACAACGATGCCCTGTTAAGCCTCCTTCCTTGGTGGTCCTTGATATTGTTATCAATAAATATGGTACATTCTGCCCATGCTCTACGCACTGCCATTTTCCTGATGAATTAGTCAGCAACAACAGAGTTGAAATCTTTTTTCCCTTTTGCTCAGGACAGAGTCAACAACATCCTGTGATCAAAAGGGGAATGAGCACCATCTCAACACTGCCTGTTGCCTCTTCACAAAACCTCTAGTTAATAGGCTTTGCACCAGCAGCCTCAAAGAAGGATCTGTCCCCTCCCTGTGTGGCAGCACACCATGCAGCGGCTATGTTGTGCCATCAGCACGGTCCGTTCTGTCTGGTCCCTGCTTTTCACCAGGCACAAATGGCGACAGCCTGACAAGTGCATTAAAACTTAAGCTATCCAAAGGCAGCCAGACAGAAACTTTGCGTACAGACCCCCCAGGGTATCCTTCTTTGCTTCAGCTTCCTAAAAATAGCCCTTTAGAGGGGAATGAAGCTTTCAGGGTTTGCTCGTTTTTTTTTCAACCAGTTTTGAAAAGACTCCCTCATCCATAGGCTTTTGTTGCTTTCAGCAACTTACAGGTCAAAAAGCAGATGTACTGACAAAGGAAACCTGACCTACATCTTGCCTCACTATGCCAAGTTACATCTTTCCTGTGCCTGCTTATGTAATAAAGAGAAATGGTGCACATCAAAGGGGGTTCAGGAATCGCAGCCTCTGCTCCTGCCTCCTCAGAAGCTTTTTGCCCAGCATTGGTGAATTCCTTTAAAATTTCTCTGCCACATTTTCCTCTTTCTGCAAAAAGCAATTAAGAATATTTACTGACCTCACAGGGGAGACATAGCACTTCAGTTAATTAAAGCTTGTAAAGACTTTAAAGATCACCCAGTGCAAGGCTTTATAGGAATGCAAAGTGCGTCATAAACCCAGAAAACGACCCAGCAGAGACACAAAGGTCATATCTGAAGTGAAGTGTGTCAAATAAAGATCCTGTTTAAAGAAAAAAGTTGTAATTTAAATTACTACAACGTGCTTCCCCACTGTACCTTAACTGAGATTTTTACAACACAGTAATCAGAGAGGTAATAATTTCACATGCTACTTGGTGAACTGGAAGGTATGTATTTAAAGGCAATTTGCAATCAGAGATACCTGGCAGAAGCCACTAACTATAAATGCTGGTGTATTATATGCTTCGAGCTCTAAAAAGACAAAGTGAGGGCCCACACGAGTGCAAGCAAAAATGTCTCTCACTACTACTTATCACTCGCTTTAAGTAAAAGCCTCTTTAAGTTTTGGTGTTAAAAAAAGAAATCAGCTCCTTTCAATACTTTAGAACCTGAAAGCCGCCAGTGACTGGGTTCTTAAAGGGTTGAAGGACAGGACATCCTGAGCTGCAAGGGCAGTGAACAACGTGCAGACAGGGACAGGAGAAGGTGTGTGCAAGGGCAAGGGCTAGGCTGCCGCTTCTACCGAAGCAATCTGCAAGGTTAGGGGTAGATTTTGCCCCCAGGGCATTTCGCAAATATCGCTGTAGAGCACGATACCTTGCATCAGCTTAAAAATTTGCCAGCTGCCGGCCTGACCAGCCAGCATCACAAGCCAAGTCATGGATCAGGGCAAATACTTTACAGTCCTTGATGTAATAATTACACAGCAGTGACTGCACCATTTCATGAGAACTCACTGCTGCCTCCGAACCCTTTTGCTAAGCAGGAGGATGCAAACACAGTCAGGACCATGACTTGGCCAGAGAGGGAGCGCTGGCAGATGAGGGCGACCCTCCCAGGAGGGCCTGGATACCTTACGCTTCAATCAGCAAACAACAGCCACAGTGAGCAGCTGTACTGCTGCTGGAAAGCTGGCCCAGCGGATGTTTTTGACAGTTCATTTGGGTGCCCTTAAAGCTACCAAAAGTTTATGTTATTTGTCATCTTCCCACAGCATTGTTTTTTTCCCCTAACAGTCCTCCCCATATCATGTGTGAACCTTGGGGTGCTACGTTAGGTTTCGCAAGGTTGGAAGGAGCACAGGAGTAGAGATGAAATACTTAAGCAGCTGCCCTTCCCTTTTTGCCTGGTGAACAACATGCTATTCAGGGTATCCAAAGCCCTTTACAAAGCAGAACTCAGCAGTGGCCTCACACTCTTTTAGGACCAGTGACCGCTTAAGGTAAGAACTTCTGTGATGACGGATCTCAGCATCTTCTTTTCACTGCTCATCCGACAGCTTCCTCTGCTTTTGGGCAGCAGCCTCCCCCTCACCTCCCCCAGCCACAAGCCACAGGCTCTGCCACGTATCAGGGTACCCAGGGGGAAAGGCAAAGCAAGCTGTGTATTTCCCAGTCTATCATCACATCTTTTGTGGATGCAGAAAAAAAGCAAAGACAAGACCATATTCATTTGTTCGCCTCAGGATGTCAGTACTTAAATGCACTAGGTTGTGGTTCAAGACTCGCTCCTGCCAGCAATGGTCACCAGACAACACAGGTGTGACGGGGGTAAGGTGTGCAACCTAATTTCTGCAGAAAGAGTGCACAGTACAGCTTACACAGGCTGTAGAGAGGCAGATGATAACCGCGATTCAGCAGTGAGGTTGCTGGCACTAACTCATCACCATGCTGTTTCTGAAAAAACTTTTGAGTTTGCTTAAACCTGGCTGATTGACTCTGCATCGCTTCAGCGCCTCCTTCTAATGACTGCAAAACTTCCAACCACAGCATTTCTGATTCACTTGTATGTGTCCAAAAATCCGATTTACAGGCTTTTGCCAGTAGCAACCAGGATGAGAAAGCTATTTGTGGATCTGAGAAAGAAAAGATGATGTAGAAGAGGGAAATATAACAATCAAAGCTTAATCCAATTCCACAAGAAAGAATTCTACTTTCAAACCTCTTCAACTTTAGTTTAAATGAAAAAATTATTTCATGAAGACATATTTCTTATTCAAAGCAGCCACAGCTCTTCTGATTCTGAGTGCCTAAATAAATATATCGCACACAACACTTTTAATAAGGATAGATTTCTTCCATTTTATCTTTGACCATTATTGCAGGATCCGACTGCATGGCTGTCTCTCCCATATTTTAAGTCACTCAGGACCTGTTTTACACCTTCATCTTATCACTTCATTAGTTTTCATGTTAGGAGTGTGAAGTTACAGACCTCCAAAGCCACTGACCATCCTTTTCTTCTATACTGAAACAAAGATCTCAATGGCAGGTCACAGGAGGACATAAGCAAATGGTGCCAAAACACACCATCTCTTTCCTCTGGTAACACAACACCATCACTCAGCTCCCCAGGTGGCAGATGTTCAAAATCCATAGAAAAAACATAGTGGGTTTTTACTGTTAGAGGAAACATTTTGGGGGTTTGTCCACTTAGTATTGGAAACTTAGCACTTTCTCATTACAAATCCAGCTTGTTTCCAATGGCCATATCCCATGGGGAGAACAAAGTGAACCAAGCAAACCCTGAAGCAGAATGTAAACAAGGAAGCTGAAACAACTGCTGGATGTTGTTAGCTCTTGCACAAATTTTCAGGAAATGCTCTTAAGAACATAGATAGATAAATATTATCTGTATTATCCCGCATGGGAATGGTTCAAAGCTGTGTCAGGGAAGGTTTAGACTGGAAATTAGGAAGCATTTCACTGAGAGAGTGGTCAAACAGTGGAACAGTCTTCCTAGAGAGCTGGTCAATGCCCTGCCCCTGCCAGGGTCTAAGAGACATTTGGACAATGCCCTTAATAATATGCTTTAACTTTTGGTCAGTGCTGAACTGGTCAGGCAGTTGGACTAGATGATCCTTGTAGGACCCTTCCAACTGAAATAGTCTATTCTATTCTACCCCCAAGCACAAGATACCTGTTTTTAACAAACTTTCTTTGCTTCTTCTAGCTGCCTCACTTTTGTTTATTGTTAAGTGTAAAATGTCAATTCAGGTATTCATTGACATCTTTCCCGTCCACAGAAGCTGGGCTTTTTATTTTTCCGTACAAGTGAGGCCACCTCTTTACCCTGCTGCCAGATGGACTGAAAAGTGCACTGGTCAAATCAGCTACATGCAAAGATGGTATCATCCAAGAAGAGCACCAGGAAACAGTTAACAACAACATGAATATCTCCAAATTTGGCTCAGTATGTTTACAAGCTACCAATAACACACATCTGCAGTCTTATCCAACCTGCATATTCTCAGAACTGCCACACCAACTCCTTAAGTCATCTCTCCCAGTTATACACCCCTCCTGGTGACTGTACTGTGTGGGTGACCCATGGGGTTGTTTTACCTGCAGAGACAAGCCTGGTCCTGGCCGAGCAGCGAGGTGTCACAACAGGGGACAGCTTTAGGCTAGGAAACCTGCACCCCACTGGCAAGAGCTGCAGCAGCTGGTGCTCTGTGCCGGCCCTCCGGGGATGTGCACTGCTCCTACCTTCAAGTCGGGAGCCCTCTTCTTTTTCCTGAGCTTTGATGCCCATGACGCCTGGAGACCCACACTTCAGTCCCCAGCACTCTGGCATCCAGCCAGCAGACAGGAAAATCCCTGGGAGCCTGAAAACTATATACCTTTTTCACTGACAGTAAAATTCATGGCCGTGTTTTCAAGAGTGCCGTTCCCACAGCTGGGGTCAGGTTTTCATGAGGAGTTAAGAATCTATCCGCTTACCTGGAAAAGGGGAAGGTTCTCAGAAGCATCACAGACAGACCAACTCTTGTCAAAACCTGAATGACCGCAGTATGTTCCTGGTCATTTTGAAAGTCTGCCACTTACTTTCATCTTTAAATAAAAAATACATTTTTCACAAGATATGTTCCCAAGAGTGGGTTATAACTGCTCCTCTGCCAGCAGGAATGAACACTGAGAACTTGCAACTTTTTACATGCACTCTATTAAAGCACTTCATAACTATATCTTGGAAGAAGAGGGAGCTGCAGTCTATGGATAATGTTCAGGTTAAGTACTTAAGTAATCTGCTACCATCTGACATTCACAGACAGCAAGTCAATGACTTCTTTTAATGACTTAAGGATTAGAATGAGTTTGGGTTTGTATCAGACTTGGCTTAAGAAGGATGAGCTGGATTCATTAGAAAATTAAGTTTCATTAATAAGCTACTTCCAGTTAAAATTAGCTAATGAAGTAGGGAACCCAAAACCAAACAAAACAAAAAAATAGAAAGCCGTTTTAAACCAGACTATGTAACTGTGATTTACAGCTCTGCATTTACAGGACATGAAAAGAGAATGAGTTTGACAACTGCTCATCTTCACCAATAGCTCAGAAACCACTATTTCTTTGAATTGACAGTTAAATGACAAACTCAGTCCGGACTTCAGAGTTTCCTTTTGAGCTGCAATGCTTGGATTTATAGCCTGCAAGAGATACCAGGTGCAGAGCTTATGTGCAATCCATCACTTTTTCATCCCAACTAGAACAGTAAAGCCAGAAGGATACTGCATCTCCTTGAACTAAGATTTCTGCCCTGTCTCTGAACCTGCACAGACGTTAAGTACAAGCATAACCCCATTTTGAAAGAGAGGGCAAGAGGCAGCGGCAGGCCATCTGCAGAGCAAGGGAGGGGAGCTCCGCAATATCCATAAGCAGTTCCAGAACAGGGGTGCTACAACACATCCCGTGGTACCACCTTCTCAGCCTGTGCTCAGGGCATGACAGGTGACCAGCAGCACAGCATCTCACCCACTGACCTAATTAAAAGGCTTAAGGGTCTGGGTGAAGAGAAAGATGGGATTTCACATCCAAATACTGTGTGAGCACATGCTCACTTCATAACAGCTCTCAGGAGCATTACAACTACCTTCCTCTTACCTCTCGTACTGAGCAATCCACAATACCAAAGACCAACTCAACTGCTGCTATTTTGGGCTGTCCTCAAGCAGGGTAGTTGACAACTGTAGCATCTCTGAGGTAAAGGAGCTTGTCTTTTGCTTTGAGGGCCACATCTCTTTCCCATACAGAGGTACAAGAATACCAACATTAGATGATGCAGTTAGTCACACAGACTGTCTCCTGTGCCAGCTGACTCTAGCACATACCAGTCGCGAACTGTATCACTTACCTAAAAGGTATCAGGACTGTACTGTGCCCAAGTGTCTTTTATGCAAATGCAAATAGGGTACTAAGACATATTAGTGAGTATTTCCATAAGTGGTTTGTTTGGTACCTGCCCATGAAACACTCAGGATAACAGGAGGAGGAAGATGGGAAGACACAACGCGGATTAAGAAACATCCAGTCAACCTTTCCAGGAATTTGGTAAAGTTTGTGCATTTGATCACAGTAAGCAGACATACAGCTTTCATCTACACAGACCTGTACAGTGTCTCCCAGAGAAGTGCTATTTGCCATAGCACTAAAACATTTGTCATTGAAGTTTTAATAAAATCCCATCCACTTCTACATTTTCCAGGAAAAACCCCAACTAATTCATCCTAATTATTCAGAAAGTATAACGAGTTCTAGACCATGCAGTCGCTGTTTACTGAATTCAGGTCGTGCAGTATCTGACCATTCATTCCACTTGCCTTCATGTTAGTAATCAGTGTTGAGACTGGCAACTCAGCAATCAGTGTTGAAGACTATTTCTGGAGGATAAAAATCTGGACTGGCCAGAATCAATGAGAACAAAACAGGTTATTTAGATTTTAATATTTGAATATTTTTTTAAACAAGCCCCAAAACATTAATTATCTAATCTCACAGGAACATGACTGATTATTAGCTAATTATCTGAACTCGGTTCATGCAAACGTAAGCCAACACGTGCTCTAGCTACTCTCCTTGTGCCATCTGCACTGTTTACGTACAAATACACACGCCTAGCAGGAATACACTGAAAACTTGATTATGAAACTGCTGCTTCACCTGCCTTTTCAGATGCACCTAAAGTGCAGCTGAGGCAGAGAAGATGACCACAGCAGCGCAGAGAGCGGTGCAGGAGCTGCACATTTTGGCAACAGCCGTTTCTAGTACACAGAGGGGGCTGCAGCAGCTCAGCACTCTGAAGGCTAGGCAGGATCTTTAAACACAGAGTTCCTGGGAATTCAACAGTTCTCCTTCCTCGCGTTCTCTACCAAGCAAAAGAGGCAGCACGTCATGCCATTTTAAAACAACGGTACCGTGAAGGGTAAAATAGAAGTAGTTATTTTAAAACGCAGCTAAACTGCATCAAGGCTCCCCCCAAAGTCTGGGTCTGACTCTGAAGCAAGGAATTTGCAAACATCGCACAACCGAGCTAAACCGAGAGGGTGAAAACGCGAGACAGCAAAGCACCGGGTGCCCGGTACCCGAGGTTATCTTACGTACGCAAAAGTTTCCCGGCCTAAGCCCCGCTGCTGCTCCAGCACCCTGCGAAAGCCGGGAGCTCCCGTGTGACCAGCAGGCTGAATTCCTCCCTTCGAACAAAGCACGCTTTAAGAGGCCGTTACGCAGCACCAACTCGCTGGGAACCGAGGAGGCGGCGGGCGGGCAGGATGCTGCCGAAACCCGACAGCTCACCTCCCCGGCAGTACCTCGGCGGGCTGCGACGCAGCCACGCACTAGTCAGTGTCGGCCGAGGAGGTAAATCTGCAGCTTCGAGCCCGCTCACCTGGCAGCAGTCGCCGGGGCCGCCAGGAGCCGCGGCCAGCCCCCGCCCGCGCTCCCGCTACCCGCTCGCTGGCGGCGGCGGCGGCGGCCTCTGCCGTGACTCCGTCGCCCCGGAACGGCAACCACCTCGCCCCTCCTGGGGGACCCCGAGGCACGCCAGGAGCAGACCCTAAACCTGCCGGAACCTGCTTCCTTCGCGCGGGACCGACCTGCAGGAACCACCGCGGGGACGCACGGAGGTCAGGCGAGATGCCGGGGGGGCGGGGGGGGGGGGAGAGAGAGAGAGAGGGAGAGAGCGAGCCCACCGCGCTGGGGCAGAGCCGACTCGCGCCAGGCGCGCGCGCGCCCGCACACGCAGGGTTTTGCTAGCAAACCCTCCACGCGCCCCCCCCCCCCGCCCCCCCCCTCCAAGTCGGACCCGCTCAAATGCTCCTCGGCCGGCTGTTTTCTTCTACAAGTTAATACAGTTAGCAGAGAGGAACGGATTGTAGTACTTGTCACGGGCTACTCACCCAGGCACCGAAACGGCTGTGTTTCTTTAAAAGCAGAATGCCCTCGCTTCGGGAACCTTACTTCTGTTCTGCTGTTGTCATTTGCTAACTTGCCCAAGATCCTGTAAAATCCCAGAAAAGGCTAGGGAACGAGAAGAGACGATTTAAAAGCTGACGGTCAGGACAGGAATTTATGGAATGAAATCTTTAAGGGCAGGAGCAGATAGAGCCAGCCAGCTAACGCTTTCATGCCCTGCCTCTGACCAGCAGATTCATTTCGTGGGCAGACCAAGGCTTACAAGATGATTTAAAATACCTGCTCGGGATGTGTGTTTCTCCGCATCAGTGGGGAGCCCTTGTCGTAGCTAGCAGGCTGCCGCCTCTTGTCCTCCTGCCTCTTCCAGCAGACCCCTCGAAATCACAATGTCACAGTACCCCAGGCCTTACAATCAAGTGGTTTGTTGTAAGAGAACTAAAAATAGTCCTGAATTTTTCGCTGAAGCATTTGCTTGAGTGAACAGAGTGCCAGCCAGCCCGTGCATTAGTGAGCTGTGCAGACCTTGAATATTAAATCTAGCCCAGATCCTCCTGGAAATATGGCCGTTAACTTTTTTTCAAAAGATGGTTGTCTTTGTTTTGGTTTTTATTTGTTTGTTTGTTTTTGAAAGACAGCACAAAATAAGTACTGTTTCTGACCACTAGAAGACAAAATGAGTGGAGTTGTTTTAAGAATATCCTCAGGGAAAGAATGAGTCACTTAAGCTGCTTTTATGATAAAAGATCCCCGGAGGAAGTATATCTCCTTAGTAGTCTCTGAGCTGTTCAGAGATCCAAATGCCCCCCTGAAAAACAAAGTTTCACACTGTTTGGTTTTTTTTTTGTTTTGTGTTGTTTTTAATAGTTTGAACACCTGCTTCCACTGCAGAGTTAGCACTAGCATGGGAAACAGAGCAGGATTTCATACTGGTTACCGCCTCAAGAGGATGATTAACAGAAGTGTCTGTCCTGCAGGGCTGTTAATAAGGTCCATGGAAAAGAGTACAAAGTGGCCCATAAGGACGCTGCATATGAAAGTTTATGGCATAGGTCGACAAGCCCAGGAGAAAAAAAAAAAAATCTCAGAATTAATTTTTGCAAAGCTTTTCATTACTGAGGCCAGAAAACAATCACTGAAGACAAAGGTTGCAAAAAACATCATTCAAGACACAGATGCCAGCACTGCTGCCAACGTCTAAGCTGGGATCGCAGAAGTAGATTTAGATGCAAAACTTCCAGTCAAATGCACACCAGACTCACATACGTTCACACTGTGGCACACAGGTGGATAAGCCAAGAAATGAGAGGGTGCAGGTGATGGCTGGCAACAACCATTTGTGGCATTTTAAAAGGCTGGTAAAGCCACAGTCATTCTCCCAGTAGTTGCTTCAGCTGTGAAGCAGGCACCAGAGTATGCCTGACAGCAAGCCAGGATGTCTGCACCACAGAGTCTTAAGTCTTACTACTGCCAGTGGACATTACTCTGTAAAAGCATCTAGAAATCCAGACTCTATCACATAATATACACTAGTGAGAAGGTGGCATCTATAACTTGTAGTCTGTGCTACACTGAATCGCTACATGACTATGCTTAGTGACTTTGTAGGTCAGGATAAATTTGCAAGAAAATTATTTCTTCATCTGAACAAATAAACTGCCACTGCCAGAGAAGCTTTCCAGAAGTAGCTCTCCAGGCTAGAGTAGTACTATACCTACATACATATTTACGTATATACATACAAACACCCCACACACACACAGAGAAAGAGAAATCTATAGATAGAAGATTTTAGAATGGTATTAAACACTAAAAAGTTGGAGAGTTACTGGGAATATCAGAGGAGAGACACTGCGTTTTGTTTGCTTCACTGATTTTCATAGGAAGAAGTTGAAATCAAAAAGACCAAGGTGATTGTGTGGTCTGTTTGGCTGTTAATGTAAAATTGTCTCCCACATTTTTGTTTCCCCTCATACGTCTTTGAACTTTGCTTTGATTTTGTTTTTCAGTAGAACTGCAATATTTTTGCCCTTGTGAAAGGGCTGGCAAATTCCTCCTACCCCTTTCTATTGCCGACAAAACATGCTGCAAAGCAGCATATAACATTTACACAGCAGCAGAGGTAGCCACAAACATAACAGCATCTTTGGTCCTGTTCCACTCCCCAGCTATTATTTATAAAGATCATTAACAGAGCACAAAGTTCTCACTAATTTAGCCTCACTTCGCCATCTGTTACTTCCCCTGAGTTGATCCTAATGAGAAATTACTTCAAAACACATTTGAGGACCAGCTGCACCCAGTGAAGTCACCAGAGGAGGGGAATAGTCCCCTCCCAATACATCATACTCCAAAGCTACACAGCAGCTTCTTCCCCTACTGAAATCAAGGGGAATGCTGCCATTAATATGAATGCAGCCCTGGGTCACAGCCTCTTGCAGTCGTGTTGAGCAAGTATCCCACTCAATATTGTTTTTCTCAATAGTTCACAACTCCCTACCCAGTCAGAGGGGCAATGAGAGAGCTACAAACATTACCCATCCCCCAGGCCTGAGCAGCCAGCTTTCTGCAGCTGCTTCTCCTGCAGTGCGTTCATCTATGGAATGATCATAGAATCAAAGAATACCAGGTTGGAAGGGACCTCAAAGATCATCTGGTCCAAATTTTCTTGGCAAAAGCATGTTCTAAACAAGATGGCCCAGCACCCTGTCCAGCCAAATCGTAAAAGTGTCCAATGTTGGGGAATCCACCACTTCCCTGGGGAGGTTATTCCAATAGCTGATTATTCTTTTATGACTGTGAACAATTTTCCTCTCATGTCCAACTGGAATCTCCCCAGGAATAACTTGTACCTGTTAACCCCTCATGTTTTCCACGTAACTCCTTGTAAAAAGGGAGTCTCCATCTTCTTTGCAGCTACCCTTTAAATACCGGAACATGGTGATAAGGTCTCCCCTAAGCCTTCTTTTCTCAAGGCTGAACAAACCCGGTTCTCTCAGCCTTTCCTCATATGGCAGGCTTCCCAGTCCTTTGGTCATCTTTGTGGCCCTTCTCTGGACCCTCTCCAGCCTGTCCACATCTTTTTTGTACAGCAGGGACCAAAACTGAACACAGTATTCCAGGTGTGGCCCAACAAGTGCTGAGCAGAGTGGGATGACGACCTCATCTCTGCTGGCGATGCCCTTGTTGATGCAGCCCAGCATCCTGTTGGCTTTCTTTGCCGCAGCACCACACTGTTCACTCATATTGAGCTTGTTGTCCAGCGGGACCCCCAGGTCCCTTTCCACAGAGCTGCTCCCCAGCCAGGTAGATCCCAGCCTGTGCTGCGCTCCTGGATTATGTTTTCCCAGGTGCAAGACCTTACATTTGTCTTTGTTGAACTTCATAAGGTTCTTGTTAGCCCACTCTTCCAGCCTATCCAGGTCTTCCTGCAGGGTGGCTCTCCCTTCCGAAGCATCCGCTTCCCCACTCAGTTTGGTATCATTGGCAAACTTCTTCAGGGTACACTTCATGCCATCATCCAGATCACTTATGAAGATATTAAACAGCGTTGGGCCCAGTATCGATCCCTGGGGGACCCCACTTGTGACAGGTTGCCAGTTTGAAAAGGAGCTATTTACCACCACCCTCTGGGTGCGGTCTGTCAGCCAGTTTCCCACCCACCGCACAGACCACTTGTCTAGACGGTAACGCATCCATTTCTCTAGGAGGAGGCTGTGGGAAACCGTACTGAAAGCCTTGGAGAAATCCAGGTAGACCATGTCCACCGCTCACCCCACATCAACCGAGCAGGTTACTTTGTCGTAGAAGGTGATCAAGTTTGTCAAGCATGATTTGCCTTGGTGAATCTGTGCTGGCTTTTCCCAATCACGTGCTTCATCTGACTGGTGGTAGCCCCCAGGAGGATTCATTCCTTAACTTTCCCAGGGACTGAAGAAAGACTGATGGGCCTGTAATTCCCTGGATCCTCCTTTAAGCCCTTCTTGTAGGTGGGGGTGACATTAGCCTTCTTCCAGTCCTCTGGGATGTCCCACAATCTCCACGACCTCTCAAAGATTATGGAGAGCAGCCTCACAATGACGTCAGCCAGCTCTCTCAACACTCTTGGGTGGATATTGTCCGGGCCCATTGATTTGTAGGGGTCAAGCTCCTGTAATAGTTCACATACCAACTCTTCCTTCACTGACGATGGGTCTGTGTTTGAATCACCCTGGATTTTTGTTCCCAAGGCCTGTGGCCCAACAGTGCTGGTAAAGACAGAGGTGAAGAAAGTGTTGAGAACCTCTGCCTTTTCAGTGTTGTTGGTGACTAATTCACACCTCCTGTTAAACAGTGGGCCAGTGATGTAAGCATTCAACTGGCAGCCACTGCCAGAGGAGTCAGATGTTGGCTGACACTACGCAGGGAAAGAAGAGTGGAAATGTAGGACCATGGTTGCCAAGATTTAGAGAAGTTCACTACTGAACTCACAATGAGATTGCTACTGCCACTACCCTGCAGACAGCTGAACCACATCACAGCAAGTATGCAGCATCTGTTATTGGAAATGCTGAGGTTAAACCTCTCTGTCCTCCTGAGAAAATTCCTTCTGGACATCCACCTAAATCCCTCAGAGTATGGTCTTCCCAGATAATGGTGGGACAGACTAAAGGATTCATTTTGTTGGGAGCCAGCCCATAAGTCTATTGCATAGTTTGGTCAAAAGCATATGAGCAAGAACAACAGCCACCTCCTGGGCCCAAGAATACCCTGGAAAACAGTGGTCAGTTTTTAACTCTTTGAGACAAAACCTCTAAAGCTTTGTGCTGTAGGATTCCTCATTACAAGTCACGATTAGCCTGAATCCTCTCTGTGACTGCACCTAAGTGAATCAGCTGGGCTTGGGAGAGCACTGAAGAAGCCCAGAGAAAAAGCCATGCTGTGAGCTTGCAGAGCTCCCTCTCCACTTGCTCTGCCCAGCGCTCAAAGGTGAAGACTCTGAATGCAAGGGATCACCACTTAGATAAATCACTGCTCCCAGTACAAATTTAAAAGTTATTCTATTTGCTATGATGCTCCAATTTGCCCACCTGCAAAACTATCAAAAGCAACAGAATGGGTCATTAACACTGCAAAGTCATATTCAAATCCTTAGATAAGTGGACTCTGCAATTTGTTGTGGATAGCTCAGCAATCCTGCTTTTGTTCCCCAATCTTCTAATTGGGTGTGTGTATTTACACCTTACACATAGGGAATAGGGTTGATACTGTGGGAGCATGACTTATAGAAGATAACACCACCAAAAAATGAAGATTAATCACTGGTGAAAAGTGTAAAGCATGACACAGAACTGAAGGACTGGTCTGGTACCTCAGAAAAACCACAACAAGCACACAACTAACGCTTAAAACCTATTCAGTGTCCAAATCACAACCTTGAGTCTTCACACTGTGTAAAAGCAAGAGAGTTACACTTAGGCTACCTCAGCCTTTTTGGAGGGTAGGGCTTTTTTAAAATAGTGTCTAAAGCACAGGAGTTATGGCTCCTGATCAAGCACAGCAATTCAAGAAGAAGATAAAACACCATTTCTGTATGTGAATGGTGAATTACACATTTCACCTACACAAGTCAATAGCCTCACAAAGCACACTACATCGAAGACCATGCTCTCAACTTCTGAATTCCCTCAATAAAAATTACACTGTAAATAGCCTTCTACCTTTCCTGCCATTCATGGAAATCTCTCTCTGTTCCCTTTGTTGTCTTGCACTTCTGCTCTCTGTTGCACCAGGGAATATTTAGAGCAATCTTTTGTAAACGGCATGTGTTTCTGTGTCTGTCCCAGCACTGGCCACAGCACCATGCAGCTGTGTTCATGAAGTTTTTGGATGTCGGTTGACACCAGGGCTGCCCAGGGAGGGAGCAGCTGCGTATGTAGGTGGGCAGGGAACAAGGGGAGGGACAGGGAGACGGGAAACTTACCAACTTTGCTGCCTGTAAATGTCATGATCCTGACTGCGGCTCCCTGTGTCCAGGCTGTTTAACAAGTTTTCCTCTCCTGCCAGCTGGCCGAGATGAGGGGGACTGTTTTGCCAGACATTTTGCTTTCTTCCCTACTACCATCACCAGCAATAAATTACATTTCTTACCTGGTGAAACAAACCGCTTAGTAATTTCTGCTCCACCTCTAAGGTCCGGGGTCTGCTGCTTAAATATTTGCTTCATGTTTCCAATATCCCAATGAAAAGATCCTTCGTTATTACTGGAGAAACTGTAACTGAGTGCACTGGGATTATTTTTAATACTTCATGTGACTTCAGAAAGCAATTTTTTTTCATAGTGCATGCTTAAATGGGACTCAAGACTCTTCCTTCAGTTTTAGTAGTTTAAAGCAGGAACGTTTTCAGAGGTGCCAGCTGGGCTACACCCATGCAAAAAAGCAGCAACAACACTCAGAAATGTGAATTGTAAGGATCATCACTAATGTAAATTTAGCTGTCCAGCATATCCCTTGTATTTTATGACATATTTTTAATAACATGATCACATATGTATTAAAGAATGAGGTATGAAGGAAGACAGCTAAGCAGCATAGGTACTCACGGAATACTACTGAGGGAAACCTTTAAATACTGCTTAGGGAATTTAGTGTGACAAGAACACTTTGGGTTCTTTGTTAAAAGCTCCTAGAAAATGTAGGGATGTCTAGATTTGGGTCTGCCCTCCATATTATCAGCAAGTCTCTCATTGTCAATAAAATAATCTCTATTGAAGGTAAAGTTGTCAGCTTGGCCCTCAAAATTACTAAAAGCAGCATTACAATGATAGGCATTACTAGATGTTCCTATGAGAAGCTGAACTGTTCTTTTGACTACTCTGCTAGATAAAACTGTGCTATACACATTCCATGGGTAGGTGAAAAGTCAGTCACATGCACAACCATAACTGCAAACTAATGGACATGTCAAGAGGAAGATGAGATTACAATCACAGAAAATGAGAATAAGGCACAAAAATTATTTCCTATGAGATACAGATGCAGCATCTGTTTTTGCATATTCTAACACAGGAATAAATCTTCCCGAGTGCTTTCCTCCATTTCCTTCCAACTTCACTGCAGTCCAAATCCTATTCAGCTGATATGTAAGAAATGAGCCCTTCTCCACATGTTCGTGCATTTGAGGTTTGAGTTGGTTATATTCATGCAGCCCACAGGGATGTCCAAATAACTGAATAGGACATGCCGATGTCTTCTCATGGAAGCTTCTGTCAGCTGTACCATGTGAAGGGCTCTCAGCTGCACAACCATTTAACTTGCCCAATTACATTTTTGGCTGCTGTTCTGCCTTGCAGCTTAGAGAAACCCTCTCCAGGACCTAGGTCACAAGAAGGAATTGCCAAAATATACTACTTTTCAAAGAGCTAAAAGGGGAACAGGAGACATGAGAAATGTTATAGCAGGTCTGGAAGAAAACATCAGAAAAAAATTATAGTGCTGTTGTAATCCATAAGGACGACATCTTTTCTATCTTTCTCTTACATCTTGTATGTTACATTTGAAATACACAAGTTCATAAAGACAAATTTATATGCAAATTGCACTTCAGACATTAACTCACTTTCAGTTTTG
This sequence comes from Astur gentilis, assembly GCF_929443795.1. Classification (NCBI taxonomy): domain Eukaryota; kingdom Metazoa; phylum Chordata; class Aves; order Accipitriformes; family Accipitridae; genus Astur; species Astur gentilis. The sequence goes on from NC_064891.1 coordinate 26,291,296, forward strand.
ATGCTGGGAAAGTATGGTGTTTGTGTGATGCATCTGTCTTCTTTACATAAGCAAACACCAGCTGTTATTTCCTTGGTTTAAAAAAAAATGAGTAAACAAAAAATTACTAATGAAATGGGGAATTCAGAAAGTTAGATGTGGATTCAAAACTTATTACATCAACTTTGAGTCACGGAGAGCACATGAGACAAGACAGATACTCCAGCATATTCTCTGTCGTAGTAACTTGGCACTTTATTTACACGTGCCATTAACATCTTGTCTGACATAACCAAATATGGACTTTGGTATCTCATGTGCTTAAGCAAAATCAAGTTATATATATGCTGAGAAGTGGCCATATGCTTGTGTCTCCCTCTGCATCACAGTGAAATGCTGGTGACAGCACTGTCTTGGTTTCAAATCCACAGAGGAAAACAGAAAATAAGCAGAGGTTCTGAAGATTAACATGGTTTTCAGGTTTGACCATGAAAAATAACCCTCTAGGTAAGCCAGAAAAGCCCATTACTTGCTCTTACATGGAAAACAAAACTTCTCAAACTCTTTGCCTTTGGGAGACACAGACAGCACATCCTGCAAGTCACAGGGTTTGTTTCCCAGCATTTTTTCCAACAGCTCAGTGACACGTACCACCAGGGTGGTACAGTTCATCTGCAATACCACAGTTATGAATCTGACTCTTTAAAGCTGTTCCCTCCTTGGTCATCAGTTCAAACACAACTCTGGTCTGAAATGATTGAAACGTACAATAGCCTGACACTTGCAAAGCAGGTCCATTGAAAAGAGATGGTGGTTTTACTCCTGCTGCTACTAGAGAAGCATCACCTAAAACCGACTGTAATCAGTAGCACCTCTGATACTCAGCTCAATAAAAGAGGCCAAGGGCAGGGCACATGTGGAAGATGAACTCTGACTTTGACCTGTGATTTCTTCTTGTTCTGGACAGAAAGACTTACAGAAAAAGAGACATACTGAATCTTTGTTGTCTTAAAACTTCTGGGTATTCTTTCTGTTACCTCTCAACTCTCAGACACACTTGGCAATACTACCATTTCTGCTGGGCTGCGCTAAATTAGACACTGATAACCACTGTTTTGCTGAGAGGGTGAAAACACACTTCCTCAAAAGTGCTTTGTCTTTTTATATCATCTGTGGGACCTTCAAAGGTCCTACAGAACACTGTGACTTACAGCTAATTTATAAAATATTAATAATACACAACTCACACATACGGACCCTGGTAGTGTTCCTAAATTACAGCATCAGTGCCAGAAAAGACCTGTCTTACCCTGTGTAACTTTGTCAGGAGATCAAACACTGTTCCTTTCCCATTAGGGCATGGAATAATGCAAGCTTGTATTTATTCCAAAGTTTCCAGGAGAGGAGAGCAGCGATGGGGCAAGTATTAGCTGTGCACCACCATTTCCAAACTCAAACACAGACACATCAGCTGCAACTTGACAGCTGGGATCAGTAGGTTATTCCAAAAACATGGACTCAACAGCAAGATGGAAGGTAAAGCTAAATTTCTGTAGTTTGCATTGCTCTAACTTTGAGAAAGGGTCAAGAGAAAACACAGTAAGAAGGCAGAAATCTCACATCTGTCCACAAAAGGGCTTTTGTGCAGTTTACAAGCAGAGGCAAAAAAAGGGTAGTGAATGCTCATTTTCCATATCCCTCATAGGTAAATCCTAAAATAATAAGGGCCTACTGGGTATTAACTACTGTCTTCCAGTGACTAAGACAAGAGAACAGTTATTCCTATGGCTAATGCTAATAAAATACATTTGAGAAAGGACTTATATAAACACAAACAGATTATTCCTCTAGGCTGCAGCAAGAGGATAAATATTTTTATCCCCTTTCCACAGACAGCAAAATTAATCTAATGAGGCAATAGTGAAATATCTAAAACAGACCTGAGAGAGGCAGCTCTAGGAACAGAAATGTAATGCATTCATTCCCTAGGCAGTGCCACTACTCACTCCACCACTACTACTCCGTCATTAACTGGGCTAAAAAATAATAAATTACATATTTACTTTGCCTAGGGTAGAGATGCCCTCAGCAGACACGCTCCTGTTCTGCAGTGAACATGGGGTATAGCCATGATTTTCTTTCCAATTTAGCTTGTTCAGCTGCAGTATGGGGTGGGCATGCCTGAGGAATCCCACAATTTACCACTCCAAAGAGCCTCCTACCTGAATAGCCCATTTTTTGCTGGCTGTTGGAGAAGAGCTGTCACACTCGCTGCACAACTTTGGCTGGGGTTAAACCACGACAGACCTTTTTGGTGCCCAGCTTGGGTCTCAAAAAGTTCAAGATAATGACAGGTTTGACTAGAATGTGCTAGATCAAATTTATAGCTGTTATTGCTGTTTAGCTCTTAATTGACAGGCTTCTGTGTTTGCTATAGGGCTTACTTGCCTCACCATATATTAGAGTCTAGTACTTGTTAGTGGCTGCTTTCTGCTTTTGCTGCTTGCTGTACTGCTTATCATCTTACTCTGCTGTGCCTGGGAACATTTTGGTAACAGCAATGGCGATGCGCCTGGGCTGGCAGATGGCCAGGGCATTGCTGCTGTTTCTGTGCTGCTGTACTGGACAGGCTGGAACTCCACTGTGAACTCGAGTCAAAGGGACTGTGACCTGTGGATGAGTCCATGTGGGAGCAGGACACCCTGAAGGGTCTGTGGTCCTGAGTAAATCCACACCAGAGCAGGTACACCTCAAAGCATCTGCGGCTGTGGTTATGGTATCTGTGCTGCGGCAGGTATACCTCTGAAGGGGTTGTGGCCCAAGGTAAGTCCACACTGGAGAAGGTACACCTTGAACTGTCTGTGGCTGTGGATGAATCCATGCTGCAGCAGGTACACCTTGAAGCATCAGTGGTTGTGCATGAGGTCATGCTGGAGCACCTCAAAGCGTGTGGCCATGGATAAGGCCACGACAGAGCAGTTACCCCCCTGGAGGGACTGCAGCCATGGGTAAGGCCATGTTGGAGCAGGTTTACTTCTGAAGGGACTGTGGCTGTGGGTAAGACCACACTGGAACAGGTATATCTCCGAAGGCATTGTGGCCCATGGAGAAGACCACGCTGGAACAGGTGCACCTCAAAGCGAGTGTGGCTGTGGATCAGCCTATGCTGCAGCAGGTATACGCCTGAAGAGACTGTGGCTCATAGATAAGGCTCCACTTGGAGCAGGTACACTCTTAAGGGACTGCAGTCTATGAGTAAGTCCAAGTCAGAGCAAGAGCAAAGGGAGGAGTTCATTGCAATGTTAAACCCTATGGTGTGGTCCAAAGGCACCAGGGGCGGAAATTGTAATGCATATACCTTTAAATTGTTGTAACCCATGATTTGAGTTGTATGTTATAGGAATTACTAAAGCAGAAACCACCCAAACCAAACGGAGGACAAGCCTTACAAGAAACAGTGTAAGTGCAGCAGCGACCCGACCTAAGCTGGCTTTGGTGCCCAGTAACTCCATGCTACACACCACCTCTCTTGTTCTGAGTGACCATCATAACAGATGGAGCCCAAAAGTCATGGACTAAATGAACTCAGTGGACATTTTGTGGACTTCTGTGGATATTTTATGGGCATTTTACAGGGGTGGTCCATAGACTAAGGGAATAATATCTGTGTATTGTATCAAAGGATGGGAAAGGGGGTGGTGGGTAATGAGGATGTATTGGATAGTGTGGGACCTGAGCATGACACAAATGGTATGGAATAAGGGGTGGAGAATGTGCTGGTTTTGGCTGGGACAGAGTTAATTTTCTTCATAGTACCTTTTATGGGGCTATGGTTTGGATTTGTGCCAAAAACAGTGTTGATAATGCCATGATGTTTTTGTTACTGCTGAGCAGTGCTTACATGGAGCCAAGGTCTTTTCTGCTTCTTACACCACTCCACCAGCGAGTAGGCTGGAGGGGCACAAGAAGTTGGGAGGGGACACAGCTGGGACAGCTGACCCAAACTGACCAAAGGGATATTCCATACTATATGACATCATGCTCAGCATATAAAGCTGGGGGAAGAAGGAGGAAGGGGAGGACATTTGGAGTGATGACATTTGTCTTCCCAAGTAACTGTTAGGCATGATGGAGGCCTGCTTTCCTGGAGATGGCTGAACACTTGCCTGTTGATGGGAAGTGGCAAATGAATTCCCTGTTTTGCTTTGCTTGCACGCACAGCTTTTGCTTTACCTATTAAACTGCCTTTATTTCAGCCCACGAGTTTCCTCACTTTCACTCTTCCAATTCTCTTCCCCATCCCACTGTGAGGGCGGTGAGCGAGCAGCTGTGTGGTCCTTAGTTGCCAGCTGGGGTTAAACCACAACAAGCAGCTACTCAAAAAACCCTAATCGCTTGGTCAGTCCAGGCTAGAGAAGAAAGAGATTACAAGTATCTTCCAAAGGGCAGGATCAAAACATCCTGAGAGCAGAGCCCTATCAGAAAACATCTAGGCTTGTTGCCAGCACTCCATGAAGGATCTATTTTACACACAAACAGAGGCTTGGGGATAGATTCACAGCTCCAATGATAGTTATGGGCTTTTTACTTTGACAGAGCTCTTTAGAGCCCTCCATCGCACTCTGCTTCCCTGACCCGTGCAGCAGGTTCACTGCAACCCTGATGCCTGTGGACATGAACACAAGATGCAGTTTTGCTTCCTCTGGGAAACAAGAAAGTTACTTTTTATACTGTAATCAGCCCTGAACAAATCCCATATACTTCCAAGCTCAGCATGGTCTTACACTGTTTGGATAACCTTTTCCTATACTTCCCTTCCTTCACTTTTCCAAGAAAATAAAGCACAATTTCTTTTCCCTTTCAACCCAAACATGTAATCCTTACAGAGTGCCAAGAAGCTGAAACACCCTGAAGGCTGCTATATCCTATCTGCATCTGTGTCTATTACAAGCATGTTGGGAACTTTGAGGAATGAAGCAAAACCAAACACAACTCTATGTTAAGGAGGATCATTCTTCCTATGTAACACACAGACACACACACAATCCACAAGTACAAGCACCCGCAAAGCCTTGACTGAAGTATTCTATACATATCTATATCCTACACACTATCACACCATGAGATATAACTGTTTAATAACATCTGGAAACAGCCAATACTATTTACTGAAGGATAGGTAACAAAAACTTTTCCAACCAGTGCAGTTCTACTGTGAGTGGCAACCTTCAGGCACAGTATAATGCACAGGGTATGTTAAGTCCTGTAAAAATCCTTTAAATAATTTCAAATGGACTAAGAGTACTTCAAAAGCATACATGAATTTCTCATTAATACTACAAATGGAGCATGTTCCAAACTGCAGATGTGCATTCGCTATCAGAAGCATAAATTTCCCTTATTTGGTGTATCCTTCTCTACCCCTTTCCTTGGCTTTGTACCTACATCTGGTAGCACATGACTTCTTCATTTGACGCTCATATTGCTTCCTTTTTAAAGCCTACCCAGAGACAAAAATGTGTACACAGGTATGGTATTACAGCCAGACTAACAGCACTTAAAAAACCCCGGTGTCCTTCCATGTACTAGATGAGCTACAGTCTGGCATCACGGTGATTTACAAACACACCTGTCTTAGTTGACATCCTTCCTCCAAACAAACTGAAACACCTCCACAAATTCCTGCAGTTACAGTGATTACACAAAAACTGAGACAAAAACAAGTGCAAGTCATGGGCATTTGCTAGGAAGCTTGCTGCCTCTTGGATAAAAGGTGGCCTAGCTGGTCAAAGACAACCTAGTTCCTAGTTCTTGTATTTTGAAGAAACTGGATACATAAAAACAAAAGTAAAATTACTATTTTTACCAAGTGCCATTAGCAGGGAAGAGAGCCTGAAGCTGTTTTCCCGCACTCTACCCAGACTACTAGATTTTATCCATAGCCTCCCATACAGTCCTTCAAACCTTTTCAGACATTTAAATCTCTTCCAAGTCCTGACAAATCCTTTCCTTTACATTCCTGCAACATTTGAGACACCATCCTGCAGCTGAAAAGGCAGGAAGCAGGCAGCATTTTGCAACAGCACCTTTTAGCATGAGCTCATATATTGCAGCAGAAAGAAGGTAATCTCACTCAGAGACAAGAGTGCTGGCAGACCAGTACCAGCTCCCAAAAGACTTCATGTGTTCACCAACGACTTCAGCTCTGTATAAGGGGGAGCCCAATTCAAGTAATACACCAGCCACAATGCACTTGCTACTTCAGCAGAAACAGACTGTTGCATGAAAAAGTTGGATCAGCATATTTGAAAACTTAAATAAAATTGAATCTGGATTAAAATTATCAATTGATTTCCCTCTTGGCCTTCCTGGGAATTGAAACTGTCTACACAATTAAACTGTATAAAGATTTTCTCTGAACCTATAAAAGCCTTTTATTTATAGCCGCATCTCTAAACAGCCTGCTCTAATCTATTACAAGTTGAAAGGATGACAAATACTAAAGCATAAGCTGAATACACTGAGCACGTTATGCATTTAAAGCACTGCAAAATTGTACTTATCAATTTCCATCTGAATTAAGAGCAATCTTTTCCTGAGCTATTTGGTACAAACCCAGCGACATGCTGCTAGCAGGGAACAAACAGATGAACAATGTGTTTTTTTATTAATCTCCATTTCACAGCTGTTCTGGCCTGTCTGAAACCCTCACCAATAGTGGCTGTACCGGTGTGGCACAGCAACAGCGCACAGGTGGCTCCTGCACAGCCTCTCATACTATTACTGCCAGTTAAAGTGCATTCTCTTGTTGGCAGTAGCTCCCCAGCATCAGACTTTGCCTCCTCCACCAGCCACACCGTTCATCCACCCTGAGGAATGGAAGCAGCCAGCCCAGACACAGCATCAACAATGTGGCATTAGTTAAAGCACGTTTTAAATGTTTCTTAAATTGTGGCCCATACTGACTATCTATTGACTGAGGTTTAGTTAGGGTAAATAATTTTTTTATACCTTGTACTACCTGAAATCTACAGTAGCAGTCACGGCTAGCACTAGGTAGTGATGCATTAGTAAAACAAGACCTAATAGCAAAACCAAAATTGTAAAAGAAAAATTATGCAGCTCGGAAATGAGATGCTGCAATATACATCTTGTTACAAATACAGCCTGACACTTTGGCTTAGTAACCCCAGTGCTCTAGGGTCAATGCATCTTCCTGAGAATAACCGGGGCATCGCTAAGTATACCCTAAATCTAAAAAGCTGTGGAGAGAATTGCAAATACAATCCACCCAGATGGCACAATCTTATCAAAGTTTAACATGTAAATCTGCTCATTTAATTAAAACCCTTTCCTCTCCATGGTTAATGGCAGGTTTGTACAGCAGAAATGGCACCAGAACAGATGTTAGTAAATTTGTCAAAGCTGCAGGATGATTGCTCTGACTACTGTGTCTTTTGAAGGACTACTCTATTTACATTCCTACGGATCTCTCATGTCAAATCTGGTAAATATTACCTCTCCCTTGGCTGCTCTACAGGACAGCGTAAGCCAAGTTTCTTGGTGAAAGTCATTTGCTTTGAGAAAATGTCATATGATTATAGGCAGCCTTTTTTAACATTTCAAGAGAAAAAACCTTTAATGATGAAAAACATGCCTTAATTTTAAATAAGCCTTTCTCCACATTTTCTTTCATATTATCTGTTCAGGATTCCCATGGAAAAACTGCAGTCACGAGTTAAGACAGGAAAAAAGAACTTGGAGATTGGCTTGGCTAACACATGGGAAGGCCTGTATCATAATCCACATTTTGGTGGCATCAAGAGCATCCAGGGCAAAGCGAAATCTGCAGGTGCACGGAAGAGTCTCACTGTGCACCCTGGCATCGAAAACAGAGGTGCAACACGTGCATTATCAACCCACTCTGTGCAGAGCAGATCTGGACAAGGGAGGGCAGAGGTGCCAGCAAGCTTTTGCCCCAGGCACTGAACCACATTAATGAAACACTTCTCATGGAATGGTTTGGGTTGGAAGGGACCTTAAAGATCATCTAGTTCCAACCCCCCTGCTGTGGGCAGGGACACCTTCCACTAGACCAGGTTGCTCAAAGCCCCATCCAACCTGCCCCTGAACACCTCCAGGGATGGGGCATCCACCACCTCTCTGGCAGCCCGTTCCAGTGCCTCATGACCCTCACAGTGAAGAACTTCTTCCTTACATCGAATCTAAATCTACCCTCTTTCAGTTTAAAGCCATTACCCCTTGTCCTATCACTGCATGCCTTTGTAGAAAGTCCCTCTCCAAAACTCTTGAAATATTTGCATTACAAAAAGCAATGCAGTTACCAATGAAGGCAAAATAATTGCCAGCAATGTCAAAGGGACAACACAACTGTTTAAAGCAAATGTGACCCTATGATCTGTTTATGGTGCAGATCATCTGAATTGGTGTAAGAAAATACTACACTTTGATTGGGTGACATTTTCTTTTCTAGCTAGGGAAGTTACACTTCCAAAGACTAAAATATGCAATGTATCACAGTGAACAGTTTTATCTCAAAACACTGTTCAAAGAGCCAGTGGCACACAAGATTGCTGCAGGGTCAGCCACACAATGAAGAAGGGCAAAAGAAACAGTCAAGGTTGTCAAGTTGCAAAGGAGGCACCATGCAGAAGTACAATCCTCTCTTACTAGCGATCTGCCTGTTTGAACAAAGACCATTCCAGACTGAGCAAGCAAATTTTCTCATTTTTGTGATTCTGTGAAAAAGCTCTTTGAATATGAGATGCTCTAAGACAATGAGAACAACTATAGTTTATGAAAGCAATGTGAACAGAGATATTACCTGTCTTCCACAAGAACTGCTCAGAGAGCTTTTCAAACTCAGTTACCATCACTTTAGTTTATCAGTATACAAATTAAAGCAATTAGGCAGTAAGTGGCTCACTTAATTTCAAGTGAATATTAAAAGATAAGAGGCTGAAAAACAACCTGGATCCATGCTAAGGAGATTGACAAGCTGTAAATGTAAAGTTATACTTCATAGCACTAGGGAAGGTGCAAAGAGAACAGGAACAAAACCTCAAAATGATCTGAAAGCATCTTCAGCATCTTTTAACATCATTGATCCTGCAAAACCCATTTATAAAATTACTGTACAACTTCTCTTTTTCCTTTTACACCTACCTTGGAGCATCCCATTGCTCATACTTGGTTGGAAACCAGCAAATACCAAGTCATTTGACATTACCTAAGCATGCACTTACACAGAACAGCTGAATGAGCAGATTCCTTCTGAAGGTTCTCTCACACTTGGGTTTTAAGATACTGCTTACCATCAGAGCTGCCTTGGCTTCGCCCTAGCCTCCCTTCACTTCAGCAGGTGTGGTTGGCCATGCCCACAACACAAAGAAAGGGGAAATGAACTATTAGCTCATACAAGGAAAACACACAATGGATTTCTTTTCAGCCCAGGAAAGAGTTTCATTTTGAGGGAGCCTGGAGATGAGCAGTTCACAGGCAGGTGGATTAAAACGTAAAAGGGCAGGACTAAAAGGCTGGTCCAACCCTGCTCCATCGCCATAAGGGAGCAAGTCAGCGCTCCAGACGTAGACTGGGGATTCACAGACCACTAGTTACTCTGCCATTGTGGATCCCTAGTTGTGCCCTATACACGCGGTAATTTTTTTTTCTGCTCAAGGCTAGTGTACTAAGGGCCAAGATAAAGGAAATGAACATGGAGTAAGTTCCCTGATGAATTAGGGACTGGTTATTGTCTATGCATAATTTCACCAGCAGTAATTCCTTATTAAGCACTTATTCTTAGCTACTTTTTGACAAAATCCAACCGTAGTCAGCTCTTAGAGAAGATGGAGTACCTTTTTGCAGAAGAATAGGAGGTAATGCTGAGATGCCCACATCTCTCTAAGACAGCTGGTAAATTATTCCTTCATTTTCAGGTTTACTGAACACAACTGTGTACTTCTATCTCAGAAAACTAAGACCCTGTGCAATCACTTATTTTCTACTTGCTTCTTAGCATAAATGAGTATAAATGTTTCATGAATCATAAATGTTTCAAGAAAAAGATAAATGTTGAGCAATTACAAATGTAATCTTCCTCTATTTTAATGTGATATCTATTTGCACTAAGGGCAGATGGATCACTTGAAACATTATGCATCTGCAGTAAGTGGCGTGGTACCCAGTTTTGCTCCCTGTATAGTCTGTTCTTTCAAAAACATTCTAAAGCTATTATTTATTTGCTAATCTAATAACAGAGCTAAAGATAATTCTTCTAAGTAGATGTGTATCCAGTTGTCCTAGCTTTGACATAGGGATGACTGTCTGAATCAATGTCTGTTAACAGAGGAATTACCCTTGCTGGGAAATAGCTGAGCAGCAATTTCTTTGGATAATGTATAGAGCACATATGTTACAGTGCACTCCTCAAATGTAGCTGTAAGTAAAATGAACTCAGATCATCATTGCGTTGTTTTGATCTTGTATCGGATAAGCAAATGCCTTGTGAAAGGGTTCTAACATACCCCTATGGCTCTAAAACCCATCTGTATCTTCCCCCAAAACACTCCTGGGTGCAGAGGATGCACACACCACTGGCTGTCCAAGGAGGGCTGAACCTCATGAAGGAGCCGGGCAAGGGCAGGGGCCCCAAAGGCATGTGCAAGGAGAGACCGCGGGCTCTGCTCCCAAAAGGTGGGAGACGAAAAGCGCCTTGTCAAGCGGAGAATGGGCAACAGGGTACTCCAGCAGCAGTCCACATACTCTGACACTGCCTGTCCCCACTTAGGCGATACACTCTCGCTACTTCTCTGCTACTTTGTGAACTGATATTCATAGGGTGACTCAGAGCGGGTTCTGCTTTGCAACATGGTTAACTGACCTGCTGCTGGAGATCCCTCCCAGGCCTGCAGTTATCAAGACATCTGAACTACCACCTGCTTTGTGCTGGACAAGGGAAGGAAATATACATTCACAGGCTTGATACTCATTTGTGCTTTTCACTACTTCAGTGGGTATTTAACTAATTGATATTAGTAAGGGGCTTTTTTGTTAATTGGAAACTCAGAACACTTTTGTCACCTCTGGGAAAAAGATTTCCAATAAAAGTTTTAGAAAGCTCAAGTTGATCTTACTTACTTTAAGGGAGAAGGAAATAAAAAAAAAAAAAAAAAAAGAAAAAAAATCAATACAGGACAGAGTAACCTCTTGGGGACGTCTTGTTTTACTTCACAGAAAGAACAAGCATATGCCCAAACCACTGCATTTCTCTGAAAGAAGTCAGGCCAATTTTCCTAAGTTTTTCCTTTCTTTGGTACATAACCTTTGGAGGAGCAAGACATATATTGAACTTCAGGTTTTAGAGACTGCTCAGCTATAGAGCGATCTGTTTATGCAGTCACACCCTTTGGAAGCCACAAGGCTACTGAATTTTCAGTATATATATCTATATGCAGCAATGTGAACATGAAGAGATAATCTAAATTACCATCTATCATATTATTAAAATAGCCCCCAGCAAAGTTACCTTTTCTATTAAAAATAATGTCTTGTATGATTTAAAAAAAATAAAAAAGTCATTTAGCTGTTCTCAATTTCTGTTGTGAGTTACACTTGCTTTTCTTCTAATTTAGCCACTGAAGCTTAGTGAAGGCAGCCTGCTCCCTTACAGCACGGTGTCAGCACACTCGGGTTGTACACGCTGGTCATTAGAACTTCATAACTGTAAATTTCTCCACTATGACTGTCAAAAGGCCTATAGAAGTATTTTTACTTGTGCAAAGTTTTGAAGAATGCACCCTTCTATTGCAAACAAAGTAACAAAACACCAACTGTGTTTGAGATGACATTGTCCTTCCAATCTAAGTGATGAAGTCTTCAGAAAAGAAGAGTATTGTTTGTTGATGGAATAGCAAAGTTCTACAACAAAAGAGGCCAAACAAAATAAAACTTGCAAGGGAAGGTAGAAGATGAAACACAGTTAAGGAAGCGATCTCAAATCACTCAGGATTTATTATGATGTAAGATTCATTACTTTCACAGATGCAATTTCTGAGAGCTTGAATTCCAAGATTCAGCAATTTTAGTGGAAAAAATTCATAACAAGCCGTGGGAACTGCTGTATTTGCAGCAATTAAACATAGGCATGGGAAAAGATGTTATGCTATGTGGTGGCAGGGAGTTCAAGGTATTGTGCTAATCAAAGTCTTGCTAATACTATGCTTAAAACAAACAGTTTTTGTGGAGCCTCTAGCAAATAGAAGATATTTGAGAAAAAAACCCTCACCTCCTTCCCTTTTTTGGAGAGGTGTGCATCTCTGGTGTTTTTGTCTCTAAAAAATATACTTGTGTCAACTGCCCATTATAACCCATATCTCAATTTGTTTATTATTCTTTTTTAATTTAAAGCAGCGTAAGTTTCTGATTTTCCCAGAACATTTCTGCAAAGGGAAGGTTAAGATATCTCTTGAGATCTGAACATTTGCTCTTAATGGTTTAAAGCAAGCTAGTGGCAGCTGCTCATCACTCAAGCTACCGCCATTTTGCCTGACCGCTTAACTGCAACTTACGGCATTTCTTACAGGAATACAAACCACAATTTTCTTCCCATGCCTGTTTAATTCCATCTTATTTTTTTCAATTAAGTGATAAAAGACAAAAAATGAACATATGACTGAGCATAGATCTACTGGTTCTCTCATATCTCAGACGCAATAGTTGGATTATACCTACTGTCCGAAAACACAGCAAAACATAAGGTGCAGTCTAACATGCCAGTATACCCATGCTAATTTTCAAAATATTGCACAAGGACAAAAGCAGCAACAGGGAAAAGAGGATGGCACAGCTTTTTGAATCAGCTAGAAAAGAAAAAAGAGTAGTATTATGCTAAGCTCTCTAAAGAGTATGTATCCTGGTGAGCCAACATAACGAGAAAACAGTGATTGGCCAAAGCCCCCCAAGAAAGGGAATGAACAATAGGAGAAAGCCCTAGATTTCAATATGCATATGCAATAACCCCCTCTGATCTACAAATGTCTGATTAGCTGAAACGACAACAAGCTGTATAGCCTCCAGCTGGTATTTGTGACTGAAGTTTAATGAACCAGCATTGAACCAAAAACAAGAATAGAGGAAACAACAAAAACATAACATAAAAACATAGGAAGAAAAATCAAATTAAGCGTACTTGCAATTTCCAAATCACTAGGTCATGATGAGCAGGAAATTAGATTAATATGTAGTTGTGCAAAGGTTAAGGAGTGGGACTTCTCTTCCCACACTTGAAAGGAAAAAAAAGAAAATGAAAAGATTTTTCCAGGGTTTGTTTACAGTTATTAGGATTAAAGGTCTAGGGCTTATGGGAAAAATGTGTCTCACAAGTGGATAGCTTCCCCCTTTTTTGGACCAGTTTAGTATGACCTGCCATGACTGCATCGATGACAACTCCAGAGCTGAAGCAGTTCTGGGAACAGACATGCTGGAGCGGAGAGCATGCCACTGTCCTTGATCTGCTCTGTGTCTTCATTAACTTTGGAAAACTACAAAATTTATTTCATGCACATACAAGAAAATGTAATCAGTTTTTTTGGTGACTGACTTTCAGTTTTGTGATCTGTAATGCCATCACAAATAGAGGCTCATGCACTTTGCAACTGCATTGGTACAGCCAGCTACTTTCTCAGCAGAGATTTCCAGACTGGACACCCCCCACCTCACCCCTATTTCCTTGTATACACACTAAGTTTGCAGCCAGGTGTGTCGAGGGTGGTCAGCCAGCTGCTGTAAGGGGGCAGTGCTGCGAGGAAAGCACTGACAGAGGGCTTGGAGGCCAGGATCCTCTTTTCCTGAGAGGTAACTTACCAACTAAAAAAATTAACAACTTCATAAACGTAATTATTACTGACTCAACCTCCCGGGCACATACAAGGCATTATTCCTCTTCAGAATTCCCTTTTACACTCATGGCCGAATTAAAATGGGATTTTACAGATGCGTATACAATATAGAGGCAGTGTAGTATAAGGCACAAACTCTTCTTATCTCAGAGCAACATGGTTTTGGTTCCGCTGTTTTTCCCTACAAAAGGACAGAAGGCCAGCCCTACACAGAGACTACTTATTGCCATGGCAGCTGCACCCTGGAACCATTTGACCATCCCAAGCAGACAATGCTTGGGAACCTCTGCGACCTCAAATGAAGTTTCCAAATACCATGACCAAAATGAGAAGCGCTACAGGTCACAAGGGAAATACTCCTGAACATACTGAGCACTGAATACTCCGTCCCCAGGGATTCTTTGTCATATAAGCCCATGCAGTCCTGCTGGGAGCTCACATCATATTCACAAACTGGGAGCCTATGTGTTGGTGGTTAATACTAAGCTGTAACATCTCATCCCGTTAACACAACCAAAATATCCCCCCTTCTTTTCCCAAAATGCAGTCAAGAGGAGGAAAAGAATTCAAAACTGCACACACTTCTTTCTCCTGACCTCTACAGCAGACATGCATGCACATAGCTACGGCATTTCCCGGAGGGAGTGAAGGGAGAGTGCTGGCCATGGCATTCCCAGATAGCTCAGAAACATTCATCACGTCATTACCCAGAAACTGATTTCCTTCTTGGGCCCAGGGCTGACTCACACATCTCAGTTCAAGCTGTATGAACTACCAAAGTCTGTGGCATTCGCTTACAAGCAGCCTTCTGCAAGACTGTGCAGGCCCATTAATAATATCTATCAGAAAACTTCTGCAGGTCTTTGGGCATCCACGGGTTTCAAAAAGCTATTGCCACTGATGATCAGGTACCGGCCAACACTGACCATGAACACTCAACTGAACCTTGATGACTCACTTCCCAATAAAATCTGGTTCTTGTGTGATATTTTACCTAGGAAGGCAGGTTTACCTGTATTTCCCAGCACTCAAATAACCAAAGGCAGATGTGCACTGTTTAAAGTTCCACTGACTACAGTTTACTCTTTTAAAGTTTCATTTGATTGTCTTCATTTTTATACAGGGAAGAACGGAAAGGTCCTTGCAGCACAGGCAACAGGCTCTTAGTGCACAAAGTTGTTTTTGCATCTAAGTAAAATATGAAAGGGTTTCCTCAAAAAAACCCCCGCTGTTAATTCTTCACAACAGGTGACTGGATACTGTGAAAATGACTTGGTTGATGTTCACCAGCAGCTCATGGAAAAAAATACTCAATTAGTTTTTATGTTAAGCCACAGTAAGTCAGTTTGACAGAATGCAGAATAAAGACGGCACTTCCACAGGTTTGGCAGAATTAGCCAAGGAAAAATTCCCAGATGCTGCACATGGTAAGGTACTTTGCTGTGCAAGGGCAGACTCAAAAAAGGCTGAGTTTGTCCAGTGTAAGAATTAGAGAATTATTTGTGGGTGTGATAAACATGTGCTAATCATCAATGTCAGCATTTGGAACCATGCGCCATGCACAGAAGAAGAATTATTAAGTAGTGTCCAAACCAGACTTTTTTTTTTTTCCCCCCATACATTTCACTTCATGAGGAAATGCAGCATGCAAATTGCAAGGGGGAGTCAAGCAACAGGCTATAGGAAAGACAAGGTGTAGAGAGAGGAACATGAGGGCCTGAGCAAAAGGTAGGCAGTAGTATAAAGGAGAAGCTGCAGCATTATTACATACATGGCCATCCTAACAGAACACAAAGCCACGATACGCTCACTGTGCTCGTTTAGCACACTTCCCAAAAGTCACTGTCCCCTACCAGAGTTATTTTCTTCAGTAAGAAATTTGAGAAATACTCCCCAACAGCAAATATTTCCATTTACTCACTCATGACTGGAAAACTGCTTTACTGACTCTACAGGCTCAGTGTTGAAACTTGCTCTGAGTATACCTTCAAGGAATCACTTCAATTTGCTGACAGGGTAAAGCATCCAGCTACTGAAGTGGATTACCCTGCTGGGTCCTTAAAGCTCTGAAAGCCTCTAAGAATTGCGGCCTTGACACTGAGGAGCGCTCAGCACTGTGTTTAGACACCCCTCTTTGTACAGGCATTACACAGTCCCCTTTCTGACTCCAATTGTACACTCCAGCAGAGGCCGTGTGCTGACTGCGCTCCAGACTACATTCCTCAGCTCCCAGACCATTCTGTTTGTTTTTCATCAGAAGCAACAGCCTAAAGCAATGGAAACTGTGGGAATTAGCTGCAGTGTGTGAAAACACCATTTACAGTACTTCAGTGTTCAGGCCTCTCAGACAATGTAAATTCCTCCCATATGGATGCCTGTTGCTAGCTCGCCCCAGCCGGGACACAGCGCATACCCAGAAGGATCCCTGGAAGCACTGAAGTGGAGCGGGCTGTCCCCCTGAATGCAAATTGAAGTTGTCTCTCTTACACAGAAAGGGAAAGTAAGAGTGGAAGAAGGAAGGAAGGTACTGAGCTGCTGTGGGATTTAGGCTGCCTTACTTTGAAGGGAGCAAAATAAACCTCTAGCAATTACATTGGTGCAAAAAACCAGTGTGTGCATCTCCTTTGCCTTATCCCTGTGAGGCAAGACTCCTCTTCTACTACCCATGGTATCAAAAGCCTGCTGTAAAAGTAGTGAACAATATACTAATGCTCATTTGAGGGGAGACGGGGGAAAAAGCATTTCTGTATCTCTCTCTTCCCTCCTTTGTATTCTCCTCCATCATGTAGCTGCAGACAGCAACACTGACTCCCCTTCAGGTTCTCAAGGCTGAAAAGAGCCACCTGCCTCAGCTTCTCCTCTTCTGTCACTGCTCCAGCCATCCCCCTAACAACTTAGTATATCAGGGTCTTCCTTGTGCTGGGGAGCCCAAACTGGACCAGGCACCCTTCTCTTACCCTGCTGCTAAAACAGCTTGGGCTGCAGTTGGCCTCCCTTGTCCCAGAAAATGCCTGCTCAGCTCCTTGCCCACCATGTCTACAAGGTCTCCTTCCAGGAGATCAGGATTCCTCAACATAAATCTGGCCGCAAGGTTTTCTACTGCAAGAATAATTCAGGAAATAAATTTGTAGTTTATGTAAAATCCCTAGCTCTCAGAGCACACAGAAAAGGAGGTAGTCTGTATAACATTTCATTTTGTTAGCTTTCTGTTGTCAGGATGCCAGTAGGATGTGGCCTGGGAAAGGATAGATGGATTTGCTCATGCAGACAACGGTCGCCAATTTAAGTGAGAAATGCAGAGCTCCACAGAAACTCCAGCAGACCAAGTGATGCCCATGCAGACTCCAAACTGCGCTCACCCAGCCAGCACCAGCTAGGCTGATTGTACATTCACACTAGGAAGCATAAGTCTTTAGGAGATTTTATGTTGTGTAATATTGAATAAATATTTTAAAAGCTAAAATGACTAGTTGAAATCCCTTCATGCCAGAGGAAAGGCAAGAATTTCCAACTAAACTTTGGCGTACAATTCATTTGAGCAGCCTGACTAGACAACAGGACTGCCTTACGTGATATCAACCCACTTTCAAAAAGCAATGGGAAAACACCCATCTGCACTGCTCACTGAGGAATTAATGGAAAATATTTCAAAGCGGGTGTCTAATGTGAACAATGTAGTGACAGACTAGATAACCCACATTTCTGCTGCTTCTTGCTGTATAATGCCTTATTTCCTGACTCCTAAAAATGCTATATACATTTTTATAATTTATTACTATTGTCTTTTGAAAATAGAACTTCAGCTTTTCACCTTCAACTGCAGATAAAAGCAGAGGATGCTATAGTGCATTTGAAATACTTCAAGTCAAGCTACAAATAAATCCAAATTGTATTTTCTTTAAGCATAAATGAAATCCCCATAAAAGAAGACACAACTGGTAGTGCCTTCAAAGTTAACTGCTTAAGCAAAAGGATTGTCAAACTTATGCTAACGCCAGATTTCTAGTTGATCAGAGAAACAGAGAACATTTACTTGATGTCCTGGGGAAATTGTAAACTTGGACAAATACAGTAAGGTACAAACGCACAGGAATGCCAGCAGGAACCATACCTAACAAACATGAGCAGCACCAATACCACCACGTACCCAGGGTGCAGATAGGCAACAGTTTGGCAGTGCGTCAGGTTTTCTTGTTTCTTAAGTATGCAGTGAAAGCACATGCTGATTTTGTGACCTTTTCACAGAACAGGCTCATTGAATTGCATCTCTTCATGCCACCTGGCGCAAGCCAGGCGTAACAAGTATGCTGTATGCACACAATAATTTTAAGTTTTCAAAATTAATCCCAATGAATGTCAGCACTGCTTCCAAGCCTTTTCCATAGCCTCAGAGCACTGGCATCTTCCAGCTGTTAGGCAGCCCCAGGTTGCTAGTATTTGGCCACCCTTAATAGCAAAGGAGAGAGTGATTGGTCAAAAAAATGGAAAAAAAGTAAAGAAGAAATTAATGACAAATGACAATTAAAAGTAGTGTGTGTGAAAACACAAAGTACCTTCTCATTTAACTTCAACAGTATCTCAGCATAGGTACCAAGAATCACTTTTTGCTGTTCAAATCATGGCTCTAGCATCATGACAAGACTTTGAGACTCCTTGGTAGCATGCTCCCGGACAGTGCATGTGAAGTATTAAAAATAACAGAAATAACTGCACGTTATTGAATGGCATGGAAGCAAAGTGCTGGAAAAAAAAGAGACACCTCAAAATTGGAGGCAGGGTAGGTTATAAACAACTCTTCCACAAACCTCCTCTGCCAGAGACCGAGGCTGTACCATGTGTCCTGTTGGACAGGCAAAACAGAATCACTGTCCCTTGCCAGTAGCTCAAAGAGGTCCCAAATGCAAAACTAACATTTTCATGCACAATCTGAGCAACCCAACCACCTGCCCAGGCCTGCTACTGACTTGTGCTGCTGTCCACTGAATGGCAGGGACTGCAACCGCCAAGCAGCAAAACAAACAGGCTGCTGGTTAGTACTAGCTGGGGTGTAAAGCTTCCTTGGGCAGCTGCAGACCCAAGGGTGCGCTGTTCTTTGATGTCCCTTGCAAAACAGAGTTTATCCATTCTCTGACCATGTGTAAATCAACATTTTCCCATCCAAATTTTTTCATAAACAACAGATGGACACTATTTTTCTTCACTGTTTATCCAGGAAATGCAAACCAACAGTACCTCTTGGGTTTCACTGGGCAAAGTAATAGAGGACAGATAGAGGAACAGTTTCAAATTCTTGTCCTTCTCCACTGAGAGCACTAGCAGAACAAGGGTATGGGACATTATGAAAATATTTTTAAAAAAGCTTTGTCAGTCTTTCACAGAAATGCAGTACATATTCTTTTTCTGATTATGACTTGAGTTTAAAACTTTTAATGTTTTCTCTCAATCTTGGCATTTTCACTAAAAACCTTATTAGAAGGAATCCATATATGAATGTCAGTAGGGGATTCAGAAATCTGCAGGGACTGGACTGATTAGTTATAGTAAATAGCAAATGGTGATATTTTAATTATCTTTTGCATTCCAGTGCATGCATATTTTGATGTCTTTAGAAATGCATGTAAACTACTTCTGTCTTCATATACTACAGGCAATATGACCTGTGAAGACAAAACAGAAGACATAATGCTGTCAACACAGATAGACAATTTTATCTCTTCACCTCTTCTAAGTTCAAGCTCACAAGTTACTAACTGCCAGTCTCTTCAGACAGTAAATGCACAGTTGATGCTCTGGACACTTTTTAATAGCCTAGAAGAGCAACCGCTTCTCTAAACAGCAACTAAGAGGATTCTGGCTTAACATTTCCCAAGCTTCCTGGCTTCACTGTTTTCTTAAACAGAACAAGTTCAACTAATTGAAATAGGAGACCCACAACAATACTGTCTCCCCATTACTGAGAATTTTGACTGATGTGTTTCAGTCACTGATGTTTCAAGAATAAAAGAAAAATTGTATTTTTAACATATGTTTATTACATTTTTGAAAGGAGAAAGCAAGTAATTTTGCACAGGTGGTTTTATAGATAATTCAATCTCCCACCTTGGCTTGCTCTACATTGACTCCCGAGTTCTCCAGGGAGCTACGAATTACATTGCCTCCCAGGTTTTAGGTTGCAGGGCTACAATTAGAAGAGTGGGCTATTTCTGGCTTTCAAAATTTCCTAGCTGCTTCTGGGAAGAAGTGCCCATTCCATGCTGACCCTCCTCAAACAGATTTATCCACCAGATTTATTAACTATATTCTAGTTGTCTTTCAGTCCCCACCTGGTGCCTGGAGTGTGGATCTGCTCAGGCACATGTGTTTAGGGGTTTCTGCGGGAGTAACCAGCACATGACCTGGTCTAAGAGCACGCACACTTCAAATGCATCAAAGTCTTATGTGCACAAACACCCCATCCACATATCCTGTAACACAGACTCATAAAAACCTAAGTATAAAGGTCATTACACTGAAATACTCCCAAGAACACACCTTGCCCTAGGACACGCTGCCAGGACAACAATTTCAGCCTTCTGTGCTATACGTAGTCTAACAATATCTAAGCTGTTTTATCAGTTTAAAATGGCATTAAGGGACAAGGGCTTATGCTCACTGTATCTTTCATGACTATCATTATACAAGGAGGCAACACCTTTTCAGATTTCCACTCATTTAATGCAGAATTTTGAAAAATAGTGGTGGGTGAAGAGAGAGTGATCTGGGACTATTCTTGTTCCCAAGATCCCTGCTCCCATCTCCAAACTAGATAATCAGTCAAGCTCACTCTGTTCTTCCCATCTAGCTGTAACTC
This sequence comes from Astur gentilis, assembly GCF_929443795.1. NCBI lineage: Eukaryota > Metazoa > Chordata > Aves > Accipitriformes > Accipitridae > Astur > Astur gentilis. The sequence goes on from NC_064891.1 coordinate 26,312,044, forward strand.
TCAGCCAGCCTGAAGCTCCCCAGGAATATAATTATTTTAACATCTAGAATTTAGCTGGATGCATAGAAAAATATATAGTGTCTGCCACGCAGAATTGCCATTTAAAGAAGCGGCATAGCAGGTTACCACAAAGAATTACTTTGAGAAGGGCCAGGGACACCAGAGTAGGATTCACGAGCATGTGAATTTGTATTCCCAGTGGAAACATGCATGTAGTTTTGGAGGGTTTCCGTGTTTTATACATAAAGCCATTCATTTTTCTCAATAAGCAATAATCCCTCTCTCTCTCTGCATGCTGGCACCTACCCAAAGACAAAAGTGAGCACATCCAAGTTATTTTCCAGGAGAAGCATGATTTATAATGCTTGCCTCCCAAGGCTTAGTAACCAAATCCCACTCAACTACCAGACATGCACATTAGGCTCAATGGCACCCTTTGCAAGGCAAGGCCCACCTGGGGTGGAAATGAAAGGTCATGTTGCACCCAGAGTCCAAACCTTCTTGTTCTCTGCAGAAACCTGCTACATTTCATAATCCCAGCCTTAAAATTGCCTGCCCAGGGAGTTTTGGGCACACTACAGAGCTTCTTCAAACCACTGCTCGATCATGCAGTCGGCTATTTACAACAGTGCCTTAAGTCAGCACAGGGAAGGGAAAGAGGCAGTGTGGAAGTGTCTCTGACAGGTATTTCTCTCTCTTTTAATAAATCTTCAATAAATATTTTTATCTCTTTTATAATATATCTCTTAATGAGTAAGTCTGGAATTACAAGGCTCAGCAGACTGGAAAATCCCAGCTTATATCATGATTTCCTCTCTTCTACACCTTATGGCAAATCCTTTTTTGTTCAGGGTACCTAATGCCCTAACTGCTGCTAGTGCGTCACTATGCACAGCACCAGACACGTACACAAATCTTAAAGATTTTCCATATAGTGCTCACATCCTAGTATCTTAGGGCATAGGTTATACTTAACATGCAGCTACGCTGAAGGAAAGCATTGCGTCAGAAAAAAAGGGCTTGTTGCATGCATGCTGGGGGGTTGGTGTTGGTGGAAATACTTATGGATCAGGTAATTTAATTCCAGGCTTACAACAGGCTTAGCTGGCGACTGCATATACCGCTGCTATAAGACAGCTAATAGATATGACTCACAGCCAGAAAAAGTGCTTTTTTATTTACCAATTTATACCTGCCTCAGTCTGGTGACACCCAGTGACCTTTGTGTTTAATAGAACTGAGTTTTTAAGCACTAATGGAGAAGGCACAGCTCTTTTCTCCAACAGTGGGCACAGAGCAACCTCCCTGCCAAGGCTACACTGGGAACTCACGATTACACATACTGGGTCCGCCTGTTCCTTCATGTGTGATGAATACCACATGGCTCTAACAAGTATTTCAGTGTTTTTGATAACAAAATTCATGCCGTACATAATACTCTATGAAATAACATCTAAAATAGGATGCACATTCACATACAAACCTTAAGGGCCTCAAAGGAACAATTCCAGACAGTTACAGAAAGGCAGCTGTGAGTCGTATGCCTTATTTTCCTTGTAACACGAGTTTGAATCTTTCATTGAATAGAAATAATAAACATGGTATGATAAAACCCCTCAGAATTTTTAGTTCTAAAAAAAAATTGTATTAATAAATCAAATGATTAAAACCCATTCACATTTATTGTTTCAGTAATGCAGCATAAACAGGGATTATCTATCTTGTATAAAAGCTTTTTACTACTGTGTTTTTACTTTATCAATGAAAAACTGAAGGACTAAGCCACAGGATGATTGTTTTGCTTGTTTGCCTGCAATACCAGGCACACAAACATCTGAATTTCTGACTGTATTGTGAAACTACTATCTATAGGTATATCAAAGAGTTATCACAGTTGTCAGTGCAAATATCCCATGAATGCAACTCAGCTCACAGTCATCAGACAATAAAACTTTCAGGGAATTAACTTTCCAGCTAGTGATGCTAGTTGAATTTCTATTTACTTTCTGATTTAAGATAAGATCTTCAAACGGCTTCCAAAAATTTCAGCTTTGGGTAAATGCAAGTGTTATCTGGCACCACAGTTTGTAGATATGGACTTTCTCTCCTAGAAATTAAAGTATCCTTTTCCTTTGGAAAACCTCCTGTACTAGAGCATTACTACTTTCATTTGTCAAGAAACATTTGTCTTAGGAGGGATGAAGTTAACATTTATGTGGCACTGAAGAGAAATACGTTCTCCCATGCTAGATCTTTAGGCTGCATTCTTACTCCCAGAAATAAAACACCGTTTCATATCTGTCTCCTAGGGAGAAGTAACAAGCAGATACAGTTGAAAGGATCTAAAAATCAGATAATGACCCTAACAATAATTATGCTATGAAGAATATATTGGAAGTGGAGGTTTTTCAGCTGCTGTCATACATTTTTGCAGGTCTGAATAACTGGGCTACTAATTATTTAGAAGGTCAAGCCGTTTCTTACAGGGCAGAGAGTGAATAACCACCCGGGTCAGATGCAGACTGGAGACCCACTCTTTGCCATGGCTTGTCAGTGGGTGCTTTGCATTTGAATTCGCTGTTGGTGGCCACAACAAAAATACACTAGCTTGGGCTTGCTTTGTGTTTCTGAAACAAACAGCACTACTTAAATTTGGCTAATTCAACAAAGCATCCGTTGGTTTTCTTTCTGCCTACGTTCTTCCACCAGATTTTAAGACCACGACAGTTCCACAATGTGAAACGACCAGCAGACAGCTTGAAGCACCATTTCTGGGAGCTTGTCCCACAACTCAGAGCCACACTAGGAACTGCTGAAAGCAGTCACGGTGCACAGGAACTCCAGTGTGATTTGGTTATGTTTCCCGCTTTTCACTGCCGAAGTTGAGCAGAATTACATGCAGTTTCATGCTACAGAACATACCAGAAAACACATGAAGGAAAAGCAGCCCTGTCCTCCTGTTTAGAAAAACTAGGGGCTTCCTAACTACCAGAACTAAAACTAGGACAATTTTTACTTTCTGGTTTTAGAATTCCTTTTCACTCCACCATTTTCTTCTTTCATTTTAAAGGCTTAAAATTAATACATCATGCTCTCATGGCTCCCAAGCAACCCCCGAGATAAAGGTGTTGCACTCAAACCACAACCATTGTAAGCCATGGATTCACCACAACCATCACTCACTTTACACCACCAACAAAAAAGCAATGACATGGTCCAAGCACTTGGAAGACTATCATCACATGGAGAAAGAGGACAAAAAAAAAGGAGATGACAAACACAGAGAGGGGAGAGCCTTAGTGGTAGCAACTTGCAAGTGAAAACAAAATTTTTCTTACATTTATCTGGCCAACACTACTTCAGTCCAGCAAACATCCACTCCTGAAGGAAAAACATGGTTGAGCCTGTGTGATCTGAAATAGGACACATGCTCCCAGTACAGCTACAGGAGGGCCACTCAGCATCAGAAGGCAGCAGTGTTTGGTCAACACAAGTCAGCTAAGTGGAGCTGGACAGCCTCCAGGCCTCCTTGCCTGCTGATGATGGAGAACTATAGTTGTAAGCCATGTCAACAGCAAATGTCAACACCTTGGCACCTCCGGTAACTCTGCTTTTTACTCCCAGTTAGTACCACAGCACTGAAACACTGAGCAACTCAAACCATGGCTTTATCTGGTTAGTGGTAACAGCAAGGGTTATCTCACTACAAGGTAAAAAGGTGCAAACCAACTGGCTGTCAATACTGCCTCCAGTAGCGCTCCACCAACTGTGTAAACTGTCCTTTGTGGGTGCCTGCCCCTTTCGCTGTTTGACACATACAAGGTGCTTCAGCAGGGACAGCCTGAAAATGCAAGTAGATCCACAAGGGCTGCAAGAATAGGTAGCTGCTTGACAGTAAGTTTCAGTGACAGCACAAAGACAATTTACACAAAGATAATTTAAACAAGATTCATGGTGATTGCACACACTGCAGGAGAAAAGATGAGCACCCCACGGCCACCAGTGGCAATGGTTCAGCTACACTGATGTTCCCAACAAAAAATTAAAAGCAAGAGGAAGAAGGTCCAAGACGTGCAGCTGGCCCAGGGCCACCATCCCAGGCAGTAGGAGACACTGACAGAGGGGAGTCAAAAGGCAGCACCATGAGGGACAGCATCCCCAGCTCCTGCTGGATCTCAGCAAGAGCAAGGCCTCCCTGCTTGTGGGACTGGAGAGAGAACCACCAGTTTATTGATGTGCATGTTTTATTCATTTAGTATCCAATAGCAACCATTTAAAGGCCAAACTGTGTGCTTCCAGGATCCATATTTCACCAGCTAAGCATTGGCTCCAACATTCACAAGTGTTGAGAACAGAAGCACATGCATCTACTAAAGATTTCTTTACCATTTTTCTACCAAACCTTGAGCAATCTTGTTTCCCAGGCAGCGCAGATCAGGAAGAGGGAAGATCTTGAAGCCTTCCCTTTAATTGCTAGCCCTTATTCACCAGGACACTTTTCCAGTTGAAGTAGTGTCCTCTTCACTTGGTCCCTCTAGAAAGCAGCTTCTGAAGATGACCAAGATCTAAAGAGTATGGTAAAAACTCAGTGGCATCACATAATTTATTGTCTGGGCTTCTCAGAAGCTATGAATGCTCCCAAATTTTCTTCCCTCTGATTCCCCAAACAATCTGCTGAAAAGCATCCAAGATTTCTGAGACATCAGACTGATGTTAGCTGCCTGCTATTCTTGGGAACACCTTTGCCTACAGTCTCCCAGTTACTCCATCAGTAATGAAGTGAATCTAATCACTCTGCCATGAATCGTTGAGCTGATAGGCTCTATTAGCTAGGAAGTACTGGGAGCAGCTGTTTATTTTAGTGCTATTTGAAGTCATTAAGTAGCTATACCACTAAATCATCCGGAGGAAGAAAAAAAGAAAAGAAAAAAGTCAGCTCAGAGTGGGAAGTGTTTGTACATGAATGCCCTTTTGCTTTTTCTTCTGCTTCCTGCCATTAAAGGAACATAAAGTTCATGTTTGGGTCATCATGGAACGTAGTGATATAATTTCATAACGTGCAGAATACTGTTAAACATACTGGCTGGTCAGATACAGGACAGGACAAGAATATCTGTATTTCCATATTAACACCCCTGAAAAATTTCAGCAGCATCAAGGGAAAACCTGCAATCCCCTTTCCCCCACCACCCAAACCCTGAAAAACAAATACTCCCAAAGCCAGAATGTTGCCAAATTTTGGGAACAAGCAAAAAAGGTAAAGAACAGTTACACGCTATCTTTGAAGTGGCATTTCTGTAACTGACAAATGCTTTATAAGGATGAAACTATACTCACTTCATCATTTTAAAATGTGATGCTCTTCTAAGTATGTAAAAAATTCGTCTTTTAGAGCATTGTGGTTTAACACCAGCCAGCAACTAAGCACCGCACAGCCGCTCACCAACTCCCCCCCACACCCAGTGGGATGGGGGAGAGAATTGGAAAGAAAAAGGTAAAACTCGTGGGTTGAGATAAGAACAGTTCAACAGAACAGAAAGGAAGAAAATAATAATTATAATAATAATAAAATGACAATAATAATGATAAAAGAATTGGAATATACCAAACAAGTGATGCACAATGCAATCGCTCACCACTTGCCAACTGATGCCCAGTTAGTTCCTAAGCAGCGATCCCCACCCCCGCCCCCCCAGCCAACTCCCCTCTGTTTATATACTGGGCATGATTGTCCGATCGTATGGAATACCCCTTTGGCCAGTTTGGGTCAGCTGTCCTGGCTGTGTCCCCTCCCAACTTCTTGTGCCCCTCCGGCCTTCTTGCTGGCTGGGCATGAGAAGCTGAAAAATCCTTGACTTTAGGCTAAACACTACTTAGCAACAACTGAAAACATGGGTGTGTTACCAACATTCTTCTCATACTAAATCCAAATCATAACACTATACCATCTACTAGAAAGAAAATTAACTCTATCCCAGCCGAAACCAGGACATCAGGAAAAAAAAATTCCTTTGTATGGAATAAAATCTTATACCATGTGCAACACTCAATTGTTAGGTATGTATACATCACAGCAAAAGAGCTTCCTAGGAGGATGCCTGTGTAGAAGATGAGGGCAGGAGTAGAAGAGTTCTAATGTTGCACCATTTAAGTTTCTGAAAGCCATCACCATGTGGATGGATTTTATCAATACCAGGCATAAATTTTAACCTCATAAAGGAGAGAGGAGTTGTTTTTTTTAAACATATCCTCATATGTATAAATAAACAATACCAACTATACATACTTGTATTTATACACACACATCCCTCTAATGAGTATAAAGATACCCTGTAGATGCTTTCATTATTAAAATTGTGTTGCTTGTCACTGAAATAGGACCTGATCTTTGCAAACATTGTTCTAAGTCAATTTAAGAGAATCTGTTTCTAGCCAGCAGAAGTGAAATTTTAGATATTGTTCTTATTTAAAGGTCAACACATTTCAGAGGTAACTCAACCTCACAGTCCTCCTCTTTTTTTTTTTTTAACCTATAATAAATTATAGGCGAGGAACAGCTTAGAGAGGGCATGGCTGTGTGGATTTCTTCTTATTCTTTTAATGTAGTTCTATATTGCAATAAGATCCACAAAGAACAGCAGACTAACTTTCAGTGTTATTGCTTGATTTCCTACTTGAGAACATACTCTCAGAGCTGCGGTATATCTTATTACATATAAGGCTTTTGCATGCAATCTGGAACAGACTTCCTGACTACTTGCAGTTATTTAAGTCCTTACAATGACTCTACCCCCCCAGAACATTCACATGGGGGAATGGAGGAGCGAGAATGTTTAAAGGTAGCTATTATGGCTAAATTCAAGTTTGATACTTTCCAGTTTTAAACCTAAAATCCTCTTTCCCATTTCAATCTATTATGGTATTTTCCATAATATCCTGTCATAATCGGGCTGAAATCTTGTTTATATTGAAGTTGCTGGGAATTCTGCCACTGGGATCAGGAGTCGGATGTAACGCTGCAAAATTCTAAGTGGTGGTTTGCCAGACAGAGGTCACTAAATGTTTCCGACAGATCCAAAAAAAGAGAAAATACATTGTAATTTTTTAAAGCATTTGGGAGCTTGCTTCTTGCAAATCATTGTTGGAATCAGTGAGCCAGTCACAAGTAGGATCAACACACAAGCATTTGACTAAGTTATGTCCCCTCTGCATTAATGAAACTGTATGTTTTAGTTACAACATTGCCTCTTATGTAAATATTAAAATACTGCCAGCTAAAAATAAGAAAAAGCAGGCCATATACTCTCTTGCAAGGTGCTAAAGCACTAAACTACTTTGTGAAAGGATTCAGATTTGTTACAAATTTCTGTTCCTTTCTGGGGCAAATTTATTTCAATAATAATATGCAGAAGCTTTGCAGTACTACTAAAAACATAGTTTCATCTCTGCTGAGAAGTCGGTTTTGCCAAACATTTTTATGTATTTGAAAGATGAGGTGTAGCAGCACAGACCAACACAGCTGCAGCTTCTCAGATCATAAATACTTTCCAAAACAAGCCCCTATAAAACTGTCCACTTATTACGGAACTACACGTAAAGAGAAGTGGTTCAAAGACCAGAAAGGTGTCACAGCATGGTTCTGATATTCATTTAAGTTATATTCCTATCCCTCTGCAGCCTGAAGCTGGAGGCAACCAGGAAATTTCAAGTCAAGCTCACCTTTTATTCTGAGTATATACGTTTCTTTATCCCAGGCAGTACAATACACACTTTTTTTTTTTTTTTTGAACACATAGTATTATTTACATTGTAAATACATCTGAGAATGAGAAGATAGCTCCAGCTGACACTGGGGCAGGACCCTGCACTGCAGGTTGCAATCTGATCCCAGCGCCCGGAGTCTCCAGAGAATTGGCATTCTCCCTCTACCTCTACCATCCACTTTGCTTATTTTTAATTAATGTTTAGCAATATGTCTGAAGTAGATTTCAATCCCATCTACCCAGCTGAACACAGGACCAAGTATTGCCCATCAGAGTGCACAAGGGGAGTGACACCCCAAGCTCCTCCTGAGAAGCCCATGTCTGCACCTAGGGAGCTGCTCACTCTCCTCTCCCCCGGGAAGCTGTATATCTGGAGACAAATTTTGTTTTGGATTCTCTGTTATGAATTGAGCTCGTCTGTGCAATGGGGTCAGTGAGAGACAGGCCTGACTACAGCATTCTCCAATTTTCCTGACACAGCTTTATTAACCAGAACATTAAAACAAGAAAATAACAAAACCAAAACTACAAATAGTCCCCTGTAAAACATTTGCAAAAGATGATTAAATTAACCTCAGTTTAAGAATTATGGTTCTTTTCATTACATCACATAAGTGAAATACCAGTTAGCATAGTATCTGGAACATTTTGCCCTAACTGCTGAATATTTCAACATTTAATAGCAGAATGGGAAAAGAATAAAAATCAGAACTTCCTAGGTGCCCCGAAGCCATTTGGGGCCAGACTTCCAAGTATTCCCAGCGCTTCACAGAAATTAAGGCCAAGTGTCACAACAAACACTTAACACTCAGCAATCTTCAGTAACTGTGTGGGTGCACTTCCCTTCAAAAAGAAGGGTGAATCATCCCTCTTCAACATAAGCTAGTTTTGAAATACATTAATACATTAATATTAAGGTGGAATTTTTCATTATTATTTATTATCGATAATGTAATACAGAGGTATTCAAGAAAGGCTTTTCTGAATTAGCTGCATGTGTCAAAACACATCCTAGGTGAAAAATCTATATTCACATAGTACAGTCATTCACAGAAATGCTGTAACCACAGTGCGCAGCATTTCTCTTGTGCATGCACGCTTCTGTGCAAAACAGCAAGTCTAGCTTTTTCTCAGCACTAACAGAAAGATTATGGCAATGAGTTATAAGCAGTGTTTCAGGACCGAGAATGGGTATTAAAAGCCTGCAGATGATTGCTGTGACCCTCGTGGACACCGCTGCATCTTGGCTTGCTAACCATGCCAGGACTCACCAAAGTGGGCAGGCCACTGCAAGCTCCAGAATTCAGACACGTTAGTGCAGAGCAGAGGACCAGAAGCCTAGAGCATTTGGCACTTATCAGAGATCTTCTTCTGGAGATACTTAGCAGCATAGCTGCTGTAACATGGCTGAGAGCTGAGAAACTGTATTCTCCAGCATCCCCTAGAGAGACCTAGATGTAGAGAGTCCTACAAGACACAGACATACAAAGTAATGGAAAAACCTGATTCGGCACTCTGTTTTGGCAAAGCAATTTGTGCGCCATGAGCCAGTGTTGGCTTCATTCCCAGTGCCGGTCATTAGCCTAAACTCTGGCAATTATGAAACAGTATTTATGTTACACTTTGGAAGCCTCCATGCTCTCCTGCACTCATCCTCAAAGCAGAGGAAGAGGTGGGAGAGTTGCACGTTGAGGCTGAGAGCAATTTCAGAAGGCAATCTGTTGAGCAGCAAGACAAGCAAGACAACCCCCTTAAAAGAACACCACTTGTCAGGACACATCACAGATGGAAAGAAAATCTGAAGTGCGTTGTACTTCAGGTGAATTTTTCTAACACCACAGTTTTAGAGCTTATTTTCAAATCTCTGAGAACCTTCAAGAACAGGAGAGGACTGTTCCCTGGAGAGTAGATACGGCCTATTCAATTTTAGAAACAACAGTTACTTTCCAAGGGGATGCAAGGGATGATCGCAATTTATGGAAACAACATGAAGGAAGACCATGCATAATATTCCATTTGACTACTGCTCACAACACAACAGGATAGTTCAGCCTATAAATACACACGTACAAACACAAAAAAATAATTTTAGTTAATTTAGCAGCTTTATGGCATTTATATGTATGATTTTCAAGAATCCACTTCAATACTATCTGATTCTATAATTTTTTCTTAGTCTGTTTTTTAATTCTTGTACTTATATTCCATTAACTACTTCCATCTGCTATATGGCTGAACTGCTGGCTCCTTCCAGAGAGGTGGGCTTGTTCTGATTACCTTGATTTTTTTCTTGTACGTAGGGATTAATTGGGGTTTATACCTGTTGTCTGCCAATACTTACTGAAAATTCAGTCTAGCAGCCAGAACTAAGCTTTTTTTAAACCCTAGTTGTTCATCACACAAAATGGTTACAGCAGCTCCTATATTACCTCAAATGCTCTCCAATTTTCAAGTAGCCCTAGACAACAAGACACCTACAGAGTCATTAGCATGGTATCGCTAAGCTATTCTTTTTAGTTACAAGACAGCATAGAGAGCATTTTGGAGTACAACTGCCTGCCAGGAAAGCAACTGAAAGCATGTTATATAAATCAAGTGAGGAGAAAGCAAGCAGCCCACTGAAACTTAAACTTAGATTCATACATGAAAACTTCTTGCTCGCACAAATCAGTGGGGATTTTAATTTCAAAATTATTTGTAATTTAAATGCAAATTGAAGAAACTGGTTACACATTTACTTCTCTTCTTGTAATATATATATATATTAATTGAAGACAGATTTATATGCCTGTCAAGACAGAGGCAAAGCAGTCTATCTATCCTCAAGTACACATTCACCTGCTGCCTGTCACAACTTGTCAGCTTTGAGATTACACTAGTGGGAAATTCTATTAAGAATTCATTGCCTTTACTTTCTTGCCAATTTTGCTTCCAGGACCTGATACAACATCTAAGGATGCCCATGAAAATCCCTCCATCTGTTCAGGCTACTTTGTACTCAGTGGAGACTTTTTAATGGGATGATTCACCTTGGCAGGTAAGCTGCTGGAAGAGCCAAGATACACTAAGTTTTACACAGCTGATAATAAATGGGATCAATCCCTCCTTTTCTTTCCAGCACACAGCACCATGGTTTTATTTTGGCTACCAAAAGACATGTTTCTCTGTCTCTGTCAGCTGGGCATTACTCGCAACTCGGCCTACAGAACAATAAAGTCAATATCAAAATCATAGTCAGCATCCTGTGTTGGTTCTGCAAGCCTGATGACTTGATCATTTCAACTTGCTAAATTTAACATATTTCTGGAGTTTCCCTACTGGCTTCCCGAAAAGATTATTATTGCTCATGTTTGATTTCTGGACATAAAATAGTCACACAGGAAAAAATGACAATAATAAAGTCAGGAGTAGAGCTCTGCTGAGAAACATGCAGTGAGAAGCTGACAGATAGATTAAAACTGAATTTCCCAGTTTGAAAGTCAAGCTTGGCTCAATTCTTCCCAGTCATCATACACACAACTACGGAATGAGTTAGAATGAATTAGACACTTGATTATCCAATACAGAAACAAAAATAGAGCAGGAAAATATTGTTTGGCTTTTTTCAAAGTTATCTCAATGGATCCAACCACTCTTCTTCAGCCCACTCAAAATTACTGCCATGAAAAACACACAGAAATCCAACCTCTTTTTCAAAACATCATCCTAATGCACAGACCAGACAAATGAACAAACAACTGTACTAAGGACATCGTACCTATTTTCCCAACATTTTTTTTTTCCCAATCTAAGAACTGTACTCCACAAAAACCGCCACCTATAAAGCAGTAAGTCTTCCTGCCATGGGCGTCCAGAACTGCTAACAGGCACAAAAAGTGCAAACTTTCAGAGATGAATAGGGTGAAAAACACAGCTGTGACTGTGTGTGAGGGTACCTACTCGCCATACCCACCGCGTGTCAAGTCACTCCGCTAGCTCTGCTGCATATGCCTACACATGGGCTAAAGCTTAGAGCATCCCAGGAAAACTTGCAAAGTTTGGCTTGCTTAACAGCAACGGGAAAGGCTGACTGGGGTGTACAGTAGCCTGCCATCGAAAAGCACATTAGCAGGGTGACAATAGAAGGAGCGACCATTAAGGTGCCCTTGCTGAGGGTGGGTAACTTCCCAGCCTCACCTGGGTAGGGGCTGCCCTAAAACAGCTCCCCACAACCACTGTGGCCACGAAAGCAGGAGGCTGCAGAGGGCAGCACTGCCACACGCTTGGCTTGCGTTACCCAGCACAGCACATCATAGGCAATAAGAATGAAACATTAACTTCATTAACCTCATGGTTGCATGGATCATAAAATTTCCTTGATTTTAAGGTCTTCCTCAAAACCAGTGGACTCTCAATGGTATCAGACTTCGTACATGCTGACACTGTAACTGGCCCTTGACAATGAAAGATGGGGCAACACCCTTTCCAGTCCTGCCCCGTGTGCCCCCATGGCGAGACTTTGAGGAACAAGATTCTTTGTGAGGCTGCATGGAGACTTTGGTCAATAAGACCCGGGTGGTTTGCAAACGGTAACTGGGATGTGGAGCGGCAAGGACAGGACTGACGTTGCAAACTCTGAGACCATAGCAACGGTAGAAACACAGCTAGCTCTAAGGCAGGAAGCTGTAGGAGAGGGGAAGCAAAGGCTCATCAGGGGTGAAAACGGGATTGCAATTCTTTCCCTTAGCAGGACAAAGAGAGAGCTGGAAAAAGCCACCGAGTACAGGAACAGCCAAAGGCCTGGCTACTATACCACTGCATGCTGCCACAGGATACAAAATCTAAAGTAAATTGGAAGCAGCAGCAAACAAGTGGTGCCCTCAGCTAATTGCCTGGCACCATATCAGGGCAGAGTTCAGCCTGTTTACAAGGTCTTTACGTTCAAGAGGTCTTTATACGCTACTTTGTCACCCACCTCAGCAGAAGGAATAAACAGATTTGGAGAAGCTGATATGTGAGTATTTAGATCAATTTTAAGCACAGACAAACTATTCAGTAGGCCTGTTTAGTAGCAGAAATTAGGAGAGGAGTTCTTTGTCACACTGCAGAACAAAATATTGCTGTGGAGCACAGATAGAGGTCAGGCATCACTACCTCAGATGCACAAAAATCCAGATTAGATTTGAACCTCATTTTGTTTAAGAGCTGGCCAAGATTAATCATTTAAGTATATAAATTAGCAAAACAACCACTAAAAGAACTGCCACCCATTCCATGTAACATTGATCTTACCATCAATTCACAGAAAGCAATTTTCACATTACTGTTCGAGGGAACATGAATTCTGTACAAAACCTTGGTATTTTTCTTTGCAGCAAGCTACACTACTGAAAGAAGAAAGGGCAAGATGAAAAGCTCAGTGCAGTATTTAATCTTTACCTACTCCTTCAGAAACAAAAGCAGGTTAAGTACAACAGTCCTCCAAGCATGTACTCCAGCTACATCAAGGCTGAAATTGTCCAAATGCTTTGGTAGAGATTTTAGTTGGACACTGAACTGTATTAACCACCTGCTTCAGAAAATAAAAACAACTTTTGATATATTAAAAAAAGCAATAATCAAAAAAACATCAAGTAACAGCGATGGTGAGCAATTAAAATGACAGTTTTAAGTTCAAATTCACATAACTCAGTAGCATTACACTTGTCTCAGTTTCACTTATAGACTAGGAAGCGCAAAACACCTTAGTAAAAGCATTATGCGTTACTGCCTCTATTTCAGATGCAGGGACTCAACCAAGGGCTAACACTGTTTGAGGGGGTGTCACATGTGCCATCCAGCACTAGTAACTACTAATGTGCATCTCTGCATAACAGATTATATCTTTTCACACAGCAATTTAGTCTGTGGAGTTACGGTGTCACCGGTCAGACATTTAATTACTGTGGAATAAAAGCCTTATTAAGTCTCTTCCCCAGCCTTTGCTGGCACAAGGCAACTTATGAACGTGAACAAATCTTCAGGGCATTTCCAGGGGAGTATTCTCTGTCTATTTATTTTAAATAACATGTTGATATGTAGCTGATGCTGTTAAAACAGAAAAGGAATTAAAAGAGAGCTGATGCATTAAAAAACCAGCTGCAGATCCAACAGTACTTAATGGTACTGAGAACGTAAACCTCAGTTATCCCAGCTCCGGTGTTGACACTCTCTGCCAAACATATCTGAATTATGGTTTTATCACTGAGGTACGTAGGAGGCCCAGAGATCAAAAACACTTTCAAGTGGAAAATGACTTTCACGTTTTTCTTCTCCCATCATCTGCATGTGTGGACAAAGCTGTACTCAAAACACAATAAATCAACATATACACGCACACCTATTACAGCACCTTATTTAAGGGAGCCCACTTCTCCGCAAATCTACGTGGCTTTAAAAAGACTGACATGTAAAAAGCCTTTGGTGATTCTTTAAATGGGTTTTAGTGCACTGAAGTCTAACTCACATTTGACGAGGCTTTTAAATGACAATCCCAAACATGCATTTGGAGTCAGCAAAGCAATTACAGCATTTTAAATAAAGGCTGGTTAGGTATCACAAAAATTTATGAAGATTAATAATAGGGTACCACAATAAATGGATTTTCAATAATTTGTGGCAAAATCCTGCTCTTCGATCCACACGGATTGCCTCTAGAGAAACACAGACAGAACCTCTGGAGGGAGGACATGCTTGTCTATGGGCCCAGCTCCTGCCATAATGACAACTTTCTAAAGTAGCATCCTGGGCTCTCCTATGTGCCCACCCTGATGATCTCTTGCCACTTTCCAGGAAGAACCACTGAGTGCTATAATTGTGTGTGGTGCACTATTTTACATATTCACAATACATTTTTATTTTTAATTAAAGCAGAATTATGTGAGACACACCTCAATGCCTTTTTTTTAATCACGAGGCAGCACAGATGTATAAAAAAATGAGATAAATGTTTACATTTCAGTAATCACAGAAAATACTGTATTTGGCAAGTAATCCATTACTTGTATTGCACTATAGTTGAACATCTAGGTTCTTTATTGCTTTCAAGTTACACTCATGCTGTAATAGTATTTCATAAACATAAACTGTAAGGTAATTGTGCATATAATTCCAGGAAAGCAAAATTACAGTTAGCTGGAATGTGCCAAAACATATCCCTAACTAGTTCCATTCTCCATTATTTCTGTACCAAGCGCAGCAGTGGAAGAGGGAGAGACAGCAAGGAAAGCCTCACTTTAACACCTGTAGCTAATCACCACCTGCAGTGTATCTGGCAACACGTACTAAAAAGAAAAATAGACGTCCAATAAACAGAAGGGAAAAAATTTTGGAACAGCTAAAAATTGCAATGGTTTCAAATATCCATTACTGCCAAAGCTATGACCCTTCTATCGGCATCGTCCAAAATGGAACAGATGGAAGCTAAATGCACTTTTATCCATCACAGGCCCATAACAATCTACAGGCTGCTCTCCTTGCCTAGATTGACTTTCACCATTTCGGAAGAGCTCCTCTGCAATATTGGAAATGGAAAGATAGCATGCACATGCATGAACGCCTTCCACGAACCAAGTTTTATACTACGACTATTCTTTTGCCTTTACGGTAGCTTAATTTGACTTTCTATTGATAATGAAATAACAGGGGTATGGCCCAAATTATTTCATGGTCCCCTGATATAAACACTCCCCTTTATATGCCTTTTTGGTAGCCCACTGTTTAATTCCATTATTCATTCTCCTTAGCTCCAACCATTATTGTCTCTCATACCTTGATTTCACCGTTTGGCTTGCCTGCTGCTAAAAGTACACTCTCCCACCTCTGCACCATTTTGTTCCCACAGCTGAGATGTTAGTATTTTGTTCTCTGAGCAAAGATGTACCTGGTGGTTTAGGCAGTTTATCTGAAGTTTTTCCTTAAGGCCCTGCTCTCTTCTTCTCTGTCCCTAGAAAATGAGGTCCACACTCAGATGACAGTAAGGCATGAAGCTGCAGGCACCCTGTCCTTCTGAAGGAAACCAGCCCCTGGAATAGCTAATCTTGTTTGGAGATGTTTATCCAAGTTCAGCAAGGTCTCCACTGAGCCAGCTCATTCTCTCACCAGCCTGTGTAAACCTCCTGTTATTACCCCTGTAACATTACTAAGAGCTTTAATGGTGTTACTGCCCTTGACAGGGACATTATTCCACCACGGTTTG
The DNA here is from genome assembly GCF_929443795.1 of Astur gentilis. Lineage (NCBI taxonomy): Eukaryota > Metazoa > Chordata > Aves > Accipitriformes > Accipitridae > Astur > Astur gentilis. Next base: position 26,328,022 of record NC_064891.1, read on the forward strand.
GGAGCCCCTTGCTGGCCCCATGGGCAAGCAGGACCCACTCACTCCTGGTGAAGTGTGTTCTTTCGCGGCAGGAGCAGAGGCACGCAGTGTCCGAGGGACCCCCCAATCCCTCTCCCCCAGCACCCACGCCATTGCAGCATGCAAGGCACAGAGGCGGTTGCTATTTTACCACCACGGCCCTCCTGCTCCTATCTCTTGCCGAAGACAGCAGCCCAGTGGGCACGCTGCCAGCTCCTTCCGCCAAGGTCGAGGACAATAACACGCTCTGTGCTCTCACAGCCGAGTCGTGCCAAATGGTAGCAGATGGCGTCTTCCCCCCAGACCCTGTAGCTGCGGCGCTGCAGTTGGCAAGCCACAAAGATCACCCTTCCCTGGGTGTTTTCCTTCTCCCTCCTCCATGTTGGCATGCAGCAGACTGGCTGACGAGGCTGTCACATTTTCCGTAACTGCTCTGAAAGAAGACCTTTGCAGAGCGGATCCTCCTGCCGGCCTTGGCTCCACACAGCCAGCGCATCGACAAAAGGGCAGGCTGCCCCCGGACATGTACCGCCTGCAACGCACACCACGGAGCAGGAACACTGGCTACAGGGTACAGCTTGTTTCAAGCCAGAGCAGTAGCCCTTCTCCTCCCACAGCAGAGACTGTTTGATCTGCAGCAGGAGTCAACATAATACCATCAAGCCCTGCTCCTTGACATTATTCCTTCATTAAGCATCATCTAAACTGTAGACCAGCTTCATTAAGACCTGACAGTCAACCTTGCACTTGTATTTTGAAGCTCCCTCTTCACAAACATACATCAATCACATGTTCCTCCTTGTTATTTCTTCCAGAAAATAAAAGCTAACCTCTCACTGAAGTTATGAATGTAGCAGAGATCTGAAATACAGCATGAAAGATCAAGATTTCACAACCAGTTTTGCCCATTAGCTTTATAAAAGATACACAATTTAATTAGCAGAGATTTCCATCTCCAGAGGTAGCAGTACAAGCCACGACTCCATAAGGAGAGGTGAGACAATGTTAGCGTGGGCAAAGACATTCACATCCCACAGAAAGGTTTTTCTTCCCTGTCAAATGGAAGGAGTCAGCCTAACCCAACTTTTACCATGCTGAGTAACAAATGAGCACCGTGTACTAGTACATGATGTAACCGTGAAACTGGCAGATAGGAGGTAGAAATTCTGCTTTTCAGCCTTAAATTTGACACCTGTGCTGAAGAAGCAAAAACAAGCAAGGTCCTTGCATTCACCATGGGCTTAAAAAGTTTGGTCCCACTCCTCTAATAATACAAGGCTGAAAAAGAAGATGACATTTTATTTTAAATAAGGATCAATGTTCCCCTAACAACAGTAATGGAAAAGGAGGAAGATGAAAGAGCCTGCAGAAGGACTGGATGAAGAGCAAAGTATTTGTGAGCCTCTTACCGCCACAGCCAACAGGGTGGAGGATTAGGTCAAGCAGCAACACCCCAAGCACATGAGAAAACATGAAGCAGAACTACCTTAAGGTCTCTAAACTTTAGGAAAATAATCCAATTTCTACTCAGTTGACCTAGGCACTAGGAAGTACCATATTATGAGGATGTTTGGCTAAACCATCCTCTAATCCAAATGGAGCTTGCATTTCTGACTACTTTCAGAGATGAGAGGGTTTCACAAACTCACTGCCTGCATACTTTTGCTTCCCCCATCAGGGGCACAAGTTCTTTGGTGCACCAAGGAGGTGAGCTCTGCCTTCGGACTCAGCCATCGGCTTTCCAGACAGCTTCAGGCAAGTCACCTACTCTCTGTCTTTCCTGCCATTTTAGGTAGTATACCACCAGCTATTTGACAGAGGAGGTATATGAGTTTTAACTGATTTACTTTTCGCATCTGCAGAGGTTCTTGCTGAAAATGGCAATGAGCATGGGAATTTCATTATTATTGTTATTGCTGAAGACCAGCAGACATCTGTACTACAGAACACCCCAGCTGATAACGATATCTTGAATGCCTATACTTTGGAGCATCCTGCCATAACATTTCTGTTGCACTTCTTCCTACAATGCTATTTTCATTACTTAGTGTAATCAAGTACAGATCATCTTTTAACAACTGAAGTACAGAAAGTGCACACAGGCAGCTGTAATAAAAACACTGTGATCTTATCATAAAACTTTGTATGTTGACTAAAGCTGATGGATCCTCAATTCTGTGACCAGAGGTAGACAGAGAAGTAATCATTATCACAATTATCAAAATAACATCAGCAATGTGAATATTTAGGAAAATCTATTCTCAAAAAGCTTGAGTTACTACTGCCTCTGCTTTTTCCCAGTACTGTGTCTTTCCACTTCACAGAATTTGTTTGGGAATCTAAGTTTCAAGCTGTGCTTCATGATCTGCCAAGGATACTGCTGACAGGAAACAAGCTAAAAATTGAAGCCCTGAACAGGGTATCCAACTCAGAAGTGCATCTATTACTTCACTAGACTTTTTGATGTCGCCACTAGAGGGACATACATGAAGCTAAAAAAATTAAGCTAGTAGCTGTCAAAGATGCTGTTCAGACTACTTTTGTAGTTAAGAAGATAAAAGGCATTTTGTTTCTTTTGAGACAAAGTTTTTATGTACACACCAGAGAATGCCAAAAGTATCAACACACACAATTTTGTATTGGCAAACAAAATGGTGTGTCCACAGCATATAGTTAATGGACGTAAACACAGACATGGCTGAAGACCTATTGTAGCTTCACAACTCATTCAAGCCATACAGTTGGTGTGTGATTTATCTTCAGCCCCGCAAAGTCTACGCTATCAAAGTTCAGGAAATTCCTTCACACCATAACAGAATAATGGAAAAAGCCAATATTGCTCCTTCCTCCCACATTTGGTCCCCAAATCACTATCAAAAATTGTTAGAGCAACAAGCTCTTATTTGTGTTACTTTCTTCACTTCCCACGGGCCACCTGGCTTCATGGGAATTACCTCTGCATGTCTGGCACTAGATAAGCCATTTGCCAACATCGATATTGATCATCAAGCTCCAGTGCCAGCTGCAGTGCCAAGACAGAGAAAAAAAATATCTCATCGTTGCTGTGATTAAAACTGGTGGCATTTAAAATAGGGTGGGAATAAACCATGTCCTCAAATGTAATTTTCATGACGTGAGCTACACCCTCACTACGAGCAAATCTGGTGTACACGTACACCGATGGTGGAAGACATTCACCACAAACTCAACCTCTAAGTTTGCTTTTATGCCGCCTAAGTTTTTAAAGATGCCATTATGTCCCAAAGTCTTGTACGTAGCAGATGACCTCCAGAATGACACCAGTGGGTCACAGAAAGAAGCTCGTCCAAATGAACGATATTGCTAACTTAACCTATGGAGCAAACACAAATCAGATCACATGCACCATGTGTTAAGCAGGGCCAATAAAAGCAGTCTGCTTCTAAATTAAAAGACACAAGTGAAAAATAACTTTCTAACTTCAGCTTTATATACCATGCTTGAGTTAATGGCAAAGGCAGGCAAAGAAAATGCACTCATTCAAAATTTTTATAGAGTCTGCGCAGTCTTCTGCCACATGAAGTTAATGCCACTGAGAACAGATGATTGAAAAGTAAGTGGAATTGCTTGACAGGATAGAAAATGAAAGCTACAAGTGTGCAGGAGTTTTCAGAAATGCAAAATAGACCGTAACTAGGAAACAGCATTCAGAAAGCAGGCAATATTACTACTACTTCTAATATAAATATGCACACTTTTAACCTATAATCTACTTGTTCACAAAACCAGAAGGGATTCAAGGGTTTATATATGAAAATTTGTGATGGCTCATGTTTCAGTAACTTCAGAGTTACACAGCTGAGCCATATGAGTGAGGATAATTTGTCTACTCTGCACATGCTGCAAACCCCAGAGAAGACATTTAGAAAGGGCTCTTCTTTTATTTTTCTTTTAAATAGTTCTTGCATCTAGATTTAATTTCTTCAGCTTTAAAAGCAGATGGCCTAAACTGCTATCATTTCTATCAGATTAACTTTAGGCTGAAAAAATGTATCTATGAATGAGTATTTCTATAATTAAAGAAATGACGTTTAAATCAGCTATTGCAGGCTCTTCTATGCTAGATGCAAGTACTGGAGTTCTACCAGAAAAGGGACTGCATCTTCTGAATGGGAAAAGGTGCCCCATCTCCCCTTGCAGGATAAACAGGACATTTTCTGGTAGTTCTTTAGTAGCCCAAGACTGAGTCATACCAATCTTGATCTTTAAACAGATGTGATATCATGAAGGGATCTTCCATATAAAGGAGAGGAGGCAAAACTACTCATCACTCTGCAAGTACATGTCACAATCCTGGTCTTGCCCCTCTCCCCCAAACCCCCAGTAAAAAGGTTATAAAAACTTCTTGCTGGCTATCACTAGTTCACATTTACACTTCCATAACATCATAAATTTGCAAGGTTTGTACCTCTCTCAAGGATGCAGGTATCAACGCAATTAAAAATGTATGGACATGAGGGCACAGAGAGGTAGTACTTGGTCCAATGTCAAGGCAGCAGTCACTGCTGAACTGGAAAAAAAAGCAGGTATCTTGAACTTGGTGCCTTCCCCCGGTGTTGTTCAGTAGCCATGACAACAAAAGCATAAAAAACATGGTTAAGAGAGACATTACACGCATTGACCTGTAGGGAACTAAGCTTGAAATTAGCAGATTTTATGGTGCCAGCACAACAGCTTGATGGCGTGACCTGCCATCTCATTTCTCAGGGATGTAGGACTGGGGATGATTTGGGTTTTGCTTTTCTAAAAACTATGAAAGAGGAAAACCTTTTATGGGCACGTCAGATATTTGCGCATCACAAGAGCTGCTGCTCGAGATGGAAAGGAGTTCATTCCCGCTGAGCCCTCACCATTAACCTTGTGAGAAACAAGCAGCAAAGCTTCAGCCAGCTTCATTTCTCTCGCTCGCTGACTCCATGCATTTCCAAGGGTCACTTAAAAGAACCCCAACAGTTTAGAGTTGTTACAGCTTCCTTTGAAGGACGAGAACGAAACAGAGCTTGCCAGTGCATCCACATGCAGAGAGGTGGCTCCCCACCAAATACTTCTTTAAGAAATCACTCTGTTAATAAGGATGGCAATGTGTTCAGGAGATCTTCAATAGGAAACAAGCAGCGCTCAAAGCTGCTTTAGCACAATATAGCATTACATGGAGATACCTATGTCCAGTAAGGCTGGTGCCCATTTGATTAAACAGCCTGCCTGCTCCCTCCAGAAGATATCAGAGGTACAATTAGTTCAGTTGGCAGTATAAGCAATGCCTTTGAGGTCCTGTGCTCCTGACAACTAATGAAGAGGCACTGCTGGCTGTCAGCGGGTGCAGGGGAAGGCATTCATCTTTGTGGCAGCACCAATTAAATCCACCAGGGTCACACCAGGAGGAGATAGGAATTCGGTGCAGGGAACAAGTCAAAGCAGCTGCCTGGTTTAACACTTCATTTTTGGGTTTTGTATCATGAAGAAAAGGGAATCAATTTTTGTGCTAGCCATGCAGATGGTGAAGGGAATACAGAGCATCTGCACAACAGCAAAGGTAGAGAGAGTACCTCAGTGCTCGGGTGTGTGCACACATGAGCTATGGAAAAGCATGTTTTGCAGCAGGGCAGGAAACCTCTCAATACACAATTTTCTCCTAAAGTCAAGAGAAGGGAATTTGCTTAGTGCATTGTGTTCCTAAGGCTCTGCTAAGCCTTCAAGGAAAGCTACATGTGGGTGTATCCTCACCTTGGACATGGAAATTACACCTGAGAAGATAAGGCAGAGAGCTCTTGCCCCTTATTTCTCACAAGGCAACATCTTTACAGAAAACAAACAGTTCTACTTCAAAACAACAGAGTTCAAAACCTTCTAAAACATTTCCATCCCCAAGACATCATGTTGAATTATACCAGTCACAGTCAAACATGTCAGCTAATTATCTGCCCTGTTTGGTGCCTCACTGTAGAGTCCAGCCTTTCCATTCCCACAGAAGTCCTGCTGTCATATGACTTCTAGGACTGCAAAGTATTGATATCAGAAGAGAAGAATATTGAACTAGAAGCTACAGTGAGTATCTGGTATCCAACCTGTTAAGGTTCATGGGAGCACTATGAAGAAAACTGCTTGTTTAGCCAAAAAAAGATTTATCTGTAATTCCTGTTTTGTCTTACTTGTGTGCCTTAGGGAAAAAAATGCAAGTGAACTTACCAAATCCATGTTTTCCAGGCCTTCACGGACCCTTAATTAAAAATGCAGCCAATCAGTAGGTGACAAGAATTATCACCTTATGCAGCCTTCCCATTTCAGATGTTTGAGAACTCATGGCAAAACTCTCGAAGGGCTTAATCTGCTAAGCACTATGTATCAACAAGGAACTGGAGAGTTTCTAATAACTTTACAATACACTGGCAGCCATTTATCTTCTCAAACCTCACGACACACTTGTGGAGGCTAAAGGGCCTGTTTACTAACAGTGAAATCAGTGTGACATGAACATATGCAAAACAGATCCCTCCTGACTCACTTGACATGGGTGCGCAGACCTAAGCAAATCTAAGCTGATTTAAATATAAGATAGCTGTCCTGCAGAAACACAGGAACATCGTTCTTTGGAACTAAAAAATTCATTAAGCTTTGAGAAGTGAAAGCCTATTGCAGCACTAGAAGCAAAATAGTTTATTATCCAACCTTTTATGTAAAGGAAGCTTAAACACACACACCCTTCCCCCAAATCCACTTCATGCTCCCTACCAGAACAGTTAATCTGCAGGAAACTTCATTTGCCATATGGTATGCAATTAAAGACATAAAGAAATAAAGAAAAAGGCCTGTGGACACCTCTTTTTTTCTGACTAATGAAAAAAATAATTTTAACAGTTTCAAAGTTCTAGGAATTAACATTTCAATCCCTTGCAGAGATTCTCTAATAAAGCTACGGGCTTTTGGGAAATGCTCTGTAGTCAAAGACTTCACAAGTCCATAAAGTCAGCCTAGAAACCTGATGAAATACTGCTCACTGTTCTGAGAAAGCACAGCATAAGAATTTCATGCCAGAAAAATGAGATTCAAACATGCTGTGAACAGCAACAACTCAAGTCCTCCAAAATAATACAAAAATACTTTGTAGGGCACTCTCCACAACAGTATTGGGGAGCACTTTCCTAACATCAATTTGCAAAACCTACTGCAGATTTCTAAATTACCTGAAAATAATTCCTACAAGAAAAGCTGTGATGCAAAAGCAGCCAAAATTTTGAACAGTATCACAGAAGTAAAGACTGCCAGAGTATCAAAACTAAGTCCTGAGACAGGCTCACACATGGCAGTCCAGTGAAACCACTTCCGTTTCACATCCTTTCCAGCTGAAGCATTTGGGAAGGTAGCTTAAGTATTTTAAGTACATGTCCTATTTTGATTTATATCCTGTACTTCTACTTGAAAAAACAGAAGTAAGTTGTCTCATTGCAGCAATTCGTTCGGCCCGTTTTCAATTAGTACCAGAAAGGGAACCAATGCTTCTGTTGCATAGCATCACTGAGAAACTGCTTTCTGAAAAGATGTATGTATAGAAAAATTGTGCACAGAGAGAGCTCATCTAAATCAGAATAAAAATGGTGCAATTCTCCTCAGCAATATGTTTGGGCTTGTTCTCTTGTCTACAGCTCTCAAACCTGACAAACTGACCTTAAACAAATGAAAGTGTACAGTGCTGAAGGTAATTCCTGTCTTCTGCAGTCTTCACCATCCACAACTCAAAAAAGATCTCGTGTTCCCTGATGGGAAGGGAGATAACCCAGGAGCCATACACACAAGAAATCAGCAGGCATGCAAGTGCAGAAAGAAAGCAGCAGCAGAGACTACAAGTAACCTCCCTGAAATATTACATTTATTTCCTAACAGTCTCAACAACCCCTAAGAATGAAATCATGCCTTACGCTGTAGACACATAACCTGAGGCTGCACTGAGAATACTTTTAGAGGAATGAACAGACTTTGGTAAATCAGTACTACCAATGCACGTGCTGGACTATGATACTCTGCCAATAGTGAAAAATACAGCACACACATACAAGGTTTACAAGCAAAAGATTCCACAAGGAATATCGAAGATCAACATTTGGAAATGTATGGTTTAGTTTAAACAGTATTAACTAAATATTAACACTCATGCAACTGAACAACTCATCAGAGAAATCTTTGGGATATTTGTCTCTCTAGGGAACTCATGCCTTAGAACAGAGCATACAAACAGATCACATGCTAGAAAACATGGTCCTGAAAGTAAGCTTGTCTTCAGTGCTGTTTTCTCATTAAATCTACATGTAATACAGGATAGGGAATGAAGAAATACATTATTTGATAACATTCAAATAGTGAAATACCATTGGAGTGGTGATCTGGCTTCTTACCCATGAGGCCAAGCTGTAAAATTCATTATCACTCTCATAGAGCAGGACATCAGCCACCACATAAGGATCTCAAATAACAGCAACTGAGGAGGTAGCAGTATGAGCAGTTTTGTTTCCAGGATCAAAGTCCAGTCAATGATGAAGCACATTCCTTCACCCATTCAATAACCATTATCTCTTCTAGACAATTACCTACATAGTCCGAGATTATTTTGAACTGAGGGTGCTTTCCAAGTGCATCACGACATGAGGATTCAAGTCCTGGGAGCTCCTACAACCATCTGGACATCCCTGGGAAAGCCCCAGGCTCCTACCGCAAGGCTTTCTGTACTGCCCTCACTCAAAATGCCTTCACGCAGCAACCCTTGGAAAGTCCAGGGGACTCCAAAAAAGATGCTCAAGCCTTGTGTGAAAAACAATGGATGAGTCTGAGCTTCCCACATCCCTGTGCTCAGCTCCTCCTGGTGCAAATGGGGTGCAGTAACTCAACTTAAGCAGGAATCAAGTCCCCCATCTGCAAACCACCCCACATGCAAACTATGGTGCTTTTCATATGCCTCTGTTCTGCATCTCCGTACCTAGGGGTGACACCTAGTTCACTGAAACACAGCTAGGTCACCCAATTCAGTTCTGTGTGAACATAAACGCTTTCCCCCGTTACACCTGCATACCAAGATAAAAACCTCAGGTTTCCTTTAGAAAGTAACAAATACACAGAATGAAATCTTAACTTCTAAATAAAACTAGTAACAATCAGCAAATAAAACACAATCACTTGAACAAACCTAATCACACAACTTTGCTATATGTGCATATTTCCCATTTAAAAAGGTACAAATTTAAGCTCTCTTCTGGTTTCTGTTGAGTATGAAGCATCCCCTCCAAGTGCAAGAGAAGCTGCTAATAACCACAGACATCACTAGTCACCTCATGGTCACACTGACTCCGGTACAGAAAACTCCTGCACAGAATTGTGGCATGGGCCTTGTGCTGTACAGGAGACAGTTCCCCTCCTGTACATTAACTGCGTCAGCAGAGCAAAAGAAAAAAAAAGGAGCAATTTTAAGTATTAAACCATGTCATGTGTTAAGGAATGAACAGAATGTTTTCAAAATGCAAATTAAAGGCATCTGTATTTTAATTACAGAATCAAAACTGCAAGATACTTGTCTCCACACACATTTTTTTCACTCATCTTCAGAGACGCCTGTGTACAGAGAATTAGTTTCATAGTATAAACCTACTCCCACATACATTCCCAAAATAATTTGCATGTATTACCAATAAACAAACACACACACACAAGTTTTCAGGCCGCCCACAGACATGATAGACAAAAAGAGGACTTGTCACTATTGCCTTTGGGATTATAATTAAATTTATTTCAACCTTTAATGCAGGGAAAACAGAATCCAAGAGCAGCATGAGCTTCAGCACCATACGTTTAACACACCGTTCATTTAAGCCGACAAAATAAAAAAATGCCTGCAAATAGATCCTGTTGCTATGCAGCTGTTTTCTCATATGAAAGCTAACAAAGACTAAACAGAACCTTGGCTACAATGTATTTTTTCTCTATTACACTCACTGAGTTTTGTTGCTGCCAGCCTACAAAACCAACTTTTATACTGAATCACTGAGAGGATACAGATGACAAACAGCTCCATCACAAAAAGCTGGCAATACTTGCCTTGAGAAGCAACAGTGACACAATGATGGTGGCAAAGCTCACTTCATCTTTGCTTAACATACAGCTGACAATAGTTCTACAAGCACTGTGATGCCTCCACAGCCCCCCTGAGTCTCAATTTTAATTTAATCCCCCAAAGACCAGTGCTGTGGCATGAATGTCCTATCTGACTTCCAAAAAACTTTTTTTGGTCATGAATCCTTAGCATAATACCTCACCAAGAAAACTGCTCCAGTATGAAGTCACTATAGCTGCATGCTAGTTAGCAAGGGGGGTGGGGGCGGAAATAAATATACTGGTGCTATCCTAAACACATTCAACCCCACCCCACCCCTCCCCCCAAAATAAAAACAAGCAAACAAAACAAACCAAAAACCCCTCTCTTGAGGCTCAGGAAAGCTCCAGATAAATATTGAATGCAGCTCAAAAATTAATTGCAAATTACTTTTAAACTTGACTGCATAAAAAGATGGCATAACAAGTATTTTTGGGAAATCATGAGAGCAATCATGCTCTCCCACCAGCATTGCCCATCAGTTCAGCAGCTGGCACTCCCACTGTCAGCTATGTTGCCCAAGATTTTTAACTTGGGCATGAAGGATGACCCCAGGCTGAGGCTTGGCATATAAGGGCTCAGGCTGGAAGAAAATCAAGTGAGAGGTACCGACACTTTCAAAACCAGCAATAAACAGTCAAATCACGCGAGCAGAAGCAACACAGATGGTCATTGAGACTTAACAATGTACTAAAACCAGGGTGAAACATTGCATTTTCTGGAGGCTTTCTACAATTTAGACAACAGCCAGGTACTGTGGTAAAAGCATTCAAACTCAGCAGCAAAGTACAGTCTGACCTTCAGATGTGCTGTACACATCTCACAGGCATCAGTGGTATTTGGGATAGCATCATACACAGAAAATGAGTGATCTCTGAGGAAGGTGCTTGAACATGGGCAGAAGGGCCTGCCTTCAAAATGTAAATGTTTGACTGTTCAAGCCTTATTCCATCACCATTTCCTACTATCCTGTTATCAGCCAGATTTCCTCCAGTTACGGAAAATTACAAGCTGTAGCTGAGGGAGCTTTCTGCAGCTCAGCCGTGGCAGGTCCCATGCAGGCAGTGACCCTCTGCTGCCGTACAGCTGCCTGCATGGCTGCACAGGAAGGTTTTCGTGCCTGCACCACACACACATCTTGGGCCTACAGTTAAATATTCCACACTCGATGCCAAATTCACGTAGACCAGAGGCATAAGCAGCACACCCAGGGTGAGCATTATCAGACAGATTAAGGTGTCATATGCATCAGGATACATCGAGCTTCAGCAAAATCCTTCATATTGATGTCTTCACATGTCACACGGCAGCAAAGGTGGCGTTGCAGCCATTTTGAAATGGGAACACCCCTGTTTTGTGCACTTCCTCAGCAGCGCTTTCTAGTTTAACCTGCTGCTTCTCCCATAGTCACATCTATCAGGAGGAGAGATCATCACTGAAATCAGTGCCAGTCCACTTCTGTGTGCTCCTCTTATCCCCTCCACACACACTGCTGTAGGGCACAGACCCTGCTACAATAACAGCAACAGCTACAACTACAGAAGCTCAGCTTCTCTCTTTCCCATCTACAACATCCAGACAAAATACAGGTTTAATTTATGAAACGACTGATTGGAAGTCCTATTTTGCCTGGAAATTTTAGGTCAGAAAGCATTCTGTGTGCTCTGTGAGGAAAAAAAAAAAAAAAAGCAGCAGCACTTTTTCCAATTGAAACAACTCTCTTAATCTTCCATGGAAACAAGATTTTAGTCAACTCCAGACTTGCAATGTTAATAATAGGTTTCTTTCAACATTTTGAACAGATGAAAAAGATACAGACCACAGTGAGAAACTTTTTAAAATGTGATTGATTCAAGCTGGGGTGAGTGTTAAGCAAACCTCATAGATACCACGCTTGCTTTCTTTGCATACTAACCCCTTACTGCACATAGCTTTCATAACCAAATTCTTTGCCACGTATGAAAGGAAAAATAAAGCTGCACTGTGCTGAGCTGCATCTGCAAATTCCAGTGAGTGACCATTCTCCTTAGCTTTGAAATCTACTTCATATTTCTTACACTTCTACAACATATCAAAATCTCTGTGCATCAGTCAAGACAACTACATTTGTGCCTTCACACTGAGGTGGTTTAAGAGAAAGAACATGGAGGTGATTTTCAATTATCCTCTATTTACCCTTTTCAATAGCCATAATGGAACAGTAAATTGAAAAGTAATATGGGGATTAACAGAATATATTGAATAAACATCGCGAGCTAACTGGATGTTGAAAAATAGAATCATTTTGGTTGGAAATGACCTTTAAGATCATTGAGTCCAACTGTTAATCTAACACTACAAAGTCCACCACTACACCATGTCCCTAAGCGCCACATCTACACATCTTTTAAATACCTCCAGGGGTGATGACTCAACGACTTCCCTGGGCAGGCTGTTCCAATACCTGACAACCCTTTCATTGAAGAAATTTTTCCTAATATCCAATCTAAACCTCCCCTGCCACAACTTGAGGCCATTTCCTCTCGTCCTATCTCCAGCCACCTGACAGAAGAGACCAGCACCCACCTCACTACAACCTCCTTTCAGGCAGTTGTAGAGAGTGATAAGGTCTCCCCTCAGCCTCCTTTTCTCCAGGCTAAACAGCCCCAGTTCCCTCAGCCGCTCCTCATAAGACTTGTGCTCTAGACCCTTCACCAGCTTCGCTCCAGCACCTCAATGTCTTTCCTGTAGTGAGGGGCCCAAAACTGAACACAGGACTCGAGGTGCGGCCTCACCAGTGCCCAGTACAGGGGGACGATCACTTCCCTGCTCCTGCTGGCCACACTATTTCTGATACAGGCCAGGATGCCGTTGGCCTTCTTGGCCACCTGGGCACACTGCCGGCTCATGTTCAGCCGGCTGTCAACCAACACCTCCAGGTCCTTTTCTGCCAGGCAGCTTTCCAACCACTCTTCCCCAAGCCTGTAATGTTGTATGGGGTTGTTGTCACCCAAGTGCAGGACCTGGCACTTGGCCTCATTGAATATGCATTTACAATAATTTGGGTCTGACCATCCAGCCAAATTTTTACTCAGCTAAAATTACACCCGTCCAAGCCACGAGCAGCCAGTTTCTCCAGGAGAATTCTGTGGGAAACGGCATCAAAGACTTTGCTAAGTCCAGGTAAACAACATCCACAGCCTTTCCCTCATCCACTAAGCAGGTCACCTTGTCATAGAGGGTCAGGTTAGTCAAGCAGGACCTGCCCTTCACAAACCCCTGCTGACTGGGCCTGATCACCTGGTTGACCTGCATGTGCTGTGTGATGGCACTCAACATGATCTGCTCCATAACCTTCCCCGGCACTGAGGTCAGACTGACAGGCCTGCAGTTCCCCAGATCCTCCTATGGCCCTTCTTGTAGATGGGTATCACTTTTGCTAACCTCCAGTCAACTGGGACCTCTCTGCTTCGCCAGGACTGCTGATAAATGATGGAAAGTGGCTTGGTAAGCAGTTCCACCAGCTCCCTCAGTACCCTTGGGTGGATCCCATCCAGCCCCATAGACTTCTGTCTGTCTAAGTGGTGTAGCAGGTCGCTAACCATTTCCTCTTGGACTATGGGGGCTTCATTCTGTTCCCTGTCTTCCAGCTCAGCAGCCTGGGTACCCCGAGGACAACTGGTCTCACTGTTAAAGACTGAAGCAAAGATAGCATTAAGTACCTCACCCTTTTCCTCATCCTTTGTCACTATGTTTCCCACCTACATCCAATAAAGAATGGAGATTCTCCTTAGCCCTCCTTTTGTTGTGAATGTATTTATAGAAACTTCTTTTATTGCCTTTTACCACAGTAGCCAAATCAAGTTCTAGTTGGGCTTTAGCCCTTCTAATGTTCTTCTTGCATAACCTCACAACACCCTTATAGTACTCCTGAATTACCTGCCACTTCTCCCAAAGGTCATAAGCTCCATTATTTCCCTGAGTTCCAGTCAGAGTTCTCTGTTCAGCCAGGCCAGTCATTTTGCCCATTGGCTTGTCTTTCAGCCCATGAGGACAGCCTGCTTCCTGTGCCTTTAAGATTTCCTTCTTGAAGAATGTCCAGCCTTCCTGGACTCCTTTGCCCTTCAGGGCTGCCACCCAAGGGACTCTGTCAACCAAGCCCCTAAACAGGTCAAAGTCTGCCCTCCAGAAGTCCAAGGTAGCAAAGAGAAGGCCAACAAATCACTTAAGCAATACTTGCAGTCAGGAGTACCACTCAGTTGACAGGGTAATGTTCTTTAGACGAATCTAACCCTACCTAAAAAACCACCCAATCAAAAAAAACACAACTGAAAACAAGTTTAGGGCTTCAAAGCAGCAGTGCTTGCTGTTGTTACAATCTGTTTATCCATCCACAGTGACCAGGGAGCATTCTCAAGTGATGGTACTGATGTCATCACGCCCATGTGCTATACTGATAAGCTGTTGATGTTAAGTTATGGATTCCTTTGTTACCACAGGACACACTACTTCATAGCATCCAGTATAATGTAAAATAATTACCAAGTACATTTGTACTGTCACACTATGCCAGTCAGCGGTGCAGCTCCTTGCCATGAACAATCTTGCTTTACATTGACAAATAAAAAACACATCTTATTCCTAAGCTGCCTGGAAGTGAATGAAAAAAATATGAATGAAAGTATTAAATTAACCTCCCTCCCCCCCCCCCCCCCCCCTTAAATTGAATCATTAATCACCTTCAGCTTCTGTTCTGGCAGAACAGAAATGGCCATTTGTCACTGAGAACAAAACTGCAAAGACTTTTTACATAGAGTAGAATATCCTACCTGGAATAACTTCAAAAAGGAACTTTCCTGGACTTTCTTCATTGCAGGGATGCTCAATTACTCTGTTGCCAGGCAGAAAGATGGTACCCTAAAGAAAAAATAATAAGAAACATGGGATTAAAACTGCTGCCACGCTTCTGATAGACAAACACTTCTTCTTTTTGGACTGGGGTATACGTGAATTTGTGGTGTTGTGCCTGGGCAGCTGACTTCCAAAGTGAGACTGAGGAGGGATTATCCCAAAAGCCAACATCATAGATCCCCTTAACTGATACATTCAATAATGGCTTTAGGTTTTTTTCATCTCTTGGGTTTTTGATACCATGCAGATTTTTGTACTAAACACGAGTTCTAATTCCACTGTGCTGCAGGGAGAATTCAAGACTAAAAGAAAGGGTTAGTTTGACCCTACTAGTGAAAATTTATGAAGTGCATGTGTGAGGCAGATGAACTTATCAGCTAGTCTTCTTGGCTAAAGCCAAAGGATATGCAGACAGAAGAGTAACCTGAATTTGTGGGGTGCATCACCAGTTCCTCCCCTGTGCCCTCTCGCCATACCATCCCAGGGAGGCAGCACAGAGAAAATATCCCACTTCCATCCACTGGCAGCACCAGCAGACCAGCACACTGCAAAACCACAGCAGGCACAGCAAGAGTCCTATTCAAAGATGCATTTGCTGAAGGCAGATAGATGTCAGATAACCTCTGTGATGGGCACTGAAAGCCTTTATCACAACTTTACTACCTTGAGAAGGCAGATAGGGAATTTTAGCTGTGCGTATTTGTTAACACTGGTTACCAAAAACAATGCCTGCAACTCTCAAAATGTTTCTGGTGTTGTAGTGGAGTGTGGACATTAACTTATTCCCTGCCCACCCCCACCCCCCCCCCCCCTTATCCTCCCCACCTTTGCCTTGCTGTCACATGAGACAGATAGATCACCCCTTTCCTCTGAGAGCTCTTTTTTGATTTTCAGATATTACAGCTCCTCCTACTACCGCTTCCTCCTCAATTAGCAGGCAGTCCTTAATGAAATTATGCTGGGATGGCTGTCCAGGGTTAAGTTTTCAGAGCAGCATCCTAGGAATTGTATTAGGTACGAGCTCTCCATCACTGTTAACGGGAGATAATACCTACTTACCAATATTCTCCAATTACTGCATAACAGAGCCCCTATCTCCAAAGTAAACAAGTTAAATAACTTACATGGCTTAAATATGGAGTATCTCGAGTTGGAAGGGCCCCATAAGGATCATTGAGTCCGACACAGAGCACCATTTTCCATAGCAGCTTCACCAAACACTGCTTCTAAATATCTGTTAGACCCCTCATCTAAACAGCAGTGAAGATACCCTTGTACAGGAAAAACATCAATTCTGATATCCAGTATTTGTTGCTATGGCCTGTAACCTTCATTACGAGCAGAAGCATTTACAATTATTGGGAAGGCAAGACAAGCAGAATGCTATATTCTTCTCGCAAAGGAGACCTTACAAATCAACAGGGAAAAGTCATCTGAAGAAACAGGTAACAAATGTTTCCCAAAATCAGTATTTGTACCAGTTGATGTGAAGACTGAGCTCCACACTGACTTCTCAGTATATTGCTGTCTGCCAGCGGGTACAATGTGTCACGGGGAGCCAAAGACAGGGTGCATAGATACTTTGTCAGATCATACAAAATCACCTCCATTAAACACTATGATATTTTTTACAGAAAACAGATGAAACACAATGGTGTTCTGCTGATGCGGTGTTAGTAGCAAGCACTAGGAGTTGTGGGCAGCTTTCCCCACTCACAGCATACTATAGATGTATTATAAACATTAAGTGCCTTGGTCCAATAACTCTACTACAAGCTATTTTCCTTCGTTCCTGCTACAAGCAGCAACTGTTAATAGTTGTCATACTCCAAAGCCTGCTGTGAAATACCTTATTAGGCAAGAATAGTATCAGAAAGAAAAGATTATATGAACAGGAAAAGATAAGTCACAAACCAGCTCAACTTCTCATAAAACAGCTGGAGAAAAAAACAGCAAATATAAGGAATACATTTTTCTGAGAATTATGGGAGACTAGGAAACATTTTTAACTACATGTATTTTATGTCACATGTAATAGACCATTAAGACTGGTATAATTTTCTTGCCCACTTTAACGTTCAGCTTGAGCTGGTTTTACCTCAAAAAAGGTCCACCCAGCACAGAGGATGAGCAGATCAGAGTCTTCGTGCTGGAGTAAATTTCACTGGTTTGGGAGCTTGTGTCAGTGAATGCACACAGCATACTTAAGCTAATTATACGTCTTGCTATTCAATTAAACAAAAATACAAAACTAAGGAGACCTAGCCTACAGCACCATAAACTAAAATCAATTTACAAGACAGTAGATGAAAACTGCATTCAACTTTGCTGTCAACTCATTAGCAATAGGCATGCTGCAGTCTCATTACAACATGATGCTTTCTGATTCTTTGATGTAAAACCCTTTTAGTGTTTACTTCAGTGAGCTGTCTTAATGACAGATGTTTGAGAACATAAGAACAAAACAGTCATAATATTTATAACCTTAGCGCCTTTATTTCAAAGATGAAACTTATTTCGTCTACTAAAACGTGAAGCCTAAAGTCACACATGACAGCTAAGTTAATACAAAGGGAATCCAGACAGCAACACCATGCAGAACATTGCTGTGGTTTAAAAAGAAAACATGTCCACAAATAGTGATTTTATTTTACTGTCTATTTTCAGAACTCTTATTGGCAACATCAGTGTGCATGAAGTACTTACATACATACATACATTATATATATATATGTTTTATTTTTAAATAAGAAAACAGCTTTGTTTGTGCAACATGCACCTGGACACCCCAGACTAGTGGGGAAAGCCTAAAAGTGATTGCAGCTCTTTCACTTCCCATTCTGTCTGCTTTCACACCCATCTGTCTGCCTTCACCATACAGCAACACTTCCTCTTCACTAAGTTTTGTATCTAGCCTTGGTACAGTTATGTAGATATCTGGAGTGTCCCTTTGCTTAGTTTCTCAGCAGCTGGCAGTGTGTTTCACATGAGCACATCTGCACTGTAACATAACCCCTGCAGCCCTTCAGGTGGCATAGCCCCGGCTGCCAGGTATTCGATATGAGCAGGGGTACCCCAGTCCACGCATCACTGTTGGCCCCCCTTGCTCAGTTGTCTTTCTGGGCAACATCTGGCCCATTCCTACAGCTTAGATAATCCAAAGAGTACGGACTATCAGAGGGTTGCAGAGGTTCAACAAGTTAAAGCTCTGTTTTTCCCCTTGAGTATCTAATTCCAGGGGGAAATAAGAGAAAACCAACTATATAGATACTTAACAAGATAGTAATTTGCACATAAAAGATGGAGGTGATTTCCAGAGGAAATACACGTTTTTACTTGGGTATCAGTGCATGTAAATGTTCCATAATTAGAAAACTGCACATTGCTTCATACCAAACTCTACAAATAATTCAAAACTATTTAAAAAAATCTCAACCTAAGACACAGATTGGACCACATTAATCTTCTGAATTCAAAAAAGAAAGAGAAAAACATGGTGCCAGTAGGGAAGAAGACATACACTCTATAGAAATACAGAAAAAAGGAGAGTGGGAGAAAAATGTGGCCCTGACCCAAGTCCCTCCTCGCTCCCACTGCCATTCTGCTCATGGGCTGTGCCTCCATCAGGTCAGCAGTGTTTTGTAGAGCTCCTGCTGCGGTCAGCCCCAGTTGTTTTTCAATTTCCAATGCTTCTGTCCTTACCAGGGCAGTTCTGCTTCTCTAGCTGAGCAGTGAGGATGACTCACAGGATGCAGAAGTTTGAGTTGCTCAAAAAGTACTGGCCTTTTCCCTAACCAAGTATCAAGCCCACTTTCAAAGGAGCTTCTCGTTCATACGGCTTTTACTACAGTACACTGTTGCTTCAAACCAAAGATCACCTAAACAGAAGAACAACACCAATTTTGTTAAAATTAAAAACCTGTGAAGCCTTTAACTGAATTAAAATTACTGCTTGGTTAATAAAGTGCCTGATAAAATACTGCAGTGCAGCAAGAATGACATAAATCTACTTTGGATTAGACTCACGGCATTACAGTCTTGCGCAAAGAGGTGTTTCATCCCACGCTGGTCCTCCGCAACACTTTCAGCACCATTCAGCAGACGAACTTCACAAGGAAGCATGGAAAGGCGAGAGGATGCCCACCACACAAGCCCTCCACAACAACCAGCTGACAGATGGTATTTCTGTTTTGCACTCTCTGTTACACTGAAGCAAACCTGTGCCACTTTTTCTTTCTTTTTTTCATTACTCTTCCCTAGGTACACTTTCCCCAGCCTTGTTTGAACTTCGTTTCCTGAAGCAGACTGATCATCTGTGTTCAAGAGATACAAAGTTTTCCCCCAAGAAAGCTTATGATACAAGGAATTCCCATGCCTTTAAGATGCTGACTGGCAACTACGAAGACAAAGACATGATTTTCAATACCTCCAGATGTATTTTACTCAAAAAACCACGTAGACACATGAGGAATTTAACTGCTTTCTTGACAAAATAATGTCTTCAGTATTTATTTTAATATAGTTCTCCAACACTTAACTGGCCTGTTTGCTTGCTTGTACTTTGTCCTGCCACCCCTTAAAAAGTTACTTGAGAAGTCCACAGTACCAGCAGTTATATAACATGTTCTTCTTGCCCTTCCAAACTTTAATGATTTATCAAAGCCCATTGAATTCTACTTTGGCTTTCAAGATAAGTGCTGCATTTATGTATCTGTTTTTCTTATTTCATGTGAAACTCTTCCTAGGAATTTTTTTCTGGTACTTTTGTATAGTTTCAGCTAACTTACAGGATCTTTCAGTTAACTTACAGGATCTTCACATAGTTTCTTCCTCTTTGTCTGTTGCTAGAGGTTGGTTAATCAGTTAACCACAACAACACAGAAGCGGCTGTGTTGGTTTGGCAGCAAAGGTTTCCAGGGTTTTATCCTTGCCAGAGTGCAGCCCTGAACAAATGCAACCCAGCTATTCATGCCTCTGCAAGAAGGCTCCCAAATCAGCTGAACTGCATCCCTCAGAAAAAAAAAGTCCTCAGAAATAGTGCTAAGAAGGTCTGCAGCCCGCTATCAACTGCTGGTCCCCACGCCAAGCCCTCTCGCTCCCTGGGTGGTGCCAGGGGTTGGGGTCAGCTCCCTACACCTTGTCTCTGCTGCTCCTTCCTCCTCAGGGAGAGGACTCCTCACTCCTCCCCTGCTCCACCGTGGGGTCCCTCCCATGGGAGATGGTCCTTCATGAACTTCTCTGATGTGAGTCCTTCCCACAGGCTGCAGTTCTTCACGAACTGGTCCAGCGTGCATCCCTTTCACAGCACACAGTCCTTCAGGAGCACTCTGCTCCAGCGTGGGTCCCCCATGGGGTCACAAGTCCTGCCAGAAAACCTGCTCCGGTGTGGGCGCCTCCCTCTATGGGCCCACAGCTCCTGTCAGGAGCCTGCTCCAGTGCAGACTTCCCACGGGGTCACAGCCTCCTTCCGGCATCCACCTGTTCCACCGTGGACCTCCCTGGGCTGCAGGGGGACAGCCTGCCTCACCATGGTCTTCCCCACAGGCTGCAGGGGAATCTCTGCTCTGGCGCCTGGAGCACCTCCTCCTTCCTTCTTCACTGACCTGGGGGTCTGCAGGGCTGTTTCTCTTACATGTTCTCACTCCTCTCTCCGGCTGTAGTTTCTGTGTCCACAGCAACTTTTTTTCCCTTCTTGAATGCGTTATCCCAGAGCCGCTACCACTATTGCCGATTGGCTCAGCCTTGGCCAGCGGCAGGTCCGTCTTGGAGCCGGCTGACATTGGCTTCATGGGACATAGGGGAAGCTTCCAGCAGGTTCTCACAGAAGCCACCCCTGTAACCGCCCTGCCCCCCCCCCCCCCGACTACCAAAACCTTGCCACACAAACCCAATACACTCACATAACTACTGTTTTTGCCTTTAAACTATCACAAAAATAGATTATCTCAAGTCCAAGTGAGCCCTTTATGCTGTCAGGAACCTACAGACATGAGGTGAAGAGGAAAATTTATAGCACAGGCAGAAATCCACTTACACTGAGGTCAGTAATGAAACCTGCACTGTGCTGACAAAAAGCAGTTTGATTGCAGTAACCTCTTAAAAATCCAACTTGATTTCCACCTTACAATGTATTTCCAAGATCCTAGTAAAATCACTTGCTGCAAAAGGGCACAGCAACTCTGAAAGCCAGCCCTTTCATTTACCTACATATGCAGAGATATCTGTATTTCAAACTGGGACCTGGGTGAGTTAACCAGCTGGCTCCAAACCCCAGATCGGTGCTGTGGCAGAGGCTGAGAACTGCCTCGGTTGCCTCTAGCTGGGCAAAGCCCAGCACATCCCACGCACACTTGGCCCTGCAGCACAGTGCAACCCAGCAATGTTCACAGCATGCTGGCTGACATGTCTTGGCTTGCTTTGTCTGGTGCAGCACCTCTGGTTTGCTTTCACCTTCCTGCAGCTCTGGTGTTTGCCATTACTGCATATTGTGAAGGCAAACTTACTTTTAGAGCCTTAGTCTGCAAAAAAAGCATCCTCTGCCAGAGGACAGTGCTTTGCTTCAAATTCACTGGCCTCTCTATCCAATTAAATAACAATGGTCAATTTCAAAACACTTCAGTCATTCCTGTTGCTGTCCTACTTATAATCTATCAAGTAATTTGATGTGATTACTTAGCAACAAATCTATAGATGGGTAGTTAACCACGAACAGGCCTAAAATGTTGTAAATGTGACTCAAGCAGTATAAATGCTCTGACTACTAATCTCCAGTGATATTTTGAAGCTACATAATTGCTGTTCTTCAATTTAAACAGGAAGTATTTTTGTCCAGACATCTCTTCTCCCCCATGTACATCAGGGGTTTTAAATCTTGTTGGTAAACACTATATAAAGAAAATGAGTTTTACTGATTCTACAGAATTGCCACTGTTACATATACGTAATGTCAGGTTTTCCAGATCACATGACAATAGTGGGACAACAATAAAAAACTTAATACAAGCTATAATTATAAGAGAATGAAGGAACCAGATGCTCTCTTATAAAAATTTTTTTATTATAAGAGAATAAGGGGTTGGATTTTTTTATTTTTATTATAAGAGTAGATTTTTATAACACTTAAGCAACCAAAGCTCTGGAAGAAGAACAAATACCACAGGAAGTGGTGCAGTCTTTGTCTTGCAGTTATTGCAGCCATTTACAGTTTTGCAGTATGCACAGGAAGAGAACAAGAAGTGCTACCATATTTGAGGCATCTGGGGGGGGGGGCTATTCAGATTTTAGGCGGTATCTAACATGTCAGGAATGAACACAGAGGAGCACAGAGAAATTACAAAAGAAATAGGGTTGCTTGGATAAAATTCAGTCAACACACAGCATACATTTTTCTGGCATAAATTCCACTGCATTTGACATTTTCTCATCCCACTATTAACACATTACTCCAGTTTGTTTCTGTTGAAGAATGAGAATTGTCATTTAGTTCTCTGAAATTCCGCAGACAGGAGTATAAATGAGATTTTTTTTTTACCTAAGGAAAGGTTCAAACCCACCTCACAGCTTAATTTTCCAAGCAAGAAGTAAATGCACCTCTGTGGTGGTGAATACCATATGTACTGTTTGCTTGGCAATGAGCACCAAAACATTTATTTTGGCATATGAGAGAGAGCTAGCAATTTTAGTAGGATGCAATTACAGATTTTTCTATCTTTCTGTCCTGCCACACATTTCACTTAATGGTTGAGTGCCTCTCTCTGCTTGAGAGAAACTTCTTTCCTCAAGAAGGAAGCAATCTTGGCTTGAGCAGCCACTAGAAAAAAACCTCCCTCTTTTGTTCCACCAGAGAAAGAAAGCTCGTACCAAGTTAAGCTATAACAACGAAAAAAATTAAGTTTGCCTAAAACCAGAGGCTAGATACAGGTATATTGCATGCCTATGGTTTTAATTTCTCTAGTAAGGGTAAGAGACAAGAGTGACCATTTCCTGACCACATCTGCGACAATGTCCGAAATTAAAAGCTTTTTCTCTTCCTGAATTTCTTTTCCAGCACCAACCTCTACCTTACAGTTGAAAGTAACGCTTAACATGCTCTCTTCCGACCTCTAAATTCTGCCCACTATTTTAAAGAGTTTCAGACAGATCTTGAATTAGTACAAAGCAGCTTTCCCTTCTAAAGCAGATTTTCTGTAGTATCTAAAGCTTTAACACCTCTATTTTACCCACCCTCTCCTGGCTTCTCCCTAATGAATGAGCTTATTCAATTATATGCTGCCAGCTTTTGTGAGAAACACTGCTCCTCCTGCAGAGATTTTGCTTTTCTTTCCCAAGTTTGTCATGGGGGGGGGGGGGGGGGGGGGGGGGGGGGGGTACAAGGAGCTGAAGATAGTTAATAGAGGGTGAGCCAATTCATGAGTAACACTTTTGGGAGTTACCTCGGGCATGAAAGCATGGTGTGCATCTGCTCCAACACAAGTACTTCCAGAGGGAGTAATTAGGACTGTGATTCGGGAGAGGGGAGACAGGTATGGTGGGACTGAGTTCAGTTAACAGAATAGGACAGGCCACAGGGTCCAGCGGCCAAGACACATTGTGAGAGCTCTACATTATAAGGTTCCTTCCTGGGGAACCCACTCTGCAATTGCCATGTTGCTTACAGAAAGGAACCCTTGGTATTTTCTGAAGGCAAAGAAAAAGGAGATGTATAAATAAATTTGGATACTGCATTGAGTTTAAGGACTCATGAGAACCAGCTAAACTCGTTATTCGATGCATGGAAGTTTTGATAAAATTAGGCTTTGTAACTATCATTAAATTTTGATCAATAGACAACAATGGGACTGGGCATTACTAAATTACTATAGAAGAGAAAGGCAGCTATGAAAAACCTTACTTCCAGTAGCTCTGGTCAATAGGAAATTTAGCTTATTATTAGATGAAACTGTTTTCCCAAGGAAAAAAGCCAATAAAGCACAAAGCATCAGAACACAGAGGACCAAGTCTTGCTTTACAGATCTCTTTTGCAAAGGGAATTTACTGACTTCTAGTCCTGGGAACATCTAGGCCAAAACAGTGCAATTACTCCCCAAAAGGATGATATTTGGCAGGAGAAAATTTCAAGCATGGCCTCTCCTTTATATACAGAGCTCTCCAGTGACAGTCTTGACAGATCTAGCAACACTGTGAGATAATTTAGCATATATGATTGAGCACATTAAATCAAGTCAGTCATTAAATAATGAACTAAACATTTTTCAAGATAAGATTCAGAGGGAGAAAAAAAGGCCCTAAACCTGAACTTTCTATTCCTTCTTGGTTTCTTTCATTTTGAAAAGGTGGGCAACCAGTGGTCACTGCACACAGTGGCCTTAAAGGGAAAAATACATCTGGATAATTATGGTTGGCTTTCAGAGCAGATTGTCAAGACCTGATGCACTGTAACAGTTAACAGATGAATATAAGCAATAGATATCACAACACTTAAAGGAGTAAATGTCACCCTGGAGCACAGACGACAGAGCAACAAATAACTTGTCTGTTCACCTCCAAACTGGGCCCAGCCTGGGGTCCTGGGCTGGAATGTGGGTGCAGACCCAACACAGAGGAGGTGGAGAAAACCAACACAAGTGATCAGGGTGCTAAAACCCACAACCTCTCTCTCTGATTTTGGCTGATCCGTGGGCCAAAAAGAGCTGAAGCAATTTACGCCAAAGTAACCATGTGCTTCAGTGCAAGGGCTTGCCGTAATTTTCTGAAGATCATCAACAAGGAGTAAAAGAAAAAAGAATAATGCCATGCAAATAATAATCAAATGAAATTAACAATTAAGGTTTCACCATTTCTAAGTCCCAGGAAACCTTGCCAGAGGCCTTTGCAGGGGAGGGAGCTTATTCAGGTGTCTAAGGCAAGTTCACAGGGGACCCTGTCATACCCGCCAGCAGTAACCCTGCAGTAACTTCAGTTTAGCACCAAAAGAAATCTCCTTTTCCTATTGCTTAAATACAGTTACCCTAACACACAAGAGTCAGAAAAACAGCAGTGGCTAAAACCACAGTCAGGTAAATCCCAAGTGGAGGTCAGAGTGCTTTTGACCATCAGAAATAACTTACCATTTTCAAAGTTTCTCATTTAAGATCATTATCCAACCCCACCCTCTTCTTCAGCATTTCTTATTGGCTCGGTTTATGATAACAGTCTTGCTTGTGACAACTTATACTACTCTGCTCTTATAAAGCCTACTAAAAGGACAAAATCAGGCTTTTTAAACTGAAAAAAAAAATCAAACGAGAGAATTTTTAAATATACAAAAACCACCTGTGTTCTCTAGGTCCAGTGTGAACTTGAGAAGAAATAGTAAACAGCTGGAGAGCACAGCCTTGAGAGACTGAAGTCTTCAGTTCTGAAGCACTTCAAATACAGATAAAGTCAAGTATTTATCAGGAATTATTAACATAAAACTGTTCTTGCCTTGAGAAAAGGGATTATTCAAATCAGTTTATTCAGTTTTGTTTTTTTCTTTGTTTTATGACTTCCATGTTGAACTTAAGAAGTAAAACCCTTTCCAAACCCAACACACATAGCTTTTTTCCAGGAGAGCTATATATGGCCAAGCATCCCACCTGAGGACAATTCATTTCCAGGTCAGTATGTAGTAAAGGTTGAAGTTGCTGCAGATTTCCTAGAAATTACACATGAAGTGCAGCTTTTACAGCATAAGAAAAGAAAGGTGGCAGGCGGAGACATGGAAATGGGAATACAATTCCACTGAAGTCGTTTCTTCTTTTCCTGTGCAAATATTCCTGTTGGCTTTTGGCTAGCAAGAATATTCCAGTGGACTTTGCCTGTCCTATGTAAGTTATCATCTTACAGTTTTTTACTGAAGGAAAAAAAACTTTAGTTTCACATGGAAAAATTTTAGACCTTAATGGCAAGGATTATCTTTCTTTTGCCAGTTTTTTTTAATGCTTATATTGCTTGTTGTTTCAAGATCTATACATTGCTTATATTTTGTCTATATAGTAAATGTTTTACGAGCATGGCTTATCAGTGCTACTGCACTACAAATACCACATTGACACAAATTAAATAGCTCATTTGGCTTTCTGGCATCTAATTTAAGATACTCTGCTGGTCCTTATCTAAGGGATTATATTAATTAGCAGTGATCCTATCTCAGGGAGACTGGGTCATGTCTTCTGTGCTATCTGAACAATTAACGCAACTGGAGAACTCTGATTCACTGATTACAAATCACTTCTCAAGCAGTACAATTTGTACACAGTAGATTTTTTCCAGGTTTTACTTCCAGTTCAGTGTATTAGTCTGCTTCTTCCATTCTGTGATATTGTTTCCAATTTAAAACTGGATTTCTCAGATTGTTTCTTACCTTTATAACTAATCTGAATCACACATTTTTATAGCTTTTGCATGAGATCTAGCTGTTTCTTAATCAAAGTATTAGCAATGTGTTGAAAAGTACCCTTAAATATTTTTATTATGCAACCTAAATACTGAGCAGAGAATTTTGGCTGATTAAAAGCTGCCTTAGGAACTGAACTGTTTGATACTTGATGGATGCAAGCATACAAAACACTGACATGGTTTATAAACATACTGAGCTTGCCATGGAAAGCTGATGCCTTTGGCAAGACAAAGGTGTTCTAAAAACCAGACTCTTGAGCAAAATAGATACCTACATAAATATATCTGTGAATTAAAACATTTTCACAATTTGAAGTGGAATTTTGGAGAGACAATATAAATCAAACACTTGTTATTTTCACCCAGGAGTTACTGCACGGTGCTATAGCTGAATTTGCCTTAATACTTTCCTATGTGCTGGGAAGAAGGGAAGGAAGAGCTTTGTAGAATATAGTTCTTGCAGGTTTCACTGTACAAAAAAATAAGTTTTCATTACATTTATGTAAATCTCCTCAGAAAACAATCATTTGATGTGGGTTTTTTTCAAGGACAATGCTTAAATTACTGGCTACGTAAGAAAAAGCACCAGATAGCCCATAATTTAAATAATTACAAAATCAAGGCAGGGTTAAGTGGGAGCTGGTTTAAGTCAAGTACCAATGGATCACAACAGCCCTAAACCTCCAGACCAGTTCAGTTATGCAGAACACATGCACAGTTCAGCAATTTTGCTTGCACAGGTTTGTGTGAAGGTTTTTTTGTGTACATACAGTTTCTCCATATTCCTCACCTTGCACCCTGCATTGAGGGCTCTTTCAAGTTGTGGCAAGTTCGTGAACTGATCTGGATCACAAAATCAACCTAGGATAATGCAAAAAACTACTCAAGGACCATCACAATCAAATCCTCTCAGTGCTAGTTTAATTGACCTATTATTGTTCCCCCTTGGATATCCCTTTCCTACTTAACTCCTTTGACAGCCAGGACAGGAAGGCCAGTTTGCTACTCCAGGAGGGGTTTACAAGGTGCATGATGAAAACCATACAGTCATAGGCTAACACAGGGTGGAAGGGGCTATACTCAAAAGGTCACCATGGAAAAAAAGCCTACTTTTCCAGCCTTTATCTCAGCAGTTTGGCTATAAGGACACTATGGGAGACCATATCCAAAGCTGAAGAAGCTGAACTATATAGCTGCTCACTCCGTATCCAAAAGGCGCCAGAAGGACTGGCTTCTGGACCTTACCAGTGACCACAGGGAGTCTGACCTTTTGAATTAAAGATGTCTTTTAAAAATAGCCAATATTTTTCAAGATTATGCTGTCTCAAAATAGCATTTGCTTCAGTGAGAATAAATAAGACTTTCTTAGTCTGGATTTTTACTCACTTCTCCTAATAACATGGAAGGTATTTTACAACATTCTGTAAAGGTACAGCAAGAACAACTGAATGTACTTGGGTTTCTTACAGCTTCTTATGGGTTTGCATATTTAAGTACCAAACCATCATTTATATGCTTTTCCATAAGACAGAGCGACAAACTTTCTGCAGACCTGTTGGGGGGTTATCTTGCAGAGTGCCAGACAGTCTAGGGTAAAAATGGATTCAGGGTGACTGGAGACCAACATTATTAACCACACTGTAGCAGCTGCTCTGTTCCACAGCATATTAATATAAATAGTTTAGATTCCATGTTGCTATTTTAATAAATTACCAAAATATAAATGACCATGAAGGTCTTCATGGTCTGCAGGAGATACTGCAGTATCCCTTACAAAAGCAGAAGACGAACTGCAATTTATGCAAGAGGAGAAACCAAGACAAAAGTTCACACAGCAGGTGAACAGAAACAAAACTCCAGGTTTTCTGACAAACACACTAATACTCTGGTCACTGAACTGCTCCCTGCTTGGAGTTATTGTTGAAAAAGGGGCCTTTCCTCCAACCAACAAGAAAAAATAGTTCATACCAGTCATCTGCTGTCAACACCCTGGAATCTGCTTTTTTGAAAGTGAGACAGTTCCTGAATTTTTAAGCATCTAAAAAGATGCACATTTCTGTTGCACATTTATTTTCTTCGAAGTGAAAACACAGGGTAAAGATGTCAAATGTGTTAGTCCACCAATCTGCAAGTAAAAATGTTTACTTTGGAGCCTAACCAGAAGCGGCCCCACATTCTGGCATGCTCACAGCTACAGAGCATTCTGACTACAGCTGGAGGATGGGATCATCATGGGAAATCAAGGTACTGATTAGGACACGGCAAGAAAAAGGGAGGGGGTGTCTCAAATTTAGAGTTGCTTGTGAAAATGGTCACATTATTTTGTCTCATAGGACAAAATGTAGTTCAGCCAAAAGAAAAACAGAAAAGCTCCTGAATTCCAATCTCACACTTGAGCTATTGGCTTAAGGCTGCTTCAAAGCCTGTTGTCAAAACAGACAATGAAGGTAATTAATTTTTTTTAAGGATTTAATTTTACAACCTCTGTGCTGCTACCTATGGCTATTACTGCTCATGCCCATTATTTTGCCTACATACCTCACAAACATCTTCATGGCTTTCTCCCTTGCTATTCTACCTCCTTACCTACTGCTTTTACTTTTTCTAACACTTTTCTGCCTTCTACATCCCTTCTACAACATCAGAGAGCTTCAGCCTGGTCATTGCATAACTCAACTAGAAGTTGAGTATTGTTTACTCAGCGAGAAATCTTTTCCACATCCACAGTAAGTGAAGGACAATCAAGGAACTACATAGCAAGCATCCATCTGCTATGTTCCTGGATGGAAAACAAGAGTGGTGATTCAACAAAAAGCCTAGGAAAAAGGATCCTAGCAAATTGTAATCTTCCAAACCACTGCCAATCTGAGGTCCTTAAGCAACACACTTAACTCATCAGCGGTGAAAAACAAGCATAAATTTTCTGCAGACTCTTAGATGATGGCATTTGTCCTTATGCAGATGTTTCAAGACTGACACATTCCACATCTCCTAATTCCCCTCTGAAAACAGGCTGCAGAAAGGAGACTTGGTGAACCCTTCTCCCACTGCTGCAAAAAAACCTCCCAAACTCCCCTAAGCCCTGTCTTACAGGGCTTAATGCACTCAAAGGCTTTCTCTCTCACACACACAGAAGTATAACATCCTAGTACATTTTTGGTTTATTCTGAGAAACATATCACCTTCCATTTAGAAAATCCAGAGGAACTAATTTCCCATTAATCTCATGGCACAACACAAGTTTGGGCATCCTTCGGCTCCTGACAGAACACTGGGTCCCTGTGGCTTTGAACAAAAAGCCCATCCTCATAGTTGAGCTGCACGAAAGCCACATTTAAGATTTAATGGCCGCCTTCACCAGTTTGCTGCAATTCTAATTAAAATAGCAGGGTTGCTCCACTTAGAAGCATTTGCTAAATGATATCTCAGAGTGCCTGAGATAAGGGAAGCCTCAGCAAAGGCAAGTGACAGCACTGATTTGACTTTTTCTGTTAAATAAAAACCAGTTCATTACAATCTTTAACAGGTGGCAGGTTTGGCAGCTCTACTGTGTATAGGCTCTAGACAGATTCATCATGCCTTTCATTTTAAAACATTTATGTGAAGGCACTTGCTGAGATAAATTATCTTGTTCACAGAAGCATCCTGTTCAAGGCTGCCTTTTTAACTGTTACACCAATCAAATTAATGTTGTAAAAATGTTAGCATCAATTTTGACAATCAGCATCTCATATTTATAGCTTTGGGGCTCTCTTCATTAGTCTCCTATTCCAATTCTGGTAATTTTTACTTTTAAAATCTACAATCACCACAGAAATACCGAACACAAACTGGTTAACTCATTTAATGTAGCTGGACAGATACCCCAAGTGAAGTAGTTGCAAGTGAACTGCTTCTGAACGTGCCTCATTAGCAATCCAAGAAGAGACATCTAGACTCACAGGCAGGTTTTGGAGTTGGATGGGGGGTCGATATGAAATGCTGCTTTTATGGAAAAGCAAGATTTCAGCCATTCCAAGGCCTGTCAATGAACAGCTGTCCTGGGAAACATCTGTCTAAAGGAAAAGGGATTATGCTGCTATCTTTCCCATTTTTACTCAGAAACTCAGTTCTTTGTGTATGCACCCGCATGCACAAAAGGCAGGCACAATTCCCACCTTTTCCAATGAGCACCCAAAGGAGAGGTCACTCCTGTGGGTCAGGGGAGACTGGGTGCACATAACCCCTAGGAACAATAAAGGGGTTAAAAATTCCCACTGCAGAGGAAAAACACCAGGGCCCCACATCTCAGATCCCATCCATCCGGCTAGGAACCTTTCAGAAATGCTTGCTATTTAGCCTGACAAACATTTATGTATACTACAAAAAACTAGTCCAACCGAGAGCGCCACTGAGTGATAGCCTAAATCTAAAAGACCTAAGTCTTCAGTTCAAACTCATTTTCTGCCTGTGTCAGCAAAGATATCTGAAGAGAGGCTTGGAGCTATGCACAATGAAGCAAGTTATCATCATCATTTCTACTGCAACAATCCATTGTCAGAGCCCTAGTCAAGAAGTGGGACCCCGTGGAATATACTTAACACAAACAGAACAAAAAAGCTCTCCAGCCTGAGAGCTCCCTTGAATTACAAGATGATAAACAGTATAGTCCCTCAAACACAAACAGTGGCAAGTTCACTAGAAGCAACAGTATCCATCTATTTTTAGCAGGGTTTGTGTTAAGGAACAAAAGGCTATTTTCCACAACTCTGAACTAGAAATCCCCATCTCTAAACCACCTCCTTTCCCTCTCATAAGAGGGGTTTGTATCAATGACTGCTCCAGGGAAACTTTTCTTTCTTTCTTTCTTCTTCTTCTTTTTCCCCTCTAAAGCAGAGAAGATGAACTGATGAGATATTGTTCCACTCTAGGGGATTGAGTAGATTTTCACGTTGAAACACAAATTTGTACTACAATTTAATGACCTCCTTCCTGAGTATAAGATAAAGGCTTGTGTTCCCATTTACGCAAAGACTAAAAAAGCTTTGAGTGCTGAGAAGAATTTAGGATAAAGAAAATTATTTTTGAACACAAATGGCTTTATCATCTAGGAAAACTAAAGCAAGTACCAAAGCCTGCAAATGCTCCTGTCTGATATTCGGTACACAGTCCTTGAACACATTATAGACACTCTCAGGATTTTGGGGCTTCTGTCACTTATTAATATCATGCTAGTATCCAGAGACTTGCAGTCTGTCCTGGTCCCTGCTGTCCTGTGCAACGTCTTTGCAACAAACAGACATTGAAAGGTAAGACAACAGATGTCGGAGCAATAGCCACCAAGCCTTTTTTGGCATTTAAACTTTTAAAAACTATTAACTACCCTTTTCTCACCCATCCAGTATCAAGTCCTGAGCTTGCTGTTCTTAAAGGAAAAGGATGAGTTCTAAAAATGAACTGTCCTCATTTCCACAGGGGGAAAAGGATCCATCTGATAAACCTGAGCTGAATAAAGGCACTGCTGTGGACCTGCTGTATTGAAGTTTCTTACACTAATCAGTACAGCACCATCTCGGTTTCTTCTCCGCTGTGTTCTATGTAGTAGTTACAAACTTCAGCTTTTTTAAGAGCAAAAAGCGTTTTTATGTGCCTCATTGCTGATAGAGTTAAACAACTTGTTTAAAGGCACTCCATCAAGACTCCTCTCAACACACTTTTACACTGTCCAGTCTAGTCTGGAGAAAAGGCGGCTGAGGGGAGACCTTATCTCTCTCTATGACTACCTGAAAGGAGGTTGTAGTGAGGTGGGTGCTGGTCTCTTCTATCAAGTAACTAATGATAGGACGAGAGGAAATGGCCTTAAGTTGCACCAGGGTGGGTTTAGATTGGATACTAGGAAAAATTTATTTACTGAAAGGGTTGTCAGGCATGGAACAGGCTGCCCTGGAAAGTGGTGGTGTCACCACCCCTGGAGGTATTCAAAAAATGTGTAGACAAGGCACTTCAGGACATGGTTTAGTGGGCATGGTAGTGTTGCATTGACAGTTGGACTTGATGATCTTAAAGGTCTTTTTCAACCTAAATGATTCTATGATTGTCTTTTAACAACCTTGGAATGATTCTTGATGGAGTCTAATATCAACAACTCCACGAAAACCATTGGTTTGAACCAGGCTGAACCAGGGTTCAACCATTAAAAACAAGAAAAGCCCACCACCACCCAACACCACTGGGTTAGTCCACACAGTGTTGGTGCCAAATCCAGGAGCAGCACCATGGGCTCACTTTCCAGCCGTAGCTCAGAACCCCAGCAATTGTGAGGTCTGAGACAAGGCTACACTAAAAAATTTGCAAAGGTGCTCTGAATTATTTTGTTCCCTGCAGTCAGTTATTACATGTTTTGCTACCAAAATTTTGCCTTCCCAGGATGTATTCTGCATTGTTCTTTTGCATTGCAAACAAGGTGGCCCTTTGCTGCAGTGATGAAAATGGGAAAGACTGCCAATTTAACAAGACTATTCTGCCCTCATCTCATAGGCTTCTATCAAGCCACGCATGGCTGGGCTCTGGGTATTTCACTTGGACGAGACCAGCACCTGCAGCAAGTGTTGCCCTTGCAGATTTGGCCCCAAAAGGCAGGAGGAGCTTCTTTTCCCACATCACTGACTGTCCGAGTTGGAAAGGGAATGATAGCAGCTCCAGAAAGCCAGTCACTTACAGAAATATTTTCAGACTGCCAACTGAAGAGTAAAGAGGATTTCAAGAATGCAGTTGGAGGTCATTCAGTTTTTATCTACTACACAAGCCACTCCACTTGGCAGAGAACTAAGAAAGCCTCTTTCCCTAGCAACAAGTCATGTTGTACATGCTGCTTATTCATCTGCAAATACGGCTTTTATCCCAGCCGTAATGGACTTAGAGAAGGCTATTCTTAACCACTAATAGGCTAAAAGAACTCAATTATTTTCATTTAAATACTAACGAGGCTCTCTTGTGAGCTATTAATTTTGTTATTTCAGGAGCCATGTGGCACTTGTACCACATCCAAGTAAATAAAAGGAAGGGAGAAAAAAGTCATCATGACGGGCCCTTTTAATGGACACGGACCTCCTACAGTGCTAAAATTCCCTTTAAACAGGAAAAGAGAAAGATCATCAAAAAGCCCATCCCAGTACATAGAGCAGTGTGCAGGGGTCAAGCTGTAGACAAAAAAAAACACCAAACAACTATCGCATAACTGCTTATCATCCCTAATTGTTTCAGAATTTTTACAGCAACATTTCAGCATTTAGACCAGGTGTGGGATGGAAAACACTTGAGTGCTGGTTTTCTCAGGCCACTCGATATTGACCTGATATCATGATTAGTCTAATGCACAACAGCTCCTATCTGACAAGATCAAGAGATTACACAAGATTATGACAAACAGGACCACTGTTATCAGCTTGCCACCTTCACTTTGGGGAATGAGTCATTGTGAAGGCTATGCACTGTATCTTCCTCTGTGGCCACCCAAGACTGACTACCACAAGCCTCTAATCACACTTAAAAACTTAAAACACATAAGGGGGTTGCTAACCACTGAAAAGTTATTTCTGGTGTTCAAAAGCAAGGTGGAAGACAGCCTGTATCTTGTGCAGGGAAGAAAACCCTATTATTTTATCAACATCTGTGCACTTTCTGTATTCTGTTATTATCCCTTCTACCTAAAAAATACTTTTAATGCTTCCTGGCTAAGTCAGGTACTGATGATAAGGGCTCTGCTGCTTCTGAAGTTTCTTAATACTTTACTGGAACCATGATGCAAAAAAAATACAGGGGGAAAAAAAAAGTAAAGAGAAAATTAAGACACCATTATTGAGTGCTGCACTTCATGCTGTTGCCATCAAAATATAATCTCCATTTCCCAAGTCACTGCTATTTGATTTGCACCTCTCTAACTCCATCTGGCTGCTCCTCATAAAGTGCTAGCCAAGCACACAACACAAAGAGTGCCTCTAGGTCCCTTCTCTCTCTGCCACCATGACAAAATGGCTATCTATACCTAATTTAGTCTCCTGCTAGCTCAGTCATGACACCCGAAATCCTTCAGCCACTATTATTTTTTTCCCCATGGCTGTTTACAACCAGTAGATGCAAGGATGCCTGCACAGGCAAGAGAACAGAGGTGATGGCCAGAGGTAGCAATGCACCACCATTCAATCTCACTTCAGCTGCTTCACAGCTTCCTGGGCACCTATTTCCACCATTTCTGCTTCATCTCATTTCCACTCCCATTAATTTTCCAGCAAAAAAAACAATAATAAAATCCTTTGCAAAAGCTGTTTTATTTCTCCAAACCAGACCACCCAAAGTTCACTTCCTAGTGCTACCTGTAATACAACATTTTTGTTTGAAATGGCTGTTATTTTCTGCTCACTTCCTCCTTGCCATTTAACATCTGCAACACGTCAATCAATGACAAACATTAGACATGGCACAGGCTTTGTCTCATTCCTTGTAATCAGACAAACATATCCATAATCAAGCTTCTCACTAGGTATCCACAATTTATGAAACAGCTATCGCATATGTGTAAGGCAACATGTATTCAAAATAAAAGACTCTATTACAATATTTTAGCTATGTATCCAACAGAAGATGTGAACTCCTTATGATTGGAGAGTAACTCACAACAACCACCCCCAAATAAACTTTTCTTTACTAAGAAACACAGCATTCAAGAGCAACACCTTAAACACAAAAAGCTAACCACAAGATGAACTATCCATCTAAGTAATAAGGCTCAAGCTCCATAACGTTTCATGGAGATTAATGACCAGCTGAAGGAGTTGATAACCAGAAGCAGACAGGTGAATTCTCTAGGAAACACTGCATGAGGCCAAGCTTGTTACCCATAGAGGAATGGAGGAATTATAAAAGAGACCAATTTCTACCCACTGCCTGTCCTTAATAATAACTTCAGAGTCCAAGGCCTATACTTTCACCATTTTCAGAAATTTGCATTTTATTAAGAAAATAGTAAAAAGCAAATTCAAGTGTCTGAAACACTCTCCTCCAAACGCAAACTGTTGCTGAAACCCAAGTTTTTCTGTCTGCTAGCCAACATGGCAGGCAGCTCAGCAGACACTGAATACTTCAGTTTCACAGAGCCTTGCTAACATACATAAATTTCCATATGGTCATGTTCTTCCTTCAAACGAAGAAATTTTTTCATCATTAATGCCTTATTGATGTATTTTAATTACCCACTGCAGTGTCAGGGCTGAGATGATAAAGCAGCAAACTGTAGCTTTAAGCATTCAACTCGTCCCCAAAAGGAGCCTCATTTTTCATATAGTCAGTGCATCAAACTGAGCACTGAAAACTCATCAATCATGCCTCCACAAGTTTCTCTCAAGTTTTATTTGCACATTCAGGTAAGTAATTTTAAGTAAGCAAAAGGCAACCTGACTCCCAATCTAAATGCATAGGCTACTGACTCAAAGTCTTTCACAACTCAGTGTAAACATAGTAAGAAATTAGTAATGGCTGGTGAGAAAACATCAGCTTCGGGTGTGCAGTAGAAATGGAAGCAAAATCAAAACTGTGTTATAAAACAGAAGTTACCTGCTGAAATTTCTCTGGCAACACCAGTAGTCACCCCTTAGTCTGCAGACTGTGAGTAATGGCTGAAAACTATTCTTATCTCAGACTACCTCACCAAAAGTTATCTGACCTCCTGGACAACTGCCCACACTGCCTCCACACAGGGCAGCTGGTCGTGCAGAAGAATGCTCCCCTTGCTTTTAAGACTTTCTTCCCATCACCTCTACGTTATCTTAGGCATCCCACCATGAGCCTCATCACCACAATCAAGGACATCCCTTCTACTCCAGCAAGCTCTATTTTATACTGCAGATGACGGTGACAGTCATCTCTAATTTATTGGGACTGTTATTCTCTTGATCCAAAACTGTTGGGAGCTGTCACCCCTGCTCACTCGCCTTCTGTGTTTTAATAATATGGGACAGGGGAGACACTTCTGGAGAACTCATGCAAGAGTTAGTAAAAAAGCCCTGTGGTTTATGGTTTGATTAAATGATTCTGTAGAATTCAATAGGGGATGATACACTCCTTGCAGAAATGTTTGGAGGTCATTAAACATTTTAGTATTTCAGAGAAACCTCCAGTATAAAACAACAGTGAAATTTCTGTTCAGCCCTTTTCATTTTAAGTGATACGCATTTCCATAAAGATTATGAAGAATTTGAAGGTTGGAATAAACAGTTAATACATTTGAATGTTAATCTCAATTGGTTCTCTCTTCAAGTAGAAACTGGCCCTCAGTTTCACAATCTGATAAAATAGAGCAGTAGCAGTATCTGCCTACAGAAAAAGAGTGAACAAACCTGTGATTAGAAGTGCTAAGTGCAACACAGTATTGTTTAAAAATCCCTTGTAGTTATCTTAAAAACCTATTAAAAAATCCAATAGTGAGGAAAAACCCCAATACATTAACCTCTTAACAGTGCCTGACTGTAAACTTGCTCCTTGAAAGACACTAGCATCCTGCAAGAGTGTATAAACAAACATATCCTTGTGGTCTATTTTACAATGGAGCAAGAGCAATACAATGGAGCAATAGAGCAAGAAAGCATGGAGGTCCTTCTTTACATCTGGTATTTACATTAAATTAACAAGTAATAAGGCTCATCAGCAGGAAATACTCATACAGCGAACAGCAAAATGACTCGGTTAAGATATGAAGTATCTTTAAAAGATTTATATTTTAATGCAAGACACAAGAAAAACAAGAAGTGGGTAGGTTCCTGCACGAAACATCTTAACATCCCAAAGCCATGTCCCTTTTACTTTAGGATCACATGAAAGACATCTTTGCACAATGCTAATTATTCTCTGTACTTGCCTAGCTGGGACGATCTACAGGAAGTAAACATCCACCAGCCTCTAATATCACAATGCTACTAACTATAAAAGCACGAACATGAGAAGAGGCCCACTTTAATTTATGACCTAAGGTAGGACTAGAAGAATGCATATTTCCAGAGATGATTGGATGCATTTGGCAAAGAAAGAGATTTGGCAGTACTCCATCACATACATGCAATTCTTCCCTGCCCATTCATTTTATGTGACACTGGGAGAGTCAGTCATCGACCAATAAACTTAGCAAGCAAAACCAGAGCAGATGGAGAGAAGCTGTATGGGCCCCACGTGATGCTAGGTGACAGCATTAATCCCAGTATTATTATGCAGTTCCTACAGATGTCATCTCTTAGGAAAACACTTAACATAATTGCCCATATGCAAACACTTGATAACACATACTGTACCACCAACTCTGTACAAGTCATGGACAGTGATGCAAGGTGCAATGTATTTTACCATTACATTCCGTAGTAATAATGCACATCCAGTCTCATGGGAAGTTTTAAAAAGTCCTTTCTTTCTTACTTCCCCACAGCTGAAGGTACAGGGCCCTTACTCATTTTTTCAAGACAGAGCAGCTACTGTCTCTTTTAAGAGACTAGAAATTACAACATTACAGTAAGTTTTCTTTTCAGTTTACCCCACACAAAACTTATGGTTCCCTCCTGCAGGTAAGTGAAATAAGCAACGCAGATCAAAGAAACTAGCATCATACAGAAAAATTTTCTAGTGTAGAGCTATGAAATTTCAAATGCAGATTTCTGCCAGCTGTGCTTACATTCAATTTACTGTTAATTTAGAGATAAAACAAAAGCCATTTTACTCATCCTTAAAATGATTACAACTCTTCTCATAGGTGACTGGCACAGAACTGTCACTACCAGCAGCCATACTACAGTTTTCAGATACCACGCTGTGGAAGAGGGTATTATCCCGAAGCACTAGCTCACCCCACTTGTAATTCCCTAGCTCTGGCACGCTTTCACCAACCCATTATGAACCCACTGAAGGCAACATCAAGACATCTATGCAATTCAACGAAGCACATCCAAACTCTGAACTCATTCAGATCTGCATGTTCTTAAGCAAGTTTAAAAAGTCTGTTTCCACCATGGCGATCCTGGATAATAAGAGCCAGGCTGCAACAGTTGCCGTTTTCATGGAGCCTTTATATGACACACTGCCCCCATTCTCTGCAGCCACAGGGAGCCCAACCCTCTTTGTCCCTTACAAAATATACTCCATGGGTTTAAAAGAACACTTTTCTTTCAGGAACCTAACTCCATAGTTTCACTAAGTTCTTTCAGGTGAACAGAAAATCTCATTCCTCTGCTCATTTTCACAGGATTGGTTGGGTTGCTTGTGCATGCAAGCGCTGAATGCATGAAACTTTTCATTCCTTCTTCTAAAAGGCAGGCCTTGGGCAGACAACAACAAAAAATGTAATTCCTGGAACTCACTGTAAAATGCTGCAGAAAAAAAAATAAATGGGATATTTATTTGTCTATCTTGCTGATGACAGAGCCTAGCATTTGCAATTGCTCCTGCAATGACAAACTCAACCTAGGTTAAAAATCAGTGTCTCACCTATTATAACACTAGTGACTTAATTTTTTTTTTTCTATGTATGCACCTGGCAGTTTTGAAAAGGTCTTACCTTAATTAAGATACTCCTAGCATGCCACTTCAGGTCCCTGACAGAGTCTGTGGCTTTGTCTTAGACAAAAATCTGTGTCACATGCAGTGCACAAAATGTGCATCCTGTTGTGGACTTAATCCACAGATGCAACTAAATTAATGATCATCAATACCATTTGATTCCTTTTCAATATGCTACAAGCCCCTCACAAAATGAGGTCTGTATATTTTCATAATACTAACCACAATTGAATCTTCTTTTCAAATCCTATTAAAAGTATTATCTCTACGCACTTTCACTCACATTTTGCAACGTTTCCAAGTTAAAAAGTGTTTATTAAATTATCCATACGCTAACTGTGGATAATTGACAATATCTGAAAACCACAAACCTAGGCTTTTCCTTTTTGGATACTAAATTTCTCCCCACAGAAAATTGCACAAGGCTTCACTTTGCAAGCCACATAATAGGTAACACTTTCTGAAATTACAGCTCAGAAACTCTCTCTGTTCATTTGGATACCTGTCACGCCAGGTAGAGCAGATGATAATTTAAGGATGAACATTTGCCCAGATCTACACCCTTAGGCTTCCTGCCCTTCTCTCCCCCAAGACACCAGCCTCAGCCTTTGTTCTTTCCAAACATTCCCAATACCCTCCCACCGCCAAGCTTTTTTTAGCATTTTGTCCTTCCACTCCACTTAACCAACACAAGGGTGGGGAGAACGTGGAAGGACAGTGTAACACTATGTCAGAACACAACCGCACCCTGAGCATGCTTTGTATCAGAGTGCAAGATGCAAAATGGGACTTGTCACCAGAGCTGACAAAGGCATTCAAGTTTCTGCCACTCAGGACAAACACAGGCATACACAGAGCACAACTCTCCTCATACTCACCTGAATCAGCATTCTTCCAGTGGTTATTCCTCGTTCATTACCAAGCTAGTTCTGAAGGAGGTATGCACACTTGAGTAACAACTAATTGCTTTGAAGAGAGAAAGGAGAAATGCCCAGGCCTGAACACTGGTCACTACAGACTTCTTGAACACACCAAGATCAGTACAATACCTGTACCACCAGCAGTTAGATGAAGCGTAGCCCACAGTATGCTTTTAAACTGTCCTAGGGGACACAGATGCTGTCCAAGAATCCAATCATTAAAAGAAACTGTGCAACAGCTGCATTGCACTACTCACCCAACTCAGGGCAAGAAGATTGCCAGGACACAGCTGAAGAAAGTTACTGTCTAAATAATTATCCCCAGCAAGGCGAGTAACTTACACCTGACTTCCTGATTCACAACTAATTGTTGTCTCCTGCACCCAAAGCTGCTTCTCCTAGGTGTCAGCAAACTGTCTCCCTGCACCTTTGCTGGTACGCAGAAAAAGCTGTAGTGATCTATTCTGACATTCCTCCCATTCTTACTTGTGTTTCCACACCACTTAAACCAAACTGATACCCTTCCTATGACTGTGTTTTTCAGAAAAGCACTTGCAGAAATCCAGACTAAAACAGCCATAACTGACACTCTGCCTGGCACATACTGCTGCTCAGGATCTCATCTCAACCATTACAGAATCTGGTTTTTCATCCCTCCAGCTGTAACTACTATCACCCAGCATAATAATAATAAAAAAAAGTCTTTTCAGATCTTACTCCATTTTCATGCCAATGAAAACTTGCACAGGCATCCATTTCAGTGCCACCTTCTAAATTTAGGAGTCCCAGGAAATGCTGCAAGTGCCCTTTCTTGGCAGGTAACAACAAGGTCTATTCCGAACCATTTATGCCAGTCAGGAGTCTAGAGTAATCATTATTGTGTATCAGTCTATTACCAACCTTAGTGGGTTTTATTGGTTTGGGGTTTCAGGTTTTTTTGGTTGTTGTTTTGTTTTGTGGGTTTTTTTGTTTTGTTTTAAATAAAGTAGAAAGACAGGATCTGCTTTTATAACAGGATTTAAGGTATTTCTCAATAATGCTACTTTCACTGTTACAGCCTAAATAGTCTTAAACCAAAAAGACAGCAAAAAGAAAAAAGTCACAATGACCACCACAAATAAAAAAAAATTAGCTGTTTTAGCAGATATGGAGTAAGGTATTTATATAGGTTTGGAAAATTTGTGTAATAAAGTTTAAGTAAAATGAAACTGTACCTAGAGTCATTAAACTGATAGAACATCTGTTGTGTCTCAGAAAAAAAAGTAAATTTAACTCCCAAACTGCTACAATATTCATAAGCCCCCAGCTGACACCTCTACTCAGAAACATACAGCTACTGGGTCATTGCAATAGCAAAGGTACAGGTTGCTTTTACATGTTTGACTTCAGGTTCATACCCTTGTCAGCACCTGCTTCTTTCTATTGTGTGCAGCCAATGCTTTTCACAGTACTTAACAAGTGCTATGCCAGTCAAGCTGGATACAAAACCTAAAATATTTTCTACTTCTACCTGAAAACGCTGAGATACTTCTGATCTAGTAAGGCACTTATCAAATGGAATGTAGCCTCTGCTTGTTAAGATAATGGTGATGTTACCACCCATTACACCAGTCCTACTTCTTTTTTTTCCCCTCCGTGCTGTGAAAGAACTAGGTGCACTGATACCCAATGCTACAACAGTCATTAAGGGATGCTAGACCGTGCACATTTTCACCCCCAACAAGAACAAGTGTGAGGCACATATACATGGTCTGCATGTGTGTACCCACCCAAAACTCTCACTGCTTAGTCTTTCCCTTTGCTTTTAGGCAAACCAGCAAGGCCAAAGCCCAAAGCTTCCCTCTTACCTGTCTGGTTCCCAGAGCCTCTAGTCTAAAACTATTTCTAATCTTTTTACCAGGCTCTACACATAAAATGGCTTGTCCCAGAAATTTTGGTTTTCTTAGAAAAACCTCATTGAAAAATATAGGGTTAATTTGGAAAGTAACGTGAACTAGGAGCTTCAAAGCATCATGCAGGATCGCTTACACTTCAGATAGGAAGACAAAAGACTCATCTCCAACACTCCTCCATTAAAATACTATCTTCGGCATTTTCTTTTCAGTCCTTAACGTGTGATCTTCTCTTAGAGAAGCACAGCTTCTTGCCTCCTCCCCAGCTCAACTCCACCACTGCCCAAAATTTAGCCAGACCCACAGCCAGTCTGAGCTCAGCAACCCTTCCCAAACCCCTCCTTCCCCCTCTCCTCCACATATTGCCCTGAAGAGGGCAGGCGATAATGGCATTCCCTGCTCCTGGTGACACTGCTACTACTTGAGAGATAGGCACCAGCCGTGCCCATAAGAAAAATTTATGTGGGCTTTCCAAAATTTCACACAGATAATTGTATCCCTTAGTAAATCTCTTCCTGAAATGAGTTAGGTAGAGCAAACCCTACCTTACTGCAACATCATCTTTTGGGTGAAGTAAGAAGGCCTTTTCCCAGTACTTATTCTTGCAGACATCTCTTTCTGTCCCCTGGCCATTGCATCTCTCAAAGCAGATGATAATAGTTTCCTCTCCAGAGGGACTCTCTACCACCTCACTCCTGCTGGGCACAGAGTGGCCGAATTGTCAGCTGTCTGTGTAAGCAGTTAATAGAGAAATCTGTCATTCAACCTTCTCGCTGACTACACATGCATTAATGAACTCCACAAAGTGCAGCAATTCTTTTCTGGACAGTATATATTATTCACAGCCACCCTACATAAAAAGCCTTTATGCTCTTCCTGAATGTTTGCAGCACACTGGGGACCTGCAGGACACAGCTCACAGGATAATGGGGGGCGGGGTTGCGTTTAGCTGGATTCATTCTTCAGCAGCCATTTGTCCCATTGCCGGCATTACCACCAATGTGAGAGAAGCCTATGTATTGTTGTAACATCTCAGAAATGCCTTGGCATTTTACTGTCTGGTTTAACATTATTATTCTATTGTCAAACATTAATTTAAAAGTGCCTACACACTGAGACTTAGACAGCATTCTGTAAAAAAGCCCTTTTGTCCCTGTATCGTCCACAGAGCATACCTTCATGAGCTCTGCTGTAAGCTGCCTAAGGTTTTAAAAACAATAGTGGCTGAAGTCTTTTATGAGAAAGCACTACAAGCCAAACACTGAAGCTAATGCCATTTGCAGATGCACACCGTGTCTCACAAGCTGAGCCAAGCAGAATAATAGAGCAAATAATTATCCTCTGAAGAAAACTGAGAGAATGTGAAGAATGGTGGTTAATAGATTAATTAAAGTCTTACCAGCTCTTTAGGTCTGGCAGTCCAGCTCTTCCTCCCCACACCTGCTGTAAAACCTTGGTCCTGTTCTCTAACCGCTCATTTAACATGCTCTTCCCTCAATCTTAGGTTACATTCTTTGAGCCTACACAACACAACTAAATTTTCTCATACAGACCCTTCTGACCACTTCACCCTCCCTCCCAAGGTCAAATGCTTACATTCATTGCCAAACTCCTACAGCACCACATTCAAGCCCATTATCTGCAAAAGACTGCACAGCTCTGCATGCATATATTTAACATCTCTCCAAAATTCCCCCTGCTTGCACCCTCTCAATGCTGCCAGCTCAAATTACACTCCTCAAGCTACAAATGTCAACTGGACTATTTCACATTTGAGCTACTAGATCCACAAAGCACTTTCTCACTGGGATCCCAGTATTGGGCAGCATCCATCTCTTCTTGTCTCTCTACCAGTACTACCATTCCAGGAGCAAAGAGATGGCAGGACAGGGGTGATGGAAATCTATCATCCATGCCCTGCAGATGGCCTCAGTCCTGACACATGGATGCTGCTAGAGGAAGCCAAGTGTGAACAGTGCTTAAGCCTTTCACCCTTGCCTGTCCTCTCCTGCTTCCCCAGCTCTGCTCCTCTCCCAAAGCCCAGCACAGTGGGACAGGGAGGGAGAAGAGCAGGAGCACACTGTGGACTTTTACAGTGGAGAAAACAATATAAATTAAAACCAAACTAAAAAATAGACACTTTCTGGCAGACTCCATCCCAGTCAAGTACACAAGCTTGCTCTTCTCTTCAATGGTAACACTTTCTTTTGGATAATAGGGTAACATGAAAGCTTATGAAGGAATACCTGCTGAGGTACTCAGGTGAACTCAAGCCTTTCAAAGAAAGAGAAGAGGGTCTGGAAAACATCCTGCATTTCTAGGGTCCTGTAGCATATTGGAGACATG
Source organism: Astur gentilis (assembly GCF_929443795.1). Classification (NCBI taxonomy): domain Eukaryota; kingdom Metazoa; phylum Chordata; class Aves; order Accipitriformes; family Accipitridae; genus Astur; species Astur gentilis. Next base: position 26,372,247 of record NC_064891.1, read on the forward strand.
CAACTGTTGATCACCGCACTGGATGCAATTCATATGGCTGCCATTACACAGAACATCACACAACTGAACTACCATGCACTGCTTTTGAGAGCTGTACAAAAGGTCTGATACTTCAACATATTCAGGAAGGAAAATATTTATGAAATATTGGAATATTTGGGGAAATATTTTTTTTTTTTGTAAATACAGTGAATATGCATCATTTGACTAATGGAACTCCTTTAACTTCTGAAACCTGGTGCCTTTTAACTGGTACTGCTGGTTCTGTAACAGAGACCCCATGTTACCCAGAAATATGCAGAGGCAGCAAATTGAGCAGGACCCCTGGCAATGGAAAAGACATTGAGACACATCTGTAGTACAGACTCCACATGCAACACTGCTTTAGTTAGGACAACATTGCTCTAACGATTCAAAGAACAACAGCTCACCTATACAGCTATTCTGAACATTACGTCAGTATTTTCAGCAGGACACAAATAACCATTAGAAGTCCCAGTGCTGTCATCTGGGATACCAAGAAAAGCAGCAACAATTTAACCGAGCAGACCTTCCTTCTGTTTAATTAAACATTTCATTAGAAATACTACTGTATTTATATATGAGTCATCATGTAAAGAAAGTGCAAGAATACAGCTGTTTCGTGAATGCAAGCCAAGAATGGGTATCTTGGTTTTACTTTGTGTTTTCTTGTGTCAGCTTAATAGCTTAATTAGCTTTACTCATAATGTTAAATACTCTCAGATTTAGACATTAAATCAGCCTTTTGTGCATTCAGAGCAGTAGATGTGTTTTCTTCAATCAGTTAATTGGATACTTCTTTCCAGGGTAGCAAAGGGACACCAAAACAATCCCTGTGTTTACGAGACTAGCTATTACACTAAAGAGGTTAAAACAAATGCCATCACGCACACTTGTTTTTAAAATTGGATGTAATCTGTTTCTTGCAATCACAAACACATCCACAGGCCTTGTGAGAAACATCACGTGAAACCACGGGGTTTAATGCATTGGTCCTAAAATCCTGATTTCACACTTGACTAAAGGCTGTATTTTCATGCTCAAAAGTCACAAGTGCCTTCGAAAATGTAAAGCTCCTGCTTGCACAGGAGGATGGAGAAGGACTGGGCCTTCTCTTTCCTGTGAAGACTGTTCCACAGCCAACAAGAGCCAATGATAGCACTGATGTTTGTTAGACTTAGCCATTTTATTGGAACGAGTGCTTTATCAGAATTGAGAGACTATTTTAAGGAAAAAAACTATTTCCTCTCTAGCATCTCCTCAACATAAGATATGTGAATCATTGCCTGCAACTGGCTGAGAACAGCTTGATTACTCATAAACCACTAGATTTTACCTTCACCTTGCTATGAGCCAGAGGCTAGAAACTTATTTTATGCATTTCTTCTTATTGTCACATTACAAAATACTGAAGATTTATTTTTCTCTGCACCCTCCACCTCAGCTCAGGTTAACCTATTCAAAAATGAGGCAATTGGCCAGAAAATTGAAAGCCAAAAACTTCTATACATCAAAAAGTCTGACACAGAGGCTCTGTATGTTTTATTTTTCAGCTGTGACTTGTACTTCTTTTTCCCAGATAGTGTTGGTTATATAAATGACATTATATAAATACAGAAAGAAAATGAAGAAAACACACCTGGAATAACAATCAAACTCAGGAAGCAAAAGGAAAAAGATCTGTTGATCTGAGGTTAGTTAAATGCAACATACATGTTTTACAGCCTAGACTGTGAATGAAATCTAACACTGGACTTCTTCCAGACTAATCTGTGAATTCTCATACCAAACAACATACCTTCAGGAGTCCACTATTACACATGGCTTGCTAAGCCTCACCCCCATGCAGGTTTTCACTCCTGGCAAGATACTCGGGGACAGAAGAGTTTTGATACTGTATGGAATTTAACACACCTTCATTTAAAGGAAATGAAGCAGGTTTGATGCTCATGAGACTGATCTGGCATTCTTGAGAGGCACAAAGAAGGTTACAACACAGTATATTGCTACATCTCCTTTTCTTTCCCGACACCACTGTATGCCTCATTCAAGCTCTACCCATGGCCAATCTCTCTGCTCTTAAACATTTATGTAAGGAATTGTGAAAACAGATTGATCTCAGTCTGTCTTTTTTCTTTATCCTTTTCAGAGAAGCGCTAACAGGACTTGTAACTAATACCAGTCACGCTAGCATTTCTCATGAGGTGTTTTCTCAAAAAGTTCCTTTAGGCAATCTTTTGCCTTTTGAAAGGGATTATTTCTGTAGCACATAAAAGTTGGTTTATATAGCACATCATCTGTCTCACTTACAGGAAACTAGATCATTACATTGGAATTAAGAGTATGCAGATGAAGAGGTAATACAGCATCCAACAAAAGATCTCAAGAAAAGCTGTGAAGCTCACTCCCAGATACTCCATGGTTAGTGGTTCTGTATTAGAAATGAAAGGTTTCATAATGAAGTGTACTTAGCAACAACTTCATGTGCAGAAAAGATACCAGGAGAAACACAACATATCAATAATTTGCTAAATATACTTTCAGCTTGCAAAACCTAAACAGAATTTCAGTAATTGCTGGTCACAATGGGACAGATATCACTTTTAAGACCAGGGAGGAAATCTGGAACCTTAACAACTAGGCAGTATGTGGCAAAAAGTAACTTTAATAAGAATGACAGACAGAAGTTTTTAATAATATCCTTTCTCTCCACAAATACTAAGCCTCTTCTTCAGATGTGGAGCATTATTTATTGCTCTTCAAGTGAGGAAAAGGCAACGAAGGAAGAGGAAGAAACCTGCAAGTGTGTCTCATTCTCACTGGGCTCCAAAACATGTAAATACTTCAATGTTTTTTTCAAGCTATTCACTTTTTTTTTTTTCATCCTGCTAGAGTATTTGTGCTTTTTGAAATGCATTTTTAGGATCCTAAAGTTCTGATTAAATAGGCAAAAAAAGGAGTTCATCCTCACCAAAGACCAAGTGGGCAGCCTGAGTCGTGGCCTCTATGCTCCTCACAGCATAAGGACAGAAACACACTAATTACAGTAACAGATACAGGACCATGGCATGCAGGCTTTTCACTGCTCCCCATTCTTCACATGTCTAGCAGTATTTCAAGGCTGAAACAGTCATCCCTCCAAAATAAAGGAGACCTGCCATTTTACCTTTGCTTATGGGAAGAAAGGAAAACTTAACTTTGAAACAACAGACATTACGGAAACATGGAGGGAAAAGGGGCAAGAAAGTAGTCCTAAACCAGAGCTGAAACCTATGGATTAAGTGAGGAACATCTATGCTGCTGAGCCATCATACAAGAAGATTCTTGAGAGATCCCCACTGTATTCTGGCAAATACACATATTGTGGCTTACTAAAGCATCAGCTCATTACTTAAATCACAGCCTCGTGTCTGTTTCCTATCACCTGCATGACCAGATCATTACACTAATGCTCGGTTCATGCCAACAGGCTTCCAAAACACATGCCTCTGTCTATGAAAGTCCTTAGTACTCTTCAGTTACTTGTGGTCATTATTCAGGAGTTAAAAACATTTGCTTTTTCTTGGAGACACTGCAATTACTCACTCAGAGCAGGAGTTCTTTGTGGGTAGCTGCATAGTCTTTCAATGCGTTTTATTCTGCAGCCCAAGCAGTAACAGAGAAAGCTTTTGTTAGCTCAACTTTTGTGTTGCAAGTCTGCTGAAAAGGATGTCCCTCCAGCATTAGAAGTTAATTTAGCTGCTTCTGTTACCATTCAACCCTTGGCCTCTGTTCTGAGGCTGCCAACACAAATACCACCTGTGATGGCCATTCTCATAAAATTGTTCTGTACGAAGGGATTTGAAATTTCTGGCTCAGCTTGTAAGGGAACACGTGGCAATCTAAAGGCTCTAATAACCAAGAGGCCGAGGAAGGTTTTTTTGTCCACGGTGCCTATGTTACATAGCACGTCTTCACACTTTCACTGTGTTTGAACTTGCACAGGATTCAGGTGATTTTTCATGTGATGAGCCTAAGTTCACACAGAAGAGCATTTATGCAGTACAGCTGAATGAAGCTGAAATCAGTGGACTTGTACAAATGCTGCTAAAAATTATTGCTAGAATCAGTCCTCAGTTACTACAGCAAAAATGTTAAATAAGTCCCTTAGCAATGTGCAAGGAAATAAACAAGCATACCTAGGATTTCTTTAAATAGTGACATTAACTATGGCCTACACAAGATAATGGAGCACCAATTGAACTTTTCCACATTTCAAGCATTATCTTAATAGCATCCACTAAGCTAGAAGCTACCTGCAGCAGCTCCAGGTTGAGTTGATCAAACTGCACTGAATTTGATCAGTCAGGCTCCAAAACACAACATCCGTATCTATTCATTATCTGAAGTGTTTGCCCTTAGACAAGACAAACTTGTCACACAGCCTCTGTTGTCCAAATTAATGGAGTGCAAAAAAATATTTACTTTTATAATGGTTAAGGCTCTACATATGCTTGAAAGAGAAAGCACTGAATTTACATAAAGACTAATTTGGAGATTGAATTCCACAGAATTTCAGCTTATACCCTCACACATGCTGTGTAGCAGTAGTTGCTTTACTCTGCTGGTACAACAGCACTTAAGCAAGGAAAGCCAGAGAAAAACATCTAGAGCAGAGCATTGCTCTCCAACTGAATATGACAAAAGTCATTGTGCTGCATTAGAGTTGATAATACAGAACCACTGGCATGTTTAGGAATTTAGATCAGCAGTCTTTCAGACAAGAAGGTGGTAGTAAAAAAACAATCAATGACAACCATCACAGCATAACAGTAAGTATATTTTTTAACCACCAGCAGCCTGACACCGTCCCTGCACCTCTCCACACAACTTCATTAAACTGTTAAATATACATTCATTAGCATCCACTAGGAATGCATTTTTCATCTGGCAGGCAACAGAGAAAAGCAGAAAAAAAGTTATCTCCCCTTTCCTCCCTGCCCCAAACCCTGTCAATTGGCACAAGCCAGAAATGGAGAGGAAAGGAGGGAGGGAAAAATGGTGCAAGCATAAAAAGAAGTGCAAGACTCAGGACAGTTACAGCCCTACCACCATGGAAAAGCGGTTTTGTACCATCTAGCAGCTTCTTACATCTGGAGGTATTATTCGTCCATGAAATGCAGTGAGTCATACTAAGGTTTAACTTTACTTCAGAGTTAGCAAGCTATTACAAACAAGCTAGTTCCCCAGTCCCACAGAGTGAAAGGTGGGGGCAGTTCTCTGAACATTTGGACTAAGCAGATGCATTGGACACCACAAACTAAAATCAAGCTGTTGGCTAGCTTACATCTTATTAGAGTGCCTATCTTTTCCAATCTAACAGCAGCTGTTGCCTGAGTCTAATTATACACACAGTTTATGCAACACGTGGTAGCATACTTGAGAGCTTTAGCTCTGAATGCACACATGGGTCAACAGTGCTAGCATTTTCAATCAATGCCACGAGGCATTTTTTGCTTTGTTCTATTATGAAAATATTTATTAAAACTAATTTCCCAGTTCTGATCAATTAAAGGTACAGAAGTCTGGAAACCTGTATTTGTTGTTCCCAACTGGCTTTGGAAGAGGACCTGGGGCCATACTGCCTGCCCCATAAACAGGCAGACTCAAGTGGGCATCTTTTCTTTACCATCCTGACCTTCTGAATTTGGCTACAACAACAAAAAGTCCCAGTGGAATACACAAGTCCAAACACCATGAAAGGTACACATTTCCCATCTACAAAACTGTCTCAACTCAGGGAATTTTGAACTTCAGTCACTGGACTGGTTTTCTGAAGTCTAAAAGGAGATAGACACGTTCTCAGATTTGCACAGCATCTAGGCCCACTGTTTGCTTTTTGGGGGGGAGGGGCAGATGGATGTCAAAATACATCAAGAAGGCCTATTGTGGAAAACACTTAGAAATTTTTAGTTTTGGTTTAAACTGAAGACCTACTCAGGCAGCTAGTGGCATGGGGAGTAGGAAGCTAACCATTTAATCTGTTATTTTCCAAGTCATCGAATGGGATGGAGACACTGAACCATGTCAGAGAGCAGCAACTGTACAGCTGGCCCTTTATGAATGCTAAAGATACTGGGAGAGGATGGGGGCAGTTATTTCACCAGCCAATGTATTCGGAGGCAAAGGAAAACCCAGGGGAAGTTGGGGTCAGAGCTGAATCTGAAGAGAGGTAACAGCAGCAATGTAAGAAGGACAAAGACTGCACCTGAGAGCTGTTTTGAAAATTCACTCAAGTTCAGAGAGAATGAAAAGCTATAAGCCCTCAGGAGTGAATTATGCACGGATTTAAACGAATTGGTACAATAGCAGGATAGTAGTTGTAGATGTCACCAGTACAGTCACAATGACACAACTGCTACATGCAAAGCTGACTAGGAGAGACACTGAATACTCCTTGCATTGCACTGAAACCTAAAAAACATCTTCATGGGGGAACTGAATTTCCAACAGCATAAGCTGGGGCAAAATGCTGAGCAAGAATTGCCTGATTTTGGCACAGAATCCATAGCCTTGCACAGTGTTTAGTGACACTCCTGTAATTAACGTGGCAGTTAATGCTAAAGGAGAAACTTTTTTCTTCCTGTGAAAATTTTTACGACTCCTATTGGGCAAAGCCCAAGACCTGCAAAGTTTTTCAAAGGAACAAAACAAAGAACAATTACTGAAAATTCCAGTTCACATTTTTGGTCTGAAAGAAGCAGAAAAGGGAATTAAAGTTGGAATTTGATCACCACCAAGTTGAGCACCTCAGTGACTGACCTTGGAGCTATCTGTCTCAGGCTGGGAACAGTTCAGTCCTGTAAATTTGAGAAACTTTTCCCAAGCAACAGAATAATGGCATTAGAAACACCTTGGTTTCAAATAAACTTAGCCTTGTCATACCAATCTCTTTTGTACAAAATCCCCATGGGTATCTACTGACCAAAGTGTATTACACCTTTAATGGCACTGACATAAGTCATTACAGTAAAAAAATGTGTCTTTACGAGTAAGTTGCTGAAACATGCAGCAATAAGTGACTTAAAAACTTATAAAGGCACACAGGTATTAGAAACAGCAGAACCTTCTGCTGTGTGTAAAATCTAAGACCTATCCTTCAATAACCATCCCTGTGTTCCAGAAATTTCACAGCTAGAGTTGCAAAAGCCTGCTTATATTCATATACTTGAGGAGCCCTGAAAACCCACTAAAAAAGGCCCAAAGCAGTTCGGGGGCTTTCACTTCACTTTCTGCACTGAACAGCCACCACTGTAGCAGTTCACTATGTTAGAAAGACCAGGCTTTAGATTGCTTTGCCTGTTGCCATACCGGGTCATATCTATTTCTGTCTCACAGAAAAAAAGCATGAGATTCTGCTACTCGTATCAGACAGGATACAATTCTTCTTGCCTCATCTGAAACTCAATCAGTGATAGAGCTAAGAAATTAATTTTCAGTTTAAAACTTGACAAACTTTATGTTCAGTGGATGGAGATCAAGAATTATCAGAAAGGAAAAAAATGCACTTGTCAGAAAGGTATGTTACACAGAGGCTTCCTTCCTTCAACTAAGCGTTTCAAGAAACAGGAAATATCATTACGCCAGGAACACATGGCTAACCCTAAATCTGTTTCTACTTTGTACGACACATGCAAAACTGCAGCAAGCAGTACCTTACTTTAGTGAGCTTATGCGAAGTCAAAAGCCATGAAGGGAAAGAAAATAAAGCAGAGATCACACTCCAGCCTACCAAATGACAACAGGATATCAAGAGCAACAAGGCCATGGCTGCATGGAGCGCAGTGTGAGCCAACTGCTCTGCTGCAACCTGCAGTGCAAGTTTACCCAGCAGGCAGCATTCCACAAGCAGAAAATATTAGAATGGGTGTACAGTCAGTCACAAGGAGGGTCCATTCAAACAGCTGAAAAATGGGGCCACTATTTCTTGTCTACTTCATATTTTTTTCAGACAAAGTTCAGCAAGACTAGCTGGAAACCTTTTACCAGGACTGCTCCAGAGCATGTTACTGTCTCAGGAAGCGACTGGCAGCTGACTGCCTTTGCAGAATACCACGTCATTTGACTTTTTTAAAACCTTCATTCTAAGGTGTATTGGACATCCTTCCTTTCCACTGCATTCACATGAACTGTTTAAGGAGTGCTTTCTGATGGATTTTTTGTGGAGGCTTTTTATTTGTTTGTTTTTTAAGTTCCGTATTCACCACCCTCAAAAAAAATGTATCCAATAGTCAATAATAGAAAGCCTTTCTAGTAAATCCTCTCATTACTGGCAAACATCACTACTGATCTCAAGAAAATCTTATATAATCTCATCCAGCATATTGAGTTTCCAGTGAAATTCCTGAGAAACACGCTTTCTCTATCAATCCGCCCACATTTCTTGTGACACCTGCATAACTGCATTTGATTAATTTCTCCCCTACAGTTTGCAATAGGTAACCCAGTATTTCAAAATACTGCTCCTACACAGGTGAGGGTTCACCCAGTAACACATATCCATCCCAAGACCGTTCCTGTTTCCTAGACTAGTAGCAAGTGTTTTGCCTAGAAATGGGAAAAAAAAAAAAAAAAAAAAAAAAATCATCAGTGGTCTGGACACTCCTTGCTGTTTTCACATTAAGTCCCTGAATTTGCCCCATGAAAGATGGAGTTTTGAGCAAGGCCCATGAAGCCAAGCATGCAGATACTTGGTGCTTCACATCCTCTCCTATGCAAGACCGAGGGAGCTGCTCTTACAAGTCAAAGCAGTATCTGCTGAGAACGTGTTTCGCTTGCTACACTGCTCTTCAGTATTTACACAAAAGCTCGTTCTTGTGACTTTCCAAAGACAAGGACCAGAGTGAATAATACTCTGATCTCCCTTACTGAAAATCCTCTAGGCAACAAGAAGAGATGGCCATTTCTTGTGATAGAGTTCTAAAGTGCATGTACACTTAAGGTTTTCTCCCTCCACCCAGAAATGTTATCCATTCCCTTTTAGCATGTAGAAAGGCATGATGCTCAATCTTTAATCATATTCAGTACTAATACTGAAAGAGTTCCCCTACTGACAGGCTAAGTTTCAAATTATGGAGTTATCATATTAATTTCTATTTAACACATTCATTAGAAGCTTTATTTTAATTTAAAAAATGCAACTGAAATTTGTCATGTTTCCTATTAATGCCTTTAAATGGATTTTTCTGTCAATGAAACTTTTACACAAATTGAATTAAATGGGAAGCACGTATTTTGCCAGAAAGCAATACTTCAAAACATATTCTGTTTGTACATCAGAGACAGTCTTTCCCTTACAAATGGTGACCTGTACATAAGATTCCAGCTGCCACTTACTCAGTTTCAATCAAGGACCGATTCAAATTCCACATTTAAGATTCACACATTAGCATTCAAATCTGCTGTCCTTTACCAGGGTTTGTCTAAGATCCTGTGAGCCACTGAATACTGTTTAGCATTACTTACGCAAAACAGTTAAGAGCTTAACAAGATCTAGAGGATAAAAACTACACGCCAAAATGTTCAGGATGGGATATAAACTGAAATAGCAGATCATCATCTGCTTTCAGGCGTACACCAACAAGTATTTCTTGAAGGCTAGTTCATAGTTCTTTAAGATCTCTCTACTGTACACACCTCAAATTCAAGTCCATAAACCAAGTTGAGTGGCAACAACATTAAATAGGTGCCTAAGCCTAAAACCACTGTTTTGACTGGATGAACTTGCCCTTTCTTCTTCATTTACAACCTCATATCAATGATGCTCCACCGGTACAGGTTACCTAGCTTTGCTCCCATAAACTCACTTCCTCAGTAACACCAGGAGAGTGCAACATCAAAGCTGCAACAAGGAGATGATGCTTGGAAGCTCCCTCCTGCTGCTCACAAAACCACATAAAAAGTATGCTGTCTCACTGAGAAGGCATCAACTTCCTCCTCCCATCTTCAATTAAGACCATGCCAACCCAGACACAGCTGGAAAAGTTAACTATAGGCAGAGAAGCAAGCAAGAAATACATTTTCATGGGCTGCATTTAAACAACAGCAGTACTGTGAAATGGGGAATGTTAAATGCTGATTTCTTTCAGCTGCCCACATTTCAAGCTTGGATAGCTGACCTTCAGATGTAACATAATACTAGCTTTCTAAAGCGCAATAGGCTGTCAGGAGTAAGGTGACTTACCAAGACAGTAAAAAGAATTATCAAGGCAAAATCCAGTATCACTTCCAAGAAGTAAAAATTAGACAGAATTATCAGAAATCAGATTTTATTTCTTCACATAGCTCACTTACTTATTTGTTCCTTTTTTTTGTCTTCTGGAATTAACTAGATTATTGCTATCCATACCCACATCTTCAGTAAACAGAAATGCCGTCTTTGCCAGATCCCCACAGACATTTCAAGGATATCAGAGCAAAAGATAGCTGCTATTCTGACTAATAAAACACTACAAGAGAAAGATTCTTGTGTTTGATGGTGATAAAGAATCAATGACAATTCACTGACCTTCACTGTAAGACTAACAGCTGTATACTGCTTTTTCTTCTGTTGTTCTTCACTAGCTCTGTGTGCCTGTAGGCATCTGACACAGGTTGGCAGAGACGTTTCCCCACACTCACACTGCTAGTTAATGACTTTAATAGTCTGACAGCAAGGAGATGTACACATATTGACTAAAGCATATGTGGTAGCCACCTATATTACCAGCAGGAAATGAGCATGCTTCAAGAATTCCAAAGCCTTTACTGATAGTTTAGACACAAGATGCTATTTCTTTTCTTTACTCCCACTATACACAGTCACTTGCAGAACAAAGTCTGACAGATAATAATATTTTTCTGAAATTCAGTTCCACTCACATCTCCATCACTTACAAAAATGCAAACATCATGGCATAATTTCTGGTACAGACTGGACAGAACCCAAGCTCAAATGTTAAGCAGACTGGTGCTCAGGACACCTGCTGAATTCACACCAGAAACTGGATTCTGCTTTTCTCTAATTCACATTAAATGTATGAACATAAACTCAGTGGCTTGTCTTGTCCTCTCCTGCTATAGTTCTTCTACATTCTATAAATACATATACAGAAGGTATGCAATTAGAACATTCCTCAGGACAAGTAATCACCACTCTCTGCCTCCTTCCAAATGCAACCAACCAGTAAGCAAAATAAAAACTACAGTCCGATTTGGAAAAAAAGCTCATTAACTTTATTCCATTATATTATTGTCTAAAAGAATTATCGTACAATTGTACATTGTACAGACTGTACAATCCAGTAGTGAATAAACAGGTATTTATCCTAAATACAAATCCAATACTAAATGGCTAATATAATAATATAACAAAATACTGCTCACCATTTCCTAGTGATATGCCTATGCACTGAAAATTCATGGTATCAGTGGAGTTCTTTGCTTTAGTTCTCCACAGTAAGAGCAACAGGGTTCCCAGAAGGTCATAGTGATTTTCTTGTCAAAGTTAATGCAGCAAACCCTTCAACATAGTTAAATGGGATAAAAAACATTTTTGTACATGGCATTGAACCTGGGACATATTTCAGGAGCTTACACTTGTGCAGCTTGCTTCAGAAACATTCCAAAGCTACACCAAGGTGAGATATTGACTGATCCTAATGTGGACAGGCCCATTCATTTTCCAAACCTATTGGCATATTTTTAGTTACACTTCGTTAGCACTTTTCCCCACCCCCTGCCCCTTTGTATACCTATGTGTCTTTATGAACTTACTTGAGACATAAGTGGAAAACTCAAACAAACTTTTAGTTATTTAATCAACTGCTACCTAATGTATCAAAAGATCAGAATCACCACCTCTATTTCACAAAAGGGAAGGAGCAAAGTCAATAGGACCTTCTGAAGTCATCCCAGAGGTCAACGACAGGCAAAGATGATAGTGCTATACAAAGCTTCATGCAATACAGCATTGTGTCACCTCTCAAAAAGCAATGAAGTACACATGCAAACATACTGCCAGATGTCAAGTGCTAGGAAGCAGAGTTGTATTCTAGAAACCCAGGCTCTGGCCCATAAACATTTTTATTTTGATGGCCACTTTTTACACTCTTGATTAACAAAATATATATAGTGAAAGATACATTTGATTTCCCAGAAAGTATTAGCTATTTCATATTCAAAGTAGAGATACCAACATATAATCTGTAAATATGGAGTGTGTTATTTAATTAACCTATATTATCTGGGATAATTTTAAGGGCAAACAGCTACCAAGGCTGTCAAATTGGTACTTAGAAATTAACTCATACAAGAACCTTGTGTAGGAACAATTACCACAAGACTGAATGGTTTTCTTAACACGTGCACCATAATGCAAGCTGTAAAGCTTGACAAAGTGTCATGACCTGTTCCATACATGAAGCTAGATTAGATGGGCTTTACATCTCTGAGAACTCCCTGTGAAACTCCACATAAAGGTACACCATCAAAAATTTAGTAGGCATAAAAAATGAGTGCGGTTGTATTTTAGTATCTGCACAGAGGTAACTCATAGATGTCAGAGCTATTTCTGAAGTCACAAGCATCTACAAAATGATTAATACATTGGATTATCATACTCCTGTAGGTGCTAGCACAAGATCTCTCTTCAACTTATTATCACAGAGCCTCAGGCCTGCCCTGATGTAAGAGGCAGCATTATTTACTCTACTCTTATGGCACTCCAGAGATAGGCAGCCCTAAAGCACGCTGCTGAAAAAGCTAAATAAATAGGAAAATAGATGAGCATTAAGGAGCAGTAAATCACGACAACAGAACCAGGCAGCAGACAGCAGTCTGTTTCACATTACAGATGGCAATGCATTCAGGTTACAGTCTTATGGGATTTCCTATTTGGGAAGATAGAAAGCGGGGATATTCCACATTTTAAACAGCAGAAAAATAAGCAGTACCTTTTCAAATACAGCTTATTCATCTGCCTCAATCAAGTCCATCTGACTGACTTTTGCTACTTGAACTTCATGTACGCTTCACTCCCTTTAAAATGCTGCAATGAGAAAACCTGACCTGGAAGAGGAAGTTTTAGAAACAAGCCTGATGAGGAAACCACACTAACTGCCAAGGCCTGACTCAGTTTTGTGTTCACTGTAATCAAAATCCCAAGTTGTACTGAGTCAGTGACAGAGATGGAGAGGTTTGGTGCTTTAAACACCAGACAGTTCTGCTTGCATTAACTTATTTTCCTCCTGCACCTCCCATCCTATCTCCTCCTTTCACTTACCAAGGGCTTGGTTTCATCTTCATCTTTGAAATAATAAAGCTGGTCACCCTTGAGAACAAACCAGCGTGTGTGCCAGGTCTTGACAAAGCCTCCTTGCTTCCGCAGCCACCCACGCTTAATGGCACTGTGCCGCCCTTGGCTCAGTGGGGGAGTCTCTGCAGAGCCATTGTGTTCTTCCATACTGGGATTGGGCAAATCTCCTGTTGAGAAAACAGGAGGAAAAGATAAAATAATTAGATTATTATCCAGGCAGTAACTCGCTCCTTTCAACACAGCTGGAAAAGAAACATCCCCCCGACTACAAAGGTATGCTAGAAAAGCATTTACCATCTGCCTGCTTATTCTCATATTGGCACCCCATCAGCTGAAAGAATACTACTTGCCTATAAAAGACAATAATAATAATGAACTGAGATGCTAAAAAGCAGGCAAGAGGCAAAAGATGTGTTCAAGTACAGTGAAAGATATTTTAACCAGCACTGAGGAAGACATCAGATGTTTCTTGAGGTGAGTTCTGCTGGATTACAGGCAGTAACAAGGAATAATCTTACATCTTCAAACTAAGGAAAGCAGTATGCTTCTCAGTACCAGACCTCCTCATTTAATACTCTCTGACAGGCTTGAGGCTTTCAGGGAATATTAAAGAAGCCTCTGCTTCTCCAGCTTAATATACCCCACCAGACAAGCAGGCTTTTTTGTATGTTTAGTTTTACTCAAGTCCATTTAATGGAATGGTAACAGTAAATACAAGAATAGCTGCACATCCCCTCATATAAGCAATCCCCTGACCGAAGCGGGTGTGTGTCCAGCCATGCTTATTCCAGACATTTTGCAAATCATGCAGAATTTTGGCACGTCAACTCAATGCACGAGAAGTGTCTCAAAACCAGAGCTGAAGTGTGTAATTAAACTTGACAAACTTCCATGTGGCTTTTCAGCCTTGTTAAAACTATACTTTTTAACCATCTCTGGACAGTCACGAATCTTCCTGATGGATTTTGTACATACAATCAAGCAGTCATGTGCTAAACCTTCAAGGTCAAAAGGTTCTTCCTGATCCCCTACAAAGTCTATAGCTCAACAAACTCAGGATTTTGAGTTGCAAGTTCTGATATTTTCAGTTGAAATACAAATCAAACTGAGACCTACATGTGCCAAATAGTGTATACCTAAACAGAATAAAATGTGACTATAACCACAAACACAGCAGTGTGCAAAATTAATGGTGAAATTTCACTGTCTGCAAGTGCTTGAAGAACAACATGTTTCTTTTCTTTCTAGACTACCACTGTCAGGCAGCCTTTCTTGCCTAGTCAGGAACTTGCACAGCTCTCAGGGCCTGCGAAAGCCAGCTTTGTAGGTAATGTATTTATTGTTTCTAAACATCAAGGTGGGAAAAGAATAAAATATTCTAGACATTGCAGGCAGAAGACATCTCTGACTAAGAACATCTAGACCAAAGCTTCCTGTTCTGACTTCGCCAAAGTAGACTGGCGACTCCAAGTCTGGCTCTCCTGCTCTGGTCCCCTATACAGCAACAGTACTGTTACTGAACATAGTAACAGACAGCAGGATTGCAAAGGTTATGTGCTCAGCTTCTAAGGCAGATTAGAAACAGAGATACACATTCACTTGATAGACGAGACCATCCGTCTGACAATTAATACAAGTACTTTGTCTGGATAGTGTCACATCATTGTAAAATAAACTGCAATATAATCAAGGAAGAAGAAATAAATAGATCAAATAGGTTCCAGTCAGGAGTGGTTTTCAGCCCATTTTTCCTTTGGCTCCTTTCTTCCTGCCGTTCACACTTATCCTCCTTCGGAACAACTTCTCCAGCTGCCATCTCTGCTGTGTGTTTACATCTTTTGCTTTTAATGCCCGCACACAGACTGTTGTCACATCCCTGCTTTAGGCGGGATCCTGGAATCCAATCTCCATGGTTAAAACTCTTAACTGCCCTGTGCCACGGAGGCTAACGGTCCTCAACATGAGCACAGAGGTTTCATTGCGAAGTACAAATTGCAGAATCAAAACTTAACTCACTTGGTATTCTCAGAAAATCTTCCCCCTGCCTCTCTAGGGTTCACCTAGAGTCACCCAGAACACTTGTATTGTTACATTTACTTGAGCAAATTGTCCCTGCAAAACATACAAACACGTCTGGGTCTCGGCAGAGCAGACAAAGATTTTTTTTGTGCCTGGGGTTACACTTACTAAAAAGAATGAGCCAGCTGATAAACCCTCCGACCACACTGACAGAGGGCTTCCATGAGGGCTATGTAGCATCAGAGTATACACTCTGAAAACTGCAGCTCTAGGGCTGCAGAGTATATTAAGATGTTGCAGCGAGTTTCTGAACAGAACCTTGCCTCCTTCCAATCTGCAACTACAAAGGGAGACTCAACTACCACTAGAAAAATCAATAGCTTGCTTTCTCAGTGCCTTGTTCATAAATGTCCGCCACACTTCAAGGTGGTCTGGGCTCTTGTAATATTTGTCATTCACTTTGCATGGTAATAATTAACTATGAATGAAACAAAGCAGTGGCCAAGCAGCCTCTGAAACCCCCACAGCTTTGTCCCTGGACGCCCAAGCTCTCTCACTTGTTACCTTAGCTCTTCAGGATGAGGAAGACAGGTTAAGTGAAATTATTTGCAATAAGCAATGATCAGATAATATCCAAGAACCTTGTATCCATACAAAGCAGGCTTTATTAAACTGATTTGTATCCTACCTCTGCTTATCACCGTGTGTCACCGGTGAAAACGTGTCAGGAATGAGGACAGACTTATCTGTGCTATATGAGATCATTCTCTCCAAAAGGAAACGCACCCAACTCATAATTGACATTTTTTGAATATGAGCACAAATCTCTTGGATGCTGCTGGTTTTTGGCTGGGCCAAAGTAGATGTCAAGAAGCAGCCCTCCAACTCACATCCTTAGAAAGTGAATTAGCAAATATTTTACGGAAAGTATTGTAAACAGCAGCTAAGTTATTGCAACTGAAAAAAGTGAGGAACAAAATCATTACCTATAGGCTACCCCCTGCTCCCTGCTGCACAACCACAGAAAATCACAGCTCTCAGCTTCAGCTAACCTGGTCAGTTTATCTCTACTGCTTGGGCCAGCCTCAAGGCAGGAACAAAGGAAGAGTTTCAATACAGTAATTCTGTGTATCACTGCAGTGTTAAGGACAGCAGGTCCCTATTACACTTGGACGACAAATAAGAATCTAAATATCAAAGTGAAAAGCAATTAAGTACTTGGATGAAAGGCTATTTTTAATTTCATTCCACAAAGTCACATTTCACTGGTGACACCAGTGTACAAACTAAGTGTTTGGGTTTTAGCTAGCCAGGGGGAATGTTAATTGATCTACATCTCTTTGGTAAAATTTATATCTTAAACTATTTCTGCAATACTAAAACAAATGAGGTATAGGGGAGATGACATTCTACTGCTCACAAGTCCTCACAGGCAGATGTAAGATCTTTAAAGCAGATATACTACTGCTTTAGTATATCCTTGGACACTTTCTGTACAAAACAGTTGTATTATTTCATTTATTAGTACTTTAATTCTCTTCAGCAGTTAAAATTTCGGCCACCTAACTTATTTTTGTTAAGAGGAATTGTATTTACTCGTAAGATTAAGTTTATTTGTTGTTTTCCATCTCTCCTTCCCTTTCAGAATCTGCCTACTATGAACCAGACTCGAAATCAGAAATTCCAGCAGCTGGCTCACTTTCACTAGTTGTTTTTACAGCTGTTTCAACACCAAGATCATAAAAATAAATTGCAGAAATATCAGGGTGCTGGCACTGATGCAGAGAACAGCGAGGTGCAAACAGTATGTAAATAACACATGACAAAGTGTGGAATTACATCAACGTACTCCAAGTCCTCTTGCTCTCATAAGACAAGGCAGAAAGCCATGCATTTTCAAGCACTAAATGAGCATATTCCTCAAACCCATCTTCTGAACAGGAAACACAACTTGTACTTGCTGCCAGAGTCAACTCTACTGACTTGGCCAACCTCCAGTTTAGGTAATAACCAGAACTAAAGAAATGCTACATGGTCTATTCATTTGGGGCTTGCTGTGGGCTAACTCTCCTGGGCTTGTCTGGACATTGGGAGTTCAAAGTAAACAAAATTAGAAATGTTCCCTGACACACTGGCTCTGCATCATCATCTCCTGGTCCATGGAACCCATCGCCATCTACCTCTGTTGGCCCCAATCCAAGCTTTTTTTTGCTCCCTTAAGGGCATCTGCCTCTCTCACTAGTCTGTCTAGAAGGCAAATAACTGCACTTACGTTATCCTTGCCAATGTGGAAGGGCTGTGCTGGTGCCACACACAGAAAGCAGGACAGTGTTTCTCCTCAGCTACCACTCACTCAATACTTGAAATACAGAATTGGGCAGCTCCCCCAGATCCCAGCACTTTGCCAGGAACTAGTGAAAGAAGTCATTAGAGCACAGCAAATCTAGTTACAATGAATAGTCACAGGATTGCACCAAGATGATCCATTTGGCAAGAAACCCTGATGGTTTGCAGTATGTTTTTATTCTCACTGAAATTTCTCATGGCCAGGATAGCACATTTCAAGTGTGCAAAAACATCATGAGCATTCACTTCCAGCAACCCTTTTTCATCTTTGCAGTTGCTCACATGCTGTATCAGGTCCTTTGCAGCCCAATGTCAGCCTGGCACAAAAAGGAGAAAGATGAGAAGCCACCAAAGTGCCTGCCCCAGAACTGTACTCCTCCAGCCTGTTGCATGGTCTAATCCCCTTGCTTTCCCAAAAGGGCAAGCAACGCAACACTACATGGAGATGATGTCTCCATGACAGGCACACTAACAGTTATCCAGTAAAAGGCTGCAATTTTTCAGCAAAAATTGACTTGGTCATTGATGAACATATCTGCCAAATATATACACACACACACATATATACACATGCAAAATTCATAAAAATCTTTGTGACACAAAGATTCTATATAAAAATTAGATCACTTCAATACTGCAACACTTGCATGAAGAGATGTAACTCGCATTCCAAGTGTTGTCTAATTTTGGGTTCCTTCCAACTTATATGAGCTATATAGAGCATAAGTGCCTAAGTTTAAGGTGATCAGTATTTTTCAGGTACAGAGTGC
Source organism: Astur gentilis (assembly GCF_929443795.1). Lineage (NCBI taxonomy): Eukaryota > Metazoa > Chordata > Aves > Accipitriformes > Accipitridae > Astur > Astur gentilis. Next base: position 26,390,736 of record NC_064891.1, read on the forward strand.
TGCCTCTGAGCAGCGAGTTTCCTTTTGATTTTTCTTGATTTAGTCTGGCTGAGTAACAACTTCATAAAAACATTTAGTATGTGAAGGCATTGTCTGCATTTATCTTACTCAGAGTATGTCTCAAGACACCTGAATCTCTGCTACAACACAGACATATGTTTGTGAGCAACTGCTGCAGGAAGCAAAAGATTGGCCTATTTCTCACCATCAGGGTGCTTCAAATAGTTGCTAGTCATCTGTTGTGTCCACAGAATATTGCACATGGAAGGAAAAAACAGTCAAAGAGGTAAAAAATACTTAAAAAGAGAGCTGACTTTCTGCTAGTGCTTAGCAACCATTTTTACAAGACGCACGTTGCAAGAGCATGTCTCAAATTCTGTCACTGCAAGGACAGATTTTAAAGCATTCCCGTCTTGTTCTTTTTCAAAAGCTTCAGCAGTGCACTTGCCAGTAGCTTTCCTCCACAAGCCTTCAGATCAGACGTTATACTTTTATCCAGAAGGTTTTCTGCAACATCTGAGAAACCTTTTGTACTGCTGGCAGTAACACTCCTAATCACAGATACATCTGGCTGTTCTGCATTCCCCACTTTCATTTTTGTCCTATCAGGGACAGCCTGAAGATATTTTGCTTCAAAGAATTTCACTTGCAAGGCCTAAATAATTACTGCTTAGGCAATACAAAATTGTGAGAGGTGTTATCAGCAGTCAGATTGTTGAAGGCCTGATCCACTGCCCAGTGAAGCTAAGGGAAAGACTTCCATTACTTTTCAACGCGTTTTGGGATCAGTTCCAAAACCAAGACCCAATAATTTTGCCAGAAAATTGAAGTCTTGGTCAAATATAATTCCTTAGTACATGATTTGCATTTCCACGCCAGAACCATCCTACAGATATTCCTACACTAGCCAAACTTTTACAAGCCTACTGTTCGCTTACAGGAACTCAAGCACAGCTATAAATAGCCCAAATAAAATGGGACTAGAAAATTTATAAAGAACATAAGATGGTATTCAACTTCTTGTGAATTACAATGGAAATTCGTTAACAAATTCCATCAGGCACCTTTGAAAAGTCAACTTTTGTATGTGCAAATTTATTTTCTGTGGTTGTGACTAGTGTTAGTATACATGTGCACAGTTCAAACCCTGTAGATGAGGTCTGGACACTAGCTCACTTTCCCTCACCATACGCACAGTACCGGCTGCACTTGTGCCAGTATGAATCTGCCCATGGTCTAGGGTCACTGACAGACATCAGACTTACTTAACTTTTAGGAATCATGTAACACACCAGTCTCTCAAAAAACTTCTGCCCTATTATGTTCAGGACAGCACTCAGCCCAAGCTCGCAGATAGAAAGCTGAAGTGTGACAGACACTTTGTAATTGCTCTTGAAAAAGCAATGATCAATAGTAGTGCCTCCATATTTAGCGTGGTCCTTGGTACAAAACACTGGCAGATGGGGGGACCACAGAGTCAGAACCTCTTCCCTCCCCTTTGTCCTTTCTGCAGCCAGCACTGAATGGAGCTCAGAGTTAGTCCTAAACATATCATTTCTCTACTTGTTAGAACTTACTACTTCCCCACACAGCAATAAAATCATTTTGGCTTCCTTTGTAGAGAAAGCTGGGTAACAAAGTATTTCAGAGTGTCCCCCATTATCTGTCAGCTACTGCTATGTAAAGCAAAGCAACTGCAGTTCTGTGACTACAGCATCACGCTGTCAGATCAGTATTTTGGGTAATTGTCGCAGGTTAACTTTTGCTGCCCTTGCCATTAGGTCCTATTCTGTTTAAATCCATGCAGCACCATTCAGGTAAACCCTTTCTTGTCCTTCCACTACTGTGGCGGCAGCAGGAGGCCTAATGAAATTGCACAGCTAAGAGCACTTTGTCCATTACAGACTCTCTTCTGACACCTAGAAATGACATTTTGTTATCTCCATCACTTCCTAATCCCACTGTCTTTTCTGAGTCAAGATGGACTCCACCTGTAGAAGACTTGTATAACTGATAGACATTTACATACAATCTGTCTGGCTTAAGGAGCAACTTACAAGGATAACACTGTCTCTGTTACACTTTTGCGTGTTACTTACGCACATACATCCTCAACTTTTTCCTAACGTGGAAACACACAGTTGCAAGACAAGGTTGCTGCTACCAAGGTGATTCAAAAAGTGAAGGTGTGATTAGAACGGTCCCTGATCTTCCAGGTTTCTGCCCGGGCTTCCACTTCATATGTCTTATTCTTTAAAACTGGCAATGCTAGAGAGAAATTGCATACAGCAGAAAATCAGCTGTAACTATCTGGAGAAACATACAAAACTACAGACAAGATAGAAAAGAGCCTCTGGCAGCTCAAGGGTCAAGTGATGCAAGATGGACAAAGAAATGCATAACAGTTGGCAAGTCTCACAAGCTGAAATACTGACCAGTGAAAAGGTCAGGGAGCAAGTCAACAGCAGCATCTGGAACAGCAAAAAGATATTCCAACTCCCAGATGTCTCTCCGAACCAACGGGTTACACTGCCTCTGAATATCTTACACTGAAAAACTTCAAACCCTGTTTACAGCTTCATACTTCACATGGAGAAAGTGATCCTAAGGACAGTTTAAAAGTAACTCAATTCCCACATGTGAGTGGTGAATACTTCAGCACTTACTGGCTTCACTTACAAAAGAATTGATTGAGAGTTGTGTCCAAGCATGATCTCAACAGATGATCTCTCAAAGTATAAAAATAATCTCTGGCACTACTCTTTGTTCTCAAAGACTGATGGCAAAAGGCATCTGAATATGGATGTCAGCAGCTCTCCGACAGTGAATCACTGAGAATGGAACAAGGCTGCATGCTCTTTTAAGAAATCCAACACAACAGGATTTCCCATGTTGTCCTATTCACAGCAGTCCAGGCCTTCCATATTCCCTGTAAAATTGACCAAGAGAATTAAGATGTTACAAGTTACTTTCACTAAGTACGCTGACAGGCGGGAAAAATACATTCTAGTTTGCCTATGGCAGCAAAAGCCTCCTCCCAAATCTGCTGCAATTCTTCTAAATTGGAGGAGCACACAGGTTCTGCAAAAGGGTTTGTGGTTGCTGGAGAGTGGGAGGAAGAGGAACATTTGCTGCCTGCACCACACTTCAGATTCATCTCTTGCTCAGAGCAAATACAGCCCCAGCAAAGTCCCAACTCTGGCAACAAGAGGCTAGCACAGCAAGTACAGGTTGGCAACATCTTTCCTGATACACAGATGTTCGGAGCAGGAGGAACATTATTTCTGGGTGCCTCCATAGAAGCCACAGTGGAAACAAAGGAAGATTCAAGCCACCTCAACCCACCCCATAATTACCTTTTAAGTCTTAACATTAGTTCACATTTGATAAACAGAAGCCTGTGGACTTATTTTTCACATATTTCCTATTAACATTTCATGCGAAATTACTTCCTTCTGCTTTGTTAAGTACAATGTAATGTGTTTCCTTTTCAGTTCAAAGAAGTTCAAGTAACAGCAGCATTTGGTATTCTGCTGAGAGATCCTCTGAAGTATACATCTCATATTTGGAAATGTGTTCCCCAGAAGTACCACAGCATCACTGAAATGTGCGCCTGGGACCATCCTGCCTCAGTGTCTCAGTAGAACTGACAGAATTACAGCACCTGCCTGCACTGAAATTCTGAACTACCATGTCCATTTCTCACCGCCTCCAGAGGCTCATGGACAGTGCAGCACCTAGGGGCAACTTTAATGGTGTGTGTGTTCATGTTACACATGTACTGTATGCATCCAAAAGAGCATATGGATAGTAAACAGGTAGGCACGTACTGTACACAGGTAGTGAGCACCCACCCAGCTTCAGGGAGTATCTTGGCACTATCCCAACTGAAATAAACATGGACAAGGCAGAACCAAAGGCTCAAACTAGGCACACTCAAGGGTGCACCCGCTTCCATTCCCACTAAACTCAGCACCAGTGCCAAGATTTGTGTCCTCGCTGTGTGCCAACCCCAGCAGGACCTAAACTTAAAATAGACCTACTTTTAAACAGAAATCAGTATAGTTTTAATGCTGTTCAGAAATGTTTTATATAAATGGTAATTGGCTCTGTCACTTAAAAACATTAACCATATTGACATAAATTTCCATGTTAGAATACTGGAGACAATATAGTCAAAAATTTTAAAAGCAGATGTGTGTCTTTCCATGGAAAAAGCCAACTCAAAATAAGCACCATTACTTTGTAGTTGACATTTCCATCTTCTGCCCAGGAAAAGCAGTAATTCGTACTTACAGAATTAACATTTCACTTTTTAAAAAACAAGTTTGCATCAGAAAAATACAGTCCACAATCCTTCCTATACATTTTAGAAAGCAGTAGCGAGTATGTTATGCCATCTAAATTGTTTTAGTAAATGCAAAATTATGCTATACTACACTAATAAAGCCATTGTGGCACTGCCCTTTCCAGTAAAGCTCTAAGCAAATACTGTCCCCAAATTCCTAATACTACCCCTTGACTCTGAAATTAATACATATGGAGGAATGGTACAAATTCATGTGGTCCTTATCCTTTAAAAGGTCAATCTGTGCATGGATGCTAACACCTACTTCTCCAGCTTGTACTGAAGGAACCATTAAAGCCAAAGATGCAACTCTGTACTGTATTGCACTCACAGCATTCAGGCTCTGTTGCTACAACCCACAGTTAAAAGGTGAACACACCTTCTTTAAAAGCATTCTGTGTTCACACATGTCTTTCTGGTCATTACATAAAATGCATTTGAAATCTGCGCAACATAGAGTGTAATTGCATACAGCCATAGTGGGTAGCCTTCCTCCTCCCACTCGTCTGCTATGTGAATTGAGTGAGAAGCAGAACTAAAGTCAAGAGCACTTTAGCAGGTAAGTGGTTATCTTCATGCACCTGAAAACAAGCTAAAACTATGTAAACATCTTTTTCTGGCATTGCTCCAAAAAAAAAAAAAGTGAAAAACTAGTTATTCACCTAGTAAATTATTCAGAAACAGGACACATGTACATGTTACTTACCTACACAAAAGTTAAGGTAAACATTTCTTGTTTTGTTTACTTAAAAAAAGAGCACTAGCTAGTAGCAAAGCAACTTCAGACACTCTCCAGGTTTTAAGTAGGCTACATCAAGGGATACAATTGCATTAACTAGGACTAATACTCAGCAAAACAGCCACAAAAGCAAAAGAGAAACAATCCAAAGATGGCAGGTCCTGAATCTGCAGCCACTTGGAAACTGTGCTAAGCATGTTCATGTTTACATAGTTCAATTTATTCAGCATCTACTTTAAGAGAGGCAAGGTATCCAGAGAATATAAATTCCTCCTGCTATGAGCACCAGAGCTTATTAACAGCATAAAATAATGCTAAGAACAAACCAGCAAGATCTACCTTCTCTTATTAACTCCCTTTACAGTAAGGAGAGTCTGTGTTTTAAGTCACTATCTGCAGAGCAGAATATCAGTGTGCCCAAGGGAAAGGAGGTTATCACCTACATTCAGAGGACCTTACTATTTCACATTACTGTAGTGAAAGCAACAGAGAAGCCTTGCTGCCCTCCCCCCGCCAAAAGAGCCCATCTCTCTATATGGATATCATTGCTCTGCACTGTTGCTTTCTTGATTTTTCTTTCTCTCCCCATTTAAATGGCTATGATTTCACAAGCCTGCAACTACTGCATTGGACAAGTACACCTTGAAATATGAACCCCATGAACAGATTTCTCTAGTTCATGTGTGAAAGAGGAAAAAAACCCTCATTGTTGGGGCTTCTCTTTTTACAAACCTGAATGTGCAGAATTTACTTCAGTGTTACTCATGTTACCACTCATTTTAACTGACCTCATACCCTACAGCACGAAATGACAAGGAGTATACATGGACCTGAATTTGGGTCATCTCTGTAGCACTACCAGAAGGATACAGCGCTATTTTAAACAGTATGTTTCTTCCTCTCTTAACACAGGCCACCTTTTCCTCACACCTATACTTAAAACACTTGGTGCCTAATTCTGAAATGTTTTCAGCACTAGCTCTGGAAACAATGCCAGCTTATCTCCAAAATACACATTTGGTTTTTGTGATGAATTAAGTTACTCATCACACTTCAGTTTCTTTTTTCATCTTTCAAAAATTTGCTGACTGTAACAAATCAACAGGGAAACAAACATGTTAGGATAACTCTTGAACGATATTAGTTTCTCAGGGAGTTGCCAAAAGCCACCAGTCATCATGCTGACACATCAAGATGCTTGGATACCAAGATAAAAAACTGGCTGTATGGCCAGGCCCAAAGAGTGGTGAATGGAGTTAAATCCAGTTGGCAGCTGGTCACAAGTGGTGTTCCCCAGGGCTCAGTATTGGGGCCAGTTCTGTTTAATATCTTTATCAATGATCTGCATGAGGGGATCAAGTGCACCCTCAGCAAGTTTGCAGATGACACCAAGCTGGGCAGGAGTGTTGATCTGCTTGAGGGTAGAAAGGTTCTTCAGAGGGATCTGGACAGGCTGGATGGATGGGCCAAGGCCAGTTGCATGAGATTCAACAAGGCCAAGTGCCAGGTCCTGCACTTGGGTGACAACAACCCCATACAACACTACAGGCTTGGGGAAGAGTGGCTGGAAAGCTGCCTGGCAGAAAAGGACCTGGGAGTGTTGGTTGACAGTCAGCTGAACGTGAGCCAGCAGTGTGCCCAGGTGGCCAAGAAGGCCAACAGCATCCTGGCCTGTATCAGAAATAGTGTGGCCAGCAGGAGCAGGGAAGTGATTGTCCCCCTGTACTCGGCACTGGTGAGGCCGCATCTCGAGTCCCGTGTTCACTTTTGGGCCTCCCACTACAGGAAAGACATTGAGGTGCTGGAGTGTGTCCAGAGAAGGGCAACCAAGCTGGTGAGGGGCCTGGAGCACAAGTCTTGTGAGGAGCGGCTGAGGGAACTGGGGTTGTTTAGTCTGGAGAAGAGGAGGCTGAGGGGAGACCTTATCACTCTCTACAACTACCTGAAGGGGAGTTGTAGTGAGGTGGGTGCTGGTCTCTTCTGTTAGATGGCTGGAGATAGGACAAGAGGAAATGGCCTCGAGTTGTGGCAGGGGAGGTTTAGATTGGATATTAGGAAAAAATTCTTTACTGAGAGGGTTGTCAAGCATTGGAACAGGCTGCCCAGGGAAGTGGTTGAGTCACCATCCCTGGAGGTATTTAAAAGACGTGTAGATGTGGTGCTTAGGGACATGGTTTAGTGGTGGACTTGGCAGTGCTACGTTAACGGTTGGACTCAATGATCTTAAAGGTCTTTTCCAACCTAAACGATTCTATGATTCTACATAATATTGCGCTCTTAATGTCAAGACAGCTCTGTAAATTACCTACTAGTTTGCTCAGCTAGCTAATACACTATGTCATCCCCGAACCCGCCCCCTGCCTCCCTCCAAATTACTTCCTTAATCATGACTGAATAAAACTCCATCCCATTTGTAGCATGCCATCAGAAGCAATAAATTACAAGACAGGTGAAAGTAACCACTTTCATGTGGATATTACAGATACAACTTAACAGCAGACAACAGTCATCAACTTCCCAAGCAAGCATGGTTTGAAGACTAGGATCATGAGGCTGATCTGCTCATTTTGCTGTGCTAATGGTTCTAGCAATGCTGTTGGCTGAGGTCTTTGCCTCTCTGGTAGCACAGGGTTAGCTTGTTCGTCACTAGCAGGAAAGTACATTCTTGGTCTCGATGCAGACTGCTCTTCCTTTTGCACCTCATGTGGAAAACCAGTTTCATGCAATGTGACAAACAGGCATTCCTCTCCCAATGACTCTCCTTTTGGCTCCTCAAGCTTCACCCCTTCAGTGATACCAGACCTTTAAAAATTGTCATCATCAGATGAGAAACCACAACAGCTCTGTGATATATACAATCAGCCAGCCAATGTTAATGAGTAAACAACACAGAATAATAAAGAAGGAAATATAACAGAAAGGCCTTCCTACATGTAGAAAACCACAACCACATCAGAATGAACAGGGCCTTCCCAGCCTAATAAACTCACTGTAAAGCTGTGAGGGACATACTTGCTATGCAATGCTCACAACAATAAAAATTAAGGAAGCTTGATCATAAATCAAATGGTATGAACAAGAATCCATATTTTAAAAGGACAGAAAGTAGAATTGCACTGACCTAATTCATACTCCAATCGAGGACTTGAACAGACAAAAAGAGGGAGAACAGTAACAGAAATATAATGCAACGTAGCTCCTTGCACTTAAATATCAAATGTATCTTCTATACACTGTTGTCCTCATGAAGAGAGATGTCAGGATTCCCAAGTGCTATTTTACAAGAATTCCTACTCATATTATTAATCTTTTACTATTAACTGAACTGTTTATTTCCTTTCTTGCAGTTCATACAACTTGTACATGGTAGTTACTGTATGCAGTTTCAAGCTTTGTTCAAGGACCAAGTCATCATTATGTTCCTGAAGTTTTCTCTTCCAGGAGGTTCAGTAGCCCTGAGTAATGCATATGTAAGTCTTCTTATCTTTCCCTTCCTTTTGGTGGCTACAGGATAAGGAAAACAGGACAAAATCAAATTCCTTTCATAGAATATTTTGGTTTTCCTCTGTCATCTACAGCAGGTGTCAAAATAGCCATTTCAAAAATATTTTTTTTTAGAAAGAAGGAAAGGACACCTCTTTTTCCTCACTTGTAACCTTCAGGTTATCTATAACCTGTACCAACACCATCCTGCATTTCAAAAGCAACACGTTTTATCAGTGCAGGAAACCAATAGAAGTTTAAATCAGTGCCTCACAAATTCAAGCAGTTCTTTACTTGCCTAAGCACAGATTGTTTGACGATTTATTTTTGCAGAATAAGGCGCATTCCGGAAAGTATGAATTACGTGAGGTGACTGCTAATAGAAATACAGTAATCAGCCCCACAGTTTATTCCATATGCAAGCCAGTGCAGTAGAGCTGGGTAAAAGCTACAACTGTGACTTTTATTATTTTAAAACTATCAGTTATGTACAATTTTTCCCAAAGAATTATACTTAAAATGAACCTCTAGAACAGACATTGCAGAAAAGACAATGTAAGGCAATTAAATTAATCTATTCTTCTAGTAACTTCATACTTGACTTCCCTTTTATCTGTATCTGCAACCCCAACTACACTCTTACTTTTTCATCTACTCTTGATAAGGTAATGATTTGAAAGTTAACTCTGTTCTTCCAAGTTGGAAGGTAAAATTTCTAGATATCAAACCTGTAGGAAGTAATTTTTGCTCAAAGTTGTCTGTTTCATACCAGCTTGATTCATCACTTATCCAAATTTAGGAACCAAGTTTAATTAGAACAGATGCAGACAGAGTAAGATTTTTCAACTTATCTTCCAACAGACACAGTGGTTCTCAAGACAATATTTCAACTTTTATGAATGGAAAAAATTAATTAACCTTTTAAAAAAACAGATTAGCCAGTGTAAATAATGCATGACATTGCAGCAACAATTGGGTTTTCTAGAAAACATGAAGAACTTCATACTTAGGAAGTTTGTAGAACAGATGCCCCAATTATTGTCTTGTGACCTGAATTCTCTTTTTACATTAGCTCTGGAAAAGCTTTTCTAATTCTTCACTTTTTTGTTTTCAATTATTCCTAAGGCCTTTGTCTTTTAGAAGACATAAGACTGCTGGTGCTGCTTTAGAACTGTTAGAGTAAACAGCAAGATTCATCAAAAACAATTCTTTGACTTTGCATTTCCTAACAAAACAGTCAAATGCCCTGGAAGTTTCAAAGAGATAAAAAATAACTTTATACATAAAATTTTCAGAATTGACAGAGAGAAAAACAATCAAGCACCGCTAACAGATGTCAGACTTATTATGTTTGTGGAAGGCATTCAGCTTCCCTGGCAGTAAGCTGGTAAAAGAAAGGATGAAATACATACAAAACGCACCAATGCTTACAAGCACCAACTCACTTTGCCTCTTAGGATGATGAAATTTGCCACATGTTTCAGCAAAACAAAAAATAAAATTGTTAATTCAGCTGCTATTTGTGACTAGGCATTGTAATAGAGTAGTATCACTTACTACCTTCTGCATCAAGGCCAGTTGAAGAGTCTAAGTGCAAGTTATTAAGATAGCAAACATCACCAAGTGTCTTTTGTTAGGATATGCAAGAAACCTACAGGAGCAGCCAGCTCATTAAGGACTTTAGATCGTCACACAAATACACGCAACAAGACCTGAGCAGCAGCAAGCCTCCTCTACCCTATGCCAAGAGCTAAGTCAAACCACGGGTGACCTAATGACTTCAGCATTGGCTCCTCACAGCCCTCCAGGCTCAGGCCACACCAAAGAGATATGGACCATAACCTATAAATAGATAAAAGCAGCTAGAACTTGGAAATCCTCTCCACTTTACATAAATAAACAACTCCAATTTGATGCTTTCACTTACAAAGTACTTGCAGTTATATTTCATCAGGAACAAAAATATGTTTCCGGCATTCCAGCTCTCTGCTAAATTAGATGCAGATGATGAAAGTTTTTTTGCAAACATATGGAAGAGAATGCAGCTGAAATCTCAGCTAGGCCTTGAAAGATCCTGTACATAAAGCATTAAGCTTTCTACAACACACGGGGAATCTAGGCAGTAACTACTATGATTTCATTTCATAGTGTGATTTAGGATGATATTACGAGACAGAAATGTTAAAAGAAAGTAATAAAAGCCTTTCAAGTACCCTCAAATAAAGTCAGATGTTCATGTGTCATGTATCTGGACAACCTCTGCTTTCAATGGAAGCCTGATCTCCACTTCAAAGGGAGGAAATTGGACAAAAGGGGAAAGAATGTACACCTCTCAGTACTGGCAGCCCAGGAAACCCATGACCAAAGGACTAAATCCATCACTTTCCCAACACCCCCAAGACAGACCAAAGCCTACAACGCATTTAACCAAGAGAAATTGAAAGCACAAGCACTTGCAGTCCTCAAACTCAGCCACCAGTATATAAACCTTGCTCATTTTATTATTTCAATAGTCACAGCATAGGAAGAACATTTCTGTATGTCCATTGTTAATATAACTTCTGGTAATCACTGTGAAAAGAAGCTATTCCCTCCACCATGTGTAGGTGGCTTTGTTCTTTTAATTGGTGTTGCAGACAGCAAACACAGGTTTAACCAGGGTGTATGTTTAGCTTCCTCAATGTTTAGTTTGTCCTCAAACATAACATTGACTAAATCCAAAACATTAAAAGCACACAGTTAAACCCCAGCTTCCCAGGTTTTTTTCCCCATTCTGAAAATATTTCTACACATTGTAAGTTACTTAATGGTGAACGAATTCTCCTTCCAAAGCTCCATCCTTTGGTACATAGTTTGACAGGAATTAGTTTGATCTGTAAGCTCTGCACTAAGTAGTTTTGACAAATGGGGATAGGATGTAAATTTTTCATGTGATACCTTTCTCTAGTAGTTGCTGATTATTCAGAAAATTGTCTATCCATGCCACAAGTTGATGCATCAGTCCTTACACAGAATATGCTTGAAACTTCTCCAAAGGAGCAGCTATTTCTGGCTTAAGTGGCACAAAAATTTTGTGAATAGCCTGAAAGTTCGACCATTACCACTGCATTTCCAAGCATACACACACTCTGGTGTTCAAGTAGTGTCAAATATTTCTTCCCAGACACATATACACTTCACTGGGACTATTCTCATGAGTAAAACACATAGTACAGCTAGTATTACTGATCTAGCCATACAGATATCCTGTTCACATTGATACAGATTCTGTATAGCTACTGAAGAAGTTGCATAAGTTTATTTCCAAAATCCTTCAGTTCTAGTACTGTTGAAAACTTAACTGCGCATTGTCATATTTTCCTCACTTTCATGCAACTCCAACTGCAAGACAGATATGAATAAATTCAGCTGGAACCTTTAACAAAACTCACCATTGGCACTGGATTATTTTTTTTGAGGTTTTGCCTATGCAGGGCATGCGGGTTCTTGCAACTATCTCTATTAAGAACGTGTTCCGCAATAAATTTGCTATGAAGAAGGCAAGTACAACCAGTATTGGCTGGCTTCAGAAAAAGAAAACCGCAAATTTATTTGGCTTTTATGTATATCTGTTCCACTCTTACATCACCAATAGTATTGAACACAACTTGAGCACTGTCCCATCAATAGTGTATCTATCTTAACTGTCAGTATTAACTGCTCCAAATGACAGCACACCCAACTGCTGTGATGGAAACTCACACATGCTCAAGCTTGAGCATGTACCAGCAAAAATACAAACTCTGAGAAGATGGCCAGCCTACAAGGTATTATGAGAAGTTAAATTCAATTTAAGCCCAGGTAATCTTCAGCCTTTAGGGGCAGAGGGAGAAAGCTGTTCTAAGATGAGTTTTTACAAAAGGGTTTCAAGAGTATGCTCCATAGTAACATGAGTTGTACGACAGGTGAAATTTTCACTTATGGTCAAAAAGTTATTGCTTTACATCTCTGTTTCTGGGTTACTCTGTTTTTAAATAGACACATGAACTTTGTAACATTCCTTGGTCTATAAAGCAGGTGTGAACTACAACTTACAAGTGCATTAAAAAGCAACGCTCAGCCCTACATACTTTGCAATGGATAAAATAAAAAAGTAACAATAAGACCTGATCAGGGATAATGGTAGTGTCAGATGGCATCAGAAACTGTACTTTAAAATGGCATGTCTATCAAGTAACATCTTCAGGTTGGGCAGATTAGGATGCATTCAGCTAGGAAGTTCATTAACTGGTCCAGTACTATGTTACTGTTTATGCAGGAAATACAGCTCACTTAACCTATAATTTGTTTCATTCATATATTTTAGATCAATTAATTTTCATAAGGAACTGGTATGACTCAAAACAAGGTCAATCATTTCACTTTCCCAGGTCTGCCCCTCTACCGAATTCATAGCTCAGATGATGAATTACAAACAGGTATTTGTAGCTAACCTAGCTTGCAACTGTGCAAGCTGCTTTACTGGTTGGCAAGACAGGGAAATACTGGAATCTATCCCTGGCAAAATCTTAAAGAGAAACAAGTTCTTGAGACACACCACCTCTTTGATCTTGAAATGCCCCCCTCCTCCACAGTAGCACGTTAAGGATCTGGCTAATCTTTCACCAAAACTGAGTAGTTGAGGTTCTTTTCAGCGTCTGAGCATCCAAAATCCTGTACAGCCCATATTTTTCAAAATTACTAATTACTGTGTCTGGCTGAAGAATACAGTTAGTTTGAAAGCTAAATGCAAGATATGTAGACCTAAATCACCAACAGAACTACTTAATTTTCATCACTCTTATCAGATCACTGTGGACTGCACCAAAGTTTTCCCTAGGGATGACAGCAATCGATGTTTTCTTTTGGCAGAATGGGACAAGATCCAGTCAGTAGTTTCACTTAAAAAAAATATCTGATATGTCTTTTACTGTTACTCACTAAGCAAATCAATGAAAAATTTCACTAGCAACAATTCACATTGTTCTTTAAGGCTTGTTGAACAATCTATAAAGCTGCTCATTTTGAAAAACTAGTATGAATAGGAAAGAGGCCTGGGTTCATTTTCTGGATCCAAAAAACTGCAAGTGGAGGAGGAGTGTATATGTTAAAACCATTGATTTTAAACCACCTCTTTCCCCCTGCCCCCTCCTTAAACAGTACTTTCGTAAATTTACCTCAATTTATTTTCTTCTGCTCAAAATTGGCAAATGAACATTCCCTTTATAAATATTTTGGGAGAAGCAAAATACGTTCCCAGGAATTTACTAGGCAATGATTTAGTTACTACTACTTTTATCCAGCTCAGTCATACAGCTTTTCCTGCACAAACACCCATATAGGTGATCCAAGCATAACACTGGCACAGCTGTGCAGCTGTGTTGAGCCTTTAACAGCTCTACACCTGGTTCAACAGTTGAGAAATATAAGGGAGGTAGGGCAAAGGCAGTCATGAAAAACTCCACTTGCCCCTCTCAAATGGCAGCAGAGAAGCTAAAACCAGTCTCCACCAACTGTTCCTCCCCTTCCTCAACAGACCTGTGCACTGTAAAGAACAGTGTAAGAAAATGCTTCTGTCCATAATAAATGGTTCATTTTTCCCACGAAGGGTAATGAGCTAAGAATGCACATTTTTGGCAACCAAAACAGACCTGTCTGCTGTACCAAGAGGGCATTTTGATTTTCTGGTCCTGTAACAAGACTGACAATATCCACCACAGCCATGGGTACACAAATCTTTGCAGAAAATGGCACAACAGAGGTGCTCAGGGAGGAGAAGAGATCACACAAAGCAGTACAGCCATAGCCTCTCCATTTTACTTGGTTTTGCAACCCTGAAACATTTACCAACTATTTTGTAGAAGTCTGAAAAAGGCATTCAAGAGAAGCACCCAACTCTCCCAGTGATATTTGCTCTGGACCGCTAATTCTGCAAGATATAACCAGAGTATGAGGACAGAAAATTAATTGGGAACCACTACCTGAGTGGTAACGTTAGCACCTGATTATAATCTTTTCAATCCCAAAGCCATCATAAAGCAAGGATGAGACCATTTCCGAAGAAATCTATTTTATTGGGGGACAAATGAACCTAGTAACCAACATATCACTGACACTATATATCCAGGGCCTGCAGCTATTGTGCCATCACACAGAAGTTACAGGAGACAATTCAAAGTCTGAAGAAAACATCGCAACCAGCTCTTTCCATGTAGAAGATAATGAGATGCTGATAGGGGAAAAAAAGAGGAGAGAGGGAGAGAGAGAGAGAGTTGTCAGATGGCAGCTCTTTCGCAGTATTACAGGGACAAGATTTATCTAGAATATTAAATGAAAAACAATATAAACAAAGAAGTAGGCATTTATCATGGTGATCGCTTTAAGTTGATACCTAGTAATAAATCTCTGTATGTGATTTACTGCCAAATCCATGTACAAGCTCAAGTATGCATAACGGCTCCTGAGAAGATGAATAGCATCATTTTTAAGATTGTTAAAAGTGCAATTATGACCACATTCCTACCAGACAGTACTGAACCTTAGACTTCACTTTCTCAAGAAACCCTCCCAACTTTCTAAATATTTTCTTGTCTAAAACTTGAATATGAGTCCTACTTTTCATTGAAACTCATCATTTCAGAAACATCACAATATCTTAAAAGTCAACACACAGTATAGTATTTGTTATATTAAACACTAGTTTACAATACGCTCTCAAAATCTAGCAATGCAGTACTTCGATTTAAAAAAATCAGGGAAGTAGTAAGCTCCCACTAATGGCTACACTGACACAAATAAGTTCTTTCTGATGGGAAAGCCTTTTGGGAAGTTGTTGACAGCCCTCTTCAACACAATGCCCAACTGGAGTGTTGCACAATTCCTAGAAGTGGGAATCCAACAGTATGAAAAGGTGACATGCACACACACTTAGCAAGAGCTCTTCTGTGCAAACAGAACATGATTTCAATTCAGAACAGATGCTGAGGGGAACCTGATCATATCCCTGTGTCACACTTTACCTGGAGGACTAAGCCACAGTTTATCCTTTGAATTACACAATTGTGAAGAACACAAAATGAAAGGAAAAGAAGAAAACTGAGATGTCGTCACCACAGTTGACAAAGGAAGTCTAGACACATCTGGATATTATGAAAGCAAAATATTTTAAACATGACTCCCAGTTCTTGTCTCCAGCAAATACGCATTTGCTAAACTCTAATCCCAGTTTAGAAATAAAAAATCCAACCAAACCAACCAGAAGAAGGGGCAGATTTCTGTTGGCAAAACCAAAAAGCCCGTGATAAGCAGCACAGCACACAATAGAATGAAAAAATCAAAACTAGTTCTAAGAGGAACAGATTTCAACACAGTCTTCCAGAACAAAGCTGCTTTATTACCTTTATTATGGTTCACTGGGGAATTTTACTGCATATTTGCTGTAAGAAAGGACATAAGCAGCTCTCACAGCAGTGTCACATTTCCTGAGAGACTGATGAGGAATCTGGGTTACCCCAAAAGATATCTCATGGCTGGGACGTGCGGACCATCCTGGTATAATTCACCTCATGGTCCAGATTTTCATAAGAACCAACCATTTAAGAAGCCCTGCGACAAACCTTTTCCCAATAAAGTATTTAAAGCTTGAATCTGCAAAGCAAAACCTTAGTGAGCTGTCCTAGCATCCCTGGAAAAACAGGCTTTGATAGTGGTAATTTGGAAGTGATGGAACAATTTACAAAACTCAAGACTTTCTCAAAGCTATTCTGGATTTTTCTTTCCTATCCTAAGGCAGTGAAGTGGTTGCTCTTGGATAGAAACCTGCTTTTAAGATTTCTAAGATGATTTGATCCTCATGAGAACTGCAAGAATCATATGTGATGGACAAATAACAAACAGAGAGGATACTGCAACTCTGGCCTATTTCTTGCAAGATTTGTATTTGAAAAATAAAATTTGCCTCCTCTGATAAAAATAGCCTAAAAGGAATAGAGAGTAAACATAGATCTCTTTCTTCATTACAGTTCCCTAAGAGTGGTAATATATAACAAATTACTTGCAAACTTGCTTTCCAATTCAATATTAAAAATAATACATCACATCAACATATCATCAGCTTGTTTACCAAGTTTGATTTTACTCCACTGGAAACAACAAAGGGAACTTGGAAGATATTCAGGGCAGAGGAATGAAGATGAGCATTTGGTTGGACTGACACCACGACAGCCAAGAAAATAACACAAAATATTCCACAAATGTTTGAAGGGTGCAAACACCAAGGACAAAAACAACAACTTAAAGTGGAAGATGATAAACATCGGCTCACTAAGGCCAGCAAATCAGTGGTTTGGGAAGTGCATCAGCAATATCCACTGGCAGAAATATAAACCATCGAAGTTACCTTCCCACAGCATGCTTAAGTGAGTAAATGGTCTCTTGTTTGGAGAACAAAAGTGAGTACCACCTTTCCACTGCCCAGCAAAAGCCTTCAAGTGTTCAGTGAGGACTACTCCTGTATCAGTTTCTTCACAGCCAGAAATGCATGTACACCATTCAGCACAAGTTCAGTTTTTCCATACTCTACAACTTCATCCAAATTTGTATTAAAAAAAGATGCTTTGCATAGTATTCAAACATCTTCATCATCCTGATGACTACGATTCCATAAACCCAAAGCTGTTCATGAGGATCCTATACATAAACACAAAATATATATTCTGAACGCATGCTTATTTTACTGTTTGGCCAAAGATTTCTCAGTATTACTACTATCAATTGTTTCAGATTTCCCATGTTTTGAGGTTTGCATGATTTCACATCAAGCTCAAAATGTTAAATGTGGTTCTGAATTTATGAAAACACAGCAGTGCAGGAAAACACAACTTAGTGTCCCTCACTGCTAATGATTCCGACTGTATGTAAAGGAATTTTCCCATTTTTACACTGTTTTTTACTAAGACAGCATCTACCCTGTACAGGTCAAAACCAAGGATTTAAGCATATGAACAAACTTGTGGATATGCGGTGGACAAAACAGCAGTAATGATGAAACATACTTACCTGTGAACAACTAAAATAATTTTTATTCCATGAACTATATGACTTTGTTTGCAAGAAGTTTTCCTCTTTCAGTTTGTAGATTGACACAAACAACTGGAATAACCGTAAAATCATGTTCCACATTTTTCAGCTCACTATTGGCTTTATACTTGTTTCTTATACTAGGTTTACCTGATTCTTGTTCTATTGGTATGTGTTGCATTTTTCTCAGCAATACTTTTTCTGCCCTTTTTATTGGATTTCAGGAGATACTGAACACAATATAAATGGAAGCCTTTGTTTGGGGAAAAATTACATCAGCTATCAAAAGCCCACAGCAGATGTATCATGAAGTCACAAACCAGATCCCTCATGCAAACAGAATGCCAAGACACTGTCTGCAACACTTAGGGTAACAACAACAAGAGCACTAAGTCCAATGGTAATAGCTTTCTTGAAAGAAAGGTGTGTCGAACTATATTGGTAAAATAGTATGGATTGTGGAGCTGCTGACAGTAACTTCCATAGCAGGTTGACATACTGAACAACAGTAAGTCCAAAAAGCACTGAAGGCACATTAGTATCCACACCTAACTGTTCCCAGTTTTCTGCACAGCAGTTCCTAGGTTTTCTAAGGTCTGGGGCAATTTTTAAGAACCAGTCTGAAAGCCAACATGGCAAACTGTAAAACATACATAGAGAGGATAGGAAATGCTCAGTGGAAATGATCCATAATTTCACCACATATGAGGAACATACTCACCCTAAACCTGTCCATGAAATTCTCAGAGCCCTCTCCTGTGTTAAACATGTGCCATGTATGTTACTTGAATGAATGCACACGGTAATGAAATATTATTCCTTCTGGTCCATTGTATACAGAGGCTGCAATTACAACCAGCCCTCAGGTAGGTTACTAACACAAAGACACTTGGAAGCTTGTCTTCTGTTGTCTCCAGAGAAGTTTGGGGTTTTTTTATCTGCCAGCCTTGAACACCCACAAAAGGGGCCAGTCAAAATCTGGCTTTCAAGAATGATAAAAATTTGCTCTTGTTATAGCATATTCGTATTCAGCCATCACACAAGCTTACAAGAGTTCATTGTACTTTGATAACTAAAACTTTTCTGATGAACAGCTTCTCCATTTTAGCTGCAAAAAAACACACCAAAATTAGCACAACTATGCAAAAAAGTATGTTATACTGAAGACCTTTGCTCTAAATTAATTATTGAGAAATGACTGAATCAATCATAACATACTTTATATTTGCTGATGCTTAAGACTCTATGTGTAGTTTTTAAAATGTTGCAACATATCCTAAGTGAGAACATGAAGTTATGGATGGCTAACTGAAATGATGGGGTGCTCATTTTCATCATTGCTCAAAAAAAGCAGCAGTTTCAAGTCCACCATTACATTTAAGGCTATTCTCAAGGCACTAAAACACTTAAGATATTTGTAATCACTTAACTTTTTGTTCCCCCGCCCCAAATGCTCAAATTAATGCAGCATTATTGTAAAATGCCACCCTGAACTATTCAAAGTTTTCCTGAATTCTACAATGAGATAAAATCCAGTATTTTGCTTGGTTGTGCTCAATGTTTGTGATCAATAACACAATCCAGTGTCTATTTCCTGACTGATGGAAAGAATATATTTTCTTGCAAGGGAACACTTGCAAACTGTTCACATTTAATATTTCCTTTTCACAAATGTCTTGGAAAGTTTAACAGCTGTGTAGAGGTACACATTTGTGCTACTAAGTAACATAAAGCATGACTATTAACAAGAAGCAAATACACTGAAAAAGTGCCACCTTGGGTAAAGTGAAGTGCTGCAAAAGCTGGGAGAGACTTGGCAATTATTGATTTTTCTACCATGGAGATTTTTTTCCCCAGGTCTGCAAATGACATCGTTCCATTTAAACTTCTCATCTGTATGGACAATGAGAATAACAATGTTTAAAACAATACAACGGCACTTCTCAAGAAGGCAGGCTGAAATGTCTTTTTCCTGTAATACACTTTCCAGATTCCACAATCCATTTTCAGCAGAGAATTCTGTAGATCCCCACTCTACACATCATTTTGCAGACAACCACCTTCACTTATCTCCCTGCAAATCAAGGTAATTCTACAAGATTTTCTCAGGGTAAACTAGCATAGCATATGCCAGACCAATGGGTGACAAAAGATAAATCGATAGAAAAACATTACGACTAGAAAATTAAGCACTTTTAGACAGTCCATAAGAAAATATGTAATGCTAAAAAATACAGTGATATGGCATCAAGTATCAGTCACATACATCTGAATTTCATTTGTTAGCTGTTGAAATGTTGCCAAGTCAAACAAAAAAGTTATAATTCACTCACAAGGCCAAATTTAAGCCTAGATGCCACTAGCAGAAACTGGCAGCAATGGATCTAGGACTATGTTTTCAGGATCTCTAAGACAAAGTAACTCTGATATATCTAACAAAGAAACAAAACAAGAAATATTACTGCCTCCTTCCTTGTCTATGGACTCCTTGTCTGAACAATACCAGTTTATCAAGTCAATTCAATCCTGTCCTAACTGTACAAGTGTTAAGACCAAGGCTTGTTGCCCCATTTCCCAACTTCAGAGGCTTTAGTATTATTCTCCTATATCTAGAACACCTACCATGAGAATTTTTTTCAACCTCTGCACCTTCCTTTATTGTTTCACAAAACTCATGACCAAAACAATCAGCCATTCTGATGTTAAATGGAATACCAAGGCCTTAATGAGAGATGCTACTTAATAGTAAAGCATTATTTGTTTTTCATTTCAAATGTAATTTAAACCAATGGAACTGACAATTTTATTATACTATATGACATAGGATACATATATTAAACAGGGTCAGTAAAAATCCCGTAATATAAAAAAAAATATGCAGATCACTCCAACCAAACAGCAATTTTACCCTGTGCTCTTTGTCCCAGGATGGCAAATGAGTATCTTCTGTCTCACCAACACCATCTTTTGTCGACAACTTGGTCAAAACTAATGTATTTTCACATAAGCTTTCAGCTGAAACATGCAGTCTTTCTGTAGAGGTGTTTTAGCACCACCACCACCAAAAATATGACAAGTTGCAGCTTAAAAACACTCTCTAAAGAGCTCTGTAAAATTTTAATAGGCCAGTTAAAGGGGGAGAAATTACAGGATCATGTCACGGTTTCCACACTACTTTACTTTTTCCTACCTTATTAGCCTCAAAAATTCTGCAAATGATGGACTAGCCAAAAAACACAGCTTCTTTTTGTTCCACTTTCAATGAGTCTCAGAACAAACTATTTGTTCATATCAGTTTCCAAGCAATCTGTCTAGGCATCCAAGTTTATAAACTAGAAGAACCATTCAAGCCTTCCTGCTTTTAAACATACCCAAACCAAGAAGCTTGTTTAACAGGCCTGTTAGGCTCCATGATTTATTCCTTGACATTTCCAATAAATCACCTTTTTGTTTTTGCGATAAGACTTCAACCTTTTCATTGCTAGTCATCTATAGCAGATGCCAAAAAGCTGTGCTTCTGCACGCTTCTGAAAACAAACACACAAAAAATCTACTTTTTCCAGACCTCCAGCAGCACATACAGCTCATTTCTGAGCTCAAGTTTTCATCCTATTTTTTAAGCACAGGCATTAACTTCACACTAATCTAAAAAGGACCTTGCTACCACCAGCTCCACACTTAATATTTTCCAAGTTAGCATCCATAAGACTGCATGTATCCTTTCAGCCGTAATCACAGCCAATATTCAACACCTACTGGCTGAAACTGTCAGTAATCTCCCCATACAGATTGATTTTAGACATGCTTGCTATTTGGTTTCCATCCTTCTAGGCAATCCCCTAATACCTTTGGTTATTCTCCAGGCCAACATTACCTCTTTACTGCTTGAAATCATGAAAGGGCGGATCAAAGGCAAGAATAAATCTTATCTAGGTATATAAAAGAAAACCTACTCTATCTTACTTATTTACTTATTCTCAAAAGCACTGGGGCAGGTAAATGCAAGACCTTCAGCTGTAGGCACTGCAAGTCACAATTTCTAAATAGCAGAAATTCTACATAGGTAGACGAGATGGGCAGAAGAGCAGTTCTTTCTGGAAATCCCAGACTACCTTACCTTGCTGATATTACTAAATATTCCTTTGGCAGAAGATTTGGCTAATGGTCTACCTTTTCTTTTATGTGACCATGCCATAACAGTAAAACTGGGCAGACAGGGATGATTCTTCAAGTAAAATAGGTTTCTGTTTTTATCTTATATGCCTTTCCATCCCAGACTTAATAAGTTAGGGAATTGAAAATGGAAAAGAAACACTGTCTTTCAATACATAAAGATGTAGAGAAGGTGTGCACCACGCATATCAAAGAACAGGACTTTATAAAGCTCAGTAACATGCAAAGAGGTTTTCCATGAGAGAAAGGTGTAGATTTAACAGGAAGTATGACGAGATTTTTTGAGTACTTCAAGACTACTTTGAATAAGATGCATACAAACCATATCTCACAATGGACCTCTGATCCCCAGCTAGAGATGAAAAGAGCAATGAGGCTATGAATCAGTAAGGTACATGACACTGTGTTCACATTAGAGCCCTCTATTTAAAAGAGGAAACTGAACAGCCCACTGGCTTGTCACACACACAGTAGTTCATCATGTGGCACCTCCAAGATTCAAAAGAAAATGCACTTTTTCTCCAACAAGAAAGTACAAAACAAAGAGGAATGTTTCTGCAGCTCAAAAATCAAACCACTGAGTGAAAAAATGTTATTGCAGCTACCATACTCTTTTTTCCCCCAAGAGCCATGTTGTACAGAGATTTGTTGGATGTGGCATTAAAAAATAAGTATGACCTAACTTAAAAGTATCTTCACAACTAAGTGGTGTCACAGGCCCCAGACACTCAATTTTGGTTTTGTCTATACCCAGACAATCCCAGCAGCCTAAGACACTGTATGTATAAAGCAGAGGAGGGTATTCAGCTCCTTAACAATGCATGTCATAGTGCCACAATGGTGAGCAAAGTTACCAAAGCTAACTTTTCCTCAGAAGTCTAAGTTCATGGGACACCATGGGCTTGCAGCCCAGCTGTGCATTTTAAGCAGCATCACCTCCTACAAAACATGATACGAACTACAAATGGAACTATGAATGCTTCTACACGTACCCTTCCTTTCCTCTCCAACAAGGCTGGAGGCTCGGTGCACAGCCCAGCAGCACAGACCTGCCCTTGCCAGAGAAGGCATAAGCAGCTCTGTTATTTTCAAAGCAGAAACCTAAGGAACCTTCTTGTCTCAACATCATAACGACTTATATGGGAGAGCTAAATGGCAGGTGAAAGCTTTTAATGAACTCCAAGGCAAAAAAAAGCCAAAATTTTCTGACAAGTCATTTGAGAAATAATTAGCTCCTCATGCCACATTTCCACATCTAACAACACATCCCAATTGCTCTGTCTGTAATCTAGCAGTCCAGCATCACTATCAGACAATCAGTCTGCCAGTGAAATCAGACCTACTCCCTGTCATACCTACCTGTCCACAGCAACACCTCAGTGATAACTGCCTTTTTTTCATATCCTCGAAAAAGAAACTGAAATACCGCAAAGGCATGTCCCTCTGAAATCTCTCAGTAGCACTGCTTGTATCCCATTATTCCAGTTTTTTACCCACTGCTGTAGTAGCGTGACCTTTTCTTTATTGTTTCATTGTCCTGGGTTCATTCAGCATTTGGTATAACGGCACAGACTAGAAATTATTTTCTTTACTGGGTATTTGCACCAGGTATTTTACAGTAATTTATCATTACTTACTGGACACCTAAGTAAGGTGCAAAATACTTACTGCCTAGTCATATATAGACTAACAATAACTAATATGTCCTTTTTGCTAAGACACCATTTTCTAGTAGTCTCTATGAAAGTAAGAAATGGTAAAACTCACGTTTCACAGCCTTCTTGTTCATGCTGGGAGAAGATCTCTGAAGCAGTGTCCCAGGAGTGACACCATCAAATAACATGCAAACATCTGAAGGCAGTCTCAGCATTTAGGATTTTATTTCTAATGCTAGCAGAGGATCACCCCTATGCCAAACTCCTGTTCTGCGCTTTTCCCGTTGCCAAGGAAAGGTATTGGGAGCTGTGTGTGAGCCTGCATTGTATGCCGGTGCTGCCCAATAGCTTAATCTTGTTATGTGATAAATAGTCTTGATACTGAATGTGCCATGTGGTGCACACTCAACTGGCTGCCTTAGTCCTCTCCTGCTGTCAGCCAAGAGCACTGTGAGCTTTGTGAGCCCAGGCTGACAGCAGGAGCACAAGAGGTACACATGGAATTTCAGCACCTACTAAACAGGAGAGGACTCAACAGCCAACTGCAAGATACTTTAAGTGCTGTGCATACGGAACTGTGCCAAGCTCCCCAGTTTACAGAGTCATCATCGCAGCTGCCCCCTGCTCCTTCACAGAAGCTTCCCTCTCCCCTTATGCCTGGCAGAAGGCAGCATTTGAAGGGACTAACATGGCTACTCCCATACAAAGACCCACAGACCACTGCAAAGGGCAGAGTCAACAACCATTTCTAAATGTGGTAAAGCCTACCAGTAACAGCTGACTAAATCAGGAGTCAAATCATGGCAAGTGACCAGAACTGTTTGGAACATCAATACCAAAGCCTAGTAAATTCTTCAAAATCAGTAAAGTTACCAGAAATTAATTAACAGCCAGCTCATTACAGGATAGAATCATGACAGTGAAAATAAGAAGGGCCCTACTGTGAGCATGGTGATTTGCTGTTGATTACATTTTTGCCTGGCACATTTTATAATACATGTAAAATATTGCTATGGTTAGGACTAGACTATTCTTTCACAACTGTCCACACGTGACAAACAGGCAGGACAGGAAAGGACCTCTATTCATTAAGCCCAGCTTCTGAAGCCTCATGGGAGCCAGCAACACAGTTACTTTCAGAAAGTGAAAAAGCACCATCAAACCAGCTATTTTAGTATTTCCCCTTACCCCTAACCTAGCAGTCCGAAGGCCACCCAGGAACTCCTGACTCTTGTTAGAAATTTTTTTTCATCCCAGCACACTCATGGACAGATTACACCAATTTACTCCTGCATTATCACCCACAACAGTTCTGCTCCCTCCCTGATGTCTATCCATGTGACATTTTTATGTGCATAGGTTAAGGCTGCCTTCTCATTTTCACTGGAATACACAAAGCCAGGTCTGATTTTCTCTTAAGAAAGAGGACTGAAGCAAGGCCACGGTTAAGTCTAGGCAGCAGACATTACACACATACCAGGTTACATGGAAAACTAAACAACCCAAAAGCACCAGGTCTCTTTTGCTTATGGACAGATAGTGTTTTTCGTAAGTTTTCAATACTCAAAAACACTACTTACAATGTGCCTTCTTACAGCTTCTTGCTGCTTACTTAGCTGTATCCCCTGAGAGAAAAAGCAACCTAAGAAAGCCTGCTGGCATAAAGACATAGATCTCTATACAAATATCATTTATTATACATTTATTGTACATTTCTGGAAGATAAAGTTAACTGACTCCAGTTTGAGCACTGTATTCTCCTAGGAGGATAAGGGGTTTCAGCATCATGCATCAAATGTTAATAATATTTTACATTCCAATTAATTTATTGACTTTTGAAGCATTTTTACTTGAACTGTCTTTAAAATGGCACCTTCAAGACTTCCCACTGCCATATAATGGAATTGTATTTGCTTTTTTAAAAAGCAGTGAATAAACCTGTCTTACAGTGGATGCTGAATGATATTTTGCAATACATACGAAGAAAATTAGTCTCCATCTTGAAACCAGTTATTGACTGGAAGGAGGAAGGGGTTGCTACTGTTTTCATTCTGTAACTTCATTTTTAGCCACACTGCAGAGCTCTGTCAGAACAACCTTTCTGACCAGGACTTTTCCTATTCACTTCTAAACTCAAGAAATTTCACATTGAATTTACTGAGATCAAATCAATTTGGGTTCCAGCAATGCTATTATGATCCCCAGTTACTACAGTCAGATTCTGACTCTCAAAGCCCATTTGCAAAGCTCACATTTTAGGACACTTCCATTTACCTCTACTGAATACAGAGCCTAAGCAGGCTTTATACTTGCAAACATCAAGTAAGAACTCACAGTCCTTTTAAAACAAGGTATATCACTATCTTCAAGCTAAAAAGCATTGTAAGTTTTCTCTTTCTCCAGGCAGGCCCTTTAACATTTCTCCCTCAGTTTGCTTGCTTCTTAGCAGAAATTAAAAAAAAAGGAGAAGAAAAAAGAAACATCTGTGGGAACAGCTGCATAAATACTGCAACTGCCAGAGGTAAGATTTCTTTCTAGCATCCAAGATTTCTTGTTTTGTGTTTTGCAAGACCACTTAGTAGTTGATAACCACAGTCACTATCCATGCATCTGACATGCAATTTTGATCTCAATCATAGATAAGAGCTAGAAGTTCAACACAAGCCCACCATAGAGACACACAAACATACACACAGAGAAAACAACCAGAAACCCAAACCCTTGAAGGAAGTGTCTAGAGACTCCACCGTATAAAAGCTTATACAGCAAGTAGGCTGCTTGCTCTGACTTCTTGTGGACAATCAAAATACCATAGTAGGTAGTTTATAATTATAAGCAGATGTACAGCACAGCTTTTTCCTTCATCGTTATCTCACATTTAACAACACTAAGACCCCAAATTACTCAGCACACTTTCCAAGACAATACTTTGATAATTAGGCAATGATATCATTAAATAACTAGATATCCAGAAGTCTGTCTTCATCTCCTAGATACATGTCTGTGTTCACATACTTGTCTTAGAATTGCAGCAATCTGTTATGGTCCAACAGGAAGTGTTAAGAATGAGTTTTATCATGCTCTGTGCTATACATTGATAACTGTGTCGTGGTTTAACCGCAGCCAGCAACCAAGCACCACGCAG
This sequence comes from Astur gentilis, assembly GCF_929443795.1. NCBI lineage: Eukaryota > Metazoa > Chordata > Aves > Accipitriformes > Accipitridae > Astur > Astur gentilis. The sequence continues at coordinate 26,417,375 of NC_064891.1, forward strand.
CCGCTCACTCACTCCCCCCCATCCAGTGGGATGGGGGAGGAAATCGGGAAAAAAAAGCAAAACTCCTGGGTTGAGATAAGAATGGTTTAATAGAACAGAAGAGAAGAAACTAATAATGATAATGATAACACTAATAAAATGACAACAGTAGTAATAAAAGGATTGGAATGTACAAATGATGCACAGGGCAATAGCTCACCACCCGCCGACCGACACCCCGCCAGTCCCCGAGCGGCGATTCACTGCCCCCTCACTTCCCAGTTCCTAAACTAGATGTGACGTCCCATGGTATGGAATACACCGTTGGCCAGTTTGGGTCAGGTGCCCTGGTTGTGTCCTGTGCCAACTTCTTATGCCCTGGCTGGGCATGAGAAGCTGAAAAATCCTTGACTTTAGTCTAAACAATACTGAGCAACAACAGAAAACATCAATGTTATCAACATTCTTCGCATGCTGAACTCAAAACATAGCACTGTACCAGCTACTAGGAAGACAGTTAACTCTGTCCCAGCTGAAACCAGGACAAACTGCAATTCTTATTTCCCAGTCCAAGCCCAAGTAGGTAAGGTGAATATGACTGGCATTCCATTACAGTAATAATCAAGTAAATTGAAGTAGCCAGTTCTAAATACACATGGCCATGGTGGCAACAAGATCTTGGAGTTACTGTAGAATGCAGAGTTCGTCAAGGTTTAGGGATTTACTGAAACTTTTTTTTCCCAAAAAAATACTGAAAGAAATATCGACCATTTTGGGCATTGTGGGCAGTCACCACATCCAGCTGATGCACAGAGTAGGATTTAAAAAATGAGAAGCAAAGCTAATTGTCTGCAGCCTCTGCATCATTCTTCTTTCTCAAGCAATCCAAGAGGGGCCTTAAGCAGACTTTAAGTCACCCTTGACTGTAGTGCTCTCCCGTTAGCTAAACAGTCATTTAGCACACTGGGATTGTTGGAGCATGGCAGCACTTCAGCTTCTTTTTCCACCTCTACAGTGCCGGATGTCAAGCAAGGTATTTAGAGAAAGACTCCCTACTTGAGTAAGCTCCAGCATGCTCAGGGGGTCTGCTCCACTTTAATTCACGTGATCCACTCTTGCAATTCATTTTCTAAATACTCATCCTGTAAGACTGTGCCACACACCCCCACAGCACTACTTGGAAACAAGGTTGTGATCTTAAAAATCAAAACCACAAAGATTCATCGCAACTTGCTTTGCAACACCAGCTCTTATCCTTCCTATGTCCACACATTTCCAAATGAAGATGGCAAGACTTCATGTATAGCAGTGGTCTGCTGTGGCCATTCAGCTCCTTTCCATCAAGCCACAAACAGAGTATCAGATGTTGGGGTTTTTTCCCCTGCATAAGTAACATCCAAACAAAAGAGGGTCAAAACTGAACAAATGGATGGCTACAATGGGATGGAAAAAGTCCACCCAGCCCAGCATCCTGTCTCCAACTGCGACTAAAGTAAAACCTCAGGGACAAGCAGGATAACTAAGACAAGCATGCAACAATACTTTCGGCTAGCTACCCCTTAAACCTGGGTTTTCCCTTTACTAACCACAACATTTTCTGGCAAGGACTTGTGCACCTTATTTGCATCTTGTGCACAGTACTACCTTCTTTCATTTGTTTTGAGCTTGCCACTGTCACCCCTGAATACACCCTGGGATTCTTGTACTGGAAAATAAGGGAAGAACTGGCATCTGCTCACCCTTTCCATGCCACTCCTTAATGCAGTTTTCTCAGTCATCTCATCTCCTGGCTGAAAAGTTCCTTCCTGATGCACTGTTCCTTGGACAGAAGCTGTGCTGTGTCTTTGACCGTTCTTGTTGCCCTTTGTAAAACCTCTTCCACCTTAAGCTGCAAATGACTAGCACTTTTGGGCAGTAAGGGACTCCCCTGGTGTCACCTCTATCCTTCTTCACAATTTTCTTCTCACAACAGAGGATGTAGTAGCTGGAGGAGGTTAAAGAAACAGCTAGAAAGGCAGCTTATGGAAAATCCAGGATGCTGCCGCTGGAGCTGAGGTTGGGTCATTTGAGTAAGGATTAACTGGAAGGCTACTTTCTCTGCCTGCTGAAGGAGCACTTCACCTCCTTGCAAAACAGGGAAATAGCTCAAAATATGTAAATAGCCAATACATTTTGGCCCAGACCACACTAATCCAGGAAAAAGCATGTTTGGTTCTCCCAATTAGTGACACCTAGAGGGATCTTACTGCCTCCCAGATACAGGCAAATTGCTGGGTTTTTGCATTTTACCTTTTATAACGCTTCATGATTGTTCAATTTGGCAGGCCTAGAACACCAGTCTAGTTAAAATTTAAGCTGCTCTAAAAGCAAAGGCAGATGTGGGAAAAAGATGACAGGAACACACCAGTTACTTCTTGGATGGAACAGTTACTTCTTGGAAGTAACAGACATGAAAAATGTCTTCACTAAAGAGCTACTAATCATAATTGCTATTATACAAAATTGCACAGAACTAAATATAGGAAAATGAAAGGTATTTCATGACAAGAAACTATATAAACATTGCCAAGGAATTAAACATGTGCTGCTTAAGTTAGTCTCATTGAGCCACAGAGCTCCAAACTAACTAGTACAACAGTAAACAACAGAAGTTTGTTAAAATTAAAAGCACTGAGCTTGTGTGCTCCTTCAAGGCCTCTGGCTTGGTGGAGCATGACATTTTCATTAGGAAAGTGCAATGAAACAAGAGCTGAACCAGGCAGATAAAATTAATTCAATCAGTTAACAGATAAGTCAAAAACCATGACCATAGGCAAAAAAAGCATCATACTGCAGGTGGTTTCTAATCTCAGGGGAACTACCTTATTTTGCAGTTTAGCCAATGACTTGGAAGAAAAAAAGAAAAAAAAAAGATCATGACTGAAAAACTGTGCAGGTGACAAGTACCAAGGAAGTTGTTAATTACAAAGAGGAAAGGTGACTGACAGCCAGTCGTCTGTGCACCAGCCTGTGTGTTCTCGCTCAGCAGACGTGCAAGAAGAACTGACAGTACCTGAGAGCATCCTCCAGAAGGTAAAACTGAGGTCCCTGTTCAACACAACAGCCCCATCTCCAATGTCATCACAAGACCATTCAACAAGGAAAAAAGAAAGTATAAAGGTCATTGTGCCTCTGGATTTCACAGGAGTGCACCCTAAGTATTACCTCCAGCGCTGGTATTCAAACATCTAGAAGCATTTGGGAAAACTGCGAACCTTTTAAAAAAGGCTGGAATAACTAAAGAATTGGAGTACATAATGAAGGAACTCTATTTTCCACTTTTACAAAGAGAAGGTAAAGAATAAGATAGTAACTCTAGAGGGAGCAGAAATTTGGATAGAGAGGGCTATTAAACATACAAAGAGCTAATAAGAACCAGAGCTAACAAAGCTGGTAGTTAAAGACAGTCAAATAAAACAAGCACTAAAGCACGTAATTTCAGACTGATGATAATTACACCAACAGACTATATTGCAGAGCACTGAAAGTCTATCAACTGACTTTCTGTTAGCAAAACAGGATATTTTTCAAAAATAAATTATCTAGCTTATAATGGGAGCTAATCAAGGACCCTTTTGGTTCATTTTGGATTCATAATCAATTAAATACAAAATAAATTTACACCCTCACTGCAGTCCTTACCATCCACACTTTGATCACCCGAATGTAACTGTCAAAATGGTGAAGTAGAAGGGAACAGTCAGGAAATGTACAAGAAGATGCAGAATAGGAAGAAGCTTCTCAGCATGCATCGCCTCACACCAAGATCAGCCACCTACAGACTGGCTGCCACAGCTGGCTTGCGGGCATATCCTGGGGGTACCTACTGAAAGCAAAGATGACAAAACTATGAGGCTTGGGAGGCATCAGCTGCCGGCTGTCCTACTGAGGTTGGGACACCGCAGGGACCAAAGCAAGCTGCTTCCTAACACCATCCAGCTGGTTCTGGGAGCTCACACACAGTGCCCTGGCAAGGCAGCCTCTCCTGGCTCCCACAGTACCACTGCCACCAAAGGCTGTGTGCCCTCCCCGCTGCTATAAGGCTGGCATTTCAGCACCATTTGATTATATCTCTGCAGAAGAAGTCTTTATCTGTCTCATTACAGGGCTTGTTGACATCCGCTATGCTGATGAAGCTAAAGTACATCCATCTTTGAGAAGTCTACTATTTTCATACCCTTTTGAATGCTACAGAACTGAGCCACCTTTTCTCCCCCAACTAAAAAAAAAAAAAAAAGCAAACTAATCAAAGTTTTCTAAATAAATGCAGGCAAAGGCAATAAAGAACAACTCTAACTTGAAATCCTTGCTTTTAGCATAATAATAGAAACTAACATAAACCAAATCTGCAGTCTTACATGTAGGAAGAGAATCTAAACTGGAAATTTGGTCTCTACTGTCTTTTTAAGTTTCTACTCCTCCCAAGACTGGCAGTGGAGCAACACATTTCACAAAAAGCTGTGTGTTTCCTTATCGTCCAACAATATCAGCCACTTGTCTCACCTGGAGTCCTCAACATTACAGAAAGCCAAGTTCCAGACAGTGAACAAAGAAAACCTATATCAGATATTCTCCTTCAGTGTTTTTCTTGTTTTAAAATGCCAAGAGAAGACAACCTTTTCTTTTTCTTCCTGGCTGAAAGCTAACATACAGTTCGTTCATTCACCCGCAAGACAGTTCAAAACACAAATGCCACCCCAATATGATAAAGTGTTGCACTCTGTTCCAGGAGGTTATTTTAAAAAAAATCACGCCAGGCGCTCCCTCTGCCCAATATAGGTAAAGCCTGTAAGTAAGTAATAGCTCCAGAAATAAAGCATACTTCCAAAGGCCATCAGGTCACAACAGACACCAAACAGCCTGCAGAGAAGACAGCTAAAAGTAATAGGATGCAAATCACTTCAAACTACCCATGTGAATTTCAACCCCCTCCCCCCTGGTTTTTTCCTCCACCTGGTGTGTTTAAAAAAAATCAGATATTCAATCAAGCAGAGAGAAATGAAAAGGTCCTGAGAGATGCCTGTGTGCTATAGCTGCACATGGAGCTCAATCCTGAAGACACGACCTTAACAGCAGTTCAAACTATTATTTGTGAGGCAATTTCCTTTAAGGGATCTTCATTTCTAGACTTCATTTCTAAACTCCATCTTCAGAACACTGAACCTAGCTATCGGGCCACTAATAAAAGTGATCTTCACACATCAGCCTGCAAACACAGGAGAGGCACATGTCTTAAAGGAATAACCCACAGCCTCCCTCTCACTTGCGCCCAGAAGCGCATTGCCATACAGCGCAAAGAAGTCATGCCTTCCACTCAGAATCACGTTGTTAGCTGTATTTTTACATGGCTTTACATTTTTTACTTACTGTGGGGTGCTTTTTTAGGGGGGGGACGGGACGATGACGCTATTTATTCCAAACTAAACCTATCTAATTTAATTAAAGAATGAAAGCCAAGTAAAGAAAAAGAGAAGTAAAAAGCAGCTGATGGACAGGAGAACCATCAAAGAAAAGGCAGACAAATAACTTTAGACACCATGCACAAAGAAACATGAGTTCTAAGCACATTTATTTTTAACACAAGTCACTGTATCACATACTAGAAGATGCCTTTTGCAATAACAAAGCCTGCCACAACATGAAAATTTTCATGGGACTGCAAAAAAGCACTTGACTCTCAGTCCTTCCTTCTCTCTACCTCTGCTTGTAACTCTGCACGCCTTTGGTGAGTATGAGATGCCACTTAAAATGATTTTTTAGCTAGGACAAGATGTTTTCCCCCTTGTATTGATAAAACCCCCTCCCTTAATTCTTACTTCACAGGGAATCTTTTTCCCCTGAATGTACATAAGTTATTGTCACCTTCCAGGTACAGAACTACTCTGCAACAGAAAAACTTAACCTAACAGCATCTTAATACCTGCTGATCTAATGAAGAGTTATTGCTCTCTCCCAGCAACTATGCTACCTAACACAGACAAACAGAATTCAGATTAATATTAGACAAATTCAGTATTATGAAGTCACTATGCTACCCAGGGAATTAATTTGGTTTCTTATTTCTACCTATACAGGACACAGGTACCTATCTAAAAAAAAAACCTGCTGTTTATTTCCAGTCATCTGTTGTAAAAATATTTCCAACATCATCAAACATGAATTATTTGCTACTCTGCTGAAAGAAGAAAACCCCCAAACTGACAACATACATGCATGGTACTGCTAAGAAAGCTAGAGGGATAAAAATTCCGTACAAGTCCAATGGAGGAAAAAAAAAGAGATTACTCTCTTATCTTAAAAAGAAATCCACTCAGTAGCTCTAAAAATCCACTGAAGATTCCCTAACTCTTTTCGTGATGACAATCAAGGTCCTTATGGTAAAGTCTGTCCCAGAGAGGACCGTACCTCTGAAAGCCTGCTACAGATACTTGTGCAGAAGGAGGAAGATTTTTTAAGACAACCGTCACAAACCCAAAGATGAACGTTAACGTGGAGATTGCAGAAAGCACAAAGGGCTTTTACCTACACTTAAGCCGACAAGTAGTCAGGTGACACACACTCTGCCTGTACCCCCGAAACCAACGAAAAGGAACCCCGTTATGAACGTTGTTAAGAAGTAACAGCCCCCAACAACGGGCGCGCTCGCACCCCCGCGCACACCCCGGCAGGCACGAACGGCCGTCCCACAGACAGCTGCTGCCGCTGCTTCCCGGTCTGCAGCAATTATTTGTCCTACAAGACCACACGGCTTTGTCACCGAGATAAAAATCGCACCGATGCTACCTACCCTGGTTTTAGCCGCCAGAGCTCCAAAGCTGCCCCCGACCAGGACCTCCTACCTTCCGCAAGCAGGGTCAGTACGCTCGCCCATAAACGCGGTGGCTTCTCAAGACGAATTCGGAAACAGTGACAGCTTGTTTCAGCTTGACTGCCCTCAGAAGTTTCTTCTCCTTCCCCCCACCCCCCCCCCACCCCCCTTTCTCTCAAACCGCTCCGCGGACCGGTGCGCGCGCGCGTGCGTGGCCGCCGCCGCCACGCGGGAGCCCCGCGCTCCCAACCGCGCGCCCTCGCGAGCCCCGGCCGCCGCGCGAGGAGCAGCCCAAGAAGTCGGAAAGATCGGCTGTGTGTGCATGGATGTGTAAATATACGGGACGAGGGGCTGGAACGGGCCTCCCAGGGCCAGCCCTCAGACGCAGCCCGGGTTTCAGGTTTCATTGGCAGCTGGCAGCTCTGGAGCGCGCCAGCGGCACGGCCGTTTGCGCCGGGGAGGAATCCGGCTCCCTTCCCAGACGTCTCTGGAAATCCCGGCGACGCGGCACCCGACCGCCGCCCCGACAGCGCCCGCGGACCCTCCGTTAACCGTTTCCGCGTACTTGCTGCTGCGGTGCGAGGAGGGGCGGGGGGACGGCGACGGGCACGACGCGACACGGACACACGACGCAACCGGCGCTGCCCACTGGGGCTTCTCACAGCGCGGCCGCGCGCCGCAGCCGTTAGGCGGGCGGCAGCAACCCGCTCGTGCCCTCGGCACACGAGGGGCTGCCTCCGCTCCCGCCGCGCGCCGAGGAGCCGGCCGCCAGCCGGCAGAGGGACACCCCCTGGCCCTACGCCGATTTTCTGCCGCCCCTCCTCCCCTTTGCTGTTTTTGCCTGGGATGCCTCTTTAGTCAACCGCACGCGGGTCCGGACTCACCGACGTTCATCAGCCTCCATCTCTGCAACTTAGCGCGGTGGTCTGTTTGAGGAGGACTAAGGATTTTACCTTGCGTGGACCCGGCGGAGGACTCCGTGGGACCCGTGCAAGGAGCGCTGCGTACCTTCTCCGCAGGCCCAGCTCCGGCTCGGCCGCACAGCAGAAATCAGAACGGGAATTACGATGGAAACTGCAGCTGTAATTGGGTTTCAGGAGCTGCCGTTCCCTCTCTGAATGGCACGACTGTCGTCTGCTCCCAGGTGACTCAGCGAGCGTGAGGCTGCGCTCTTCTTTCCCCCATATTCAGAGAGAGAATGAATGATGTGTAACCTCCGTCCTCCCTCCCACCACCTCAGTCCAGCACACCAGACCCCACAGCACTGGTTTTATGTGGAAACACAACCTCTCCCGGAAAATCCTAATTGCTCTGTGTCACTGGTCTCCTCTTCCAGATCCCCATCGGGAGACAAAAAGCAGTTTCTAATACTATACCACAAGGAGATCATAAGAAAAAATTACTACCAATAGTAGTGGAAAACAGCACAACATTACACTTTCAAGCCCGAGCGGGGTTCTGCGTACTGTACACACTAACGACAAAACCCTGCCCGTTTTCAACGACACATAACAGGCACGCGTTGGTCCTCTAATGACTGGAGCTGGCAAATATGTAGGAGCTGGAAAAGTGTTTTGCATGACCCAGAATCTCAGCATCTGATGAGTGTGCAGCTTGGACAGACCTAGACACACTCCCACTGACTTCCCTCCCATGACCCGTTTTCTCACACTTCTGCGTTTGCTGGTTCCAGCTCCACCCAACGTGACAGCACTAAAAAATGCTGAGTACTACAAGAATTAGTTACAGCCTTTTGAAAGCAATCAGTTTTCTAACAAATTACTAAGATCTGTGAAGTTTTTCAATAGATGAGGTCTGAAGAACATTTACATACTGTAACATATGACATGTTACAGCTGGCAGCAGTGATAATGAGATACCACTGCACTGGAGCGGCTTCTACTTTTAACAGAAAAAAATAATCATTCAGCTGCTTGGTTATCCATACTGAAGCAAATCTCTGAACTCTGCCTCTCACTAATGCTGCAAGAAGGATTGAGACCTGCAGCAGCCAGCCGAGAGATCAGTGCATGAATGAAGGGGAATACCCAAGACGCTTTCATCACCTTCCCAGCTTGTCATGAGTTAGCCAGCCAGAAGAGAGAACTAAGCAAGCCACTCAGTACAAGGGCTGGTCCCTGCTCCTATCCCTGGAAAAGAAGTCCACAGCGATAAAACAAGGAGAAGGCAGAGCAAAGCCACTCCTATCATCCTGCTGCCAAATTCAGAGATGAGGCCAACAGAGGTCCTCAGCATCAGGGACAGCATGCTGCCCCACCAAAATGCAGCTTGTCCCAACAGTCACACCAGTCTGAAGAAACCACTGAGTCTTGCCAACACTATGCGAGTGTAAGGTGTTTTTTTTCAGAGAGTAAACAGGGTATACAGATACATGGCTGCTCAGGAAGAGAAGGTAAACATGCACAAACTTTAGATGGTGAGAAGGAGGACAGAATTAAACATATGCACAGCGGGATACCTGTGCTGGCCTTCGGTTTGAGTAGCTGCCAAATGCAGGCTCCCAGGGAGAACAGCCAGAATGACATACTAGAAAAAACATTTTTAATGGGCTGGAAAGCCTTCCACCATCAAGGACCATGCCTGCTCTGATGAGGTGCCTGTACACATGGGAGCCTCACTTTATGCATCACAGTAATCGACATTATGTAAAAACTTAACTCAGGCACTTCTGTAACTTTCGTCTCTGCAGCTCTGTGCCTTTATTTGAACAACAGCCATATTAACACACAAGATCTCTTGTTTAAATTATAGGAAATTACTCTTCTGTTACTGTACTGTTCTCTTCAGAGAGAAGTAACCCCAGGGAAATTTCCAGCTACCAGAGAGAAAGGAGAGCAGCATAATGTACTTCCTAAGCACAGAGACACACAGGAAGCAAGCTGCAGGGCAGACTGGAACTGCCGAGTGTAACAGTGGGTACACGCAGACCCCCTGGTCCTGCGCCAGGCCTGTTTGCGCACAGCAGAAAGCTCACAGCCTTGTGCCCGCAACGCAGGTGCTTTCAAAAACTGAGCTGCAAAGCCACTCACATCCTTAAAGAACTGCACATTTGAAGTCTGGCTATTAATACATAATTACGACAATAACAATGAGGATACCCTTTGTATTCAGATTTCCTTCCTTACTTTGCTTATTGGTGGCCCCTTCACTACTGTTCTTTCTGCAGCCGTTATGGTTTGCTAGCTGATACCCTTCTAAAATTGAATTTCAGAACGTAAAACAATTCATATTTGCAGCTTTATGGGCTCATTTGTAAGACACATTGAAAACCTTCAGCCTGAGTTGCCTTTTCTATGTGTACATCATCAATATCCAGTCGTTCATTAGCTACAGTAAGGAAGGGCCAGGAGGAACAGGTCTAAAACGGGAAACAGTTTATCCAACTCCATACAATACACAATTAAGACTAAGAAAAGCCTGTTTTGGTGCTGGTGGGTACTCAGCTAGTTTTCCATACCAAGACTTCTCCTATCTAATTCCTTGGATATCAAACCTGAGCAGACCGAGACACTTCAAAGACTTAACCGTTGCATGGCAGGGAACTACGACTTTGAATCTTTCCCTCTGGAAGAAAAACACATTGGTGTTTTTTTTCCAAAATATCTAATGGGACAAACCAGAGACACTTTACCAAGTAATCAAAGAAACAGGGAGGATAAAATCTGCATTTGCATGGGACATTTGGGCCTGCTCAGGCATGGAATACCCATGGCCTAGTGCAGGCAGTCCCAAAGGTAATTCTGCCCCTCTGGGCAAACGTGCTCCTTTGGGAAGTGGGGTCACTTAGTTGGGGGTCACAGAGTACCTTAGTCAAGTTCCCTCTTCCTTGCTCATCTTATGTAGAAATGGATCTGTAATTACTACCACCACTGAACTACTTACAGTCCACTACTAAGCCTCTTGCCCTTAAAGCTCTTCATACCAGTGGAAGGGGCAAATTGACTTTGTTGCTCTATGCAGAGCCTCACCTTCTCACCCGGTCAGTGCAGAAGGCATAACAGGTTATCTGTTTTAAATCTACTGCTAAAGTTAACCGTGTGGCTGTTAACACCTGACGATATATGCTGAAGAGTTCTGACCTGCACGAACCCAAACAGAAAAAAAAAAAAAAAAAAAAAAGAATTTCATTCAGTAAGTCAGACTTATTTTGCAGGCATTTTCCAGTCTAGCAAGAGTGGGTTTGCACAGCTTGTGGACTTCATAGAGTATATACAGGAGACTCGCTCTTCCTCTATGTGTTCATGTGTGTATATACACACACACAGACTTTGGAACAGGGCTTCTCTGCAGGCATCATTGCAGTCTGGTGAGCAAAGTGGACAAATATATGAGCAAGCAGGAAAACCCACCATGTTTTTCAATGTAACTAAACCCAGAAGCCATCTACTGCAGTTTCTGTTGGCTAATACCAATGGAGAAGGCAGTACTGAATTCACTACACATTTCAGGAAATATCTTCTGATCCTATTCTCACTAGTTATGTTGTGCAATAGAACAGCCTGGACAGTCATTTCCCTTTTTCAGTTTCATGTAAATCAGTTCACCTTATCCTTAACTCCCTTCCAAATGAAAGCTGTCTTATCTCCCCAGTGCCTAGAATATTTTGGGAGATGTAGGATTTTTAAACATTACTGTTTTAACTTTTGTTGGATATTTTTGAGTACTGGCTCACCACTAATTCCTTCGTTCGTTCAATATTACAGCTGTCAATAAGGAAAGAACTGGAATTTAATATAGCAGGTTTCAGCAAAATTTAAGGCCACAAAGTAGAAAACGCAACCACAGCTCACCAAATATTCTTCTGTATCATTAGTCCCCAGCAAGAAAAGGACAAACCACACTCAGAATTAATCGATTGCACCTTGAAAAGTGGCTTAAATCTTTACTGTTTCCATAGGGACAGATACTGCAAGATGTTTCACAAATGAGTAAAGCTACTTGCACAAATAGCCCTAAAGCACAAACATGCAAGCACTCAGACACAGGGCCAAAACCTGACACATCTGAAAATGGATTGAAAAGTGTTAAGATCTTCCCTACACATACAGGAAACTTCTACTCATAGTCATCAGGAACGTTTGGATAATTTTTGCATCTTCAAATCTATCAAAATCTAGCTGTCCAGCTGGGAAACATTTTATCTCAAAGAACCCACAGGCATCCAGCCACTTTCACATTCATGTCCCTCAACTGCAGCAAGATACTCCTCATCAGTTTATAGATTTTCTGCTTTCCCTGCCTTACAACTTCTTCCAGCCCTGTGCTTAGCAACTCAACCTCACATGCAACTTTTAGTTGCACTCAGCAACATAATTCCTAACTACATGTTCTGTTTTCCAGTCTAGACAACTGGGACTAATGCAGGACTCTTAAGAGTGCATGTCATACATCAAGTCACTGGGAGAACCGTAATATTAATTTTTTTTTAAAAGGTTTTACATCGCTTCCCTCTTCCTTTCTGTGCAAGTGCTTAGAATAACCTAGTGTTTAGGTTGGATGTCAGTATTCAGCAGAGAATTTTTCCTCCTCGTATAAGAGCCCAAACAATTTTATCTGGTCTACTTCCTTCAAGTTCAGATTGTTGAGTCTAGAGTTGTACTAAAAACATTATGAAAAACAAAATGAGGTTGTCCTGGACACACAGAAGGAAGCTGATTCAACTGTATTCTGATTGAGGAAAAGATGGTCACCCATGTAATGTATACTTCAAATTATACTGATTCCTTAGAACTGAAAAAGTGTCAGAAGACACAGAACAGACCTTCAATAGATATAGTGAAGATTTATGGTGCAACAGATCAATGCAGAAATGTAGAACCAAGACAAACAAGATCAGGTACATCAACAGAAAGCTTTAATGTTTTTGTTTAAGCGCTCAGTAACTACAGGATTTGACTCTTTAACAATACTATTGCCAGGTTCTCAGATTAGATCTGATTTTACGTCACTTGGCTTTGATTTCCTAAACATCTTCCAATATTGCTCCAAGATTACTTTGGAATTAGCCCTTACTAGCATAAACATACTACTCTTTCCCAGCCATAAACCAAATTTCATTTGGACTCACAGGACAGGCAGAAGGTAACTGACCTTGTGTCATTGGTCAGAAGCACAGAACACAAGCATATGTATCCCTACAAGGGATGGCAGCAGGTAGAAAGGAATAAAAATTAAAAACCCCTTTCTAATGTAGCCACTCCTACAGTGAATCTTGATTTACTATTATCTCAAAGCTCAAACCAGCAAATTCTGGATCCTGTTTGCAGACGACAGTTTAGAACAGAACATTTTACTTCTTTTCCTTTCTACATAGAGAGTAAAACCTTCAAATATACAGATAGCATGGGTTTTCTTCCCAGTTTGACAGTGGACATTCCACAGAGTCCTTGGTGTCATGCAAAAATAATGCTGAGGTTTTTAAAATACATTAAAAACCCCAAAGAACAGGATCTTTTTAGCCTGTCCTCTTGGGAACACTGACATTGCAAAAAAGATTTCTTCCCCTTAAAAATTAACATCTACACTTATATTCTGCAATATCTTACATAAAACTCCTCAGTTGTCCATTTAGCAGCTGCAGCAGCCTAAAACCAAAAATATTACATGTCAGGATTTATTCTGGTGATAATGTATATACACAAGAATTCAAGCAGAACTTAATAGCATAGCATAGTTATGTTCCTGCTAACTGGTGTTTAAATGCATAGTCTCACCTTCTTCTCATAGATGCAGACTCTGAGCCACTCTACTTTCATAAGCAATGTACTAGCTTAAGCAGTAGAAAAAAAAACCCCAAGCCATAAGAGCTCCGAGGATCTCACCACTGGCCAAGCAATCTTCTCAAGTCACTATGAAGTGGATGTTATTCATGAACAGTAAACAGGAGCTCCAGTTTACATTGCTTCTCAATAGGCTGGATGGAAAAACAGAAACATCCACCCCATAAAGCAGCAGTAAACTTACAAAAGTTTAAAACCAGCACCCCGCAAAGAACCTGACTGCAGGCATAAATGCATCAGATGTGATGAATTTAACAGAGTTAAGTCAACAGGTAAGGAATTCAGAAAACCCTCAACAACGAAATTATGTAAGTGTCACTGTGTCTGTATTTCACAATTCCCATGACTTCCACTAAGCTGTCTGCACACCCTGTTCAGAGGGCACTCATTCACCTAAATGTCAAGACTCATCTCTGAGTAGAAATATAAAAACACCATAGACAACATCCTCCTGGGGTGATATTGTACTCCTTCCTATGCTTTCTTGTAACAAAAAGCTTTTACAGCAATTGTACAGATTCAGGTATAGCATGAGGCACAATTTGTGTCCATTTAAAAATCCCCAAGTCTAAATCTATCAAAGCAATGACTTCTGCTGACATCTGCAGCAAAACATCACCCTCTGAGTCAGTCGCTGTTATGTTACATCAGAAAGGAACAAGCATGGAGGGGTAGGAAGTCAATGTCTCAAACAGCTTTCATTAGGAAATGTCTGTATTTTTTACTTGAGAAAACAAACACAACCATTGCACTGTATTTTATCCTGGTGGCCCATGAGAAGGAGGAATTTAACAGAACCACCGTTTAACATTGACACAGATTCCCCAAGGGCAGGCCCGACCTGTTGGACTGCAGCTCTGAAGAGTTGACAAGCCTCATCATATGATCATCATTTAAGTTGCAAAGGGAAACAAAGATGAGATGAACATGGCTAGATCACAACAAAAAATGAGAGAGCAAAAACTAAACACAATTGTTACACAATTTATCCACAAAACACTCTCCTACATGAGACAACAGGCTTAGTCACCAGGGACAAATTAGAAATTTCAGTTTTGAAGGCTTGTATAAGGCAGTAAAAAATCCATGTATAGTGTTTCTTGATCAGCTTTCATTAATGAGCAAAAGTAAGTGAGAGTGATGGAAACAAACAACTCTGTTCCCTATTACTGAAGGATTATTTTAAAGAATGCATCATACGACTGCTAAAATGCCTTGAATTCATCCCAAGTTACTGTGTCAAGACTACTACTATCAGGACTTGCACAAATGGAGCATATAATTTCCTAGATAGTGCAAATCTCATCTTTTCATAGAAGTTCTTCCAGGTACAAGTATCCTTTCTAGTCTTATCTCATTACATCATCATGACAGCAATTGTCACAGGTTAGGTGCTGTGAATATATAATACTTGCATGAAACCTGGACCTACTATCACCAACACATTGTATACCAGGGGAACCTCAGTCATTTTCAAAGAGTTTTGGTAAAGCCACAGACGATCTGCTTGCCAGACGTTGCCTGCAAAATCTATACTTCAATAATTTAAGTGTGTTCCTGGAATATCCATCACCACTTCCTTCGAGGACAGATGCCCGTAGGCTACATCAGGGACTGGTAACATCCACCATCTTACTACTTCAACAAATATTTCCAGATATGTTATAATTTCCTAGCCTTCTGAATAGCTTCCCTGTCAGTGTGCCACTGACTAATATATCAAGGTGTATTAATACTACTGATTTGCATCTACAGTGGACAATATTTGTTTATTTCCTCAAAATCCTTCCAGGAGACTCAGTGGCTTTTTGTTAATGTTATGAATGCATTGTTATTACCCTACCACTGAAAATGCTTTTATTAAGGCTGCTGTTGCTTTCTTTCATTTTGCTTTTTAAAATTTTATTTTATTGGTGATATCACTAAATGCCTGGGCTTCTTTCAACCATGTATTAAGGCGTATCTCTGCAGTTAGTCTACTTAGACAACCAGGTCAAAAAATGGTTAACTGTTCAGTGGCTCACCAACATTATGGATCACTTGGACTCAAAGCTGCAGCAGTGTTTGCCATACATTTCACATGAACTAGAAATAAGGAAAACCTGAGTGCTACTTCAGTCCAGCAGTGGCACAGCTATCTTGATTGCTCATTGTAAAGCTCTGCCTAACTCTGAGAAAAAACCTTCCTCTGTTCGGACGCTACGAAGGCAGACAGTTAAGTAACATGATGTCCATCACTTCCCAAACTCATTAGCATAGCATCTTTCTACAAGACTCTCCAGTTATGTTTCCTCTGCTATGTATGTCCCCTTTTTCTCTCAAAACAGCATTCAAAAAAGCATCAGGAACAACTAGTGAAATCAAATGGATTTAAAGACGACAGATTGCATGCAACTCTGCAGTAAGTTAGCTATGAGCTCTTAAAGCATAACCAGAGATTTTGGGGATAAATAACGAATAATTTGCTGCACTGTAGCACGTTGCTGAGAGCTCAGAGCTAGAACAAACACAGCTACAGCTCTGTGCTTCATCTGGAGAGCCAGCTGAGTTTTTAAGCACTAACTGACAGCTGCTTAACATTTACTCTGCTCCACTATTTGCTTTGGGAGCTTTCAGGATCTCCCAATTAAGCTCTTCAAATTCCAACAGGGGAATCAAATGACAGATAGTTCTAGCAACAGATTCAATATTAAAAGAAAACACAGCAGTCCAAAGTCCTTTCTCTTCCATTCTTTTGGATGCATCCTGAGGCATGACTGACAGACAATCCTCCATCTCAAACAGTGGTACTTACTTCAAAATACTAGAGAGCTCTTCAGCCATTTAATTTTAACAGTCCAGCAAAATAAGGCTTTTATCTTCATAGTCCAAAAGCCCCACTTGCTACTCTGCATATTTCCTTTTGATCAAACATAAATAGGGACCTCTTTCTGCTATCCCATACATGAATGTCACTCTAGCATCTGTCCATTCTTCCCCCACATACAAGCTATTTTCAAGGCTACCCAATTGACTTGGAGCACTTTCCGCTATGTATTTTACACCTTCCAGGTGCTTAATAAAAGTCTTTCAACATTAAAAACTTCAATTAGCTCTTGGGTTTCTCTCTTGCAACGTCATTGTTATCTGTTCTTCCTCTCTCTAGAGCTCTCTATGGATACTCCCCTCTTCATCAAGTCCCTTTACCCAAGAGGAACCCTGCCCACAAGAACAGGATTTTTACATCTGAGTATTTTAAAGCATCTATATTATGCTTGCCACAGAGGTCTATCTTAAGCCTCTGTCACAGTTTCCCCAACATTACACAAAACAGAAGTGGTGAGCAGAGGTGATACCATGAGCAGAGGCTGCATGGGATCAGATATTCAAATGAAGCAACATAATTAGATACCTAATCATGGCAATAAAGGCTGCTGCACTCATCCCCACATGCTTCATTTAGTTTTATGAGTATTTTCCAGAACCTAATGTATGTCTGATGACCTGTGTACTCATAAAGTTTTTAATTCCAGAGATTTTATCAAGGTGTCATGGCAAATGACCTCCTCATCTAGGCAAGCAGCTACAGAACTGAAAAGGGTCACTTCTTGCAACAATGAGATAATTAAGGCTATTACTTGAAGAAGATAAAATGCTTCCCTTCCTTAAGTACTCAGATTAATGCTTTCAAGTCACCAAGGCAAAGCAGTGGGGATTACTACTTTATGCAGTATAATCCAGGGTGGATGACATACAGACATCTCACTTTTTGACCCCACTATTTCATCAAGCAATTTAACCAGAGCTGGTGAAATTTGTATCAAATACATATATAAAGGGCCTGACATAGAGGTCGTGTTGTTTTTTTAAATTTAATCTAATTTCCACAGTACATACTGCAAGCATGGAGATTATCTGTTGCTCCTCACAGGCAAGCTATGCATGGGAATGAACAGTCACTGCTCCCCAGCTTCTTCTGGGCTGTGGAAGAAGTCTCCTCTGACAGACATCCAGATCCAAAAATGCAGAAACTAAGACTGGACCTGGTATTTCCAGATTTAAGAACCTCACCAGCTGTACCCAGGAAAGCTTTGGTCATGCAGTTTTCCTCAATATCAGGGAAGCTGCCATCTTTTATCTTTTGTAGACAGGAGCATTTGTAAATCAGTACACAATTCCAGCATTCAGGCTCTACAACATACACTGAAAAACAAGGGAGTGACCTGAGAGAGGCTACCAGTGATTCACACCTGCCTCACAGTGTGCACCACTGCCTGTATCAGGTATCAGGGAACAGAAACTAGTGAATAACAATGTACACTAAATCCCAACAGCTAGCAAGTTAGACTAATAACTATAAACTTCAAATTAGGAATAATATCTACCTTTATGGGTAACTATCAGAGGGATAACTTTCCAACAGTTTTATTTTACTTTCCATTACTGGAACTCTTTAAAGCTTTGAGATGATATACCAAACAGAAATTACAGGCTTCCCAGCATTTAATACCAGGTTTCCTTCAGGGTCTCTTATGCACCTCACCATCTCTGCAATGTCACACGTCCCTTCTGACCCTCTATCTTTGCTGCTAGAGATCTGCTTATCTCCATTTATGGAGAAGCAGTTCTGAAAGACTTTAAGGCAACAACCAAATAACCAGAAATTCTCCACTTACAAGGAGACCAGCAAGGAGCATATGCCATGCAAACAATGGCTGATAGAGGAATAGCATCATCTGCTTTATCTCCACCAAGCCTTTCACAGGAAGTTCCAAGCCCTAACAAGTGTATTGGGTTTGTGTGGCAGGGTTTGGGTAGCAGGGGAGGAGGCTACACGGGTGGCTCCTGCGAGAAGCTGCTAGAAGCTTCCCTGGCTACAAGGCAGACACAATCAGCGACGGTGGTAGTGCCTCTGGGATAACATATTTAAGAAGGGGAAACCTGCAGTGGAGAGGGGAGTGGAATGTGAGAGAAACACCTATGAAGACACCAAGGTCAGTGAAGAAGGAGGGGGAGGACGAGGTGCGCCTGAGGAGGTGGATGCCCCTGCAGCCCGTGGTGAGATGGCAGGCTGTCCCCCCCAGCCCGTGGAGGGGAGCGGGGGAGCAGATGCCCACCTGAAGCCCGTGGAGGACCCCACGCTAGAGCAGGTGGATGCCCCCAAAGATGGCTGTGATTCTGTGGGAAAGGACCCACGCTGGAGCAGTTCGTGAAGGACTGCAGCCCGTGGGAAGGACTTACATCAGAGAAGTTGGTGAAGAACTGTCTTCCATGGGAAGGGCCCCACGCTGGAGCAGGGGACGAGTGAGGAGTCCTCCCCCTGAGGAGGAAGGAGCGGCAGAGACAAGGTGTGGGGAGCTGACCCCAACCCCATCCCCTGTTCCCCTGCGCTGCCGGGGGGAGGAGGTGGAGAGAACCAGGAGTGGGGTTGAGCTGGGAAGGAGGGAGGGGTGGGGAGAAAGTGTTCTAAGGTTTGGTTTTACTTCTCATTATCCTGTTTTGATTTGATTGGTAACAAATTAAATTGATCTTGGTTTTTTTTTCCCCAAGTCAAGTCTGTCTTTTGCCCATGACCGTAATTGGTGAGTGATCCCTCCCTGTCATCGTCTCGACCCACAAGCTTTTCATTATATTTTCTCCTGCCCATCCCATGGTGGGGAGGAGTGAGTGAGCAGCCTCATGGTGCTTTATTGCCGGCTGGGCTTAAACCATAACAAGTCCTCTTTTTAACTCTTTTTTTCCTGATAAGTCACCCTCCTCCCCCCTGCCCCAGGCTAGGAAGTCTCAACCTGATGCACCAATACATTTAATTTATTTTGTGAACGTCTCTGACTTTTTGAGGTAAAACTTTTGCTATCAAGCAAAAAAATGACAACCTCCTTCCTGCAACTGACAGAGGATCTGTGTGATGATAATACTTACTGAGGTCTACTTCAACCAAGCCCTCTCTTGCCCACTCAAGCTCCCCTCACCCATCTAATTGTGACCATACAATACAGACTGTGGAGCAGGAAGAAAATGTAACTGGCTACACAAGAAAAGAAACATTGCATGGAACCAGATCATACTGCATCTACCATTAAGCCCACAGTGGGGACTCAAATCCCTCTCAGAGAGCCTGCCAGAAACCTTGCCAGTTCTCAGCCAGAACCTAGCTGTGAAACACAGACCAGGGCTTTATAGCAACTTGAGCCTTCCTGCTTGCCAGACTTTGGGGACCAGATGCAAGAGAAAATGCAATACTCTTGTGACTAGCTTCCCCACCACTCCTCTGTCAAAAAAAAAAAAAAAAACAAAAAAAAAAACTGCCACAATTATTCCTGGCCCATCTACAGAAGTACAATGGCATGAAGGTTTGGCACAGACATCCCACTTTCCCAGACAGCAGCAAGTTGCTACACTGCTAACATGACAATGAAGCTGAAAAATTCAGAGTAGCAAAATGCATCGCAGACTGTAAAACCATTCCTACTGATGCTTGCATAGAAGTCATGTACAAGTCAATCCTGTAACTGGAATCTTTCAGCAAAACTGGATGCTAAAAAAACCCCCACTATTACTTTCCCCCTTCCAAAAATGTAATTGTGGTGTTGGGAACTTCTGGATATCCATACTGCAGTGGTAATGTCCCATTAACTTCTTCTCTTCAACCTACCTGGCAAGTCTCAGAAATGAGACAGATGCCATGAGTGATATAAACAGAGAACAGGATCCAGCCCAAAAAAAGCAATGAGCTAGGGGCCATGAGATTTGAATTCTAGTCCAAGTTTCTGCCAGCCAAGCGAATCTGGGCAACCCATGCGGCTATTCTCTGTCTTTGTTCTTCCTCCCCCACTTCTAACACATCTGTTTCAACTTAAGCTCTCCAGGACAATGACTCTCTGTTGCTACAATGCCCAACATGTTGTGCTTCCATTAGGAAGCAACAAAAACCTTATATGCATAAGGTGACTGTTGGATACCCGGCTCAGTTCTCAAAGATTCTGGCACAGGATTTTCTTTTCTGTGTTCTCTGCTGCAGAAGAACAGAATGAAGTCACCCACTCATTGCACTGGAATCAAAGTAAAGAGGAATTTGGACTGTGAATCCCATCTCAACAGATCAGGAAATGCATCTGATATCACTTCAAGCAACTGTATAAAGCATAAGTAAATAACATTTTGCCAGTTTTTACATGGACCACAAAAATCAGAGAGAACTCACTGATTGTAGGACTTTTTCTGGCACAGGAAAATTCTTGGCAGGCCTTCATAATTTTTTCTGTATTAGGTGGTAAGTAGGTGGCCTGGAAGAGGGGAGGAAAAAGCCCAATATTAGTCCCACCATGGGCGGTAAACAGAGTCTCAAAAGAGCTAGAGAGAAGTGGACATCATTTTGCTCTTATGAACTCTGGGCCTGAAATTGCTTCAGTAAAATAAACCACCTTTAGACATGTCTCTTATTTTAAGATACACACTAATATGAATAATGGGACTCAGTAACTTAGCTTCTCCAAATCTCACAAACACAGGGCCAGCTATATGCTGCAGCAGGGCAGAAAATCCTAAGCAGACACACTGTTTCACTGACCTATGTGTGGGCATCTGCCTGCAGCGATATCCTGATTATTAAAATGATACTGACAACTGGGACATAGGAAGGGGCTCCCAAAGGAGAAACAGATATGCACAACACAGACCGTGGTTTAGAGGAGAAAACAGAACCATTTTACTACTGTTCAGTCACATGCATTAAATGCCTTTCAGAGTTTAGCTAAAGGCAGAAACATTCCATTTCACAGATGCTTTCATGGTAATATCCCAGTGCTGATACTTTTGCTCAATTCCTCCCCAAAGCCATTTGCATTGTACTTATGAACTGCATTCATGAAACAATCACCTCTGCCAGCCAGCCACCCACTACACCCCACTGTTACTGGGAGAACCAGAGGAAAACCACATTTATAACACAGTCTAAGTCACTCAACCAAAGCAACATCCAAGAAGATGTTACATAACAAATTCTAGAATACCTTCCATTTCAATAAGCTCCTGACTCACTGTATGTGGCCAAAGCACCCTCAAGAAATAAGATAACGAAAAAATGAATAAGGACCTTGGGAAGTTAAGGATCCAAGTTAAATCTGTACCAAATTGTGCATAACACACAAACAGATGGGCCAAGCTAAATCTATTAATTGGGCAATACCAGCTTTAAGATGCACTAAAGAGGAGATGAAAGCACATTAGCATGTAAAATTGCTGAAATCCACAACACGATTTGAAGGTGCCTATTATACCCTATGGCACAGAGAGTCTCAGCTTTAAAGATCATGGGTGCTCCATTGCCACTGCTGGTGAGCATCACTTACCATCTGAGAGGACCTCACTATACAGACTGCTGTCTATCACCTGTACCTTTGGGATGTTTAGATCACTTCTCAAGACAGAGCATGAGAGCACAGACTGAAGTGCCTTTTCTGACTGTTCCCAAAGCTTAGACACACCCTTCTCACATGTTTTCTACCTATTCACCACTCCATTGCTACACCTGATGACTACATCTACTCTACGGTAGATCTCTCCACATGAGCGCAGATGAGAAACAGGGGAAGATTTCTTCTGGCATTTGACTTGAGTCTTGTCCATCTGTAGTACACATAGTACTAACCACCTTGTTTCTTATTCTCATTATGCCTGTTATTTCTGCACTCTTATTACCATGGAACAGTAATGTAGTTGGATACATAGTGCTAGATAGGACTGGTGTGTCTCCTGCCAAACCGTACTTCACTGTTTCTGCTTTAATACTGTTTTTACAAGTATTTTAAATCATTTTATCCATCACCATGGCTTCAATGAAGTCAGAAGGTTAAATGCTCTTGTACACCAGCTAAAGACCTCTCTCTGTACCAGGAAATGTTTCTACGAATTACACTGTTAACATGTGTCATCACCAGGATTAAGAAATAAAGGACTTGTAAAGAGAATAACTGAGGGGGTGAACGATAAGCTTTGGCTTCGTATGATGAAATAGCAAAGCAAAAATCTAATACAAGTGAATCACAGTTGGTTTTCGGAAAATGTAATTATATTAATCAATTGGACAATTCGGGGGGGGGGGGGGGCGGAGCAAACCACAGTATCATCACAGAGTAGAAAAATCTTGTTAGCAGAAAGAGGGGAAGAATTTTTTTTTGTTCATCACAAAGGTGAAAAAACAGCCATTAGCATTCACATTACTAGGACCAGTCAACAGGAAAACTGTAACAGATCATAAAATAAGCTTACTGAGTCTTTACTTTTCAGTATACCATTATGGAATTTTAGTTCACAGTCTCATTTCACAAGTATTTTGTGGGTGTCCCTTGATGGCACAGGCTAAGAAGTCAGTAATTTTGTGTGGCTGCTTTTGTGAGTATTATTGTCAAACAGTAAATGATTATATCCTTTACAGACTGAAGGCAAGCATTTAGTTTATACTGGCTATTCAGTTTTAACTAAAAATCCTAACATTTTGTGTACGAGGTGCTGTATAGCAATTTTGAGATGAGCATGGGGTGAATGAGGTGCAACCAGTCATAACTGTGACAGAATGCAATGTAAAGGAAAAAGATGACCTGGATAGAAAAGTAAACAATCTTATTTAACTCATTTTTTAATACAGTGGCTCCTGAAAAGCTGTAATTGTTTTTCTAGTATGTGCAGGATGGCCACAATTCATTAATAAGCAATGCCTTTATATCCAATTCCATTTTGTTTCCACAATTTTTAGGAAGATTTGTTTTGCTTTGGGTGCTTTTACTTAGCAGCTTTTCCATCAAATAAATGGATTTTATTTCACTGACAAGAACAGGATGGAAAGACTCCAGTGTTTTGGTGGCTGGTGGTCTGAGGGGTTTTTTGGAGGTGTTTGTCAAGCCCAGGAAAAAAAAACATTACTGTAATATTGGACAAGAAATCCTGAGAGATTTCTAAAAATATTTCAAAGCTGAATTTGTTGTTTCCATTAAGCATATAAACAGTAAGCTAGAAAGGGGGTGTTTTTAGTGACATGATAAAGCACTCGGACCATACGCTCATGGTTTGCAATGTCGCCAGGATCATTTAAGTGTTGGGTTTTTTCCTTCATACCTCTCTGCACTCCTGTTCATTATTCTCTCTAGATACCATTATTCTCTCCTGAAGTTATAAGTTTGCTGCATTGGAGAAGAAGCAATTCCAGGAAACCATGTAATTCATTAATACAACATGTACCTACAGTCTCTCAAATTGCGTGAAAATCATTCAGGCCTATCAGCTGGTCCCAAATTTATGCATCAGCATTTCTCAAGCAAATCTTAACTTCAGATGTAAAGGGACCAACTCCTTCAGCACTGAATGCACTCACAGTCGACACAAGAATGAGCAGCATATGCTATAGGCACTTCTAGGAAAACAAAGAAAAAGCATTGTGCCTACCTCCCACCCTGAAAAATAAACATATTAAAGCATGACTAACATTTCTCCATATGGTAATGGATGACAAGGGTGCCTGCTGGGGGAGCATGACACACCAACCTATGCTTATGCTAGTATTTTTAGTCAGAAAGCGAAGCCAAATAGTAGGGTTATGTTATTCTTCAAATATAAGAAGAAAAACTACAGCATTGCCCCCTTCTGCAGAAACCTTAATGGCACCAACACCATTTCTTCCAAGGCTTGAGATTGCCCAACTCTTATCACCTTCCTCCAGGCAATCACCCCCTGCCTTTTTTCACACAACTCACATCACCTTTTAGAAGTATTTTACCATTTTTGCTTCACAAAATAAATACAATGATAAAGCAAGAAGGGCAAGCACTGAAATGGACCTAAACGAAAACCTATGCTTCAGTGATCAAGTGTGCTGCAGAAAATAGTAACTGGTATCTAAAATACAGTTATTTACAGTGGGCTATCCCCACAAGTGGCTAAACCAAACTCCATCATTTGAAAAAGTCCAAACACCAAGCAATCCTGGATCAAAGTGACCAGTTCATAGCCTCAGGCACATTTCTGACACTTAGCTGATATTTCGGAACCTGAAAAAAAAAATAAATTACTTTCCAGAATCTCAAGCAAAGCCACTTGTTTACTTCATCAGGACAGGTCACCACTAGTTAACATTCAGCTGCCAAGCATGAACATGTTTGACAATTATTTCAGCTGTACAAGCCATGAGTCTTCCATTCCTGGGATAAAGTACTGAAGGCCTCATTAACTGAGAATACACACCAGTGACAGTTACAGCCTAAGGTATTGAAAAACCTCAGACTTTTGAAGTTTCCCTTTCTGTTGGTAAGCTAAATAGGTTGCACCAAACTCCACACACAGATAAATTTCCCAGATCCATAAATTTAGCAAATTACTGATGTTTAAGGGCACTTAAATTCAGCCACATGCAAAAGTCAAGAGCACAATTAGCTTCTGAGCAAATAAAAACGTATGGCCTCATTTTCATCTGGGATCTTTTTCTTTATATTTTAATGTTTCTTTGTACAACTGCAAAGTATTCTCTGCTTAGCACATATCATGAATTCTTCTCTCTTCTGAAAGACCTACAGTCTCAGTGCTGATCTGTGTACCTTAGCTTCACCACAAGACATAACATAATACCCAGTCACATCCTCCAGTTTTATGTTGCCAGAGGTGAACTAATTAAAGCACAAGTCGAAAGTTTGACAGTGGGAACTGATGACAACTCTGGCATTATTGTCAAACTATAAAGCCCTCAACAGTTTGCGGCAGGGTGAAACTAAGTAGACAGTGACTTCCCTCTGTGCTATGCCATTGTTCATTTTCCTCTGGACTATCCCCCTCTGTTTCTTACCCTTCTCCAATTTCCTCAGGACATGAAGGAAAGACACAGATTTAAATAGCTACTACAATTATTTCACTACCAGGAGAACAGAAAACTAAGACATAGGCTGAATCCATGCTGCTGAACTTCTCGTGGTGGTGTTCTCCCTTTTTTCAATGAACTCTTGTCCTACAATAGCATCTGTGTTTCATCTCTCTCGCCTAGCTTCTTCAAAGTGTGGCTTGCTTTTGAGAAGTTTTTTTCTAAGAATTCAATAATATAATGTAAGCACTAATATGAAGATATGTTCCTTGTAAGAACTTAATTTGATGGAAAAAAGCACTAGAGTATCTTCCATGCTGTACCCACAGAATTTGTTCCACCCAAGCTATAGCAATTTTTACTTTTTATGTATGTTAAAAATAAAATTTGGCCTTGATTTCTGGGCTTGCTATCTTCAGCAACTCTTGAGCATGCTTTGGTTGGGTTCAACAACCTTAACTTCATGGAAAT
The DNA here is from genome assembly GCF_929443795.1 of Astur gentilis. Lineage (NCBI taxonomy): Eukaryota > Metazoa > Chordata > Aves > Accipitriformes > Accipitridae > Astur > Astur gentilis. The sequence continues at coordinate 26,443,293 of NC_064891.1, forward strand.
TCAGTGTTTCCCTGCCCTGTGAAAGCCTCCTAAATCTTCGCTATTTCTACAAAAAGGGAAAAGGCTAGTTACCTACCAAAAAGCCACCCCCACTCTGATGTTGAAAAGATCTATCACGATGGACTGTTCGTACCTTCCATTCAGCATTTTCCTTAGCATCATCTTTAGCTTCTTCATTGGTGAAGAAAGCACAGACAGTACTGGCATGAAAATTTTTGTGGAGAATATTAGATCTGCTGTGGTTGTGGGAGATGAGAAACACCCAGCTGTGAAACACATCCTAGAATCGGCAAGGTGTCTTTCCACTCTTCTGAGGTTTTCCTGGCAACCACTTAGAAAGAAAACTTCCATACAATAAAAAAAAAAAAAGGAGAGATTGTATCTCACAAAATGGCTGCTTCCAAGAGATGTCAACTTTCATGAACCCCATTTTTTTTCGCTACATGTAAATTGTAGTAAACTTGGCCTTCTGAAATAACTGCACCAGCACTATCATTTAAAACATTAGGTCACAGAATATAGGAACACTCATGCCAAAATAATTTTTAAAAATCATCTTACCAGATATGGCAAGTGTTCCTTACACATTTTCTACAAACTACAGTATTTTGCTACTAATATGCAGAGAAAGAGGTCTTCTTAAAGGGAAAAAATAAAGTGTGGTTAAGATCTGTTCATTTTGATTAATAGCTGTAATAAAAACCATAAATTTAAAAAATGCTGCAATATTGATGTAGAAATACTGTATGTTTTTAACCTTCCTAAGTTATGTCCAGCTTCTACTATGACAACTAGCCTTGAAGTGTATGTCCAAAGTAAAATGCACAGAAAACAGAATTTTTCATGAAACACGGTGCAAAGGGAAACTACTATGCTACAGCCATTGACAATACAAACATCAAGTCTGATTCCAATTATTTCTTGTCTAGTAACATCTTTGATTCTTGCTTCCAAATACTGTCAATTTCAAGCTCATCTCTCCATATGTTTAACTCTATGCCTTTCTGTAAAATAGCAACCCTTAATCACTGGGTTGTTTTGAGATGAACATCATAGAATCATTTAGGTTGGAAAAGACCTTCAAGATCATCGAGTCCAACCATCATCCATGCCCACTAAACCATGTTATGGAGTACCCTGTCTATGTGCTTTTTGAACTCCTCCAGGGATGGTGGCTCAACCACTTCCCTGCGCAGCCTATTCCAATGTGCGACAACCCTTTCAGTAAAGAAATTTTTCCTAATATCTAACCTAAATCTCCCTTGCCGCAACTTGAGGCCATTTCCTCTCGTCCTATCTCCAGCCACCTGACAGAAGAGACCAACACCCACCTCACTACACCCCCCCTTCAGGTAGCTGTAGAGAGCTATAAGGTCTCCCCTCAGCCTCCTCTTCTCCAGAAATCTGACATCTGACAGAATAAGAACGTTCAGTACCGTAAGTCACATTCATACTGATGTTGAAATTGCAGTGAGATACTTTGATACAAGCAAATTTATTTAAAATGTCTTCCTTTATCTAACAATCCATTCTTCCAACCCTAGCCACCTGCCTAGTGATTTGATCTAATGGACTCCTCAAAGTAATTCTAGCCCTTGACTACATCTACTACATCTCTAAATGTTATGACTTTGCAGATTGACTTGGTAAAACATGCATCTTAATGTTTTTTCCCTGCACTCCCTTGGCCTGCTTGAACTTCAAACTTGTGCTCAAAGGCGTACAGCCATACCTTTTTGTCAGCTGATTAGATTTGGAAGATGCATACTGGAAAAGAGAAAAATATGGAAAATTAGAATAGTGATTACACTCTGAACCTAAGGACCTGAATATACAGAAAGGAGCAAACACAAGTTAATTAACAAGGACAAAAATTATTTTGACTAATGCAGTATTGAATAAAGTATAATAAATTGTATGGTTACTCTCAATGAGAGCCAACTCTGTAGTGTGAAAAAAAGTTTCCAGAAGTTCTGCCTAGATTCTAATGTCTAAATTTTAACTGTAGCTTCTGGTAACAAATTACCAGAATCTGCATTGTCACAGAACCTTAACAGATTTCTGGATTTAAAATACCATGAATACTATTCTTAATGTAACTCTGTCCTAAGAGATATCAGTACTGGCAAAATGCCCTTCAAATTCTGTCACACCTCAACAAAAATATCAATAAGGAGATGTATATAACATCACAACGTATCCATAACATCAGTGCCCCTTATTTTCTAAATCTAGCCATTCTTTGCTCACAGCAACAGCCTCCATGTAGCAAACTAAAAGATAAAGTCCAGTGTTTACTCAGCTAACTCAGACAACAGGTCTGAGATACTAGTACTAGTGGGGTTTTTTTGCTTGTTTTAAAAAACACTTGTTAAAAACCATCCTGATGAAGCAAAACTAGTATGTCTGACCCAACCCACAATAACTGTAACTGTTTTTGCAGCAACGTAAGTGCTAATCTTCCAAAGAGTTCATCCATACCCATCACACTGTCATGTTTTCTCTGTGGCAATACCTAGAAAAATAATAGGTCTTGTAAGGTTGCGGTCAACTAAGTTTCACTAACAACTTGTTCAGGAGCATTATAACCATTTATTTCTTCAGCTGGGTGAACTGAGCCACAAAGGCTGCAATGTTCAAGTCCACAAAAAAAACCCATTTCATGATTAAAAGAAACCAGACTTGGTTCTTTGTTATAGCTCCTAGTCATTAGTCTACCTTATCCCTTTAATTGTTTGGTACTTCATCATCTAAGCTTTTTAAAGAAGCTAAGCTAGATATAGCACAGTTAATTAAAGCTGAGCTTCAGCATTTAGCTCTTTTCTACCTGGAAATTTTTATGATGAGACTGTTGTTGGCCAAACAAGAGTGCAAATGTGCTCTTATGACAGAACCAGTGATGAACTAAGAAATGTCCATCTCATTAAAGCTGCAACCATCTCACTTAGCTTTTCAGGAGATTGAAATTATTTGGGGAAAAATTGTTCTCATACTGGATAGAGACTGCCTCCTGAAAGAGTACCCTAGATTAATGGTGACAAAATAGAGGCTGATGCTTTAAGTGTTGAAAGGAGATGTGCAAATATTAGATTATTATAAATCCGCTTAAGAAAATCTAAGACTGTCAAGGCCAACTGTTGCAAGACATTATTTACTTAAACAATATAGCGGCTCAGCATTCCTACTGAATGCTATAGCCACCTCATCAACAGAGGCAATGTATTTCTTTGCTACAGATGCACAGAAAAGTCAACTTTAAAACCCAATACAAATGTGACCATGCTTTTTCAGTAAAGATAATTTCAGTTTTCTGCTTTTTGGATTTTTGGAAATAGGAAACAGTTATTTCCTAGACATGTATGTATATTGCTCTCTTACCCGCATCATCCTATGACAATGTACAAACAAGCAAAATGCTTACAACAGAAATTGTAAAGACAATCCATGCACTCTGTGCAACATGCCAAAATACTGTTCTACACAACAATTCTGCCCTTACTCTAAAAAGGATTAGACAATCCAGTGCATCATGCAGACTTTCTGGCCTTAATTTTCAGATAAGGTTCTGTACTGCTTGTGTCATGGCAAAAGCAGCAGCGGTAAAAGACCATTCTTGAAATAAAAGCGTATTTTATAACAACTTAATTATATTCTGGACATAATTTTGTTGTCCATTGTTGTGGTTTAACCCAACAGGTTAATTACTGAACATACAATGCTGCTTGAAGAAAATGCAAACTGGATTTTAGTCCTTCCCAAGAGCGCACGGCTACTGTGTAAATGGGGCAGTGTGCAAGCTCTTCTCTGCCAAGCACCAAAGTATGTCTGCGACAGTCAGGAGAAACATTCGACAGAGTCTTTCACTGATGGGCCAAAAATTCACAGTTCTGATAGCACTGACAGCAATTTAAAAGTTGGCCTTTCATCTAACTGACAGCTAGGATGAAAAGCCAATGCTCCAAATTCTGACATACAATTTTTTATTTTGCAGATGCATAAAAGGTTTCTTCAACTTGTACTACCCCCCCCCCTTTTTTTTTTATTTTTTACAACTATGATCTAATGTTTCAGACATCCATCAAAAAAAATCCCTGCAAATTTGTTTCTACCTGTTCTTCATTCTTTATCAGGATATTTCTAGATCCATCAGTATCATCTTACGTGGAGTTCTTCTAAGTGATTTCTAATCTACCACATTTAAGCTCCCTTCCAAACACAGTCTGTTACAAAGCTCCTTTCACATTTAATTAATATGGATACCTATGGTGGAAATTACCCTATCGGTGGGAACACAGCAGTAGCCTGTTCCAACAGCTAATGTAGGGAGTTTACATAGAACATATTTTTATGTAATTATAATAACCCTCCAAACTTCTGAAGAGAATTAATACTTAAAGCTTCTTTCCTCCTCAGGTGCTTTTGTCAAGCAAAGCATGTTCTGATGAATTGACCAGGCATGCTGACATTATTATCATTAGAAGTATAGCACCTTAGTGAAATTGAATAATACATTTTCTTTGATTCATCAACAAATGCTCGCATGAAAACAAAACATTGCTATGTGATGCAGAATACAAACACCTCTGGCTTTACTGTCTGTGTGGTACAATCTGGGCATTCCTTGACGTTAGGACTCTCCATTTTCTTTGCTCTTCCACTTCAAGCCATGTTTAATGGAAAATTACAGCTAATTTTCCTCCCAGCCCAAAGTCCCTTACTAAAAAAGTAAACAGACTCCTTCTTTGCCCTTTTCCAAAGAACAGAGACCACTGGCAAGACTCTCACAAAATCTTTTTCGCTTATTATGTGTTTTGTCTTAGCTTTCACAGGTATTAGCAAAGCAATAGCTCGAGTTATGACCTCGCCTTCCAGATAGGGAAGAAACAAGTTCAGTGGCCATGGGTTCCTTTACATGCAATAATCGCACTAACATGCTACACTGTGTATTCACTAATTAAACTCCATGTATACATTCACATCAGTACACTGATTCTAGGTCTTTTGTTGCAGAGCTCTCCTAGCTATGTTTGCAGCTACTCCTGTTGATAAATGACTTTTTGTATTAGAAAGAATATACAGACAAGCATCTGCAAGATCAGCCTCCAGGCCTCTTGTTTTGATCAGCAGCAATATTTCACCAACATTATTTAGCATTACTCAGCCTTGCACAGGGCCTCTGCCATAGCTAGGTTTCCCTACTAGCTGTCGTGTAATTTTTATGATCCACTACTTCTACAGGAAAGCTGCCCTCCATCACCACCATCACACAGAGCACCTCCAGAGCTCTACTTTTAAGAACTGTCACTGATGCCTAGTACTTCAGCTGAGCTGCCGGCACATGTATGAATGTGATACTGCCATTCATCTGCTTTACAATGACCTAACTAACAGAATCCATCAGTGGCTTCACCATCAGGCTGGCCATTTTATGCTGAGTAACATCAGAAGGGTCAGACAGACAAAGAAAGGAAACTCACACAAAGAGAGTAGGACAATGACACACAACTTAAGCTGTACAGCAACAGTGCCCTGCAAGGCCAGTGTTCAACCACCTTCTGTATAAAATCTTGGAAATTCTCTTTTTACCTGTATTGAGTATTATCTCTACTGCAATTTTCACTGTAAGAAAACTGACAAAACATCAGTATCAGAGTCACAGCTTGAATCTGCCTCATATCAGCGTCTTCAAACAGGTAAAATTTGACCTCAGTTTTAAAAAAAAGAGAAGGGTAAGCCAAATCTTTTTAAAAGAACCTATAGTTCAAGCATTACTTCTGAAAGCCTCGCTAGCCTGTGGTGCAAGACAACCAGTATCACAACAGTGCACTGACATTCATTTTCCTCAGTAATTGGTAGTACATTTGTGCCAATACATCAGCAAGCTAGAGGCCAGATCATCCACAGTTCTGAAAGGCAATAATAAAATGCAGATACTAGAATTCACTGAAGTATGTTGAATTATTTCCTTTTGAATTACCCTTTACAAAATGCCACACTAATACTGAAGGTATTCACACATGCAGATGGTTTTAGGTAAACCTGTATTGTGGATATCTGAACTGCTAACTTCACATTGTTTTTAAAATTCCAAGTTGCTTGTCCTGTCCCTATGACAGAAGTCCATCACTGCTCTTTCATACATGGTAATCTTTGGGTTAAATCTACATAATAAAACAATTATAAGTAACTGTTAAAGGAAGCAAAGCCTGAAAATGTAGAAAATATTTCAGATCTTGGCTGAAAATCAGCCGAGCTGTCTCTGGAAGCTTCCAAAGAACTACTCCATGCTATGTCAAACTGTAATTAGGAATTTCCTGCAGTCTCTAAAGTACGGTCTATGAGAGAAACGAGATCAGAAGGTAATGGAAAAAGGGTCAGCAACTTGCTGGCGAAAAAAATACCATCTTGCACAAGAATTATATTAATAGTGGAATACAATAGAGACAATGTACAGCTGAAACAGTTTTGGTAATGCATGGTGAGCAGAAAGACAAAGCAACATCCAGTCAAGACTAAGCTATTTCATCAGAGAAATCTTATTTACTAAGCAGCTTGTTTTAAAGAAAATACAGCAATTGGTAATATTGGTGAAAACAAGACAGACTTTAACAAGTATAACTAGACAAATTTCTGCTACCCAGCAGGTATGTCTGCTACACACAGGAGTGTTTTAAATTAGGTAGAAGCCATGTCTTAACAGTTGTTTTGCTCAAACACTCACCAAGCCTACCTTGCCTGCTGAACAGTGAGCAACCTGGCTTAAAAGTTGACTGTTTTTCACTAGAGTGGAAGTATCTTATCCAGAGAAAAAGGGTTGGTTGTCAGCCATTTGCATCTCACTGGGGAAGGGGTTGCCATGCCAAAGAACAACATGCCACTTCGGAAGCTGGCTAGAGCAGTCCCTTTAAATGTACCACCATCAAGCACAGCATAGCTAGCTGGTTGAGGGAGGTGATTGTCCCAATCTACACTGGACTGGTGTGGCCCCACCTGGTGTACTGTGTGCAGTTTTGGACGCCTCAATATAAGAAGGACATCAAACTATTGAAGTGTGTCCAGAGGAGGGTGACCAAGATGGTGAAAGGTCTCGAGGGCAAGGCTTACAAGGAGCAGCTGAAGTCACTTGTTTTGTTCAGCTTGGAGAAGAGAAGGCTGAGGGGTGATCCCATTGCAGTCTACAACTTCCTCAAAGGAGGCGGTGGAGGGGGGGGTGCTGATCCCCTTTCTCTGGTGACCAGCAACAGAACAAAAGGAAACAGCATGAAGCTGCATGAGGGGAAGTTCAAATTGGACATTAGGAAAAGGCTCTGAGAGAGTGGTCGGTCACTGGAACAGGCTCCTCAGGGAAGTAGTCACAGCACCAAGCCTGTCAGAGTTTGAGTGTGTGGACGCTCTTAGTTGTATAGTTGTCTTAGGTTTCTGTGGCAAGATTTTGGTAGCGGGGGGCCTACAGGGTTGGCTTCTGTGAGAAGCTGCTAGAAGCCTCCCCTAGGTCTGACAGAGCCAATGCCAGCCAGCTCCAAGATGGACGTGCCGCTGGCCAAGGCCAAGCCAGTCAGCAACAGTGGTAGTGCCTCTGGGGTAACATATTTAAGAAGGGGGAAAAAGTTGCTGGGGTTCAGAAACAGCTGCCGGAGTGAGGAGTGAGAACATGTAAGAGAAACAACCCTGCAGACACCAAGGTCAGAGAAGAAGGAGGGGGAAGAGATGCTCCAGACACCGGAGTGGAGATTCCCCTGCAGCCCGTGGGGAAGACCCTGGTGAGGCAGGCTGTCCCCCTGCAGCCCAGGGAGGTCCACGGTGGAGCAGATCTCCACCTGCAGCCCGTGGAGGACCCCATGCTGGAGCAGGTGGGTTCCCGAAGGAGGCTGTGACCTTGTGGGAAGCCCGCGCTGGAGCAGGTTCCTGGCAGGACCTGCAGATCTGTGGAGAGGAGCCCATGGAGCAGGTTTTCTGGCAGGACTTGTGACCCCGTGGGGGACCCACGCTGGAGCAGTGTGCTCCTGAAGGACTGCACACTGTGGAAAGGACCCATGCTGGAGCAGTTCGTGAAGAACTGCAGCCTGTGGGAATGGCCCATGTTGGAGGAGTTCGTGGAGAACTGTCTCCCGTGGGACGGAGCCCATGGTGGAGCAGGGGACAGCTGAGGCATCCTCCCCCTGAGGAGGAAGGAGCGGCAGAGACAAGGTGTAATGAACTGACCCCAACCCCCATTCCCCATCCCCCTGCACTGCTGCGGGGGGAGGAGGTAAAGAATTCAGGAGTGAAGTTGTGCCCGGGAAGAAGGGAGGGGTGGGAGGAAGGTGTTTGAAGATGTGGTTTTATTTCTCATTATCCTGCTCTGGTTTGATTGGCAATAAATTAAGTTAATTTTCCCCAAGTTGAGTCTGTTTTGCCTGTGATGGTAATTGGTTGAGTGATCTCTCCCTGTCCTTATCTTGGCCCACGAGCCTTTTGTTATATTTTCTCTGCCCTGTCCAGTTGAGGAGGGGGAGTGATAGAGCGGCTGCGTGGTGCTTAGTTGCAGGTTGGGGTTAAACCACAGCAATGGTTTATTTTTAGGTAGTCCTGTGAGGAGCAGGGAGTTGGACTTGATCCTTATGGGTCCATTCCAACTTGAGATACTCTATTACAGGTCTGATCTGGCCCTACCAAGCACTGTTTGTCCTTCATCCCAAAGCACACAGAAAAAAGCAGCAACTTCACTAGTTAACAAGGTTATTTTCAAATTATTCTTTCTCAACCTTTTCTAGATTAGTAATCCAACTTTCTTAACCGTATGTGAGCATATACACAGATAATGGTTGCCACTTCAGAGTTAACAAGAGCTACAGTTAAAACAGAGTGCACAGCGCCAAAGCGTGAGTACAAAATGTAAGACGAGGTATATAAACCACTGCTTCTTTAGGTGAGGAAAAATGAGCATTTCAAGCACAGGGTCACAGATTTTTGCTGACGCTTGGTACCTGTAATTTTAATGGATTTCACAAGACCAGAGAGGTGCCCAGGGTTTCTTGAAAAACAATCATAAGTGGGCATTCAGAGACATCTGTATGAATCACAGCTGTACTTAGGAAACATCCTCTCTCCAAGTGAACTATTACAAGACCAGCTGTTGGCCAAGTAAGAGAGATTGTGGCAGATGGTCCATGCTGCGAGGCCAAGGGGGACACACCACCACCCATGCTCCCACCAATGCAATTCCCTTTGCTGCTGCACGCAAGAGGGAATCTGACAGACCAACTCAGCTTCACAATGAAGAACAGTATCAGGGCCCCAGGGCCAACTTTAGCCCTGCAGACAATCTGCTTCACTCACCTATTACCCTCAGAGGACCTTTTTCTTTTCTCAAGATGCTGCTTTGCCAGGCCCTCGAGTGTGTGCAGCAGTGCCAACTACACCCACCTTGCCATGTTGCTGTTGTTTCAGTCCCACAAATCGGGCTCTATGCTACAGGCACAAAGTGTAAAAAAGATACTCTTTTCCACTTCGCTGCTGCAAAACCTGTGCTGTTTGTTTCCTCTCCCTTCCAAAATGCAGAAGGTAGTTATCTGAGCAAGGCCAAACCCAGGAACTGGGAAGCCCACACCTTGTTTGGGTTTCTGACCAAACTTCTTGAAACACTTGACAGGAATAACCTTATGTTTATTACCTTCTGAGTTACCACAGAAGAAATAGTAGTTAAAGCAATATAATGATAGCATGCTTTGCGAGCCTGGTCTGCAAGGTGTCTGGTTTGTGCAGAACCGTAAGCAGGCACATTCTTGACACGGGGAAAACAAGAGGCCTCAGCAGTGAGCTCCTTCTTATGTCCTGCACTGCTGCTCAGCCAGACTCTCATGAGAGACTAGTTTTGGCTCTTCCACATGTATTGTTCTCCTCCATTAATACTGACTTGCCTGTCCTGTTGTGATAATCCCCTGCACAGAAGATTGCCCTTATGTCTCCACCTACCAGTGAATGTAAGCATGTAATAAATGAGCATAACTGAATCAGTATGGTCACTTAACTGGAGTGTTTTAGCAGATCTGAGACTGCACTCCAGCAGGCTGATTACAAAACCTCCAGGGCAACAGTAACTCAACTATGAGAGCCAGAACATCGCTGGAATTACAGTAGTGTTTAATCTCTGAAAGGAGTTGTTCATTATTTTGCACAGTGATCTCATCTCAGGACCCATCATTTGCTTGTTCAGTTGTTTTTCTTTTTACTGTAGTATCTGGAGCTTAGATCATGAGCTGTTATAGAAAGGCCAGTCTTGACTTAGCCAAACTCACAGGGGGCATATGAGTAAGATGCAAGAGCTAACTGAAGTTCAGTGAGAGCTACTTAAGTTCATCAGAGTGGGAAGGTAGCAAAAAAAGACTGTTTAACTGCAGAGCAGGCTCCCCTTGGCTAGTGCTTATACTCCCAAATGTGTGACAGCTGACCTAACTCAGGCATAAACTCAAGCAGCCTCTCCTCAACCTCCTTCTCAGTTAAACTCTTCTACAAAATTGACTTTCAGACATGAAACATCTGCACCAAATAAGACATCCAGGTAAGCACAGACAAACAGAGCACTCTCCAAGTATAAGAACAGAAAGAGGAGAGTGCAGAAGACAAAAGGTCACAAGCCAAGCTGGTAACAGGCACAAAGTTGGCATTTCTACTTCTAAAAACTTCTCCTGCACCTCCTCACTAATCCACCCTCAGGTACTGAAGCACCCAACTCAGGAAGGTTCTCTGGGTATGCCAAGATGGGACAATATTCATGCTCTACTTAACCCAGGGAAACATTTGAACCATACTTTGATTAGATACTAATTTACATCCTCAGTTTTACTGTGATCCCAGAGCCTTCTCAGTTTCTGAAATAACTTAGAAAGGATATCAAGAGCTCTACACTCCATTATTTCTAATAGGTATGCAGACTTTGCAAGTATACCACTGTCATCAAATAATTCTAAGTTTTAAATATTTAAGTTGTACATTTGGACTCATCACAAACTAGGTAGAATACTTATTTTCTGTTTTCAATTACTTGAGTCACTTTACCTTTACAAAGGAAATCTATCAAGTTTCTTTCCTTAGACTCAATATAGTAATTTTACCTGTACAAATAGGACTGAAGAAAATGTAGGTGAGACCTGACCAAAATAGCTCAGAGATGCAAGTCCTTTTAAAAATGAGAAGTGTTATTTTGCATCCTAACTACCATTTTTAGATTTTAAAATTGGACATTATTCTGAAATAAATAAAATTAAACTTTCCAGTGTAAGCACAATGCTGATGAGGTTATACAACCTATCTGAAATCCCACTTAAACCTCTACAGGCTAAATTCCAGCCATGTTCAACACAGGAGAATTAATTAAGCCACAGCAGTGTAATCTCTATGTCAGTGGAACTGAATGGGTTTGTTTATAAAACACATGCAACTATGCAGTTGTACTTTACTAAAGGAAATATTTAACTCTATTTCCATTACACTGAAGTTGGCATGCCAGGGAATCCAGCATACCACATACCTTTAAATTTAACTCTAGATACTGACAAATATTACTAAATATGGTATGTCAAGTTCATTATCCCTCAAAATGACCTAAAATCTAAGTGACAAATGATGCTGGGTAGAGTTAAAGTACCCTAGTGCAACTGCAAATGTTCGAACATCTTGTTAGAATTCCTGTTAAAAAACGATGGTAGCTATTCCAGCTATTTCAAATATCAGTGAATCACATTTATCATCAGTCTTGACTAGCATCAACTTTTCCAGTTAAAAAAAACCAACCTCCATCCCCTCTTTTTTTATGGTAGCAAACCCATATGAATAACAGGACAGGGAAAATATGATTCCTTTTGGAGGGAAATGGTAAACTACTCATTAACAAAATACTATCAACTCTATATAGTAAATGGAAGAAAACATGATTACTGTTTCATTCAAAGCGATCAAGTATGTTACTAAAAAGTATAATGGAGAAACTGATTGCAGAGGAAAACTAATTTGAAAATTTCTTCAGAGACCAATAATTGCTAAATACCATTGATAGGTGCTGTACATTTCCTATAGAGCACTTTTCAAAGGTGCTAAGATTTAAACACACATTTACTTAGTAAAAGACTGACAGCGCTCTTCCTTCCTAGCAGTTAGGCAGCTCTTACTGCCCCACAACTCTTTTTTGTGGGAAGAGTTAATCTGAGCCCTCTTGCCACACTCAAGTACAGAGGGCAGCAGCTTCAGCTCAGGCACAGGACATCAGTGTAAAACAGCCACGGAGCACCCACAGGTTCCCTCTTATTGGCACCCACATGGGGGGCAATAAGTCCTGGAAGGAAGGCAGCAGGAAATACCAGCTGATAAACCTTCTTATGTGTCCAAACCTTCACTAGCTCCTTTTCCTTAGTACTAAAGCTCTTTTCCATTATCCTGCAGTTCAAGTGGGAAGAGGGGGCACCCACCCTAGAAAACTATTTTTAATCAACATACAATTCTTAACACCTACTTTTTTTGTCTGATATTTTCTCATTCTGGCTATTGAACAATCCTCTAGACATTTGGAGGCAAGGCAATATTTAATAGTGTCAGTTAATTGAAACACCTGACTTTTCCAAAAGCTTCTACATTGGAGACTTTTTTGCCTACAGGAAGAAACCTTGAACAAAGAGCAAAACAAATCAGACATTTAGAAATGCGAGAAAACTGAAGGTTAAAGGAGCTATATAATCTCTCAGCTGTGAAGAAAGCACCACTTGTTCTTGATGTACCTACAAAAGGTTCAGGCAGAACAGTAACGAAGTGTGCACATGTTCTTTGTTGTGGAGCCTATAATTCCTAATTAGGTTATTATTCCCACTTGCTATGCCAAACAGGCTAAAGAGCGAGCCAGAGATTCCTATCCAGGTATTAAATAGTACCATGTCCTTTGGCAAATGACTATTTGACAATCTCCCCTTTTCCTCACTAGACTGCTTAGACAGAGCTGTCTTTAAGACAGATTCAATCAACTTAATTTCAGGGTTAAGGCATTACAAAAAAGACCAATTCTTAAGACTTCTTGTAATAAAGACAGTCTAGAGTGCTATTTCTCATTTAATGTATGATTTTTTTAATGAATTTGAGTCACAGATTGTCAAATATGAATTCCTGACTCTTTAACCTTTGAAAAATACTTTTGTCTGAATTGTAACATGAAAAATAAATAAAAGTAGATGATAGAACTAGTAAGGAATTTGTCCTTTCAGTTATACAAAGAAACAGTTTCCCACAAGAAAACTGATACTCTAATTATAAGCTTCTGAATGAGACAATCTTGTAAAGCTTTGTATCCACTGGTACTATAAATCAGAAGCTTCTAAGCTAGTTTCATTTATTTTCTTCCTCTGGAAGCCTTCCATATGCTTTAATGTTTCAACAGGCTGTTCTTTTAAATCGGAAAATAACTGGCTCCTGCCTCAGTGTTTCATAAGCAATAAATCTGAAAAATCAGAAATAACATCCATTTCCCAAATGATGTAAACAGGTATACTTCCTATTTATTTCCATGGATGACATTAAGCCATACCATACCTAAGGCTCAGACAACTTTACCTCAAAGAAAATGGGTTTGGTTTAGTTTCACTGCTTTTATTCTAAAAGTACCTGTAAATTGGTTTGGGGGTTTTTTTGGTTTTAAATCTTTAAGACGTGGTAGCTGCTACCTGCACGGTATATCTCCCAAAACACTTTCTTTTATTAGTACAAAGACTTAAAAAGACTTTCTTTTTCTCTCTGAAAGGAGTTTTTAATGAATGACAGACTAAAATGTGTCCAAAACTCCTGTGATATGATCCTGACCAAGACAGAGCTTCATGCTGACTCAGCCCAAGCTTTTGCCTCCCATGACCTTTTTAAACTCCAAAAAGTCAATTTTTGCTTTTTCACCTGCCTCTTAGAGGTTCCCTCTACCTGTGCAGGCTTGGTGGCTCACAGCACTTTCCTTGTAGACAGCCCCAGTTAACCCAGGCTTCTGAGGCAATAATACGATCGGTGCAAACAGAAGTGCAACCCCACTGAAACAATGGCAGTTTGTTACAGCCTGGATACAAGGTTTTTTTATAATATAAAGCAAAGCAAGAACAGCTGCAAACACCATGCTCACAAAACAAACAAGCACCTAGATAATTGTTCCAACTTTAGCATAGTGTGACATAGAGTGATTTGATCTTCACTTAAAATCAGTGTGCTTAAATCCATTTAAAATCAGTTTAAACTGCATTGGTTTAAAACAATTTTTGGCTGGTGCCATTAAATTGATACAAACTGCATCTGTTTTCTTACAAAACAGCTTTTGCTGTTTATGTATTTAGTTTCTCTCACATGGCTGTCACATAGCTTACACTACTGGAATACAGAACTTTCCTTTCAGTCCCAACTTTCTGTTCCTATCACTGTGTCACCATTTAGAGTTGTATAAGGAACAAAATTGAGCACTTAATCATCAGCCAGAACAAGGGTAAGTAACCGCAGTGCCTACAAGGCAGCACAAAGATCAGGCCCAAAGGAAAAGACTCTAAACAAAGGTTGGGGGGTTCCCTCCCTCTTCCACTAGGGGCTTCAAAAGTCTGCATCAAACTTCACACCTGCTTTTAGTCTTCCATCTGCCTGCCACAGACAGAGTACCAAAAAAGAAAAAAGTCAGGCAAGGAGGCATGCAGTAAAAGACCCAGCAAGAAGCATCATTTTCACCCTGTGGCTATGCATCAGACCTCCTACCTGAACTGGTGGGTGAACCAACTCCACCCCTTATTTGGTTGTTTGAGGGCCAGCTGGACACTAGGATATCCTGATATCCCAAGCTATACGGGAGAACACGCTGGAGTGGAGCAGAACCTACATGCTACAAGTATGGAAAACAGTATCTCTCATGCACAAGGAAGCCATCATCAGGTGTGCTAGCAACTAGGGATTTCACACTGATCATTCTTCACTAACTAGATATGAATATTTTATTTCAGCTTTGTGGTAATACAATCCAACAACTCAGTTGTAGAAGTGCACTAAAAGTAGGTAAGCTAACAAGTTATTTTGTTAAATATTTAACTTGCTAACATGTAATATCAAGCAAGATTTCTCCCCCAAGCCCAGTATTAACTGAGGTGTCAAATTGTGGCAGACAAAAAACAAATTCTGGCGATCTATGAGCGTAGTGAACTGATGTACCAGGAAAGAAAAGTTCTGCTTCCTTTCTTCACCAACACGTTAATATTACTACGGAGGAGCGGCTTGTCAAATACTCAGGGCTAAAAGTCACATTTCAGCCCTGTTTTATGAACTCCAGGTGCATTTAAAAAACACAAAACCAAAACAACCAAAAAAACCCCACCTCCACAAGAACTTTTTTAGAAGGCTCTTTTTAGGAAAAGCAGGCTGAAGAACAGAAACACAGGACAGGAGCTATATAAAAATGTAACACATACCTCCTTGCCGGGACACCAAGAAAGAGCAAACTATCTATGGAACAAATCAATGATGATACCCACAGAAGGCAAAGTCCCCCAAATATCCAGCCAACTTGCTGAGAAATATTTGGCAACCCTCTCAGAGAGCATCCTGTAAGCCTGGGGAGATAAGAAGGCCTTCTGGTTTCTGCATCTATGTCACTTTCAGAGATTTACAGTTCAAACCCAAGCCACATATCCAAAATCCTGAGATCTGAACTAACCCAGGAAGCTTGGCAAAGGTGAGTCAAACGCTGTGTACGCAAACCCTGCCCACAGGTTTATCAACACAGGAGAGACATGCCTGATTACATATAAATTCCAGGTGTTCTCACAGAGTTTCCTGAAACACCATCTTTGTACTCACCTCCCTCACTAAAAAAGGTGCTTACCAAGTTACCTGTATTTTGACCTATCCTGAAACCATGAAATTATCATCATGTCAATCACCAAAGACATATAAACAGTGAAGCTTTTCAGTGTCTGAAAATACAGCTGTCAGTTGCAACATTCTGTGCAACGTGCAGGGAACGGTGAAAAGAAAACTATATATGTGAAGCAAATAATATAAAGGCTGTTGTGGGAGGGAGCGCTGCATTAATATCCTAGTAACCTGGCTAATGCTAGCCCTTTAAGGTGAGGACAGGTCACGGTTTTTGATACACAAGATGAAAGGAAAAGTTGATCAACAGAGAATAAATACTTCAGGTGTTACCTGCGCCACCGGCGGGAGGAGGTGGAGAGGACCGGGAGTGGGGTTGAGCCGGGAAGGAGGCAGGGGTGGGGGAAGGTGTTCTAAGGTTTGGGTTTTACTTCCTAATATCCTTGGTTTGATTTGACTTGTAGTAAATTAAATTGATTTTGTTTCTTCCCCAAGTTGAGCCTGTCTTTTGCCTGTGACCATAAGTGGGGAGTGATCCCTCCCAGCCCTTATCTCGACCCATGAGCTTTTCTTTATATTTTCACCTCATCCCACCGTGGCCGGGGAGCAGGGAGGGAAGTGAGCGAGCAGCTGCGTGGTGCTTTGATACTGGCTGGGCTTAAACCATGACACCTTTTTATATAATCTGACCTTTAGCAAACAAAAACTTTCCTTTTCTATCATGTTCATACAGAAAGAAAACAAGTACAAAGTTTTATGTCACTTCTAAATCATGGAATATACACTGGAAAAATTTCTACATCAATAAGCATGGCATTAAGTCAGAATAGGAATTTCTTCTGAGACATGTCAATAATCCAGCATTTGTTTTAGCTCCAGGTTCATGGAAGAGTATCAATACAAAATATTTACATATCACACATGAACCTAATGGCTTTCAGTCTGACAAGGGAGACCCAAGACTCCCCAAGGAAAAATGGAAGGCCAAAGAAGCATAGTCATTACAGGAGGTGCTGGACACCATATGCTGACAATTTCTACATCTATGTGACCTAAAATGTGTGTTTTGCTTATATTCCCCTTATGGCAGAGGCAGGATGAAAACCAACAGGAACTAAGTTTTCTTTTTTTTTTTTTTTCTGGAAACCTATAATTTATTTATGGAAAAACACTTGTGGGCAATCTTTAAGATTTCAAAGCAGGGAAATAGAGCCTACAGCAGCAAAAAATATTCAGCAAACAAACCTACATCAACCACCAGACAGCCATCACCATGTATCAGTTTGCTTTAGAAACCATAGCCTGGACTGACTGAACAATTTGATTTATATTTGCAACTTATTCCTCATGTGGGGCTCTGATTCCTCATGTCTACAAGCCAAGCACAGGTACCTAGGAGAGAATAAACTCTTGACATAAAATGAACACATAACACTTCTATATACAGCATTGAAAGGAACTTATTCTTCTAGAGATAGAAGTAGTGAAAAATAAGCAGTGCTACTGTAAAAGTATATGCAACACTATGCTATTCTCACACTTCTTACTGGTTAGCACCTATTTCAACAGAGACACAAGGGAAATGAAGAATAGTGGGATCTAAGCCCTTCCATCAGATACAGGAATGCCTCCAGGACAAGTGTAATGAAGCAGGTCATGGGGGAATGGAGCTCTGCTGTGGCCAGTGTTGTGTTTATGGAACATCTATGGAGGAAATCAGTCTTGATTTCTGTAAAAGGTACAAGACTAACAGCTAACAGATTAATTACTAGACAAGATTAATTTCCTTCCCTCAAGCAACATTTCAGACAGCTACTATCAGAAGACAGGAAACTAAGGATTAAAAAAAAAAAATCACATTGCAAGTAAGATCATATTCAATATAGAGGATGAACAGTGTGAACAACGCTTTTGTACAGTGAATTAAATAGCAATTTATTACAAGCTGAAGACTACAATGCAGTTTCTGCAACAGATATGCCTCAGAAGCTTTCACACGTTTTCCCTTGTAAACCATACTGAAACTGTGCCTCAAACCAAATTAGACAACAGAAGATGCTATGTGTTAAGCACTGATAAAAACCACCCACCCCATGACAATGCTGAAAGACTACCTCACCTCTTTTATATAGTGACTTTTAGCTTCTGTATACACCTGGACACCTTGATTTGCTCACCTGTTAAGATTTTTTTTTTACAACCCAATGACCATTCCATGCACACTAACCATCACAGGCCATCTGAGAGGGGAACAAAGTGAGGACATCCACGAGCAACTTCTTTATTAGGCACAGCAAGCAGCCTTAGTGCACGACCAGGTATTCATCCATTTTTCACTGCCTCAATAATAACATGCCACAAAAATGGGAAACATCATTTCTCTGCATACACTTTGATTACTTTAAGGTTAAAGAAGATCATATCTTAAGCATGTTAAATCTTAAGTCACTGTAAAAAATCCAAAACAAAAAAAAAACAGGTCGCCCCAAAACCTTCAAAACTAAAATGGTTCATTGCTTAAATCACTAAAAATTATTTTTGTGATAGCTCAAGAACTAACAGGCATTCCATGATGAACTCAATGTACCTTCAGAGAAGTAAAGCATGATCACACAGTGAGTATATTCTTCAACTATTCTCAAAACATTCTTGTAAAAGTGATCAATTTCAAGTTTCAAAGATGCTATGAAGTATAACATCTTAAGAAGCCAAGAAAAATACTGTCACTACTCCTTTTTGCATTTCACTTGACTTGCTCACCTGTCTCTATGACTTCACATTGTAGGTTTTCAAAAACTAATCCTACAACCACATTTGAATTGTAGAGGAACAAGCTAGGTATAATAGCATGTTAAGTAACAATGGAACTTCATTTCACATATGAGCAATACTTTCTCCTGCTATTATTTCACTATACTGAGTCTAAACTTTTTTTACCAAACAGCTAAGAAGCTCAGATCAAATGTGAAAGAAGAAAGATGTTACAGTCCACAATTTATTAGCTGCCAGTGTCCACTGGTGCAGTAAACCTTTTGTAGGAAGAATGGCAAACTGTAACCTCGGTTACCTAGTTGGATAGCACAGTGATGACTGATGAAAGAATGTGTCCTTACATCCTACAGGTCATTGCTAGGGCAGTTAATGTCTGGCTATATTGTAATGTCAGCTCCTAATAAACAGATCATATTATTTTGTTCAGTTCTGCTCAACCCTTCAGTTTCAAAAACAATCACCTAACCCCATCAAAACCTATTGTAGGTTTCTATTTTCTGTTTTTGCATGTCCTACCCTATGTAATTCATTCAGATGGTGACCAAGTGATTTATTATTGAGGTCAAGCATAAGTTACAGGACAGAAAGAACTTAATGCTAAGAAAAACTTCTTGATGCATACTTAACTTGTAATGCAGCATGCACTTGGAAGCCACTAGAGAGTTAAACCTGCCCCAGACCTTGCCAGCTGCTCTATGTGCTTCTGAAATAACCTTGGAAAGGAGCTAGTAACAATCCATGTCCCAGCTCCCAGAATGCCAAATATTCACACGTTACAGCAACAGATGCTTGATTATGGCATTGTAGCTTTCTGTACCAGCACACTTTCATTTGTTCCCAGCCATCATCTCCAGTGACCTCCTACAGACCTCAGATCAAAAACAAAAGACAGAAAACTGCATTCAGGATCCCAGACAAAATGCAGTTTTCCCTCAGTATAATGGTGTTACCTGACAAACTGAAAACAAAAGCAATAACATAATATGCTAGAAGCTTTCAGATACAGTCATAGTATCACACGCTTACAGTATCAGTAAAACAGTTCTTACATTAGTAAAATTAGCATATAAAAGTTTCACCTGGCTGAATTGTTTCCATCCCAAGAAATCAATACCGAATTTTCCCAGTTACTAAACCCTTGCAACACAAAATTTGACTTGCACATGCAAAACCAAGAAGCATATCCTGGTTGCTCAAACAGGCCGTAAGGTTTCCTCAGATACTGTTGAAAATATGGCCCTTAACTTTAGCCTCATCCCCAAGAACCTTTTAGGCAGTACAGTGTTATTTATCAATATCACAGAGAGTTGGGTGAAATTGTATTTCTGCAGGCCTTCTGTGCAACGACTGATACTGAAACTTTTTTTTCAGCAACATGAAGTGATTTCAAAGTAAGATTTTCCCAAACACACAGAACAGTTTCCACAGCAGGTCCTTTTTGCACAAATGTTTGCCAAAAAGTTGATATTCATGGGAAAATATTTTTTTACACTTAACTAGGAATGTTCAAACAAGTTCATTCCTATAACTATGAAAATTATGACACAGAGCAAGCATGAGTATGAATGCAAACAAACCTTATCTGTGAACTGACACTTGAAATAAAGTACACATAACTAGTATAGAGAACTCAGATACTAATTAATAAAGGAACAGTAGTGCTTGAGTCTTTTACCAAAACACGCCTAAGACTCTTAATCTAGAGCTGGCTACATAACCTGATATACCCTAGCCTTAAATCTCATTCTTCCTTTCTATAACCTGCTCTTGTCTACCGTAAAAATGTATCAGTACCTGAAGGACACTGGGCATCATTTCGTTTTCTTAGTTTCAGAGTTTGTGTCACCTGCAAGCAACCAGATCTGGAACTCAAGCCAAAAACCAAATCCCAGGACTGGTACACAGCAGATTTCAATATACAACATATAGCAGTCAAACAATTTTGCATCAGCATAGTCCAAAAAACCCCTGAGCTTTAAAGTCCTCCCTTGACATTTGATGAGGCAGTCTTGAAGGGGAAGGTGAAGGGTCAAAGGATGTACTAGAGTTAACCAGCAAACAGCGGGTGGCAGCCATCTCCAGTCCTCCAGCTCTTCACCTGATGAGCTCACCAGCCTGAAGTCCTATAAACCATCTGCCATGTGGTTTGCAGAGGTAAATTCTGACTTGTGGCTAATTTTTTATGGTCTTTCTGGGTGTCCAGACAGAGGTCGTCTCTATGGTGGCTGTATCATGCAGCCATTCCAGAAAGTCGGAACAACTGAATACATACCATTCATTACTCAGCCTCCTGACACATCACTGACCATTTTTGTTCATTGGCCTGACAGATAGTTCATGTAAGGCGACTTTATGTCCTTTTGTCTCCTCTGTTCTCCTCTTCTGCTCTCTCCTAGTAAGTGTCATTAATAATGCCTCTTTGGATTTCACTCGGTCTGACCTCTGTTTAGGAGGGACACTACAGTAAATCATCTTGAAGTACCGGGGAAAAGCTTAGGTATTATTCCAACACCAGCTATGCCTGCTTTAGAGAGAGCCTTCAAAGAGGGCTGCATGGGGAGGGCACATGAGAAGGTCTGTGGGAACATTTACAGCAGTGGCCTCTTTGAAAGGAGTTTCTTAACAGCCAGCTGCTACATTGAAAGAATTAATCCTTGCAATCCCAGTTTAGAACAGGACGTACGTACATACGCACAGAATTGGATTTCATCGGTCTCATCACCAGGGTGTCAAGTGACAGTGAAACTGGTACAAAATGTTCTACCCCATAAAAATCTCAAATCTTAATGAAACCATAACAGTTGCCAGGGAGCCAGCTTTCCTGCGTTCTGGGAAAGCAAACACAGATTTGATCTGCCAGGAGTCTCATGTTGCACTGAAAACAAACAGCTTAAAGGGTTAAAGTCAGCGGAAGACAGATGTGCTGGCCTTTCCCATCAGCCATCCATATCCTGTGTAAAGTCTGCTTGAGACCACAGTGAAAACTGACTGAAAGCCAGCCTGGGCAGCCCATGAATCTCTTCCATAGCACAGGTTTGGAAACATTCTTCCTTCCCTCAACACCTGCCACTTCAGGAAGTTTTCAAGAAATGTGTTTGGAATAGAAATAAGTTGGAATACAGAGGCAACTGGGCAATGAAACCCTGAGGTCATGCCCATAAATGCTTTCTTTCCCCACTGCTATTTTAGTTAAGGACAGAGCATGCCACCCTTAAGCATACTATTCAATCAACTTGCAGTAACTGCTCAGAAAATAAGTGTTATTAATGAATTAACTTTTCAAATGCTCATTTAGCCCCTACCTCCCCTGGCTTTGAGTGAGAAGTCCAGTTGTGATACAGCTCAGAGTCTGTATCTCATATGGACAGAACTAATTATCTCCCAAGTTACCATGGAAACACCTGCACGGCACCACAGCCTGGAATTCAGCGAGCCTTGCTACTAGTCCTGTGCTTTAACTACTGGACGAGGCTTTTCCCCAATTTTTTACTCCTTTGGTTAAACTGACAATCATCCTGGTAAGACAGAACTGGCCTGTACAGTACATCAAGGCTGAAATACCAACACAAAGAGCAGACAAAAAAAATCCACCAAGTAGCACATTTAATGAGCAAATAACTGTATGCAGAACTGCTTGTTTTGCTGGGCATTCAACTAAATGAATTTTATGCAAGAAGCTTAAAATAACTGAAAGTGGTTAACTAATGAAGGCATTTAAAACCAAACAGCTTCTATTTGTAATTGAATTCAAAGTGTTTGAAGCTTAAGACTAATAAATGTACAACCACAAAATTGAACAATTAGTTCTTTTTTGTGTTGCTAGCAACGCCATCATTTGAGCTAGTAATGCAAGATCATACAAAAAGTTTTCTGAGCAGGTTCAGTTTGCACCACATGAGTCAGCCAACCATCAGTCCTGATACAAACCAAGTAGACAAGCAACAATCTCTAGACATAATAGCCCGTTATTCAAGTATCTCAGAGAGCTGGGCGTGGACTAAACTGAATTTGTGGATTTTACAGCCTGAGAATCAATCTAGTACTACAGAGGCCAAACTCTTGAATTAGTACATCTACCTAAGACTGGAAATATGTTCCTGGAAGAGCATGTCACACATTATGAAGTACACAGGTCTCATATCTCAAGGTTTGTTTTTTTAATCTCAAGAGATTTATATATATATATATGTCAAGATCATGGGTGAAGTGCTGCAAAGGAGTAATATTTTGTGTTAGGACTCTTTAACAGACCTTGAGGAACACCAGATCATTCAATTACTGAACCTAGAACAATCAACAGCATGAATGGGCAACAACTAAAAACAACAGTATAAAGGGAACATTTGCTTGCTTCTTATATACACATAGACACACACAAGAAACATGAACACTAATGGGAACATAGCATTTCTGTTCTCAGAGGTAATGACTTAACATAATCAAGTTTTCCCAAGAGGAAGGCCTCTGGAGAACAGATGCTAGAGGGGACAGCTTAGCTCTGTGTTGAGAGAAATAAAAAATAAAACCTATTAAGACACAAAAAAAGGGAACTCAGAGCTGGAAAGGTGAACCCCCTGTTCGCAGTGTAAACTGAACACTGCAACTGTCTGTTAGTTTCATTTCTCAGCTCTTTTACACCCTCCTCTTCATAATTTATCATTAGCTTGCTCCTTGGTTAAAGCTAGCAGTCCCAAAACATGAGCACGGTGGTCTAAGGGCAACCAAACAAGTGAATCATGCCCTCTGTCTAGAAAAATCTACCTAAAACCCCAGTCACATTGATCAGATGGATCACTTCAGGTATGTCACAAGTGCTGTAACATAAAAAAAAAAAAAAAAAAAAAAAGTGCTCCTAATCCTTATTTAGGATCAAAGGAAGGAGATGATTGTAATATTTTCAACCATACCAAACAGGGGGAGTAAAGTGAGCATTTACACACACTGATCTCTCCTCTGGCATTTTTAGCCTCCTTCTAATGTTAACAGTCCTCTCCATCCCCTTGAAATCCATCACTGACACCATGAATTCTAGAGCACCTGCATGTGTTTGTTTTGTAAGCACAATCCGTGTTTATTTCCTCTCGCTCAAAGTAGGCAGCTGCCCACGTGCTCTGCACCAGTGAACCCTAGCTCACCATTTTCTTAATTGTCTCACTTTAACCCCAGAACAGGGCTGATGTGCAAGACACTAACCCTGTCTTCTAAAGGAAGGCATGGAAACCCAAATGAGTTCCATAACCGCAGCTTGGGAAGAACTACTTGACAGAAGGAGCAAAGTATCTTCTTTCTTTGTTACATCACCTACTTCTTCAGACAAGCTCTGGCTGTATTGCCCACAATAGGCTGAAAGATACCTCCTCTCGGACGTCTTCACCTATGTCTGGCACAAGCTAGTATAAAACAAATCATCAGAACATAATATGAAAATGCTTCTCAGTCATTATTGACCTAAAATGGACCTGACTAATACCAGATCTAAAAAGACCTGCAAAGTTTTCTTTCCATCTTTGCATCATTCCTCGTTTTACCTAATGAGATGATTTAATGGTATATACCATCTATGCAATTGTATGGATTACAAAAAAACATAAAAGTGGCATTTATCATATTTCAGTGCCTTTTTTTTTACATTATTAGCTCAAAACACACCTTATCTTTTGTGTTTGCATCAAAAGCAAGTAGTTGAGAAAGCTAAAAGGATAATTCATTTCAGCCAATGCCAGAAACTTAGTTATCCATCATAAAACTTAAAATATCACTGAAGCAAAAGACCAATAAAGTATGCTACACAGACACCTACCTTTACAGCCCATCTAGTACAGTTGTCACTGCTGAATTTAGTGATAAACTAGCATAATGGCTCCACTTGCTGGGGAATTTTGTTATTCTAAATTTCATTTGAACCATTATTCCAGCTGCTTTAACTGCCAATCCATTGCTAGCCAGGTCAAACTGATACAGACAGGTTTAGCAGAGACAGCTAAGAGAAACATCAACCTTTTCAGCTAACACCTTCCCTGACTGTCACCTGAGCCAGAGACTTTTTAGAATCAACACTTCCATAGGAACTGGGTGGAAAGGAATAGGTGCTCTTCTCAAAGGTTTAGTTTCTGAGACTAAACACTGATGTCTTAGGTAACAGAAAACTCTTCTTACACAGTAAGTTTTCTCACAGCTGTCTGACAGAAGAGCATCTCCTCAGTGCCAGCAAGGTTACAAATCCACACTGCTAGGCAGTTCAAAATCAATGGCTTAATTTTCTGGATGGAAATTCAGGAAGAATGCAGGAGACCCCACTTTAGATTTTCCTTGTGGATTTTCTTATTCCTGGTTTGAGACGCTTGTACTGTTGTTGGTACAAACCCCTTACACTAAATATATTCCAAAGGGAAATGATATCAAATCCCAGATGTAAAGAAGCTTCATTGTTCCCAGTTTTGAAGAAAACCACCCCACTTCATTTATGTAGAGACCTAAATGTGAAGCATGACCCCCATAGAGAGTCATGTTTCCACTCTACAGAAAAAGCAGCAAGGATTCTTGACAGCCACAGCTATCCAAGTGAAAAGAAGGTATCCTGCAGGCTTTAGGAATACACGGAACAGCTGCAACAGCTGTGATCCAATTTCACTTTGTCTTATTTTATGGAACTATGAATATTTAATGCTGACTTTCAGAACACTAATCCAGATCATACCCTTTGAAACACAGTACGATGCTTTCTGCAATTTGCTTTTGTGGGCAACTTTTGCACAAGTCTAGGCCTTCACCAGTTGCATGTTTTCTCCTACCATCTGTGGCTCTGAAAACATTAGGCAAGATACCTTTAAGACAATTCATAACAGAATGAGGTAGCTATGACAAACAAAATGCCAGTAAATATACACAGCTGGTTGCTCAGAATCTCAGTTCTCTCTCATCTTACCCCTGCCTAAGTCCCATCTTGTTCCACCTGCCTCGTGTCATAAAGTCAATTTTCTTGCAAGCACGCTTTCTGTTTATAATTTGAAATCACTGCTTAAGTTATTCACAATTAGGGATTTAATTTTTCTAAAGATACTAACTCTTGCTTATTTCAAAATAGAATTCTACGTATCCTGAGTTTATCTCTTAAACCAAAACAAAACAACCAACCTCTTTAAACCATTCCACAAGGTTTTTCCTTGGAAATTGTGATAACTTGGTTGTGTACACATAACTCTTACTGCTTATGGCCAGGTTTGTGACACCTTTCTGCTGCTTTTCCAAGAAAAGTAAAGCTCATCCATTTCCCAAAAAAGCTGTCTCCTGACTCTGAAAACTAAGTAGCTTAAGAGGGCTTTTGACATCATACTATATGTTGCAGCTGTCTACTAAAAATGTTCCCAAATATTCAACTTTAACATAGTAATTTAATACCAAAGGCAACCAGCTTACAAATAACATTTTGAAGTTATAAAATGAACTCAGAAACAGGTATTTGTGTGCTAGTGCTGCCGAAGTACCTTTAATTGAACCTTGCCATAGCCAGATACTGTACCACATTATATTAATTACAAGTTCTCTGCCAAAGCAGAACTCAAGCAAGAGGCATTAACATAGAGAACGACAGCCCCATGCAGTGTTCTGTAAAGGCAAAGCCTTTCTTTATCCACACTAAGACACAACTCTAACCCTCAGACTTATGAATAGCTTGGTCCCTAACAGAAAGCATGTTAAGTTACTTATTTACACTTGTTTATTGCATTAATTTACCAAGTCTGTTAAAAATATACTCAGACCCAAACCTTAACCTCTACCTCACCTCACTTGGAAGTAGCATTAAAGATACAAAAGTATCACCTTTCATTACTTTTGTTGTTCTCACTTATTTTAAAAAACACTCAGACCCCTAACTTGCACTTGACACTATGGGAAGTATTAGTCTTTCATGTAGTAGGCACACAATTGTGAAATCTTAGAAACATTAATTTCTTTCTGTGTACTGTTTTCAAAACCAAGCAGAACAGAAGGAAAACTGTCTATAGGATAGCGGAATATCACTGTTATACTAGTCCAGTAACAGTGCCATATACCAGCTGACAATTAGAATGGCTTTCTATTTTGAGGTTAATAGTATTCCAATCTATTTTAAATTCCCCACCATGTAGACTGTGTACTTGTTGCTTCTGTAAGCCACTAAACTAAGGCTCCTCAATTCACCTGCAGCAGGACAAAAATCACTGTTACAACACACCATCTTCTGCTAGCACTGATAAAGAAGCAACAATTTTAAGTATCTCTGACACCTACACATGTTGCAAATGAAACAAAAGACCTATCAATGCTAATTTTAACCCCTGGAGTTAAAGCCTAGTGATAGATCAAGTTAAGAAAGTTGCAAGCCAGCATTAAGGGAACTTTAACTCCATTAGGGGAATTTTCAGGTAGAAAGGCATCAACTCTGCAGCAGGCTTTGCTGGTATGGTTATATTCTTACCACAGATGCAAATCAAATTGTTTGCAGGAGGATTTTATATTTACAAAACACAACACTGCTGCAAGTATTGCACTGTACTCTACTTGCTTACAGTCTGCCCACTCAACCTCTATAATTTATTAGAACTTCCTAAACACTAGTTTTCTTCCCTTAAAAGCATTGTATGTGAAGTTCCCACTCCCTTCCCCAAGTTGCTCTGTGTTTCAGGTTAAGCCATGTTCATTTCACCACATTTATTCATAGAAGGATGCCTGAAGGGCAGGTCTGGTGCTCCTGCAAAGGATCAGAGGGAGATGTGGTCTTCTGGAAGTGGAAAGGTTTCTACCAGTGCTGCAACTATCGGCACTTGATTTTAACATTAGTATGTTCCAGAACAGCAGAGCTCAGATTTTCATGTCCAAGAAAGCTATTTTACGTAATTTTTTCCTTCTCCCCCACAATGTGTACATAGTTAGATTTCTCCACTATAGGGCACATGGCTTTACATGTGAAAAGATACAATGAATAGCCTGTAAAAGTAACCCAAAGCATCCCTGAAATAATCTGGCTTTTCCCTCTGTAAAGTACATAGATTTTATATGCATTTCATGTGTTATATAAAGGTAAAAGGTGTGATATTAAAGGGTGTTGGCTTTCTCTTAAGGCAGTCCATAGGTTTTAGCTGAGGCTGCCATTTCAAAGTCATGCATATAAAACACTTCTATCAAATCAAGTGTTGTACCTGCTTTTATAGATAAACTTTAACAGGATTGTCAGTGTAAGAAGATACTGAAAGCATACAAGTTTAAAACTGAAGACCAAATAAATGCATCATGAGTCAGGCTGTGGCAGATCACAACAGTATTTAATAGACTTTTTCATGCAAGTGCAGAAAATAAGCAAGTCAGCCTATTTTTTACAGGCAATACTATAAAGCCTAGAATTCCTCAACGTATTTTATAGGCTAGAACAGGAAATTCATTATTATAAGTTTTTGCAAAAAGGGCAGCACTCCTGAGTCTTCTTTTGCTTGAATGGCTGAACAAAGCTTTTCTTCATCTTACTGTAGTAAAACGATCAGTTTTCTGCCTCACATAGATGCTTACAGAGGGCAAGGTTGCAGCCTGCACACAAAACACCAGAGGACTAAGTTTGAAGAGACCTCTGGAGATCATCTGGTCCAATGCCCCTATTTAATACAAGTCAGCTAGAAAAGGCTGTCCAGACCAGGTTCATTTGGGTTTTGAATATCCCCAAGAAGGGAGATTTCACAGCCTCTCTGAGCAACCTCTGATCATACTTGACCACCTTGACAGGTTGGAACAGATTTTCTTGTTTTTCTGTCTGTGGCCATTGCCTTTTGCCCTTTCACTGGTGTAAGACTGAGAGCATTCTAGCTCTGTTGTCTTTACTTCCTGTGAATAATCAAGTTTTCTTTTACTCAGAAGAGTTCCCATAGAACCTAAATTTAACTGCCTAAATAAAAAACAGTGACTCTGAACTTTGAAGACAAGCTCAGTAAGGAAGCTGGTAGATTAAAACCCCATCTGAATAAAACAGTAATTTTAAAATTTTTTGTACAACTTTGCTTTTTGCTCAGGGCAGCAGAAATGTATGTCTGGTTTATTTTTGCCATCACATAAGATAGTTCCTTCTTAAAAGGCTGAATAGTCCATAAAAACAAGCATTAATTCCCTCTGTAGGTGAAAGCCTCAAAACTCCAAACTCTACCTTGAGAGAGACTAGTAGCAAGCTACTACAAACATGAACCACACTGTAGGGCATAACCTCATCTTTCACGTTGCCTTTGTCTTCACCTGAAGACAGGGGTATCCTGGCACATTCAGAGCAGTGCAATGCTGAACGACCATCTGTAAAGCATCATGGCACACTCTTGTGCTTTAAGGCCAATCAGAGCTGATGCTGACCTTCAGTAATCTCCAACAAGCTTTGGTTTTTTCCTCAACTCTGATGAGGATTCATTGCTACTCTTATGCCACAGGGTATTGAAGCACTGTGACTAGAGTCTAGCAAGCAAAAGGATCCTGCAAGTTCCCTAAAAAACACACTGTCTTCTAAGTGATTAACTAAAGAGGGAAGTATTTCCACCTCCCAACAGCACAACTCCTCCCTACCTGGGGGTATGGTATATGAAACAAACATGTAAATACTCTTGAACCTTAACATTGAGAAAAAGGTTGTGTAGCTCTTTTTGACCATGATCAACTGTAAGCAAACTACAGAGGTGGGAAGAGAATTTAAGGCATTCAGTATCAGTCAGTGAGCAGATGACTTAACCTTTGCAAGTCTCAGCTCAGACAGTCTTTGCACAGGTGAGTAAGCAGCACTTCTAGCTTCTTTTCAAGAACTGCACAATTGACACATTTGATATAAAGGTAAAGGGAATCTACGATTACTAGAAACAGGAACAGACTGAGCAACAGGTATGAAAACAGAATAGCCTGAAGCTCCAAAATACTGATTTAGCCTTAAAACAAACCTGAGCTTAGTGAATTCATAGAGGAGAGCAGTCTGCCTCACAGGCTATTCAGGCAACACAGCAATGGGCTTCTCTTTCAAACTTTCTTGTAGTATAAAGAATTTTCAGCCCTGGCTCTAGTTATGGCCATAAGAGAAAAAGAAATTACCAGAAGCATATCTGGAATTAAAGTAATTTTTAGGTTTTTGGCCTAACCTGCTTTTCAACTCTTGCCTTCTGATGGAAGCTCACTCCAGACAGATTTTTGATTTTGGTAACTAGGCTAATTCCCACTTCTCAGCTAGTAATGTTCAACTGTGTGGCCAAAGCTTTAGGATTAGTACCACAGCATTTACCAAAGACTTGAATTTGAATAGTCTGGAATTAGACACACTGATGAAACTAACCAGCACTCTGGTCTGGAGACAGGGTAAACTGTGTATGTCTATGTTCTATTAGCAGCTCCCCTACTCTACTGCTAAATCCAAATCCTTCCCTAAAAATGGAGAGTAAAAGCTTTTGGGTTTTTTTTTAAAGAATAAAATGGACATACACCAACAATTTACGGCATGCTTATGTTCAGCAAGTACAATAATGTTACCATACCACTATGAATAAGGAATACAGAGAAGCATAACATAACATAACATAAACAGCATTGTTTTTCAACTGTCAGATTAAATGGCAAGACTAAAATACCCACACTGTCTTCTAATGGTGCCAGTGAGCAAGTGCCAGAGGCTACCTGCAGGTAAATCAGCACAAACTCCTACACCTTCAACATTTAAAACTAGACTGGGTGAGCTAAAGAAAACATTGTGTAATACTCCTTTATGGTCTGGCAAAGGGACGGACATGAAAGGATGGAAGGATCAGATATAAACCCCATTAAACTACCTAATTATGTTAGGGTTTTCCTGTAGATATTATGACTGTGTAGGACAGGTAGCTACCTAAATAAATAAGCTTAAGCATGAGGTTCTTAGCAACTTCTGACAAACTTAGCTCTCTTCTGCTCTTCCGAGATGAGTAGTTTCTGCCTCCTCCAAGATAATTAGTAAGCCCTACTGGAAGGAACATTTCTTTGCCTGTTTTCCCATATTCTGAGAAAACTTTGCTCCCTTGGTCATACTATTCAATATTTTTCACACTTCTTTAACTTGGCACCTGCAAGACCAAAATCCCATGATACTTATTTTGGCAAAGCTAGAATATCAACAGAACATTTGCTTGAATACAGAGCAAATACAGCCTACAGGACCTACTTGCCTTAAAAGTTCTGCGTTTTGCCTGAACTGTTACCCTGTATCTGACTTGGAAAGAACTGACACTTCTATAAATCTCAGAGCAGTAACCAGCCAGCAACCACTCAGGAAACAAGGTGATGAAAGCCAATTATGTAACTAAGACAGAAGGATGAATTGAATCCAAGTCCTTGTGAAATTCATTACTGGAGATTCTGCCCTTGCCTCAATACAGCTTGAAGCACCTTAAAGATTTGAAAGTCAAGTTATTTTTTTAGAGAACAGATTTACTTCCTTCTTCCCTACCCTGCTACTCCACTTTCAAGCAAATAAGACAAGCCTTCCTTTGTGAACAGTTGAGTGGAATGATTGAACTGAGATCGCATGTCTACTAGGATTTTAAGTGACAACCACTATTCAGTCCAGACAGCCTCATAACTGATAACACAATGCCCTGTGTACTCAAACTTAGGTGGCACACATATGACTCTTGGAGTTAACAGAGCCATCGAAAGTGTCAGCATGAAAGAGCAGTCAGGTCCAACAAATTGAATTGGACAGATAACTGGACAGAAACTTGAGTACCACCAGGAATGATTAAATGAGAAGCTGGTGTCTGCTATTTGCTGAACAGCCAAGTCTCAGACTTCAGTGCCCCTGAAATGCAGGGTATGAAATCCAGACTGAATCATATTTTGGACTTTAAGCCCACACCAAAACAGCATGACAGAGATCAAAGGTGAAAATAATCACATGCACTTGACTGAAATGCAATTTACCCTTAACATCTCTGTTACAAACGTAGAGATATTATTTGAAACTTTATAGAAAGCCACCTTCCTAGAGCCAGGACTCACATTTAAATCGTGAATTTTTTTTCCTACCCAATCCATCCGATTTCTATTTGACAACCATTATGATCACACACAATATTAAACTGACAAGCTCTTTCAGACTAAATCAGAGTCTGAGCGCTTCAGACAGATGATATCTGCCATTCATTTGTCAGTGTCCCTGCACACCAAAGCAGGCAACTGAAGCAATTACCACGTTGCTGATAATCTTGCAAGCTTATTTTTTTCTCCTGTCGCCCACTTCCATAAGGAAAATTATAATCTACCTTTAGATGCATAAAATCATTTTAAACTGCTCATTTGCTAGAGCTTTAGCTGTACAGTTGACTTCAGCAGCTTAATAACCAGGGCTCTTGTATTCTGATCTAGCAGAGAGCTCAGTTTTCTAAGAGTCTCATTCATTGCACAGGATGAGCTACAGAGCATCTGAAGTACTTTATCATTTTGCCCTGACGGCAACCACTCAGCTCTGTCTCTGCTACGAGAAATATCGACTGTCACATATACAAACCCTCAAGGGATCTGGCTTCTCTTGCTGTTCTTTGTCAAACTTTATCACCAACAGAAATGTCAGTTTAGCAGACAGTTCATGGGGCAGGCTGTTTCAGGTTCCACCATGACACAAGTTCTCCTGGGCTAAATATCGCCTGGGGTATGAAGTTGGAGGGTTCATCTTCCCAGAGTTCCCCACCCCAGGACACAGCCCACCAGGATGCATCTGCACCAAGAACAGTTTTAGGAGAACCCCTCTTTACTGGAGAGGATGCCTTCCTTCCAAGAGTCCCTCTACAATCTCCAAGGCCTGATCTATCCAAGCAGCAAGGAGAGCCTGTGGAGAGGCAGTTTGCTCCTCTCCAGTCCTGCTTCTGCCTGGAGCCAGTTTGATTGCTACTAACGGTTGCTGTACTGTACATCCTAAATGCCTCTTCTCCCACTGCTCCCTGGAGTAGCTGGGAGACAAAAATACCATTGTCTCCATTCTTCACATTCAGTTCCAGCCCCAAAACATTTGCTGCAACTTGCTGTTCAGACCTCACCCCCGAGGCACTTCCCATGAAACTTCTGCCTCTTTTCTGTGGTCCCTGTTCAACTGTCCCAAATTTCCATGTTATTTCTGCTCAGACATTGACCTACTTTTGACCAAGCAGAAAAAATGGTGGGAAAACAAGAAAGACTGAAAAGCTGCATCTATCACTGAAATATTCAGTGAAAGTCTAGTAATTTAAAACCTGGAGAGACATCCCAGCTAGCACTATCCCAAGATACAGTTTTCTGACACTAGCACATATACACACACTATTTCCAGGGAACCTTATGAATACAGATAATTCCTCCTCCCTTCTTTTTAAGAGGAGATATTCAAAAGTATTGCCCATACATGCTCAGTCCAACCTTGTTCAGAGCAAGAGACAAAAATCTTTGTTCAGGCTTAGAAGGCATTTATTGCTCCTCTGTGACAACAACAACTTAATAGTTAGACTAAATGGAAAGGTTTCCTTGGTATTAGCTGTAGACAGTTTTATATATCCATGTGAACTTGTATTTTGTTATTAAAAACAATCTCAGAATTTTCATGCTAAGTATACATTAAGGAGATTCCTTTCATTATTCTCAAAAAAGAAAGTGCCAATATCAGCAAAAATTGTAACTAGTCTATACTGCATTTTATTCTACCATCATGCTCCCTTCTGTTTTTGCAGTCCTCTCTTATGTTGTATAACCTAATTATATTTTGTCATCAACTTATCTTCCTTGTTATTCACTTTACATTTTACAACAGCAGATCAAAAGCATAATTTCTGGTGACAAGTTGCACTTAATGGAAAACCAAAAATTTTAGTTAAAAACCAAGCTATTGATTTTATTTTAAAACAAAAATTATTCTTTGGCTTAATTTAAAAAAAAAAAAAAAAGGAAAACATCAATTATCATAACTTTTTTCTCCACATCAACTCTGAACTTTTTAAGCAGAGCTCTTAAGAGGCAATGATGCAATTTAACAATAGTACATTGCCAGTAACAAATATACTTC
Organism: Astur gentilis; assembly: GCF_929443795.1. Lineage (NCBI taxonomy): Eukaryota > Metazoa > Chordata > Aves > Accipitriformes > Accipitridae > Astur > Astur gentilis. The sequence continues at coordinate 26,476,954 of NC_064891.1, forward strand.
CATTGTTTCAAGTAGAAATAGTTTGTGAGGAAACAACAAGCTTTCAAATATGTGTCTGCAAAAGCATGCAAATAGCTACTTATATTCAAATGTCTTATAGATGGTTTGTTACCCAACTCAAACAAGCTTTGAAACTGATCTGACATTGTTCTGTAACTCTGATTTTCACAAGTTTCTGTAGAGGACCAAAAAAATATTTTGCTGTCTAAAACTTTGCCTGTAGCAGAAAGTGCTAGAAGAGTCCAAGGAGTCATATTCTGTGCAAGGACCACATAACAAGCTCGACTAAGTTACTAGAAAACTCAGAATCTTCCACTTGCTTAAGACACTTGTTCTCAATGATGATTCTGACAGTCAAGCACACCACTTGAAGAGTACTGGGTTTTAACTCCCTGGTAACATGTTAAGTTTTTTAAAATGCATTTTAAAATCATGTTTTCATTTGTATTTTTGTTTGTTTGTTTGTTTGGTGGGTGTTTTTTTCCTTTCTTTTTTTTTTTTTTTTTTTTTTTTGAGTGTTGAATGGATTTTAAGAGAAAAAAATTACTTCTGGCCTGACAAAAATAGGGACAATTCAGCCAACTCTGTTACTAGAAACTGTTGGTGCCCCACTTTTCCAAACACCCCTGTCAGTGTATCATAAAGCTATGTAACCATAGCATTCAGGACTTAGATCTCCAGTCTTTGTGAAGTGAAATGAAATGTGGCCCGTTGGTCAACCTGCAAAACTAATATTTGGCATCCTTAGAAATCAATTGTCTCCACTGGCTTCTTATAAGACTGCTGAGAAACCAGTTACTTTCTCTCAGCTCCCCATCTGTGAAGAAATAACATTTTTCCTCCTCACAAAGAGCAAACATAAGGGTAAAATGCAAGTTGAGCCATACTCCAGACACAGACCACTGGTATACTTGAATACTATGGCTGATGAGAGATGCAAGAACTTTTGAAAGCATTTAATAGCTGCAAGCAGTCAGCTGGACAAACTCTATTTACCACACCTCAGATTCGTTAGTTCTGGTGGGTTTCTATCCTTACTGACAACAGGCATCCCAGCTCCAATACTAACAATGGCATGACAGGAGCTCTGAAATCCCACTTCATGTTCAAACTCTCAGGTTCTGAGCAGTTACCTTTGTCAGCCAAATTCAGGCACAAGACAGACCTGCTCCTGGATAGGCTAGGAACCCAAGACCTGGGACACAGGTTCTGCTGCCTCAATGTCCACCTGTGGTTTGGCTCGGTGCAAGTTAGTGACATAAATCCCATATAATATGGGGCAATAGGACTCAATTCCATAAGCCCTTTCAGACAGATAGGATCATGTGATTGCAGAGGTTTGCTGTTCTCCAAAATGCATGTGATGATGCTCTATCATTCAACTGGCCCAACAAAAATAAGTGTCAAGTATTCAATCCCCTTGCCACCAGGATCTTGGTAAAAAGAAAGAAAACCAAGCAGCAACATCTCTTACTTCCTTCTAGTTTCCCAAACATCCTTCTCAGCTGTTGGTCTCCCTTCAGGAATTACTGAATCAAGAGTCATGATCCACTCTCCCCTCTTGCTCTCCCTTATAATGGTTCATGGCTACCTTTAAGTATTGCCCATCTGCAGTCTTGAGCATCCTCCTCAGGCAAGCAGAGGACATGCCAGTAGCTCACTGAATGCTTGTTTCCAAACCATATCAACCTGAACAGATGGTGCCATAGTTCAAAAACACAGCCCAGCATCCATCTGTCAATGCTGGACATGCGTTTCTATTTCTACAAATAAATACAGGTTTACAGTACAAAAATTACTGCAACAGGTTATGGACATACCAAACATGCTAAGGTCAGAAGGACAAAATATTTAAGTGAAAGTATGGTTTTCCAAGAGTCAAAAAGGAAGTATTGTTATCACAAATTTAACATTATCAGCATTATTTCAGGGCCAGCACAAACCAACCATATTTGAAAAACTTCTAGCTTCACAACCCATAACACGTACTTACCCAATCTTTGTGAGAAAGGGAAAGAAGCATAGCAGCAAGCCAATACCACAAGTTATTTCTATTTGTATGACCCACCTTCTGCGCAGGCTCCCCTGTTTCTTTCTCTTGAAAGTGATCTCTTGATCAGTTGACATTATCTCCTGTCTCCTCAGTGCCCCGCCTCTGTAGAGCTCTCATATCTAGGAAAGGGTGAGTGAATAATGTGAAAAAAAGGCAGTCTCCCACTGACACTTACTCAACTCCCCTAGACAAGCACTTACCTTCAGTCTTCCCTGTAGGCTCAGATAAAAGGAACAAAGGTAAGTTACCTCTGCATAAATCGAGCTGCTCTCCAAGGAGATCCATTCATGGCTGCCAGCCTCTGCTGTTTCTTTATTCTCACTACATCGCCTCAGAAGGGCAGCATCAAAATGCATAGCTTTTCTTGACAGGGTTCACAGTAATAATCTACTTTTTCTAGCATATTACTTAGAAAGCATTTCAGGATCCACAGCAATACCTCTCCTGTAACAGGTAAGCTCAAGTAAGCATATGGCAAGAGGAGTCATGTAATTGTACTGCCCAAAAATCTGATGGCATATAACATCACATAACAGGTTTTTTGGTTACTTATCATAACAGATATTTCAAAAAACCATGTGGTTCTACCATTTCTGCAAATACAACTCTACAAAGCTAACAGGTGGGATGTTGAAACCTCTGCAGAAATTTTAATAGAAATCTCTTTTGGAATATGATGTGTAATACTATAGCTCCACTGAATGGAAACTCTCAGTGTGAGATTCTGGTCAGGATTATCATGGTTTCACTACGGCTTTCAAACTTTCAGATTTGAAGAATCCACCAACTTGTATGAATGAGCACTGAGACCACAACCTTGGACTCAGAGATTCAGTTTGGCCAGATGCTCATCCCAATCCTGGACATCATTTTTCCTAGAATTCCTAAACACAATTTAGATTTGATCATTAAAAGAACCAAAGTAGCCCTTTTGTCATATTACCCATTCAGTCAGTTTTAGACCAACTAGAAGAGGAGAGAAACTGGCAAAGTAAAGCATAGTACAAGGCAACATACAAGAAGAACCTATAGGGTCCACAACCTAACAGAAGTTTAACCCCATTTTTGAGATTAAATCTTGGTCATTTCAAATTTCATCCAAAGCAGTTCTCCCACTCCTAATTCTTACCATAAGACGCGCACCATGGGTCATTTAAGACATGCTTGCACTGGATGACTAAAGGGAAAAAGGCTTCCTGGAAGCTACAGAACAAGAAAATAAACCAGGTGCTACACTGGTAAAAGAACAATTGTATTATGAGTCAAATCTCAGTCATAATGCTGAGTACATATTACGAGAGGTATGTTTAATCTACAGAAAGAAAGGTTTTGTTTTGTCCAAACAATTTTACAATGTTATTAGAAATGGTATATGATTTAAGTCAACCAGCAGGAAGAGTTGAGGTGGTTATGATTCTTCATATTTATTGATCACTAGCTGTAGTAGATTGTTTCTGTAATGTACAAGAACACTTCAGATATACAGTTCCACTCATAATCATATGGAGAACAACAAAATCCAAAAGAAAGGGGTTGGGTTTCTTGTTTGTACTTTCTCACAGTACTATCAGCATTAGCTGATGTTCAAGAGAAAAGAACGATAATACTGTTCTAGCATTATTTTAGGTGAAGACAAAAGAGCAACACTATGTCAGATGTACCCAGGAAGGTACTAAATCCTGAGAGATGAACCGCTTAGGAATTCTCAGGGGATCTCCAACAACACTCAGCTGCACTCAGGAAATTAGCACCTTTCACCTGAACATTCAGTATATACTGCACTTGGAAAATAGTGTGCTTTACAGAACATGCAAGAGAGTGAGACAGATTGCTCTCCAACATCTTCACTCATTAAGGATTAGCTTCATTCATTCAAAGTAATAACTATATTCCAAAGGCTAGAAAATGAAGCCTTAGCACTCAGAAACGTATCAGTCGGTAAATTACTGCATATCAAGTTCTTGAAGCTAATGGGCTGGTAAGCAAGTTAAAACAATGTTTTATTGCCCTCTTCATTGCAAGGTTAGTGAATAATTACATCAGGTCAACCCCAGTGCAAATTCAATACCTGAGCTAGAAATGCAGGGCATAGCAACTTTGGCACTGCCCCCCACCCTGATAAGCTTATTTGCATATCATGCAGGTCAACCAGGTGATCAGGCCCAGTCAGCAGGGGTTTGTGAAGGGCAGGTCCTGCTTGACTAACCTGATCTTCTATGACAAGGTGACCTGCTTAGTGGACAAGGGAAAGGCTGTGGATATTGTTTCCCCAGACTTTAGTAAACCCTTTGATACCATTTCCCATAGCATTCTCCTGGAGAAACTGGCTGCTCATGGCTTGGACGGGTGTAATTTTAGCTGAGTAAAAAACTGGCTGGATGGCCAGGCCAAAGAGTTGTGGTGAATGGAGTTAAATCCAGTTGGCAGCTGGTCACAAGTGGTGTTCCCCAGGGCTCAGTATTGGGACCAGTTCTGTTTAATATCTTCATCAATGATCTTGACAAGGGGATGGAGGGCACTCTCAATAAGCCTGCAGACAACACCAAGTTGGGCAGGAGTGGGTAGAAAGGCTCTTCAGAGGGAGCTGGACAGGCTGGGTCAATGGGCTGAGGCCAATTGCATGAGGTTCAACAAGGCCAAGTGCCAGGTCCTGCACTTGGGTCACAGCAACCCCATGCAGCGCTACAGGCTTGGGGAAGAGTGGCTGGGAAGCTGCCTGGCAGAAAAAGACCTGGGGGTGCTGGTTGACAGTCAGCTGAATATAAGCTGGCAGCGTTCTGGCTTGTATCAGCAATAGTGTGGCCAGCAGGAGCAGGGAAGCGATTGTCCCCCTGTACTCAGCACTGGTGAGGCCACACCTCGAGTCCTGTGTTCAGTTTTGGGCCCCTCACTACAAGAAAGACATTGAGGTGCTGGAGCGTGTCCAGAGAAGGGCAACCAAGCTGATGAAGGGTCTAGAGCACAAGACTTATAAGGAGCGGCTGAGGGAACGGAGGTTGTTTAGTCTGGAGAAAAGGAGCCTGAGGAGAGACGTTATGGCTCTCTACAACTGCCTGAAGGGGGGTTGTAGTAAGGTGTGTGTTGATCTCTTTTCCCAGGTAACAAGCAACAGGACAAGAGGAAATGGCCTCAAGTTGCAGCAGGGGAAGTTTAGATTGGATATTAGGAAAAATTTCTTCACTGAAAGGGTTGTCAAGCATTGGAACAGGCTGCCCAGGGAAGTGGTTGAGTCACCATCCCTGGAGGTATTTACAAGATGTGTAGATGTGGTGCTTAGGGAGATGGTTTAGTGGTAGACTTCGCAGTGTTACGTTTATGGTTGGACTCAATGATCGTAAAGGCCTTTTCCAACCTAAATGATTCTGTAATTCTAAGAACCAGCCTTAAAAATGGCTCCTAGTTATCAGTGTTAAGAAACACACACTTCTATACTGTCCATGTTATACCTCTTCTATGATTGAACCCAGTATTTCACTTTAAGGGCTGTCTGTCCCAAAGTTTCTTCCATAATAAATTAAATTTGTTTTTTATAAGGAGCTGAGCATCTGAAGGCCTCTTTTCACAATATTCACACAGTGAAACAAGACAGTGGTGTTTGAGTAGCACTCCTTGTAGCCCTAAAGATGAAATGTGTCAGCATTTCCATTATCAAAACCTCCATTTCTCAGAGGTTAATAACTTTCATATATTACTCTGCAGCTACACAGAACAAGCCACAAAGCCTCCACCTTGGAGGAGATCTGTAGGATACAGGTGGGTCTTTTCCAATTAAAATTTATTTCTTCAAGCAAAACAAATCTTTTAAAATTACAATGTTAAGATAATTTTCAAAACATCAAGGAAAATAAAACTATCACTTAATAAATGCTATTAAGGTGTAATGTGTAAAATGCTTTACTGAGTAAAACTGCATTTTTAGCTGTAGGTATTCTCCAAGTTTTACTTTTGTCCTTAAAGTGTTTGGAACATTTTTCTTCTGCCCGTCTTCTAACTATGAAGACAAAGGTTTCTTGACTCACCAAAAATCCCACTTGAACTTTATGAGGCTCTTACATTTCAGTAGAACTCCCAGTCAAAAACAATGAAATGTTACAGTTAATATGTGAAGATTCCCATTTAAAAGATTTGTTGCAATTCTAAAAGTACCTCAAATTCTTAATCTAAAAATGTTCATTTGCTCTTAATGTTTTCTCACCAGTCCATGTTGGAGCTGAAGGACAAAGTCAGTTCCATTAATTTCCAGCACTTACAGAAGATTTAATACAGCTACTGGCACTGTGTTTTTTGATGCACTCTTAAAAACATATGTAAAGATACTATTTCACGTATCGTTTTCTACAACTAAAACTCTGAGTTTTCTATCTACATTCTTTGTTACTCTGTGTGACTCTGTTTAGGTACAAAGGCAAGGCCCTGGCCCCCAAAACATACTGATCATTTTCTGATTGGAGTACTGAATATATATAAACACAAGGCAAAAACCAATGAGAATTCAAAGCTGCATTAATGAATATGCTACTATATGAAAAGAAAATGGCCAGTTCTGGTGCCTTAACACAAAGGTCTCTCAACCTCAACATGCCCACCTGAAGATGTGCTTTTAGAGACAGATAAAGGATTTATACTGGGGAATTTATACTGAACTCTTACACGAATGTTAGAGTGGACACAAAACAATTGCAGTTCGCCTGAAAACAGTTCAGTCATGATTCTGCGCTTATAATGCATGGGTGATTTGATAACTCATTCTCCACATATGTGAAATACTTTTTATGCAGAGACCCTTTGGCCAGGTTGGGGCTTTAAGGACAGTTCTAGATGTCACCAAATTTTGCAAAATTATTTCCTTCTACTGATATGACCACTGCACAGGCATGAAGGAGATTTACATGTAGCTAAATACCCACTACACTGAATCCATGCTTATCTGATACTTTACACATTTGTAAAAACTTAAGAACTGATTATCAGTGAAATAGCGAATCCTCCCCGCATCAGTCTGACTACTGCAAAAATATGTAATTGTAGGATTATACCTGATCTTTTACTTCCATTCATGAAACATGCAGATAAAACCATTCAGAGTTCAATGGGACTTGCAGTCTCTCACTGGCAATCATACATGTAACTTACATTCTGCTTTGTGAAAAAATAAAATACAAACCAGTTGCCTTACTATATGAACTACTGACAATAGCTGCATTTTTCATCAATTAAATCTTCTATAATTTAACTATGAAGCCAACTATCTACTTACTGTAAAAAGTACAATTAATAACTTGCATCTTTCTAGCTATCACATTAACATAAATGTCCTTTGCATATATCTAAAATGTATGCTATTAAGATGACTTACAGTACAGACAGGTAAAGCTAACTTGGGTTTGATACTGCTCAGGTGACCAAGTCAATTGAGCAATAACACATCTTACACACTTTGGAGAAAGTTTCAAGTAGATCAACCAAAAAATGTACACGGCCCCTAAAAAATGACACCCAATGTTGTGCAGGGCTATCAAAATTTTACAGTTCAAGGAACTATTGGAGTCTAGCTTTTAGAAGAGTGAACTTTAACTCTTAACACAATATGGGAGAAATAACAAAGTGTTCAGAAGTGGACCACCTAAAGCATATTAGGTACTGCAGAGCCACATTGAAGATGAATATCCCCAAATCTAGATTCTCAAAAATCAACAAGTGTGTTCTGTTGTGAACACGTTGGGGGCTTAGTGGGATGAAGGTTCTCCATTCTTGTCTGCACTCTCTTGAAGTAGCCTGACAATAGGGACAAAGAGGTAAAGTTACAGTACTAATGAAGCAAAAATCTGAGTGTCTATTTGCAATACTTCATTTATTACATTGGTGATACATACCTTTTTTTTTTTTTTTTACATGTATCAGTTTCATTAGTCTTTCATGATATACTTGTTCTTCAGTATGTGAGGTACACCGAAACTCCCAAGTTCAGAGGCTGGAAATGACAGAGAGCACAATGGTGAGGAGTGCAACATTTTCAGGAAAATTCCATGCAAGGATATTACAGAGAATGAGATGGTGGTTTAAGTTTAAAATTTGCTTTCTTCTAGACTTACAGAAAGCTACAACACACCCATAAGCTAAAGACAAGGTACCCAGCTCCACAGGCTAGAAGCCCCTCCTTATGCAAGTTTTCCATGCTTTTCCCCTCTTGCTACTTTCCCTTTTCCACTACACTGCATATAACTGGTATGCACTAGCTAGCTCTTATTCTACTCTCTCTTAGTGCTGTGCTAACAGCTAAAACACACAAACAGCAGAAGTCAGGGCAACAGTATGTCATGCTGTAAGATTCCTCACGGACCTTCATACTGCAAGGAAGATGAGGGTCTCCTCCACATCAGCAATAGCCTCTGGCTAGGCAACAGCTGTAGGAGGTTTCCCCAACAACCTCTGACCAGGACAGTGATAACTACGCAGAATGGGAGCCACAAAGCTGAAATCAGAATGATGAGCAGCAGTGCAGAACATCAACCAAGTGGTCACATCCAGACTTGCAGGCCAGGGAATCTTTGCAATAAATGTATTCTCCAAGTACTGAAAACATGTTGGCCCATATCATGCAGGTACAGCTTGAGATAAACATGGCAAAGCAAAATTGGCAACTGGAACACTAAGGACCTCCCCCAAATAGGCCTCCCAAACAACTGCTACAATGCCGTCTCACAATATTGCCATAAATATCTTTTTCTGAAAAGATGAGTGTCTCGGTTTAACCCAGCCAGCAACTAAACAACACACAGCCACTCACTCACTGCCCCACCACCCAGTGGGATGAGGGAGAGAATCAGAAAAAAAAAGTAAAATTCATGGATTGACGTAAAGAGACTTTAAGGACAGAAAGGAAGAAAATAAGTAATAACAATAAAATGACAATAATAATAAAAGAATTGGAAAATATAAAACCAGTGATGCACAACACAATTGCTCACCACTTGCCGACCAATGCTGAGTTAGTCCCTGAGCAGCGATCCATCCCCCCAGCCAACTCCCCCCAGTTTATACACTAGGCATGACATCCCATGGTGTGGAATATCCCTTTGGCCAGTTTGAGTCAGCTTTCCTGGCTGTGTCCCCTCCCAACTTCTTGTGCCCCTCCAGCCTTCTTGCTGGCTGGGCATGAGAAGCTGAAAAATTCTTGACTTAGTCTAAACACTACTTAGCAACAACTGAAAACATCAGTGTGAAAACATCAACATTCTTCTCATACTAAATCCAAAACATAACACTATACCATCTACTAGGAAGAAAATTAACTCTATCCCAGCCAAAACCAGAACAAGCAAAAACCCCACAGAACACCATTTGTCTCCCAGAAGTCAATAACCTGAAAGCTACTCCTCGACCCTGATAAGTCCTGAGCAGACAATGTCACCTCCCAGCAAAAGCATGAATAACTGAGTAGGGCACAATCAGCATTGCAGCCTAATATCCAAAACTTAAGGACAGTTCAATGAGGTAAGAAATATCGATTCTGTTAGCCAAAGGAAGAAAACTGTACAGGCAAGCTCAGTAATAAGACACCAGCAGCTGCCAGTGATCAGCTGTCTTTTGTTCCCACAGAAGGTAAAGAAGAGACTTTCAGCCAAACTGTTATGAATATTGATGCTTCAAACTAAGGTACATATAAATATAACAGCAATAAAGCTCAGCTCCAGTTAGGCAAAGAAATTGAGTTTTAAGAATGGTATAGAAATTGTTGAATCCCCATTGAACAAGCTCAAGCCAGTGAAAAAATAAACAGCAAAACCTCAAGTATTTAAGAGGCAGAAATATTTAAAGACATTTTTCAGGTAACAGCTTGTCTTCTTCAATATGTAAAGCGATGCATGGAAAGAAAGAAAAGTTGTAGATTGGTGATGAGAGAAACACTTAAAATTGTATTTCAGTAGCAAGATGTGAGCCACATCAAGAAAGGGATGAACTCATCACTTAGAGAATCAGAGTTTTCCATCCAGCATGTGTCACTCAGGCACACTGCATGCCAGATAAGATTGCAGCAGCGCAACATAACAGAGTACACATTTACCCATGCCTTCTCAACTCATCACGAATGAGTCATCCACTGCAAATCACAACCAAAGAACTTATTATTTGCACCTCTGAGACCCAAACATTGTTACTGCCAGAGAACAAAAGCCTAAGTAGGACCTTCAGCTGACGGAATTGTTGTAAGGTCAGCCAGCATGCCCACAGCCATCCATGATTTACTACTATACAGTAGCATTTTATGTATTTGAGTCACGAACACGGTGATTAAACCATCCCAATTAACTGTTTGTTCTATTGTAAAAAGAGAATTAGGTTACAGCTTAGCAGACCTCCTAAGTCGCCTATCAACACCAGAAGTAACAATGCCACAGAAATACCACTACTGGGTTTTAATTACCTTTAGCATACACATATATTCTTTAATTACACCTTCTTTTAGAAGCTCAGTATCAAACATCGTGCATCTAAAACAGCGCCCACACTAAGCAAATCAACCACAGAACTAACTCCTTCCCAGGTGCCATCCCGCCCGTCCACCTCCAGCTCTAGGCTGTGAAATTGTCCTGCAACTTTCAAACCCCACCAACGGTAGGGAGCCTAAGAAGGAGCCACTCAAAAGGCAGGGATGTATTCATTTGGTCGGGGACCATCCTCCTCCTCAGATCCCCAAGCGGCCCCCACCCTGATCCCGAACCGCCCCCCACAGCCGGGGCCGCCTCCCCGCGGTGGCCAGGCCGCGCCACCCGGCTCTGGCCAGCCCGCCGCCGGCACGTCCCGCCCGCCGGCGGCAGCGCCACCCCGCGGCGCGGAGGTCGCGGCGCAGCCCAGGCGGGGCGCGGTTGGGGATGCGCCGGCCGCTGAATATTCACTGCGGAACCTGGTTTTTCCTTCCAGCAAGAAATTACACGACTCCAAGGCTGGGACCCGCCGCTGCACGTCTCGCGTTTCTTTAAATCCTCAGTAAACTAAACAGCTTTATCTTAATTGTGAAGTTAGAGAAATCTCTCAAAAATTCAACAAGAGGCAACAGAAGAGAAGAAACTTGTCTTTCCAGGTTCTTTAGCAGAGGGGGGAAAAAAAAAAAAAAAAAAAAAGGCAAGCTTGAACTGATTTGAGCTTAGTATTGGCACAGTACTAAGAGGCAAGAGGCATTTCTGCATAGTTTCCAAAACTCACATGTCTCGGGAAACTTGGCACAACTCCTTTTCAAACAAGCCTTGCTCACCAGTCACCTTCAAGAGGGGAAGGGGTTCACTGCATCGTCACACTTCACTGGAGGTGTAGGAGCAAGCTGAGACTGGGAAAAACCTGGCCACAGTAAGTTTACAGAGGAAGCAGATTAAAGAAAGTTATAATCTATAGACCATAAACTGTAGGAAGCACCTTACGAGCATAGCTCATCAGAGGCTTGTTCCAAAGCAAGTAAACTCCATCATGATCAATAAGCCCTTGAAGTGGATTCTAGCCAATTCATACCGGGGGGGACCAAAAAACTTTCAAAGAGAAGAATAGCCAAACAAGACAAAGAGGTAGAGACCGCAGCTAAGTGAGTGCAGCCAGAGGTAACATGAAAGGCTGCATTCAAGATACAGAAGTCTACTGAAGCATCTCAAAGTGCCTTTGCTCCATATGTTGTACAAACTATTCTTTTTATTCTTCCTCTCCTTTATTATTTCTCGAGTCAAAGCCAGGTGCTCCCTGAACAGATCTCTAATTTCAGAACTGCTCCACTCAGATGAATAATAGATACCAACTCTGACTGAAAGGAAATAGAAATTTCAAATTTGCTTCAGCATCACAGCAAAGTCATTTTTGTCCATTGTCTTCACAAGTGAACAGAGCCTCTTGCAAAGAAAGGGTGTACTTTCCATGGGAAAGGTTTCTTCCCAGAATAAAACAGGATTAGTGCTAACTTTCACTCTGCACAGGCCAGAAACCTTAACCTGAGTGCAGATCTGCTTATTTCCACAGATAGCAAACTTTCAAATGCTTAAGGACTGTGACAACAGCAGTTGTGAGACTGAAGAGAAAAACATTTTCCTTGCTAGTATTTATGCCATGTTCTCCCCTGCAGACACGAAAGCATTAGAAGGCAGTCAGTTACTCTCCCTATTTTACAGGTAGCAGAACTGAGACAGGCTTGCCATATGATTTGCTTTGGGTGGTGTGGCCGGTCAGTAGAAAAGCTGGCACTATCGTCAGACCACACAATCTCAGAGTGATGCTTTATATTCATTGACCACCACAGCGTCTCCCTTTCGTGATCATGCTGAAAGGAAAAACCTTAGTTTTCAAAACACTTGATTTTCACGCAAATAAGCTCTCCTAAGCTATGAGTGTGTCAGTTTAACTTATATCTCCTGAGCCCTGTCCCGTACACAATCATGCCAACAGCAAAACTGACATACATAGAGCGTTGCTGGGAACATATGCACAAGACACACTCTCCTTATGCTACTCTTCCTGTTGGATATAAGCATGCCTCACAGATGTCGTGTTCCAAACTGATTAAACTGCCTTATGAACAACAAAGCCCTTGCATTATATTCCAGCCAATACTTAGTGAGAAAATAACAAGTCTCTCCAAGCAAAAGAATAGCCAAACAGGACAAAAAAAGCTTACATAAATACTACAGTTGATTAGCCAACTTTCTAAAACACTAAGCCTTGCAACAGAGATCTGAGTGAGTAACAAAATTCAAAGTTGGTTTAACTGCTAGGCCATTTCCTACTTTGAAAGTTGCACAAAGATTTTCCTTTATCGGAATCAGTCTTATAACCTCTGAGGAAAAAACCTTGGGCAAATATCCTTAGGTGTCAACACCTTCGCCTGCCTGCTTTCCCAGCCCTCTTAAGAAATTACTTACATTAACAGAACAATACAAACTTGTCCTAGCAGGAGCATGAAATGTGTGTCATTCCCTTCTCAAATATATTCCTTTTCTGATCTGTCCTCTCGCAAATACCTTGAATTGCCAAAATCATCTGACCTACCTTCCCTCAGCAGCAAGCAGGGCATGAGCCCTTCCCATAGATAAGCCTTTCTGCTTCTGCAAGACGTTCTGACTGTGGTTCAGCTGAGGCATTAGAACAGGATCCATGGCTTCTGCAGGAGAAATCATGGTCATCCTCGGGGACTACTCATTACACGAACAGCTTTAGCACTCGTTTCATCCACCACTAAATGTCACCACCCTCCCAAACTCAGTGCTTGCTTTCAGCATTAACAACAATTCTTCCTAGCAAAACCAAGGATGAGCACACAGCATCTGACTCTAAAGGTTAGACATTCATTACAGCCTTGAGACCCAGTCAGTAACTGAGATACATGCCTTAGTTTTGCAAATCTGTTTTGAAGAGATGAAGCTCAGGGTCTCAGATCACTGCTCCACACATGGACACATATCAGTGTCTGTTTTTTCCTTGCTGTGTCACACAACACTAGACATTTTGCAGCTTCAAACTCTGTCTTTAAAAGCAGCACACATTTTAATCATTTTGAAAAGCAAGACTTAAGAGAAAATGTATGCCAATAAGCCATGTGGCACTTCTCAAAATCCAACGCCGTCAAGTTATCTGCACAGGCTGGGCTGACCAGATGGATAATTGAGCTATGTTTTCTTAATCAGTTCAGGCCCGTACTGAAATGAAAGAGACGGTCCCACCTTCAAATTTTAGCTCTCGCTTACCCCACCTCTTCTGCACAGAGGCAACTGTTTGTCAAAGTAGTGCATCTGATCTAGGAACTCATCTTTCCTGTTCTTTTTCTTTTTTTTTCCTCCATTACTTTTAACCACCAACAACTTCTCCCTATGAAGTTCACTACTGCACAAAAGCTCAGACAAGGGTGCTCAGCAGTATGGCTGTATTGGTTTTGTGTGGCAAGGTTTTGGTAGCGGGGTGGGTTACAGGGGTGGCTTCTGTAAGAAGCTGCTGGAAGCTTCCCCTGTGTTCGAGAGAGAGCGAGCCCATACCAGCCAGCTCTGAGATGGACGCGCCGCTGGCCAAGGCCGAGCCAATCAGTGATAGTGGTAACGCCTCTGTGATAACATTTTTAAGAAGGAAAAAAGTTGGGACGGGGAGAAACAGCCGCCGGAGTGAGGAGTGAGAACATGTAAGAGAAACAACCCTGCAGACCCCCAGGTCAGTGAGGAAGGAGGGGGAGGAGATGCTCCAGGCACCAGAGCAGAGATTCCCCTGTGGCCCGCGGGGAAGACCCTGGTGAGGCAGGCTGTCCCCCTGCAGCCCAGGGAGGTCCACGGTGGAGCAGATCTCCACCTGTAGCCCGTGGAGGACTCCACGCCAGAGCAGGTGGGTTCCTGAAGGAGGCTGTGACCCCGTGGGAACCCCGCGCTGGAGCAGGTTCCTGGCAGGACCTGCGGATCTGTGGAGAGAGGAGCCCACGGAGCAGGTTTTCTGGCAGGACTTGTGACCCCGTGGGGGACCCGCGCTGGAGCAGTGTGCTTCTGAAGGACTGCACACTGTGGAATGGACCCATGCTGGAGCAGTTCGTGAAGAACTGCAGCCCGTGGGAATGGCCCACGTTGGAGGAGTTCGTGGAGAACTGTCTCCCGTGGGTGGGACCCCACGCTGGAGCAGGGGAAGAGTGTGATCAGCCCTCGCCCTGAGGAGGTGAAGCAGCAGAAAATAACGTGTGATGACCATAAACCCCATCCCCATCCCCCTGTGCCGCTGGGGGGGCTTGGTGGTGAAATCCGGGAGTGAAGTTGTGCCCGGGAAGAAGGGAGGGGTGGTGGGAAGGTGTTCTGAGATTTCGTTTTATTTCTTATTACCTTGCTCTGGTTGATTTGTAATAAATGGAGTTAATTTTCCCAAATGGAGTCTGTTTTGCCCGTGACGGTAATTAGTGAATGATCTCTCCTGTCCTTATCTCGACCCGCAAGCTTTTTGTTATATTTTTCTCTCCCCTGTCCAGCTGAGGATGGGGGAGTGATAGAACGGCTTTGGTGGGCACCTGGTGTTCAGCCAGGGTCAACCCGTCTCAATGGCACTGGCACGACCTCCTTTTTGGCTGGGAAACCACATTGCTGCCAGATGTGGGGAAAGGAAACCTAACCATCTACCTGTCACACCTGAAGGCAAACACAGTGGTTTCTCTTGGGAAAATTCCTGGAAGGTGGATAAAGAGGATTTTACAGAAAAGTCAGTTTCAACTTCAATCATGAGGCAGTTGCTACTGTTCAGAAACCAACGGCTTTTTCTAATTGGCATTTCAGATCAGGGGTCTGTAGTTTGAGAAGTAACAATGGCAGTCTCTTGTCCTTCATCCTGCAGGATTCTTACCCTCTCCCTCTTTTCTCTTCACAGTCATCCTTGAGACAGAGACCATAAACTTTGCTCAAACAGTACAGAAACCTTGTGCTGGCTCTGCATACCATTTCCACATTGTCCAGCCAGCCTCAGTCCAGTTCCAGCATTGCACTACTCATGTCACTCTACTGCTACAATGTCTGGGGCACCAACAGGTTAACAGGACACAAAGATGTAGTTGGTAACCCTGCATTCCTCAGAAGTTTAGGAACACTTTTGGGTTTTTTTTAATCCACCTGGAAGTCAACAACTTTCTCCAGGCCTATGATTCATGTTAAGTACTTGTCTCAGCTAGAGTCTTGGAGACATCTGAAGAGCACACGGAAAGCACACAGCATTTAAAGGTGAGAGTACTTGGACATCAAACAGATAAAGCAGCAGTAAACAAAATCCTAGCTCAGTCTGAACAAATAAATGCCTGAGATAACTCAGCCCCACATAAAGGAGGATGTGTCAAATTTTTTTCCATCAAGGCTGGTAAAGTGTCCTCAGGTCTTAATGTCTGTAGGTTCCTCCCTAGATCTAGCACAGAACAGTTTAGATTCACTTTTCTCTGTGCCTATATATACCTTATTCAAAGCTTATTCCAAAGTCCTGTGAAGCATCCAAAATACAAGTGGGAGTGAAAGGATTGAAGAGGGGATTAATTAATTACTGCTGACAATAGTGAGAGAGTTTAAGTTCATTCACCATAGCAGTCAGCCAGACTTTTTCATCTGGCACAACCACTGGCCCACAATCATACTATAAAATCAAGCCTGAGCTGATGCTTTGCATAAATTACTGAGTAATTTGCGTGGCTGAGGACTTTAACAGTCAAGTCCAGCCACTGAAGAGGCATCTATGGCGTTATACCATGCTGTGTCCTGGCCAACTGTTACGTGCCAAAATCCTTGCTTTCCTTCACTAGGTACATCAGTGGCAATGGCCTAGCAGCCAAGTGCCTCCTTAGACGGAAGCTGACAGAGGAAAGAGGGAATGACCCCACCTACCACCATGCCACAGACCTCCAGACCTCCTCCATTGCCAAGGCCATCTGTGGCACTTACTCTTAACTGCAGTGCCCAAAGTCATAGACACCATCTTTAAGAGGCTTGAAGTGAAAATTCCAATACCAAAATGAGGAGTGTAGCTGATGAGTTCATACTGCAAAGCAATTAGTAGAATGCAAATGTTGGATAGATTATTTCTCTGTCAATTGCAGTCAAAAATGAGATAAAATCCATGTTTTAACAGAGTGCAATGCAGCCTTGCAGAAAAAGTGTCATCTGAATGCAACAGGTGCCAGCATTCAAACTGCTCCAGCTTTGCTATATTAAAGACACCCTAGAGCACTCCATCAATTATTGTGCATTTGTCAACACAGGGCAATTGCTGTCACATGCTAGTGATAGATCAAAGTGCTAATCCTTTGTTAACTTACATTTGCTGCATTAAGCCTGCATGAATCAAATGAAGCTCAAAAATATGTAATGATGAAATCTTACTAACAGAATGAAACTTGACAGAAATTTAACCGTTTCCCTGCTCTTAAACTACTTTCCTCCAGATAACAAATTTTTGGTGCAATTACATTTGTTCAAACATTACCTCTACTGATTTGACCACTATAAAAAATAAATGAGGCTTAAATTTGTTAAGTATTCTAGCTTTTTCCTGGGATTGGGGGGTGGGGAGGGGGTGGGGGGAGAAGAAAAAAAACAACCCTTGCTTTAGCCTGCAATATCTTCCATTAACAGCCAAGTCTCTGCTTTGGTCACATATGGCAAATAATGACTTGGGGATCCTTTCTCTACAAGTTTGTAACTTCACTAAATATCACTAGATATTAGTCCTGTTCATGTCGTGTGCTTGTAAGAGATCAGTTGGAATGAAAAGCATATTGGTACTGGTGCAATTGTAACCAGCATAATTTTTCATTACTTGACATGGCCGTAAATAAGGAGTAGAACAGATTTACTCAGAAATAATTTTTACCAATAAAACCACAACAAATATGCAACTAACTTAAGTAACATTACACCTATAATGTAGATGGGAAAGTTTTTGAGATTAGATAGTTTATATAGCTGAAAAAAAGTAAATTCCAACTACTGTTTCTAGAATACAGTAAATTCTATTTCAACACACACTTGGAGTTACTAAGAGAAGATGTCACTTAAAGGATGAAAGTCAAGAAGAAAACTGCTGGTTTAGCCACAGGGGTTGTGACTTGTCTCTACAAACTTTCTTCTAATACAAAGTCCAGAGAATGAGATAAACAGTATGAAAACACTATGATGTTATTTGCTGTTCCTCAACTGTTTTTTAAAATGAAGCAATGATATAGCAGCTTTCTAACTCTCCCTTTGTAGAGATGAAAATTTATTAGATCACCTGACCACTCCAGTGGGAGCAGATATATCATTCTGATGGAAAATCCATATATTCATACCTGTCTTTACAAACATTTAAAACTCCTAGAAATAACCTTGTGTTCTAGGAGAGGGAAGGGAAGCACGAATTTTTGTTTGGGTGCCTTGTTGGGTAAGGAAAGGGGTAGGGAAAATTACTAATCAGCATTTCCTGGAATCAAGAGCATGGTCATTAAAGCCATGGGAACCTGCAGTTATGACTCCATAGCTTACAGCCGAAGTAGTGTTAGAACTGCAGATGATACTGCAGACTGGTGCATCTTTTTGTTATACTGTAGCATTCCACAGAAAATCACCACTAAAAAGGCTGCTCAAAGCTTTTTTTTATGTGGGCAAACCATAACTGTGCTTCAGACATCTCAGTCAAGCAGAACAAAACAGTAAAAAAAAAATCAACTGAAGCACACACTCTTAGCCATGCTCCTGTTTGACATCAAATGATTTTCATTTAATTTAACTAAGAACTTTCTCTGCTTACCACATTTTATGAACTCGACTGACTGCAGACGAGGTATTTTATCAAGTGTCTACTGCCGAAATATTTGTGAAAATATTTGTAATTTAGCACAGGAGCATACAAGAAGGTACAAACTTAGCTATTAGTGTATCAATAATATGTATTTGTTCTGAATTTTATGAGGTTTTAATATTTTTTTTATCTATTGTGAAAAACATTTTTATAGAACAAGTATTTCCTTTCAAAGGAAATTGGCCACTGGTACTATAAGCATTTTGGTTCTATTCTGGGACCCTTTCCAGAAACCAAAACCACCAACTAATTGGACTAAAATCTTTTGAAAAAGTTTCTGATTTAAGATCAAACTGGGATCCTCCCTTGCAAAAACCTTCATGAATGGGTGCCCTGTTTATCAATTTAAAAAAAAAAACCTACATTCCTAAGATGTAAAATATTTACAGGAGTGCTCACATACAGCTATATACAAGATAAAGCACATGGAGGGTTGGATGAGTGTGACCCACCTGTTGAACTTGATCAGCTGATCTCAGACTTCATGTCCTTGGACTTGCCTTCTTTCCTAAGGTCTGCCTTCTCAGCATGACCAGAAGCAGCTTCTACTGCAAACTTTACAGCTCTGGAAAATTTTCTGGGAGCATCACCAGGCTGAGAAAATTACTTGCTCAGCTTTTGAAGGAGCTAAAAGAGCAGGGATGATTTGAATTTGGCCACTGGCAAACAAGGTTATTACAGCAAAATGTGCCTGTAAACAAGGTATCGTGCTTACCTGTTTCATGTCACTGCAGTAGGTGCTACTGAATCAATAGCAGCAAATTCACGAATAGTACTTTTTCCTTTACTATTTCAACTACACAGTAGATGCTCTGCTACACTACACCTTCCTGCCTCCAGGGTCCCCAACAGCAGTCAAGTCAGGACTTCAGGCCTCCAACTCTTGAATAAGAATGACCACGAGAAACAGAGAGAGTACACAATTCTTGGACTCCCCACAACAGTTTCTAAAGATGCTGTGCCTGGCTGTATGAGTGGTGCTTATTTCCACTTCACTTAATTTCACTTCTGGTAGTATCCATGGCTTGGTTCCCATCCATCAGGGATCAGGACAGGGCCCCTTTAAGGCATCCCCTTTAAGCCCAACCAATTAATTTAGATATGAAAGAATTACTTGCAAAAGGCAATGAATTACCTTTTCTACCCTCAGGAAATGTAACAGCAAATGAGAAATTGGATTCTTTGTGTTGCTGCACCATGCATTACCACGTAGTCAGGAAATCTCACTAATATTAAGTACTACAACTATTTTTTCTGATACTGCTATTACTTTTACATGACAATCTTTTCCATGTCTTCACTCAGTATACCTGTCACATGGCACACATCCTCAAAGCAGCACTGTTTACATTCACGTTATTTATTATATGGGGTCTGAAGAGTTTGCGTATCTGCATCCAGCCCTTCTCCACAAAGCCTTCCATTTCTCACACTTATCTTTGAGACAGCTAGAAGCAACTGCTCGAAAACCCTGATAATCCTATACAGATAAGCCACAAGTAACACTACACTGCTATTATCCAACAGTGCTCAAGTAAACCAGAACATAAAGTAACTAGCCTATACAGATATCTATCTTTGTAATACAGTTTTTTAATACTTTATTTAGTTATTCTATCAGATGAAGGTTAACAGATGTGTTCAGTAGCATACAACTCACCTATCTATAAAAGGATCCAAGGAACAGCCACACATCCAACAACCTAGCAACAGTTAATTAGAAATATACTACATAATACGCTACCAATATTGAAAACAGGATTTTTTTTGATGCAGCTACGTGGAAATTATCTGCTTGCTTTTCTTCAAGATTACACCCAAGTTTCATATATGGCTTGAACCCCAGCTGTGCAAACACTTAACTTGCATTCAAGTTAACAGGTGTTAAATATTTCAGTCTCTGAAACCATGACCACAAAACAAAGAATTTTAATGGCTAAATTTGAATATGTACATTTGAAATATAGATCTTGATGAGCAGGTCAAATATTTCCATTTCCTCCAATTTATGGATTCCTTGATTTCAAATTTAAATGAACGGATCGGATCATGCCACCTGACCTCCCACATGCCAGCAACACACAAAGTATCTCCAGAAGCACAGAATTACTGTTTGCGCTCACTGCCTGGTTTAGTCCTTTATACCTAGTCTCAAGCAAAGAGCAAACATGATTTGTGTATTGTGGAGTATCTGATTCTGCTGCGACCCAGAGAAACTTCACTGAACTTAAAGTTTAACAAGTATAAAATTTCAGTGAAGTAATGAGATTTGCTGTGAAAACCTTATGCTATTTTTTAATGTATAGAGTTATGTCCAGGAAAAAGTAGTGGGCACAGTCATGTGAAGCAAAAAAGGAAGTGCAAATTACAGCCCTCTATGCACTGCTGAAGTGTTTACAACTTTAAAAATTAACTGCTTATTTACAAGATGACTCTCTCTACAGAGTGACTTTCTACTTCTTCCTGTTCAACTGCTGTGCTTTGACACTGTCTACAAGTTTGCCTTAGATACTTGTTTACAGCATTAAAATAAATTCATGATGTAGACAGATATATTTATATAAATATTCACTCTGATTTACTTCAGGAGAACAAATTCCATAAGAGAAATAGATTGTCTGGGAACAAATGGTGATTGTCAGACCACAGCCAGGGTAGTATTACACAGACAACTGCAGCTAATTTTTTAGTCACCAGGCAGAAGGCAAATGCAGCACAAGGCTGTATTTCTCTCCTCCTGTTTCCCATAACCACTTCTTTATACTTCAGCTTTCAGTGCCTTTCCTTGGCCCTCCCTTTCACTTGACAAGATCATCACTTTAATTATCTACCCTGTTGCTATTTCCTCCTTTTCTGAGAAATGCAATCATTCCTTCTATATCTGTCTATAATTTGCCTAAGCAGCAGGCAGTTATGTGGCTCTAGCAGCAAACATCTACAACAGCAAAAAAAATTTATGAAACTACCCTGACACTAGGAGGCAGCAAACACAGCATTGTTTCTTAATGCTAAAAGGTGTTTCTCAGCTGGTAGAGTTTGTCTTTTTCCTAACAGATGTTTTACAAGAGAAAAATTTTAAAAATGCACACTTTAGAGTTTTATATACAATAACTTGATATTAATACGAAGAATTAAAAACCCCTCAACAGACCTACCAGATAAAGCACATCATCCATGTTGTGCTACACTCAGTAGCTATACTGCAATATGCAGACTCACTGAAGCCTGTCTGCAAATTTGGTGTACATAAGTGTCAAGGTAATTACAAACTTACTGTTAAAAAATAATCAAGTGCAGTTCTAGCTCTGGGAAGAATTCAGTCTGAGACACTATCTGGCTTCAAATATATCAAATAATTCATCTAGATCTCCACAACCTTTCCAATGCATGCTACCTGCATGGTAAGTAAATGGAAAAAAAGCACGGTCTTCGCTTTGGGCTGGTCAGAGTAAGCTGTTGTTAATAATTACAGCAGGGTCAGTACATACATTCAGCATTTACTGTTAGGCAAAGGCAGTGAATTAAGAGTTCCATCCAGTTTTGCTGGTTATGGAGTTTAAAACAGGGATATTTGACTGTAAAAAAGAAAAAGGCTACTTGTGGAGTAGGGCCAAATTTTCTTCCCTGACATAATTTAGAAACCACTGTCATGGGTACATGCAAGGCAGATGCTGTTCTATCCTCTATTGCAAACAACTGGTAATGGGCATTATACACTCTGGGAACACTTAGAGTACAGACTACTGCTACTGAATAATTGCCTTTCTACTTACATAATTCTTCAGATAGATTTTTTTGCCTTTTTATAAATTTTGTACTGATACAAGAATAACCTAAAAGCAACTCAAAATCTAATTTAAGTAACTTCTATTACAAATCCAAGTGAACAAATCCAATTCCACTGCCCACTGAGAGAAGTATCGGCTTGCTTCACAGCACTTGATCATATGTCAAGAAATGACTTTCCAGTACAAAAGTTGAATGCCCATATGTCCATTTCACAGCTGAGTTATCTAAGGCATCAAGCAGGCTAAAAGAACTTAAGACCCCAGAAGGAAGCAGGGTCAGGCTAGAACATCAGTAGATATGAAAACACGAGTCATTCTTCCAGCACAGTATTGGTGCTCACTAACTTTTGACAGTTGGCCTACCTGTGGTGTCCCTTTTGAACTCCTGCTGCCAAATTATTGATGTAATATTTTCTCTAAAATACTTTCTACTAAGTGTAAGCATCTCCTTGTTTTCACATAACGGCCCTTATTTGAACCATCTGCCTTCAAAGAACCTTCCCAGACAATGGCAGCCCAACACAGCCTCATGTTGCTGTTGGGTTACTTTACACTAGGTAAACTTAGTAGGTACTTTACACAGGGATTCTGGAGTAAGAACAGTTTTGCAGCCTCAGTATATTATGAATGTTATCAAATCTACTAGACTGATCATGTGCAGATTGGGATGTTAACACATGGTCCTCATTATTTAGCTTTTCTCAGCTCTTATCTTTACTAATTCAAACTAACCATTTCAATTGGCCATTCTAGAGGTTGACATGTTACTGTAACGTTGGAAGTCTACCCACAGCACCTCTCAATGTGCTGACAGAATACAGTCTTATCCATGACCAGCATGGAGGAAAAAGTCAAAGACAACTGTTATATTGGACTTTCATTAGTGACCACAAGCACTCAATCTATTGATAAGAAATGCTTGTCTGACTCAAAACTCATTTCTCTGCAGAAACTTCTAGCATTTGATTTGAACACAAAATTTAAGCATGAGACCAGAGCAAGAGGGTAAAATCTCACCGGTTTTTGGGTGGACCATCACATGTTTAAGATTAGACACCAGTGGTGCTGTCAGTAGCGTGGGACAATAATGAGCATGCAGGGATATCATCTCCCACCGTGTGCTGCTAACCAGAGCTGTTCCAAGAGGTCCACAACGCTCAGTTAACCAGATGCCATTTGGTCCTGGGTGCTTCTGCATCCCAGGTGCCTTTCTCTGACTGTGCCCAAACTGCCCAAGACATATCCTCGCCAAGCTACCTGGCACCCAGGTGGCTGTGGAAAGGCATCCCAGCAGTGGCTCAAGGGTGGGATGCACTCCACCACTTTGCCAGACTGGACAGCCTTACTCCTCACAAACCATCAGTAGAAAATTAGACTTAAGGTAAAAGGGGTCTAACAGCAGCACTGACTGTGGCTCCCAGTCTTTGCTTGTCTCTGGGCAGCAGTACCAAGAAAATGAGGCCTACCACCATCACCGCTCTTTGCTCTCCCAGTCAACTTGCTCCGTAGCAGCAGCAGCAGTGTCTGTTTCAGCTTTAATTCTCTGTGGCCCCAGGTCTTTCACAGGGTCCCAGGCACAGGGCCAACAGCCACAGATTGAGGACCACTGCCCAAGCAGAGATGCACACATTTCAGTGAACCACCAAATACCTCTAGCTTATCTTTCCAGTCTCAGATCTCCCCAAGAGTAGTCAATTAGCTAAAAGCCCTGAAAGTTCAAGTTACATCTATTTCTCCAGAAGCCTATGGATGTAAGCTATAGACAGAACCTACAGGGTTGATAATTAATAGTCAAAATATAAAACAGAAAGGAGAAGCTGATACTAATCCACAAAAGAGTTAATCTTGAGGCAAAAGATGACAGAAAGCCTAGCGAAAAACTACAGTAGCCTGTTAAAAATGAAATACTTGGTCTAATGTTTGCCCTTTAAGTCATTCCAGACAGACTACAGTACATCTGCTGGTGTTTTGGCCTCTAGATAACCTGCCTAGTAAATCAAAACAAAACAGCACATAATTAAAAACTAGTCTGGTTCAGATTATAGAATATACAATTTATTTTCACAAGTAAGAGGACAAACCCCATAATTCACTTGACATTTCACCACTGTCTTGAAATACAGTCTTTCCACTGGTGAAAATAAATTGCTTAGCAGCTGTGTTATATATTTTACCTATATGTATATTTAGATCCATCATGTGTACAGTCTAACAGATTTGTAGCAGTTTTAAGGGGCAGAGACAGTCCCTACTCAACTTCTGCACAGGCAAGTTGAGAAAACATGATAGTAAATGGCATTTGGGTAAACAGAAGAGTAGCAGAGATCAGCAGGATACTTCATTAGTACCAACTTGTTAAGAAACAGCCTTTTTTCAAACCTTGTTTAAATTCCTCCATTCCAACCTGTGTCTGCAAGACCCCTGTGCTCAGGATCAGTATGGTATTAACAGAGCAAGTTTCATAGTTAACATCTAAATGAGAAGCCCAACACCCCTGACCCTTGCAAGCACAGGGTTTTGTACCAGGTGGGATTATTAGACATATCAATAAAGTTGCTGGTCTGTGTCTCAAGCATGTACATGCAATCACACACCCCACCAACACAAATTCTTCCCTCAAACTTGCAGAATTTCGGACACACCACTAATCTATCTGGCTCACTTTCTACTCCCCTGTGAGTTTATCTCCCTGCTCCACCCATCCCACTTAGACAGCATAAGTGTCGAAGGCACACTAAATCATTCTGTACAACCTCAACTCTAGCAGTGCCAATTCCATCTATTATCCTGTAGCTACATAATTAAGCCTGTGCACTTGATAGAAGGTGCAAGAGCAGAGGGAATAGTCTCTGCATGTCTTCATCCCTTTTTTTGTGGCTTCCATTTCACCATAGCCAGAACAACTCTGTTCTACTTTCCTCAATCATAAGCAATCCCAATTGTGGCACATTTTGAAGGAATGACACAAGTTTCTCCAGCTACAAGCATTGAGATATTTTCTGCAAAGAAAACAAAACCTTAATCCCAAAATATCCAGTCACCATCTTCATTACAGCTGCCCTCAGCACTGCCTATTACCTGCTACTCCATGACTCAAAGAAAGTCTATATTACAGTAAGTAGAGAAGATATTTTCCTGTTGTTACTGTGTGACAGTATCTGTATTAACATTGTCCCCCAAACTCAAGACAGCTCAGCTCACAGCCAGGGATCAGAGCCTGTTACATATCTTCCACCTTCCCTTTGATAAGGAGCTGCTGGGAAGATTTCAGTGGAAAATAAGCACTTGCTTCAGGATAGATTTTGCAGATTTTCTACACTGCTACCTCAAAGATCTCCTTACAAAGCAGGACTTCTCAGCTCTGATACTGTAAGTGCTCTTGTCAAGTTCTATCACCCAATATGGGAAGGGAGGAAGGATATTTGTGTCACCTGAAGGACCAATAGTCCTTAGCAGAACTTACTTGCACTATAAAGCACAGTCCTGGGAATCACTGAGTACCAGTAGCTCTACTTTCTCAATGAACTGTTTATTGCAGACAGAAGCCAAAGGAACCTCTCTCTAGATGAAGTTATCGTACACATGATTTATGAGATTGTATCCATTGAAGAGAAGGCATCTCTTCCACTGCTCCCTTAGGATTAACAATCTACCTGATGCTCATGCAGCCACAGTAAACTGCAAAACAGGGACTGAACATGAAGCTATCCCAGTTTGAGAGTCAGCATCTTGGAACATGGCTGCTTCCACATATGTGCAGTCAGGAGGACGTACACACATCAACAGGCACACAGAAGCTAGCTTCCCTTGTGTAATCTTTCTTAGAAGACTGATATCACGTAATGCTATCAGTAACATTCAACTGTTTTTTACTAATCACATTGCAGTGTAGAAAGGAAGATTGCTCCAAAGAGCCAGCCATCTCAAGTAAGAAGAGAAAAAAACTACAATGACTAATTGGCTGAAGTGCATTTATTCCAGTAGGTCAACTGGCTGTAAAAGATTAAATTGCAGTTTTCCATCCATTGGAGTGCAAGCTCTTATAACAAGGGAGGCATTGTCAAGAAAATTGTTATTACTCACAAGTTAAAGGAATGGCTAGGACAACCCCAGAAAATCTTACACAGAAACATACTCAGACAAGAGGAGAAATAACTCTGTCCCATTATCTCTGTCTTGACATGTACGAAGTAACTGTTTTCCCTTTCAGTTTGAAGTGACAACACTAATGTACTGTCACATGTTAGTTACACTAATTCTGTTACCATCAACACAAGCATGTTTTCCATTGATGTGAACATGTCTGTGGCTCATTCCAATTTCTACAGAAGAGGTTAACCAATTGGGGTGATCTGAATACAATTCTCAGCAGAACAGTTAACCCTTGGGATCATGCAGCTAAACAATCATGGTAACAGGGAGAGCGTTTTGAATACCATTTTTCCTGCCCAATGAATGCTGTCTAATGGTGGTGTACATGTAACACCCAAGGCATGTTGGCTGCCTCCATAGGCAAGTAGGAAAAATAGTGCTCTCCTAAGCATGAGATGACCCATACGTCTTAAAAGGCAAACCACTCTCCTCTGGTGTCTCTCAACTACAGGAGACTGAATGATTAGTTACCCACACAGTGCAACAGATAATGCTGCATGAGAAGCATCCTTATTCCTTGACGACCTTGCAGGCCACACTAAGATGTTTTGGGACAACTCATATTTGGCTGTCCTCTGGTACTCAGAAACCCTAATTCAGGTAGGCTAGTATTAGCTTATTTGTAAATTAAAGGTAGAGGACAAGAGTCCATGTCCTCCGTTATCTGAACCACTGGCATTAAGGGGGTTTTGGATGGGATTGCATTTTCCCTCGGAGAAATACTATGGGACTCATTTGCCTGGACATGCAAGGGCTTTGTGTGGCCTCCCATCACAGCTTCAGGCTACTGCTTTCTACGTGTCTCCAAAGCTAGCGAGCCTGAAAAATTCAAACCCCCAAGGGATCCTAAACTTTTACATAACTCTTGGCTGCGTTTTGTAATTTTTCTTGTCTAAACAGATCTTAGAAATACACTGCTGCTTATTCTTTCCTAAAGAGGAACCAATGGAAGAGCAAAGACTAATTTCTGCCTCCAGGTGTTGGAATAAAAACACTCTGGCTGAGCCTTCTCTCAAGCCTTTCTCTGAGGAATTTTAAACCCAGAAAGTGCCACCAGGGACCAGCATAATTCAACAGTTTGCCCTCGAATGATAGAGAAATCCCTGTAGGGCATTTTTCCTCTAACAAAAATAAATCCCTGACTAACATGCTATATGCAGACATTTGTACAAACCACCAGCAAGACCTCTGATAGAGGAGAAATCAGTTTTTTTAAGCAAAATTCTTCATTTATTATGTTTAAGAAAGATAGGACAAAGGGTAATAGCTTTAAAATGAAAGAGGGTAAATTTAGACTAGATGTAAGGAAGACGTTCTTCCATGTGAGGGTGGTAAAGCACTGGAACAGGTTGCCCAGAGAGGTGGTAGATGCCCCATCCCTGGAAGTGTTCAAGGCCAGGTTGGATGGGGCTTTGAGCAACCTGGTCTAGTGGAAGCTGTCCCTGCTCGTGGAAGGAGGGTTGGAACTAGATGATCTTTAAGGTCCTTTCCAACCCAAACCATTCTATGATTCTATGATTTTTGTAGTCTCGGCTCAGCAGCCTTTAGGCTTTTCCTGAGACTCCCTAATGCACTAGCCTAGAGGGTCTTGTGTTCAGTGAGATGATGCTTCCTCTATGTTAATACTAAAAATAAACCATGACACCACTGTCAATCACTGTCTGTCCTTAGGAGTTTAAAATGTCTCAGCAGAGATTAGGAGCAGCGAAGGAGACCAGCTGCACAGCACATCAATAATGAACCACGTGACAAAGTGGCAAGTATCTGAGAAGTAACGAAGTGTATATGGCTAGCACTCAGGTTTTATGGCAGCAGGTAAGTTGTTTGGTGTTGTAGGAACACGAAAAAAGAGTTCAAGAGGAGAGACAGCCTGGAGAGAACCCTTTCTTGAGCAGATTCCTACTGTCACTAATGAGAAAGGAGCTCACCTCTTGTGAAGAACACAAACTGCTGGTAACAGGAAGCAATGCAGTCAGGTGAGGGTCTGAAGGCAATTTTTAAAAGCTCATAACCACAGGATGTTCTCTAGAGAAATTTTCACATACTCTGCAGCATATTGCCCTATGTTGGGTGCTGTTCTTGCTGCTTTTAGAAGCGCTTGTGCTGACCCGATTCAGCCCTTTACTAGCCAACTGCTGTAAAACCACAACTATCCCTGGAGAAGGCAGCTCATACGATTCAAAGCAACTGAAGCCCCTATTAGCCATGCACAAACTAATTATGTCATAGTACAATCAAGAGATAGGGAGGCGAGGCTTAACTGAGATGAACCGAGAGCCTACAAGAGGTTATGCACAAAAGCTCAGAATT
Source organism: Astur gentilis (assembly GCF_929443795.1). Classification (NCBI taxonomy): domain Eukaryota; kingdom Metazoa; phylum Chordata; class Aves; order Accipitriformes; family Accipitridae; genus Astur; species Astur gentilis. Next base: position 26,505,559 of record NC_064891.1, read on the forward strand.
CAGCACAGTCTGTTTTGCCCTGCTTGTCTTCACTAAGTAGCTTGGATGTGCCTATGGTACAAAGCCCTTTGCAGCATGGACACAGCAGGTGAACATAAGCTTGAAATGGAAATCCACATTGTGCCACCTGACTGCCATAAGGCAAAGCCTAAAAAGTGCCTTGCAGCAAGAGCTGGCACGGCTTGTTCTCTTGCTCTTCTGCTCACAGTTCCCACAGGAGTCACTGTCTGATGGACAGAATAAGGTGCAAGAGCAGCTTGCTGCGCCCTTTCCCCTTGCAGTGGAAACTTCCACTGTGGGACTCAGCTGCTCATTAAGGAAAACTACCCAGTTATTTCACCCTCAGAAGTGTGGAGATGCTGTTTAGACATAGGTGGCTCTCCAGGTCACCATGCATAGCAGCCATTTCCAGGAAACACTGCATGGAAAACATGAATAAAATATATCTCGTGCACAGCAGTAAAGAAAAGCCTTTATGACAAGCTAAAACAATACTGCACATGATTGCTTCTTTAAGACATGCCCCTGTCATGGTTTAACCCCAACCAGCAACTAGCACCACACGGCTGCTCACACACTCCTTCCCCCCCACCTCAGTGGGATGGGGAAGAGAATCAAAACCAAGTAAAACTCGTGGGTTGAGATAAGCACAATTAAATAACTAAATTAAAATAAAATAATATAATAATAATAATAGAAATAATGAAAAGGAAGATAATAAAAAGAGAGTGAACTATAACCCAAGAAAAACAAGTGATGCACAATGCAATTGCTCACCACCTGCTGACCAATGCTCAGCCAGTCCCCGAGCAGCCATCAGCTCCTCCTGGCCAACTCCCCCCAGTTTATATACTGAGCATGATGTACTATGGTATGGAATATCCTTTTGGCTAGTTCAGGTCAGTGTCCTGGCTATGCTCCCTCCCAGCTTCTTGTACACCCGCTTGCTGGCAGAGCATGGGAAACTGAAAAATCCTTAACTTAGGAGAAGCACTACATAGCAACAACTAAAAACATCAGTGTGTTATCAACATTCTTCTCATTCTAAATCCAAAACACACTGCAACAGCTACTAGGAAGAAAATTGACTCTATCCCAGCCAAAACCAGGAGAGCCCCAAAACAACTAATCTGTTTAAAGGGTAACTTTTTAATGAGATGTGGAACAGAGAACATTGTAGGTACTAAAACTGATGCCATTTTACAGCAGCCATTTGTATTACTAGGTAATCTGACAGGGTATTTTCACTTGGTTTCCTAACTAGCTTCTGCTGCACATGCTTGTGATCCATTTCATTCAGTGATTACTTACTTGCTCAGAATTAGGCCCATGCTGACATACTTCTGTGGAAGTAGAGCCAAAATACACCCCCTTTTTATGCAACACCAGCTTTCAGAAGTACAGTTCTGCAAACTGAAGCTAAACTCCCTCCTTTTCATGGGCTACCCTTTCAAAACAAAGGCTAAGTTACTCTTGCACATCTGTAGCACTTTGGGACATCTTTACAACTCCATGACTGTTACTGGCAAAAACACACCACACTGAGCTGCCAGAGCTGTAACTCCAGCCTGTACAGGGCACATGTTCCAGCCACATGCAGCTCACCGGACTCTGTTTAACAGGAAGAGCACAGGACAGGTTTATGACTGTACCTAGCACACAAAATGGTTGGTGAACACCCAAAACTCACAACTCAAAATATGTTGTTTTCACAAAAGGCTATTCACCTGGCTGAGACAGTCTGAGTACAGCAATTGTCATCTGTGTCCAGCATCAATGGACCTGAACCAGTTTTCTGTCTGCCACAAGGCCAGCACAGATCAAACTGCCTGTAAAGCAAGGCTACCCTTTGTGAAAACCTCTGGTCACCATGAGAACAAATAGCCAATTACAGGAAAAGTCTTGCCCTGTACAGTCTCATTTTCTTTATCCCTGATGACCTCATTTTCATTGCTCTGGGTTTTTTTGTGGGGGTTTTTGGTGTTTTTTGTTTGGTTGGTTGTTGTTTTTTTAAATCAATTGCCCACTTTGGAAGTTACTTCAAAGAATTAGCTAAAGACGTAACTTTAAAAGGCTCACTCTTCAGCTCCCCCAGACACGTTTCTTTAAGGGCAAAGTCTGCAACAGCTGCTCAAAAGGCAGTTACAACTTATATTAAAGTTACTGAACAACATAGGCTTCAAATTGCAGTAAACATCCATGCTTAGTGTAGAAGAACAGTGAGACTGGTTACGTACATGAGATGTGCAGGTGCTAACAGAAGGCCCATAAACCCACTACAACCTAGTTATATTTGCTGTGAGACAGAATCAATGTTTAATTTCTAAAACCCTTAAAATGTGAGGCAGACTCCCTTCCCATGTACTGCATCTAACTTGCAGAAATCCTAAGTTGACTTTGTGGCGCTCTCAGGAAAATCAATCCAGCTAAGTACAAGGGGCTTCCCACCAAAATGGAATATATGTCATTTTGTGCAGTGCAATGATTTGTTCTGCTAGACCCAACAGCTTAGGAATTGATTACTATGTACTGGTGAGAAAGAAGAGCTAACCATTTGCATAGATTTTCTCCTATTGTAATACAAGGTAATACCACAATTGATGCTGACAGCAGCCAGAAGCAATTGCAATATGTCAACAAAGGAAGAAAATGCCTGTCAACTCTACAAGTGTGGGAAACAAAATAACTAGCTTGGAGGAGCACATGGAACATCTTTTACTTCTCCTTTAACTATCTTAATTGCTTTAGACCCTCAGGAGCGGGTCACAGCTGGCTGGTATCTGTCTCCTAGTGAGACATTTGAGTAAAAATAAGTCATCAGAAACCAACAGAGTAATTACAGTATCTTAGTGAAAGAAACGCCCAGAAACAGCCACCTATAGGAATCAAGCCATCTAGCCAGTACACACTAGAGTACAGAATCTGTCCTCAACAGCCTTACCCAAATCTATTAAATGCAGTACATACGTGAAGCAAACCTGACTTCCTCTTTAACCACCTGCAATCCTGCCCATGACCTTACCTCTCTCCCAGCTCCCACATGCATAAACACACCTAAACATCCCCAATGCCTGGTGTGAGCACAGGATGTACAGGTGGGTTTGTAATAACCCTTCGACATGAGCCAGACAGTTTTCTGCCAGACCTCTTCCTACCAGCAGCAGCTCCAAGCTGACTGCCCCATAAGCTGCAGTAGGATTCCTCAACACAGGCTAGTACATGCAGCAGCTTGGCAATGAGACATTAATGGTCACAAGGCATCAAAAGCTAGATCAGGGTAAAACCAGGTCTGTCCTTGGGCAGAGAGAGGAGGAACAACTGGCTATGAAATTGACTGTCTGCATGTCAGGACATGTAATTGGAATTGTCAGTTACCTTACCTTTTTTAAACTAAAAATTATGCAAGAGTCCAGTGTGATTAAGTATTACAACTGATAACTCAATCTCTCTCTTTTGGCTGTCTTTTATGAATCTGGGTCCCAAAGGCTATCTGTGTTCATGCCAGGAGGCAGTACATGATGGGATTTCAAAGACCAGCTGCACAATTTCATGGCCAGCATCACTATCTGTAAATTATGTTAAGAGTAAGCCCAATGCCACAGGCTCTAGCTGACAGCAGAGGGCATTTCTGAACAATCCCACCATTCTGCTAACAGCCCACACACATGCCAGGTAGGGAAGACTGACGTGAAAATCACCCACCTACCTTTTCATTTTCCCCAAGTATCCAGCTCTGTCACTCATTGGCACTAAGACGGCAAAGTCACTCACTAGTCCTCACTAGCAGGCAAGGCACAATTATTATTATTAGCTTCTCACCCATGTTTGGTAATTCTCCTGCAAGAGGCAACTCAGGAAATAAAAAGACTAAAAAGCCAGGTGATGACAGGATTCAAAGGCTTATGTACCAATATGCATCTTCCCATCCAACACACTTCGTTCTTCAAGCATTGCTGCTTAGTAGTTGTTCTGCCTCTTCAGGTGTCCAAAACCAGCAGCCAGACACCACTGCCACTCTTAATGCCATCATTCAGCTATTACCCAATCCACCCAAAGGTACCTGCACTCCATAGCTAGCCATGGCTTGTGTCTGAAAGCACGCCCAGAGGTGCCCAGTCATTTGATGACAGCTCTACAGCTTTGGCCAAAGGCCTGGCCATCCCAAAAGGCCTTTGAAACCAGATACCATACCCCCCAACAAGAAATTATTTGCTGAGACCAAACTGCCACAGATTTAGCTGTCTAACATCACTCTCCAACCATCAGTGGAGGAAAATGAAAACAACAGGGATGATCCTGTCTCCAAATAGAAGAATGCATCTCACCACTGCTGGAGGACACAAGTATTTGCCAAGTTCCCAGCACAAGGAGGAGCACAAGCACCACAGGCTTCATTCTGGCTCCCCTTTCATTTCATCTCCTTGGCCTGGAACCTAATGCCACTGTCACATTGCTTCTGTTTGTTCGTTTGTACTTGGTAACAGCTTAACATAGCATAACCCTTCCACGGCTTCAACTGGGACCTGTGTTTTCCCCTGTACTCATCACTGGTGAGGCCGCACCTCGAGTCCTGTGTTCAGTTTTGGGCTCCTCACTACAGGAAAGACATTGAGGTGCTGGAGTGTGTCCAGAAAAGGGCAACCAAGGTGGTGAGGGGCCTGGAGCACAAGTCTTACGAGGAGCGGCTGAGGGAGCTGGGGCTGTTTAGTCTGGAGAAGAGGAGGCTGAGGGGAGACCTTATCGCTCTCTACAACTGCCTGAAAGGGGGTTGTAGTGAGGTGGGTGTCGGTCTCTTTTCCCAAGTAACAAGCAGTAGGATGAGAGGAAATGGCCTCAAGTTGTGGCAAGGGAGATTTAGGTTAGATATTAGGAAAAAATTCTTTACTGAGAGGGTTGTCAGACATTGGAATAGGCTGCCCAGGGAAGTGGTTGAGTCACCATCCCTGGAGGTATTCAAGAAGTGCATAGACGGGGTACTCCGTAACAGGGTTTAGTGGGCACGGATGATGGTTGGACTCGATGATCTTGAAGGTCTTTTCCAACCTAAATGATTCTATGATTCTGTGTTTGCCAAGGCTGCTTAAATTCTTGCAACACCAGTGCTTGAAACTACATCTGTTCTTCAGAAGGTGAGAATAGCTTCTTTCCAGAAAACCTAACTTCCACGTTGCTCGCAATGCCCCATGTGTTCAGAATAGTCCGCATCTTCCCACAGAAAAGCATACACCATCTCCTTCAGCTAAGCACCCACTGAGAAGCCAGGTACCTCTTTTGTCCCAGGCCCACAGACTTCCTTGGCTAGTGAAAAACTAGAAAATGTAAGATCACTTCTAAGCAAGCATGTGGCATAAAGCTATCCAGAGGTGGGAAACATTTTCCTGACTCAACTATAGCAAACCACAATGCAGGGGAGGAGGGAAGTGTTTCACATGTGGCAATATGTACTCTAGCAGCTCACTTTTTGATTAAAGAATTTAAATGTATATTTCATTAAATTCAAAATTTCAGATGAAGTACAATTACCTTATCGGAAAATGGAATGTAACCTTCCACTCAGACCCAGAAGCTAATGTAGATACTACTTGATGAGCTTGCTTGTTTTGCTGTCTGACCATGAACTTCTGATGCTGCTCTGCCTCAAATACAAGCATCACACAATGAAAATAATTAAAACCTGCAGCATGGCTGCTGTGCAGAAATTGGTAACGTACAAATCTTTTCCCCTTCAAATCACTTCATAGCTTCAAACAGGTTAAGGCCTGAACAGACCATTAGGTCACCATGTCTGATCTCCTGTAGATCAGACCCTTAAAAAGTGCACCGTTACCTCTGGACTAAACTCAAGCAGCATTATCTGACTAAGCCACTTTCCAGCAATGCAGCCAGTCTGGATTTCAAGAAAGCAAAACAGTGGAAACCTACTTTTTCCCCTTGATAGTTTGTTCCAGAGCTTAATCACTGCTCTTAGGAACTGCTGCTTTCTCTCATTACAGTTGCATGTTTTCAATTTCTACCTATTTGTTCTTGCATCTCTCAACCTAGTTTAGTTAACATGCTTTCCATGGAAGAAAACAGGTAGTTAACTCAGCCACTCCAGAGACTTCTGAAAGAACTCAGTAGCATAAATTCCTCAGGTCCTCTCTAAAAAGCATTTGCCTTTTTTAAAAATCAGTCTGACGCTGCTTCGCTGTATTGCCCCAATGCTTTAACACCTCTTTTAAAATACATGTATCAAAATTTCAGGTTTATTTCTCTTAATGGTTTTACCAGTGCCAATATGCAAGCTAAAAAGCAATGAAATGCTAACATACCTATGTCTAATTTGCATACAGCCATTTCAAGGTCTATTGTGCATTAATAACTCCCCTCCATCCAGACTGTCTTACCTTACCAGTCTGTCCTCACTGTAATGCAGCATCCACAAATATAAATCTATTACTTGTTTACTTGCAGACTGTAAATAGAAATGCTGAGTTGTGGCTGCTTCTAGCAAAAGCCCTCAGAAGATAAGGATTCCTTAATCAATAGGTAGAACGAGATCAGCTCAGTAACCCTTCTCCTATCAGCTCTGAACAGCTAACACTTGCAAACCACAAACTCCTGTGAAGTCGAGTACCTTGTCCCCCAAATCTATTACACATGCACAATTACTTTTTCCAAGCCTAGTGCTTCTACTTAAGAAACATCAAATGGCTTGTCTGCTAGCATCTGTTTTTGTTTAAGCCATATTGACTTACACTAATACATTCCCATCCTGTAATTCTTTATTGAGTGAATCTCATTTCACTTTTGATACATTTTCCCCAGGGACTACTGACACAATAGCAAGCCTACTGATGAACCCTAAACTAATATGAGCTCCCAGTCCAGTGATAAATTCCCTTCTGTTTGGCTCTTCACACATGCCACAAAGAGGAGAAACATCCCTTACAATCCAAAAGCAAATTTCAGCTAAAAAGAATATTTACGAAAATAAAATTAAACCTGGATTAGATAACAAGAGCTTTTTTTGCTGTAGAAGTTGTGGCACCTTTTGCACAAACCAGCACAAGTCCTGATCCTGTCTTGGGTCTTCAGTTACCCCTACAGTACAAATGTACTTTCTCAGGCCATGCATTTTATATTAGCCCCACTGCCTGGGCGTGCATTATAAATTCCCAACCAGCCTCTACCGACACAGGGCCTCCAGGGAAGTCATAATCCTCCCCTCTGCTAATCCTTCACTGTCTGTTAATCCTCCTTCTGCATGGAAAGAAAAAGCATCTGATCAGAGCAGATGTCCTCAGGTTAGGGGAACAGGTATTGAGCTCCATTAGCAAAACCCCATAGGTCAAAGCTATTAGTCAGTGGCTGCTAAAGGAGGCTTACAAAGGTAGGTCCAGATTTCCAGCCCCATCTCTCAGCACTGCTTTAAGCAAAAGGAAATGTCTTATATCAAGCTACAGCTTTAGTTATATATATATATATATATATATAGCTTCTGTTCTTAAAAACTCTGTAAAAAAGCCTTTAGTACCAGGTTACATTCAGTGACTCTTTATTCTATACACACATCCTTTTATTGTCTTTTTTTCTCCGTACAAAACAAAACCTATGCTAGGATCAAGTTTGGCTATGTTTGGTTTTTATAGATTTTAAACTTTTTAGCACAGAAATAAGCTGAACTCAAGTTTTTGAAAACAGCTCTAAAAGCTTCTTTATATGGAAGACTTTGAACTGTGTTTCAGCATCTGGTCTCCCACTACAATATACTCTTGAATGTTGTTGCCTCCTCTTTTTTCTATACTTGTGTCATGGTTTAACCCCAGCTGGCAACTAAGCACCACACAGCATCTCGCTCACTCCTCCCCCACCCCGCGGTGGGATGGGGAGGAGAAAATACAATGAAAAGATCATGGGTCCACACAAGGACAGGGAGGGATCATTTGCCAGTTATGGTCACAGGCAAAAACCAGACTTGGGGGGGGAAAAAAAAAAATCAATTTAATTTACTACAAATCAAATCAAAACAAGGATAATAAGAAGTAAACCCAAACCTTAGAACATCTTTCCCTGACCCCACCCTCCTTCGGGGCTCAACCCCACTCCCGGTCCTCTCCACCTCCTCCCCCCGGCGGCGCAGGGGAACAGGGGATGGGGTTTGGGGTCAGCCCTCCACACCTTGTCTCTGCCGCTCCTTCCTCCTCAGGGGGAGGACTCCTCGCTCGTCCCCTGCTCCATGAACTTCTCCAACATCAGTCCTTTCTGCAGGCTGCAGTTCTTCCCGAACTTCCCAGGCGTGGGTCCTTTCCACGGGCTGATCTTCAGTCACAGACTGCTCCAGCATGGGCTTTCCCATGGAGTCACGGCCATCTCCGGGGGCATCCCTCTGCTCCGGCGTGGGCTCCTCCCCGGGCTGCAGGTGGGCATCTGCTTCCCTCCGTGGGCTGGGGGGACACAGCCTGCCGTCTCACCACGGGCTGCAGGGGCATCCCCTCCTCCCCCGCTCCTCCTCCCCTCCTTCTGCACTGACCTCGGGGTCTGCAGAGGGGTTCCTCTCACATCCCACTCCCCACTGCAGGTTTCCCCTTCTTCAATCTGTTCTCCTACCACCATCACGGATGGGTTCAGCCCAGGCCAGAGTTGGGTCCAACTTGGAGCCGGGGAAGCTTCTAGCAGCTTCTCACAGGAGCCACCCCTGCAGCCCCTCCCCCCTACCCAAACTCTGCCACACAAACCCAAAACAGTAGTGGAGTGCAGCTAGGCAGAATATGCTGGAGAATGCAGTCTTCATGCTTCCTGACTTTTGAAAACACTCAGTAACAATTACTGCACATCATTACATGATGCTTTAATGGTGCTCAGGTGTGTAACTGCAGTGCATGTTTTAAAACCAAAGTCACTGCAGCAGTGCAGTGTTTTGTACCCAGAAATGATCAGGTACTTGGACATCAATCTCTGAAATCCCATACAGAAAAAAAATGGAAGCATGTACGTACTCCCAAGTGTAGAAGTTGCGAGATGGTTGCAGCACTTGAAAGCCAACAAAAAGATAACCACGCCAGGCCTCACCCTGAATTACATGGTAACTGTTAATACATGTTTTCCTCAATCATTCCTCAAAATATTCCACACAGGCTATACTGGGAAAATATTTTATCAATTGCTTGTTTTGTATCATGGTAACAAACAAAAAGGAAATTATGAAGCACTTCTGATTTAGCCCAGAATAAATACACTGGCAACCTGTTTCTCCCTGGAAAACGGGAATTGAGACCGCCACTAATATTAATGTTAGAGCAAAGAATTTATCTTTCCATTTAACAAAAAAATTAAGCTAAACAAATCTTGCATTAATAAAAGCAAGAAACAGCAAATGCTGAATATACATATAAAAAAAGGACAGCTTTCTTTGCTCTTTAACATCAAAGTTTAGCAGAAGCCACCAAGCTTGAGACACATGAGCAGCTAGCTTACTGCATCATTTCAGGCAAACAATGTAATTAAAGTACACTTGCATCAACTCAGCACAGTTGATAAAATAAACTGTTCCTTAAATAAAAACAAGAGTAGAATATGTTGAACACTTTAGATCTTTCCTCATTATGCACAAACTCATCTTTCAGACCTCCCCTTATCATGTACAAGCACATCAGCACCATATTATCAGTTCTCCTACAAATATAATGAACACACTGATAAGATGCAGGTAGCTAAAAACAAGCCTAAAGCTATTCAGCAGCCTACTCTTGACTGAAGACCCATAAAATGCTCCAGATTCAGAAAATCCCCTCCCTAAAACACCCCAACACTTAGCATACATAGAGCATTAAGAAAAAAATTTTCTTCCTAGAACTTTAGAAAAAATGACTAAGTAGCTTTGGGTGGCATAAAAAAACCCAAAGAAAATAATGAAAAAGATACTTCAAAAAATACCTGATTATCCTTTCTAAAACAGAAAAAACAACAATATAGTAGCCAACCTAAGAAAAACTCTACATAGCCCACACTGCAAGCTTATATACACATAGAGTAATTTGGCCCAAAGCCAAGGCACTGATTAACAGAAGGGGCACACCAGTTAAAAGCAGCAATTAGTAATGGGAGGGATGCACCAGTTAAAAGCAAGCAGGAGAAAAACTCGAATAAGTTGCTCGGAAAAGAGACTATTTAGGTTATGATTTTACAGGTTTTAAAGAAGTGAGTGATATGTTGTCATAGTTTAACATGATAAAATTTGAATAAAGCTACTGTTTTTCAAGCAGTAAACTATTGCTAAGGTTGTTACCATGTGTGACTTTTTATTTCCTATTAAATGGTTGATAAAAACTTAGTCTTGTTATAAGAGGAACAGTTCATTTACAGATATTTGATTTAGACTAATAATTAGTAGTATAGGGAGGAAGAATACAAGTATGGATATTGTTTTATTAGCATGCAGCACATAAAAAGTAGCATGTTCTATATAAATATTCAACTTTGTTTCCTGGTTTATATATTTTGGATTTTACATTAGGTGTTTCAAGATTGTTAAGAAGATCTGAAATAAAAAAAAAAAGCATTCACAGCTGGCAATGAAGCTCTAGACTATTTGAATCTCTCTTTTTATTCTTCTATTGAATAAAGTATTTTTTTTTGAAGTGTGACAGGAATATGCCTAGTTACTCAAGCAATAAAAACTTTTTGGCAGAACAGCACAAAAAGTCTTACTACCAGATTAGCTATCCAGGTTGGTTTTCAAACATTGTGTTAAAAAAAAAAAAAAAAAAAAGCTGTTTTCTGGAAATATTCTGGCTCTGTTTCTTCTTAGATAAGTACTCATAATTTCAAGTTTATGCTGTTGTAATAAAATGAGTGTTGAACACTCACTAAGAATCAATCAAGGCTGACTGCTTATTTTTTAGTCTAATGGTTTTAGTGTGGCAGATTTTTTTACTTTGCTTTTGGATTACCTTTTGCAATGAATAACAAAGTTTGAGTAGTAACAATTGCAAAGAATAAAAACATCATTTCATACAGAAGTAATTTATCATGTGTAAAGCAAAGTCTCTAAGCTTTAAAAAAAAAGAAAAAAGAGAGGGATTTGCATGTGTCTTGTCTCCCTAATAGATGACTTGCGTTGTTTTCAGGTTTCTTCATAAAAGCCCTTTTTACCATATAAATGCAATTCAGTGTACTAAGCTTTTATTGGAAAAAACCCAACCAACCAAACAAACTGTAAAACCACCAAGACCTCATGAATCCTAAGTTCAGTCGCACACTATACTTAAAAACGTATTATATATTGCTTTGAATCAGTCTGCAAAGCCCGGTGGTAATGTTTACTCCCTTCTTCTGAGTTAAGTCCTATTCTTTTTGGTTTTTTTTCCTCTGGTGGCAGGAAAAATTTCTGGTACCAAGTGACCCATTAGTTGAAGTACAGAAGTACAACCTAAGCCATGCATGTGGGAAGCATGTTTTGTAACATGCTTTGAGTACAGGTAAAGGCTTGTAAGTCTAAAAAGCCCAGAGGTTGATTAATTTGTTCTTCTGTGACTGCTACGGATGAACAGAGTTTAATCACCAAATAAAACTGGGAATGCGCTGGTAGTCTTCTACAAGAGCTGAGGCTTCTACATTGGTTATGTGTGCTTAGCTCTCCATCTAGTGGGAAGCTGCTGGTTTTAGCTCCTGCACTAGGGCAGGCCCTGACTGAAGCAGTAAGGATACCCAGGCCAGCAGCGCAGCGTGGTCTCAGTGGGGTTGCCACTGCCCTGTTCACATGTTCTGTTAGCTGATTACCAAAGGTCATCTTGGTTTTGAGGCTACAGTTGCCCACCTGGGTTTCTCCTCTCAGAAATAGTTCATTAGATCTGTTTATTGCTTTCCAGAAGTCACTCCTGGCCCACTGGGAGAAAAGATACTCCACAAACCAGCTGTGAACACACCCTGCTATAGCTTTTTAGAACTGTCTTCTCCTGTAAGTAGCAGAGTGAAGCAGCACATGCCCTAAATTGGAATGTATATGAATAGCATACATAGCACACCTCAATCTGCAAAGGGCACGCTCCCAAGAGAAGAGCTGTATGCAGAAGTCAGTGTGACTTCAATATAAAAAAAAACAACCCAAAACTGTAAGACAAGTAAGAAGAAAACCACAGGCTCCCGACTAATAGTGACTATGTCCACATTTCTCTTGAAGGGAGAGAAAATTCTCATCCAGTACCACTGTGAACAAGTTACAAGTAATTTCACTTGAAACTATGTGGTCAAAATACTCTTCAGCCTTGAAAAGCAACACCATTTTGCTCTTCCTTTTCTGATGCTGTTGGACCAAGACATGCAAGGATACATGCATAGCGAAAAATAACATTATAATCGGGTCTAAACTCACTTGACAGTTTCTGAGTAGTAGTAGCAAGGTGTCTTGAAATAAGATACCTCTTTATGAGTCTAGACAAGTGTAGTAAGTATAGCAACTGTGCATGCTCTCTATGTTCTTTCCTGTATGGAAGAATTTGATAGCAAGTACTTGCTGCTGTGAAATCATTTGAAAAAGCAGTGATGTGCTGTCACCCTGAGCTTGACATCCTGAAGCCTTGTGAATTCCTTTCCTGAGGGATGTTTGCCTTGTCAACCAACTCAGTTTTGTTTCTGTAAGCAGTTAAAGAATTTAAAAGTATGAAGTTGCTTGGATCCAAAGTATGCAGCTAGATACGCGATTGAGTGCATGGAGTTTCCAACAGAATAAAGCATAAAAGCCTCTGAAGATACCAACGTTTGTCATGTTTTTTAAACATCAACAGCAGAAATGGGGGAAAAAAAAGTAGCTAAGTCTATTAAAATTCTGTGAATGCCAATATCACTGTATGTTTCACTTTGTTTTTAAAAAGAGAAAGTTACATAAGATGTTTACTAATAGCAAATATAAAGTTTTCAGGCCGGTATCTTTCACATGTCAGTTCCAGTAGGAGGCAAATCTTTGTTGTTTGTTTTTGTTTGGGAAATGGTGGCTTCCTCTACAACCGTTGCTTTCATATTTAGAGAGTTCTGAAATTGTTTTTTTTTCTCCCAGATCAGAACAGTGAAATGAGTGAAATCTTGGCAATGAATATTTTGTTGCAATAGGGCTAACTTTTTGTTACTGCAAACCCACAAATTCATCTCCTTGTAGGATTCACCAGGTAAGATCTTGTGCAGTCAACTTAAGGATTTGGGGTTAAGTAACATAACTTTCATGGGTCACTGAAGTATTATTCCAGGGCAAAAGAGAACATAAATGAAGTCAAAACATCAGTGATACTTTCTAGATAAGCCAGGCAAACAATGAACCTGCTCTAAAGAAATGAGACAGGATGCCTGATCCTCTGTAGAACAGCTGTTAACCAAGGTTACCCTGCAAATCTCAAGCTGTATTGGTAGGACTAGTTATAGGAGTAAATTTACCACATCACTTGAAGTTTCTATTTTAACTAATAAGCAAGTCCCTGCATTTCAATGAACTGATCAAAGGCCTAATCACAAATTTTTGAATGGTGTATTTTTTTCTGCTGATACTAGATTACTACTCGAGTAATTACTAATTAGATACTGTGTATCTAACTGTCTTACATGGTCTACATAAATGTTTTGACACTAGTTGCCTTTAAACTGATTGGGAGAGTTCAGAGAAAAAAAGGTCATCTGGAAATAAGCTATCCAATGAGTAGTCAAAGCCAGCTCCGAGTTCTGACACTGCTGACTTTGGAAAAAGCAGTACAGCAAAGATCTGTACAGTGCACTCAGAACTTGCTTGTGGTCAGCCTGGCTTTTACTGCCATCTACTGAAATACCAGCATCTCTCCCATAGCCAATAAATTACTTGTATCTGCCATGTTACAGGGTAATGCAGGAGGCTATTTAGTAAGACAGATGACCCTTGTGGGTATTGGAGGTGAGCATTCAGAGTGCCAGACACCAACCCTAGTAGACAAAGACCCTTATACTAGACTATGTAGCCCACACTGAAGGACAACAGCCACCCAACCTCTGTGTGTAATGAGGATCTGGAAAATCTTCCACCTCTGCTCTTTTATAGTAAACTTGTCAAGAGCTGAGCAGTTCCTTCCTGCTCCCACAGCTGCTTTGTCACCACTTCCCCTCTCAGAGAAACTAAAGGATGCTATCAACTGGGAGCCATCATAACTTACTTGGCCAGTTATTTTGGGACTCGGAAATATCACCTGCCAGGTTGACAGATGTCCATCCTACTTATGGATGAACCACGCTTCACTAGGCTCCTGGCTTTTTTAAAGCACTACAAATATAAATGCATAAACACAATTTAAAAAAAAAAAAGGGGGGGGGGGAGGGGTGCAAAACAAAAATGAAGGCATTGTGGATTAAGCCAAAACCTTTGACTTGAGAAGACATCAGCATCCTCCAGATTTTGAGACAAAAAGACTAGGATGAACGTAGACTGAAAACTAATTAATAGTATTATTACTTGACTGAAATGAAAAAGGAGCTAAGGTAATTCACACCAACGCTGGAATTACAACCTGAATGAGATCACCTCAGACTAAAACATCACCTCTGGACAGGCACAGCTATTGATGAAACTCTACCTTGGCTCTCCATTACCAGAAGAGCTCTCTGAAAAACTCTCCAGCAAATTGCACAATAAAACTCGTATATCTGGCAGACCAAAAGGATGGATAAAGAGCACAGAACTCCAGAATGATGAACATCAGAAGGGCCACTTTGATACTCTGTTGCTGTCCTTAAGCATTTCAAGTTAGTCCTGCTTATCACATGACACATTTACCTAGTCCTTGTATCTCATTATGTAAGTAAACTGCGCAGTATTCTCCAGCCACTCCAGTTGCAGAAGGTGTTTAATCTTTTGTAGTGCAGAACCCCTACTTGTCAAAGTCTCTCGTTACACCTCCAGTTCCAAAAACCCACTATGGATACTTTTGTAAAATTACACTATGGATACTTTTGTAAAATTACCAATTCATGCTGACCTAGAAAATAAAACAAAAAGCATGCTTGGCTTACCTTACTTGGCATGTGCTATGTTCTGATCACTTACCGTATCATTGCAACAAGCTCTCTTGGGAACACTGGTCTTTACTCCATCTCTCAGCACAGATAATTCTGTGCCCTGCTGCACCAATGCAGAAGGGTCAGTATTTTCTTCAGGTAAGATTTAAGACTTGCATTTTATAAACACAGAAGGAAAAAAAGCTGGTTCTTATTTAACATTTTCAGGGGCCGAAACTGACAATTCCAAAAATTCAACTTATTTCTAATTACTGCTTAAGAGAAAAAAACCCAACAGGTCTCTGCAACACTTAAACCAAGTGGCTCATTCCAGCCTTTATTAGAATAATTACAACTAAAAGAAACATGGCACTTGTATTTTCACAGCAGGACAAGCATCATAGGACATAATGGGCTACAAAGCTATAGCAATGCAGTAGAAAGAAAAAAAAATTAAATAAACCAAAACCAAAGCTTGCTGCAGACCTTACAGCTTCTTCTATGTGGAAACCACAGCTTTCAGACAGCAGAGTGCAATGCAGAGGCAGCAACAGCATCATTCTATGCCCAGAGAACTGAGGGACTGTCACATCAAACATGGTATCACCTAATTGTCTCCTAAGCCGAAGTGAAAGCAGAAGGTGCAGAAATGAAGGTGGGTTACTCCTTTGGTTCACAGTCCTACTCAGTTCCCTTCTTCCAGCACAGCAGGCAGTCGATTGCCTCCATTCAGACAATGGCTGCACAGTCACTGAGCCATCTGGGCCTCCATTGCCTGCGCTGTCCATTCTGGGGCTGTCTGACTTATCTTCTCCAGCAGGTTGTTAACCTGGAAACACAGTGACTGAATCTGCTTGTCCCAAGTTGGCAAAGCTTCACGGGCTGAAAAAAAAAACAACCCAAAACCCAACACATAGAAAACAAAGTAAGTCTTAATAATTCCTTTGCCTTTTCAACTGCAACCTTTTTTTCTGCCACTGCCCTCACCTACCTCACAGAGGAAGCCTTCCTTGAGCTACATCATGCTTGTTTCTGAATTCAAAAGCTACAACGATTTTGGCTGTCTATTACAAGCCTAACTCCTGCATTGCAAAGTAGAATTGAAAAGAGAACTTCCTGGTGGACCTGTTCCTACAAGGAGACTGATGGAATAAATTCAACACTTCCCTGTGGGTAAGAGAATGCATAGTAGGGAGGATGGGTGAAGTGCGGTCTTCCAGTAAGGCAAACTCTGCCACCACCTGGCCACAGCAACACACAGCAAACTCATTTCAGACAAGATATTAAACTTAAATTTCCTTATCCTGTAAGCAGCAACTCAAAAAGCTCACCTGAATGGTGCTAAAAAAACCAAACCACTGCGGTTGAACTTACTCTCAAAATGAACAATTCCGTCAATCTGATCAATGAATCCATTCATGCGACCCTCAGTTATCATCTGAGAAGCTATCTTTTCTGCCTGAAATAATGAAAAGAGGTTAGAAACTTCTTCCATTCCAAAAGAAGTTAAAAATGATTAAGACTTAATAGTCCTTATGGGTTTTTCAACATCTTCACACATTGCAGGAGGGAACCTACAGACAACAGTAATTATGAAATGATTAGCATACTATCAAGTGGCATCTAACTCCACTATTCTTCGTTCCATATTATGTACCTTTCCTTCTCATAAGATGTGCTAGTTATTTAACCTTCCTCATAATATGGAATAATTAATTATTTTGTAATATTGAACTAATTTTCCTAATATTTACCATAGCTATTTTCTTACGTCTCTGATGCTCCTTGTTTTCACAAAAGATGTAGAAAACTGATACCTTAGCTGCAGGAATCTCTAGCAATGCTCCAAGCTCTTCAAAAGTAATGTTGTTGTAAAGTTTGCTCGCAGATAGTAAGTTGTGTTCAATAACAGCTCTGTCCAGGATACTGGAGCCTTAAGGGTTAGATGAGAAAAAAAAATCCATTACTATAGGATTGAAATACTTGATTTATATTGTAGAGCAGATGGAAAATGCTTTTTTCCCCAAAGGGTTACATGTGCGGAAAGTCCAGATGCATCTGCCTTGCATTAGTGTTATGCTACACAAAATAAAGTGAACAAAAACAAATGAATGGCACGTGGTTGATTTTAAGACAGGTACTTAATTTCTAGAACAATCAAGTGGAGCCCTTCATTTTGCTACAAGAGTTAACATCTGAATTGAGGGAGTTTGACCTCCTGTGATCAGTTCCTAGCTTGCCAAATAGAAAGACCATTGTTTTTTCTTTTATTCATTACAGTTCTTAGCAGTACAACTAACCTCTCTCTTGCTATGCTTGTACAGTGATAAACCTTCATCTAACTTCTCTTTTTAACAATTCAGCTCATTTGCCCCTTAACCTCTAGTTGAAGATAAGGATATTATTAAATACCAACTAAACTGCATTCTTTAACTTATATGGACAAACAGTACAGGTAATAAATAAACAACAAAATGACCCAAGGAAAGGACTGCAGCTTATTGTTAAAAAGTACCTTTAACCAGTTTTCACTTCTGCGATTACACAGTTGTTTATTTGTCCTTAATCAATAAGTATTGTTCACTAGGATCCACTTCAATATTCTTCCAATTTAGAAAATTGAGACCAGTGTGTTTAGGATTCCAGTGAAGTCATTACTTCACATTATTTCTCACTCTTCAGAGGTTCCAGGAAGAACAGAGCTAATAAGATGTCAGCGAGATGGATCAGAAAACAATTTGGAGGCAGTGTGAGGTCCAAGTCACCCCTCTCACTATTTGTCATCTTCCTGTCAAGTCAGGAAGTAGTTCAAATAAATAAATTTATCATCTGCACAGACCGTTTATGGCCTACACATGTCATGTGTTTCTAGGCATCCTATTTATAACAGTGCCTTAGAACTGGAGAAGCTCAAAAGGACAGAGACTCAAACTATGAGGCAAGGTTAGAAATACTGGGGGTTGGTCAGTGAAGAGGACTGTACATGGACAGAAAACCAAGATTTTTACAAGTTATCTTCTAGAAGAGTATTTCAAAACCTTAACAGCCAATCAGAAAGACAAACTATGGCTAAGAAGCGTTGCTATTAAACTGTATTCAGGAGGGTAACATTCTGGGAGATTTTAAAATGAATTTTAAAATAATCAATCATATAAACAATACTAAATTCTTTTCCATCTCATTTCTTGACTGCATTGAGCAAGTCTAACTGCTGTGAATGAACACCTAGCATTACGAGGCTACAGAGAAATATGTACCATCAGCTGTAGTTGCTTTCTGGTGAGGCATTAGCATAGCTGCAAACTCTTGCAGTTGATTTCCACGGATAATTCTGTCAAGATACATTTTCTCCAAGATCCCATAGGCTGCAAGCTGCTGGCATCTCTCATCCTTGAAGAGTGTAGCAAGCATGCGAGAACGCTGTTGTCCTAGGAGAGTCAAGAAGAATTCTCATAAATCATCACCAAGGCATTGAGTATTTAAAGGTAAACAACAGAAAGTTATCATCTCTTTTTCTCAATACATGCAATTAACCAGCAAAGCTATACCAAAGAAGGAACTAGATTGTGTTCAGTTCCAAAACGCTGTTTGCCACTGACTATCTTTTGCATCTTCAGCCAAGATGCCACCTTATCATTGGCAAAGACATAGAATTAATCCAACTCTGAGTTAACAGTATGCCAACAGGTAATTTTGACACCATGTTCACAATTTTGGATCCCTCCCCACAAGTTCAACAAGGCCAAGTGAGGTTCAACAAGGCCAAGTGCCAGGTCCTGCACTTTGGACACAACAATCCCATGCAGTGCTACAGGCTTGGGGAAGAGTGGCTGGAAAGCTGCCCAGCAGAAAAAGACCTGGGGGTGCTGGTTGACAGCCAGCTGAATATAGCCAGCAGCATGCCCAGGTGGACAAGGCAGCCAATGCCATCCTGGCCTCTATCAGAAATAGTGTGGCCAGCAGGAGCAGGGAGGTGATTGTTCCCCTGTACTCGGCACTGGTGAGGCCAAACCTTGAATACTGTGTTCAGTTTTGGGCCCCTCGCTACAGGAAAGACATTGAGGTGCTGGAGCGTGTCCAGAGAAGGGCAACGAAGCTGGTGAAGGGTCTAGAGCACAAGTCTTATGAGGAATGGCTGAGGGAACTGGGGCTGTTTAGTCTGGAGAGAAGGAGGCTGAGGGGAGACCTTATCACTCTCTACAACAACCTGAAAGGAGGTTGTAGTGAGGTGGGTGGGTGCTGGTCTCTTCTGTCGGGTGGCTGGAGATAGGACGAGAGGAAATGGCCTCAAGTTGTGGCAGGGGAGGTTTAGATTGGATATTAGGAAAAATTTCTTCAATGAAAGGGTTGTCAGGTATTGGAACAGCCTGCCCAGGGAAGTGGTTGAGTCATCACCCCTGGAGGTATTCAAAAAGTGCATAAACAAGGCACTTCAGGACATGGTTTAGTGGATGTGGATGATGGTTGGACTTGATGATCTTAAAGGTCTTTTCCAACCTAAATGATTCTATGATTCTAAGTAACACGCAAGCTGACTTGCTTCAGGGGATATGAAATACGCGTGTTGAGGCTTTTACACAAAAACGTAACGTGTATTTTACCTGCTGATGCCAAAATAGTACAATGCAAAGCATGCTTCAATGCCTCCAGTCGCTCTGTTTCATGGACTATGCTCTTATAGGAGAGCTCATTGTATCTTTGGGCAGCCTCAATGAACTTTCTTCTGTAATCAAGAACTCGAGCATAGCAAACCTAGAAAGAAAGTATGTCTCAGAAAAAGAAAACTAACAGAGGTAGCTGCATAAAATAGGTGTGCATAAATTGCCACATTCATCAAGTGACAGCTCCCATAAATATTGCTCTACTGCATCCTAAGGAAATTTGTGTCTTGGAATGATTAGTTTGACTTATAAAGCCCTTGCTAAAGTATCAAGGAAAGCAACTGAAAGGGCATTTCCCAGCACTATTCACATGTTAAACATTTCAAATGTCTAAATGCCAGAATAAGTAAATGAAATATTGTACAGCTGATATTGTACTTATGTAAGTTTCCCCTTCACTATTGACATTGACAGCTAGCACTGAGGTAGCAATTTATGTCTCAAGTGTTTGCTTTTCCCTTTCAGTACTGTAACAGTATCTGATATTTCTTCTCTTCCATCCTTTGTGCTTTTCTAATACTTAGAGAAAATATTTACACTTCCAACTGAGGGCACACTTTAAAACATAGCACAGGGGGGAGAAAAAAAAGAACAGGGAAAACCAACAAACCAAAACCACCATACCCTGAGTTACAGCTCATGGCACATCTGCTTTGTGTTGTAGAATTTTAAACACCACCACATTTGATTGGTACTGTCACACTGTAGTTATCACTGCTCATCCCAGTTACTAAGGTGGTTTGAGAAATTAAGTGTATGAACTACGTAGACAGTAAACCCACAAATAAGCAGAAAGGTCTGCAGTTACTTTACTACTTGAGACTTAAAGCTACTTTTATGGATAGGACTTAGTATTTAATTAGTGGGAAGGGAAAGGGGGGGAGACTTCCATTGTCCCTAATATTGGATATGATTCCCCCCCCCCCCCCTTAGACTTACAAAGGTGGAGGCAATATTTTCAACAATATTTCAGATGTTTTGAAGCCTAAGTTTTATTTTCAATCAGCAAAGCTGGCATTTAAGGAACCTTTACAGACTTATCTCCAAATCATAAGGAATAAGCAGATTAATTATTGCTAAGATGTGGCTCTGAAGCTCCCTAACCCATTTTGAAGCTTTTCTCTTTGTCTCTTTTTTCATTATGAAAGTTTTAGTGGCACTGCATAAGAACATCTCAATGTGGAATCGTCACCTTTTAAAAAGAGAAAGCAATGAAGCAAGTCAGACAACCTTATAATGGATTTGCAGCTGTTCATTAGTTGATTCATTCTGAAGCAGGGAAGCTCGATTAATATAAGCTTCTGCTTGAACTGGGTCATCATCCTCCAGATACAGCCTGGCAATTTTCAGGTAGGTCTCCAGTTTATAATCTACATTGTATTGTCTGTAGAGAAACAGAAAAGCAAGTGCTCAGAGTTGCTCCACAACTACCCTTGCTCTCAGCTGTTCTAAACATATATTATGGTTCTTAAGCACTTGGCAACGTTTGCTTTACCCTGCTTTCTTCTTCCCTAACACCGAAATTAGTGCTCTCTGTTCAAGGTAAGGAAATTTGACATGAATGCCAATATAGAACTGGCTCCTACAAACACCAGTAGAAATAATGCTGTCCAGCAAGACACAAATGTACACTCTAATAATCTGGTTTTATTGGATTGGAAGTTTGTCATAAGTGGTGTGACACTTGAGTTAAGAAGCAAACTTGCAGTGGAATAAATAGGTGCTAAATGGGCAAAACCTACAGCAATTCCTTCTACATGCATACAGAGAACGAGGATAGAAAAGACAGCTGGAAGAAAGTAACAGCAAAGGTTCTAGGCTTAAGTAAAAAAACCACAAAACCACAAACAAACAAAACCCCAGAAAAAAACCCTCAACTCTATTTGTTAATATCCAATTTCAAACTATGTCCTCATTTTGAACTGTAAAGGCAAACACGTAAAGGCTACCTTTCAAGAATCTTTCAATAACCTTAGAAGCGTTGTTGTAAAATACTATCAAAAAGGCTGTTTATCAACAAGACTAATAAATAGTGCAAAACTTCTCGTGCAGTATTTTGACCCACTACACTGTTTACTGTAATGTACAGGTATCAAGCTATACTTTTGTCATCTGGCAGTAGTTCTGGCTTGAACTATGAAACTCCAGAAAAATATGCAACCCCCAAACTCTCACTCACTGGTCTCATTCAGTACAAAGGCAGCAAGTATATTTAACAACACAGAATTGTGTCTAGAACAGTACTTACTTTTGCCCTGTTTCCAAAGGGATCCCCACCAATACTTGCGCTGCATTTCTCCAGTCTTCTTCTTTCTCATAGATTGATGCAAGATGTTGCCTTATTGAAGCGACCTAAAAAATAATAAAATCAATAGCAAACGCTGTAGAAGTTGAATGGTTCTGTATTAACTCTCACAGTATTTATTCTTGTTCATGAATCCCCTCAAACGATACCCCAGATTCACAGACACAGCAACCTACATGCACTCAACTCTTTCCACGCAAGGAGTCCTGTGTGGGACTCCTGGATCAAGCTTTAATACCAAGCTTTTTAAATTTGAGTGCTGATTTGAAGCATTTCCACTTAAGCTTGTGACAAGATAAAAGGAGTTTATCTTCAGGGAGCAACAAAGCCTTTTATAAAGCTTTTAAAAAGATGAAACAAGGCTTTCAAGATGAAACGGGAACACCAAGATTCACAAGCCATTTATTGCAGTTATACCTCGTATCATGCCTTGAGATATGAATGAGGTGAACTATGATTAGATCCTATAGAGAAACTTGTACTTTGTAGAGCAGCTGTCATCAGGTAAAATATCAGTGCTTACAATCTGGGTTTTATAAGCAGAAGTGTGGGTAAAAAAAAGAAATCATCTGATGTCTTGGATTTAATTTATGCCTAATCATAAAATATAGGCAAGCTTGTTCAGTTAAGACTTATAGAGTAAAAGCTGCTTAAAAAGACAAAGGATAAAAAGAAGCAAATATAAATCATGACAGAAACTGTCTTGATTCTCTTCTCAAATAAAAATAAAGGCTTTTTATATAAACATCTTCCATAAGAACTCTTATCACCATCTCACATGATGGTGAATACTCATACAACAAACCCAAGAACTGAACTGAAAAAGAACTGCAGCACGTTCAGTAGTTAACTAGAGTTGGGATTTCAATAAAACATTTTCTTCTGGTAAAATGGTTATGGCTAAAATACACACACAGAGAGATATTTATTTTGAAACAAAAGCTATTTGTCAGGATGCTTCTCTTTACATCACCTGCCTGTTCCATTAATTGGGTAAAATGCAAGACAATGAGTACCAGTCTGTCTCTTGACAGTACCTCCAGTAGCTCAATTATTGTTTCATTGTAAGAAGCCATTTTCTGGTAGAGGAGGAATTACATGCCCAGCGTCCTGATGAAAAAACAAAGTCTGTATTCTCTGCACAGTCCTAAATACTCTCTCCATTTAGCTCGGGCTTTGCAAGTACAGGAATGCAAAACTGGACTCTAAGTAGGAATATCTGTTTTGAACAGCTTTTTTAAAGACTTAAAATAGTCAGCAGATAAGGAAAAAAAAAAACCAAAGCCAAGCCCACAAACCAAAAACCCCTCGTCATTGATCTCTCACCTGCTCTTCAAATGAAATTACTCTAGGCTGTATCTTTTCCAAGGTGAAGTGGTAAATTTCTTTGGCCGTGCTGTCAGGAAGACTTGGAAGATGGGTACAGAAATCTGTCAGTAGCTGACGTGAGATCACTAGACTGACATTCTCGTTCACCACTGGTTCAGAGACGCATGGAAGAAAAATACAAGATGGATGCAATGCCTGTCAGTGCCTTCATGGTAAGTGATCATTTGCTTTTATATTAAATTTGAATATTTCAAGTTTTTAAATCTGTATCTAAATGAAAAGGGTTTTTTTCTTTGTTTTTAAAAGGTTGGGTTTTTTTTCTCTCAGAAACAGCTTGTTTACACTAGAGGTCACCAGAGTTCTAACCCCTGACATAATAATGATTTCTCACTTTGATTTATCGTTTAGAAAGATGTTTCATTCTGAATCACTGTTCTCAGCTGCTGAAACATCTTGGACAAAGCAAACCTTTAGATTAAATTTCACTAAGTTTATTCTAAACTTAAAAAAATTACAACAGGTGTAAAATATAGAGTATTCAATAAGCCAAACATCCAATACAACACAACTAACACAACTCCTAACCATTTCTTCTTGACAGTTTTTCAAACTAGCTTAAGATGAGGGAAGAAGAGGGTTGTTAGTTTAAATACCGCTTGGTATCCAGCATCAATTTTAGCATTCAAGAGAGACTATTTTATGCTTTAACCTTCCAATACTGTTACACTGACAGGTTGGAAAGTTACAACAACTCCCTTAACTTCTGAATGTGGCGATGATGGTTCCTCTTCTAGTTGTGTTTGAGATCCAATAGGACCAAAATATCAGGTAGTTACATAGCCTTATGTACAGCTAATAAATATGCAATCCCACAGACCTCTGGCCTTGACTCAGCGTGCAACCGATTATACCAGACGCACTTACTTGCTTCTACAAAAGCTTTCAAAGCTTCAAGTTGCTCTACACCCGACAGCTGAATGGCTTTTTCCAATATTTGACGGTATCTGTCCACAGATTTAAAAAAAAAAAAAAAAAAAAAAAAAATCACTCATAGGGCACATTTTTTCACTAACAAGTTGTTTCTTTGCTTATTTTCTATGTCAGAGCCCTACTTTTGCTTATATTTTCTATACCTTTGAGGTGGCCATTTTCCAAAGTGTTTGTGCTCACGTGTCAGGAACATTCACCTGGAATTGGTATTTGGCTCTTTTTAAATCCCAGGACTAGATTCTCAGATAACACAGCTCATCATTTTGTTATCTGTGAATATACGTGCAATTTTGAAGGTTAAAAAAAAAAAAAAAAAAAAATCATGTCCCTAGGATAGTGCACAGAAAAAGTAATGAAAACTATATCGCTCATGGATTAAAATGTAAAAAGTTAGTCAAATGTTCAAAATGCCATATTTTATGAGAAGGAGGAACAGCGTCGGGAGTGTGAGGTAAATAGTATGTTACAGCCACTTGACGTGAGCACAGGCACAGACAATTTTTAAGTGTTTATTCCTGCAAAAACAGCAACTCCATTTTTCATGCTCCATAAAGCTAAATAAACTTTGCCTGGGCCATAACCTCAGTGTGTGCAATACTGGTGAAGTACTACCTTCACATTGAAGCCATGTTTTGAAGGGAGCATTTCCAAGTTTTTACATGAGACACCTAGAAGTGAAGCAGTTCCTCTACAAAATAAGCAACTGGACCGGGACTCGAATAATTTCATGTAACTGATCAACATTTGACTGAACCCTCGGGGAAGAGAAAATCTGTGTGACACATAGCACTGTGAGTAGCTCAAACCCTAAGGTTTGCCATTCAAAACACCCACCCAACAAAAGTAATAATAATGGCGTTACTGACGTATCTACAGCAGCCGAGGAAAATAAAATTCCCCGACCTATCAATTTCACGCTGACGAAGGGCAGGGCAGCCGAACTCTGAGGGGCGGCGGGCAGACACGAGGGAGCTACGGCGAAGGGGTAAGGCCCCGCGCGGAAGCCTGCACTAGGACAGGACACCACCAGAGCCGTCGTTGGAAACGAAAAATAAATAAAAAATGACAGAATCATGAAGTGAAATCTTTCTTTCTTTCTTTCTTCTTTTTATTTCAAGAAGCGCGGCCGTTGGACAAGAGCCGCCTCGCCCGCCCAGGGCCCGGCAGCCCCCCACCCCCTCCCCCCAACGGCCGTAACCCGCAACAGCCGTTCACCCGCCTCGCCCCGTCACGGGGAGGCCGGCGCCGGCACTCACTTGCCCGCCAGGTCCTTGTGAGAGCCGCTGGAGTTCATCAGCTGCGCCAGGTCCTGCCTCACCGCTGCCGCCATCTTCACCGACCCGCCGCCGCCGCCGCCGCCGCCGTCCCCCTCGCGCGCCGCAGACCTCCTCCTACCATAGAGCCGCACCGCCGGCAGGCTAGAGGGGCCGCCGCGCGGCGGGGTCACGTGGCGGGGAGCGTCCGCGCGGGCAGAGCCCGGCCGCGGGGATAAAGCCGGGGCGGGCCACACACCCCCCGCCGCCTCCCGGGGCCGCAGGGCGGCACGTACGGAGATATACACGTGTATAATCGCGCGTCGGTGCGCGCGCGTGTCGACGGCCTACGACGCGGGGCAAGGCTGCGTCCTTCCTCGAGTGGCGTACGCGGCCCCGGAAGCGGGCGGGCCGGCACGGGCGGGGCGGGCCCGGAAGCGTGGGGCGGGGCGGCGCGGCGCGCGCGCGCGCGGGGCGCTGCGCCGGCGGTTGCCAGGGCGGCGCGGCGCAGTATTATGGGATGCGGCGGGGGAATGGCGCGGGGCGCGTGATTTTGAACAAACACGGCGGCTTCGTCGCGGGCGCTGCCGCCGCCGCTGCCGGCGGGCGCGGTAGCGGAGGGGAGGGGCCGGGCCGGCGGCGGCGCGAGGCGCGGAGGGCGTGCGGCGACGGCGGCGAGAGGCATCGGTAGCGGCGGCGGAGGAGGAGGCGGAGGAGGAAGAGCGCCCGCCCGCCCGGTGAGTGCGAGGGGCGGGAAAGCGGCGGCGGCGGCGGCGGGAGGACGAAAAAGGGGTTGCGGGCACGGCCCCGCTGGCGGGGAAGGAGTGGCGGAGCGCTGACAGCCGCCTCCCGCCGGGAAGGCGCAGGCCCGGCCCCCGCCGGGCGCGCTCCCCGCGGCGGGGCGGGCTCCCGGGCGGCCCCGCCGACCCCTCCGGGCTGGGGGGGACAGCCGTCCCGGCCGTCCCTCTGCCGCGGGGGATGCCTGCTCAGCGGGTCTCGTCCCCGCCGCTCGCTGAGACCGGTTGCACCCAAAGCTACCGCGAAGCGGTGGGGTTAAATCGGCCCCGGGGAGCGGCGGGGGGCCGGCGGCGAGGCTTCCTTCTTGGGCTGGGGATCTGTGCGGGACCCGCCGCCGCCGCCCGCTTCCCTGCCGGTCCGGAAGCAGTTGGGGTTTGGCGGCGGGGCAGCGGGGGGGAGGGGGGGGGGGGGGGGGGGGGGGACGCCCCGCGCGCGGCGGCGAGGCGGGGCGGGGCGCCCGGGCGGCGCGGCGGGGGCAGGTGCGGCGGGGGCGGGCCGTGGGGGGCGGTGGTGACGGGGTGAAAATGGCGGATCTTTCGAAATACGGCGGCGGCCGCTGACGGAGCCCGGCGGCTCCCGGCCGCCCCCGCGCCGCCCGCCGATGAGGTGAGGCCCCGGGGTGGGGGTTGGGGGGGCGCGCAGGGGTAACGGCCGCGGGCTGGGGGCGGCCGTCGCCGGCGTCGCGCGATGCCAACGGTCGCGGCCGCCGGGGCTCGCCTCGCTGGGCCTGGGGTCGGTGGGGGCCCGGCTCTTCTGGCCCACGGGACACCGCGTTGGGTGGTGGGGAGCACTCGGGGCCGGGCCCGGGGCCGGGCCCGGGGCGGTGGCGGCGGCGGCGGCGGGACGCGGTGGCGGCCGGCTTAGGCCCGGGGACGCTGTCCTCGCCAAACTTGCTGGCGTGGGCCGCCGGTGGGGACCGGGCTGCCCCCTGAGGGCCTGCCGGGACCTCGCCGGACATGGTCCTGCGTGAGGACGTCCCGCCTTTGTCTGCGGGGGTGCTTGCTGGAGCTCTGCTTTGCAGAGTGGGGTGCGGTGAAAACGGCGTGGGGTGTTTTCCACATTTCCCGTAAGCGAGGGCATACCTGTGCCTTCAGCACGCTGCTGCGCGGCCACAGACAGCCTCTGAGTTCCAAGTGAATTTATTTAGCTGGACCATCTTTTGGGATAGTCCCAGCTTCTCTCTTCATCGCTCGTGCACGTTAAGAGGTATATTGGCGCTCAGAATCTGTTATTAATTATTTGTGGCCTTGACTTTGAAGCACATCGTGTACTAATTATGTAACATTTGGTATGGAGGTTTTGAGTTCTGGAAAGCGCTGTTGGCATTGAGAACACGTGAAATTGTCCGCTGGAACATAGTGTGAACAGGACGAAAGCTCTTGGACCTAGTCTTTCAAGTGAAGAAAGAAGAGATATTTAAATCATCTTTCATTAGGTTCATCCTTCTGAACAGTTGCTTGAAGTATATTACAGTTATTGTAGAAAATACTGAATACAGAAACGTAATTTGGAAGATTCTTTGCAACATTTACATAAAGCTGGCAATAACAGGCAATGTCTTGTGTGTGTGGTTACCTTGTTCACAATTGCTTTTTGGCTTATTGGAGGAAAGAAGAATAGCTGGTTATCAGCTGAGAATATTTCTTGTGTCAGGGGAATCCTTTTGTAAAATAAAATGCGTTAGACTTGTCTTCTTTTATTGCCCAAGACATCCAGTTTACATATGCATCAGCAAGCGGTAACTGTTGTTTACATGCCTTGTACAGACTTCTGTCAACCTACAGAGATGTATGGCTGTATTGCTCTGTAGACTGAGCACTCTTAAAGGCTGGCTTGTAGAGTGTGCTAAAAAATACAGTCCAGTTTCTCTAATGGGTTAAAAACGTACTTCATGCTTGTAATGCAGTAAGTATCAGTAGTTCGTTATGCAAGGTTGATTGATCAGATTACATGTCAAGACCAAACTGCTGTTGTTTTGTTTGCTTATACTTCTGTGATGTCCAAGCTCAGATAGTTTGTAACTGAATGCTCTGAACAGTTCGACTACAATTCTCTAAAAGCTTTAACTGGTTTCAGGTTGAGTATCTGCTAACCACAGGTAAGTTTGAAGTGTGGTGATGAAGACTGCTGTTGTATTTCAGCCTTAGAGACATTGTTCTCATACATTGGGATATCTTTTATTTTAGGTTTTTGAAAAGCAGTCAAAGCCCCTTAGATTCTTTTCCCTTACACTTGTTTGAAAAATATGGGGGGGGGAGGGAGAAGTAAGGTGGATTGGGGGGGGGTGTTTTGATATCTGCTTTGGTAACAAACTGTGCTTCCTTATCTGTCACTTGGTCTGCTTGTGCTTCTGTTCCCTTCCTGTGCTATAGAGGTAGTGCTTTCTTCACATGTTGTTAGAAGCACATCTTAATATCCTATGGAATTTGTATACTACAGTGGTGGCATTCATAACAAATACCTAGGAGACAAACTCATGGTTGTTTGTTTTGGGTTTTTTTTATTCTTAGCTGCAGGAGCTCCCAATAAGAAGTGGAAAATGTTTCTTGACCTGTTGATTTGAGGGTTTGTATTTTGCTGGGCCTTACATTTGAGTAGCTTGGTTTCCTTACTTGCTTAGAAAACCGATAAGCAGCATGTGGCTTTCAGTACAGCCTGTGACTAACCTTGCTCACTTGACAACATCAGAAAACATAAATAAGTTTTTCTTGCATGGGAAAGAACAAGACTGCTGGAATAATACCTGGATCAGTGATGGGGGTGCATAGCTACATGATGCGAGAGATACAGATTTCTCATGTTCCAGATCCAGATGTCGTTCCCCTTCACAAGCCATACTTCTGCAGTCGTACATGTTGCTACCCACGTGAGCGTTAAGCCCTTAGTTTTGGGCTCTGCTCTGTCGTACAAGTTCCAGATACATACTCAGTCCCCATCTCTATGGTGTGGCTGGTTTGTGGGGGGTTTTTTCCCCCTTCCTTTGGAGTTTCTGCTATGGACTTAAGAAGCCTATCTGAAGAATGTTTTTGAAACTTCTTTAGATGAATCTGTTGTTCCCAAGATAAGTTTTTTGGGGTATTTTCTTTGGTTTTTTTAATGTTATTTTTATCAAAAATTTCCCAGTTGTCTCAGGTCTGCCTACATAGCTTAATCTGCTCTCCTCCCCAAATACTTGAATGAAACAGGAGACACAATCTGCAAACAAGTGAAAGCTTTCTGGTTTAAAACCTAGTCAATTGTTAATATTGTAGTGTCTGGGCAGAGCTTTTCTGACAGCTTTTGTAGTTTCACGCTTGCTTTCAGTGTTTTTTTCTGAGGGTTACTCTCCCATTTATTTCGGAGAAGATTGTGGGTATGCACTGCTATAATCCCACGAGCACTTGTTGCTGCTTTCCTGGTGAGGAAGATGGCTCTGCTCTTCCCTGGCAGCTTCTTACTCTTCTGTGTTTTCCCCTTCTGTTGTGCTTTGTAAGCACTTCAGCAGCTACTGGACCACAGTTAAAGACTGGTCTGCATTAAAATTAACCTGGCTTTTGTTCTAGGTTGGAGTGAATCTACACAAAGTGGCCTGATGTAGTCTAGTGTTCTGCCACCACTGAAAGAGTTGGTTGTACTCTTCCCCTTCCCTCTGTGCAGGGAGTATAAATGCCAGGCTGGGAGGAGAGGGAGGTTCCTGGGTTTCCCCAGCCCCCGACCCAGCTGGATTGTCCGCTGTGGTGCGATTCCTTGGTGCCGTTCCGGTGCTCATAGTCTTTGAACTAAGCTATTTCAGCACACTGACCCACCAGAATTTGCTCATTACTTTGTGGAGTAGTTTTCTTCCTGGGTTGAACACCAGTGTCAGCAGCGTGGAGAAAGCGGGGCTGTGACAACCCACAGTTTGGTTTGGATGGCTAGCTTTAACCCAGCTCATCTTCATCTGGGCTGCCCTTGCAGCTGCATAAATGTTTGCTAGCACAAAGAGGAGGGAAAATGTTTGTATGGAAATGAATAGGCAGATGCCAAAGGAGGACAGGAGAGCTTTAGGGGTAGTGCTGGATTAATACGCACAGGGAATTGCAGTGTAAGGGAAGTAATGCTGCTGATCATGTGTATGCAGTGGTCAAACTAACAAAGGATGCTATTTGAAATAGTGCAATAGGATGTTTTTCACAGTAAATGCTAAAAAATTGTAGCAGTTGTTTGTTTTATTATATGTAATTACAAGTTTGTTAACAGATAAGGTTTTTTTAGCTGTTGGTTTTCCTTTTAAAGTTGTAGTGGAAGCCTAAATTACCCAGAACTTGCCAAGGCAAGAAGGATCTCCTCATAACTGGTATGTGTGCAAGTGGTTGGTTTGTTTGGGTTTTGTCCTCCAGCCATTCTTAAAAAGAAAACAGCTCTAGCAACTCTGTTATAAACACGGCAGTGGTGACATGAGTTTAATCTTTTTTCCCATGGAAGAAAAAAAAAAAACCACAACCAAAAAAACCAACCCTAAAAACTGTAACTTTTTAATATAAAACTCTCATGTCCATATCACTTGATGTGTTACTTCAAACACATAGGAATTGCTAATTTGTGTACCTTGCCTGTTTTTCTGATATGCTGCACACAGTTGTACATATGGTGCATCACATAGGGAGCATTTGCTTAACAGAATGTAGAGTAATGGGAAGGGAACAGTGTGCGTTGGTTAAGTGAATTATGGTTGCCTTGGGAACTATTATTTTGAATTTTGCCACTATAGACGGTTAAATTTGTGGTGAAGAATGCCTGATACTTTCTTAGTATTCCTTGTAACCAGTGAAAAGACTGGATTCTTACACTAGTTATGTATTCAGCATTTCATAAGGAGTGAGGTCGGGGGTTTTTCCTTGCTGTAGTTTGCTATTGGTATTGTATTTGATAAATCTGGAACCATGATCCTCTGGAAAGCGTGCAGACAAACTGCGTCCATATCTTGTCTTCTGTAGAGAAAGGGAAAGAGAATGGAAATTATTTTGTCTTGTGTTCCACATGCATATTTTGTTACTGTGTTAAAATTATTTGCTTTTGCTCTGCCGTTACACAAGCAAACATGGTGAGTTTGCAGTCTTAGATGATTAATTTTTCCACTTACCTTTGTTAATCATAGCTTTCTTATGGATTAATCTTTTTTTGTTTCATGACATGTATTTTTTTTAAGGCAATCTCTAGCTCGGTAAGCTTAAACAAAAGACTCTCTGTTGAAAAAATGCAGTGCTGAGTGATTTTGTAATTCTTTGCTTTATGACAAAACAAACCTTTCCATTTTGGAGACAAAATGTAGAGTGTCAGAGAGAGTAAGAAAACAGGAAATGCATAAAATGAATGACACTATTTTACCCATTCTTCAAATGGTAGCAAAATTGAAGGATTGCAATTAATTAGGAGAATTGTAGTACAGTAAGATTGCCTACATGCAATTGTCATCTTTCATTTGATAATATGTCAGCAGTATGGGATGAATCTTGGGTATACATATGCTTCTATGAAGACTTTTCTAGCAAATGAGAGAAAACACATCCAGTGTCAAGAGTTTCTTAGGAACTGCATTTCTTATCTTTTTGTGCCATTGATCTTTGTGAATTTCAGTTGCCTGGAATAGTTGATGTGTGCTTGTATGTACTTGGCAAAAGGGGATGGGAGAACACAGCAAACAAGGAAATGAACTAGCATGTTCTTTGTTTTGTTTTGGTTATAAAATGGCCCAATAAAATTATTTGTTTCTCTAAGATTTTTGTTTTCCTTTGAAATCAACTTAGGCAAACAAGTGATCTTTACTTTCTTAACTGTAGCTTGTTTCTGCTTTGCAGAAGTAGCTGTTCTATGTCATTTGCACTAGCAAGCAGTCAAGAATCTGTGGGAACTATGAGCCTTACGTTTTTATGTACTGTATTCAATCTTTTTTTGAAATAAGTTTTTTCTGTTTGGTGGGTTAATGTCTGGAACGTTAAATGAAGAGTGGGTTTTTTCTGCTTGCAAAGAATAGTTCTGGTGCCAGTGCTGTGAACTAGCTACAGCAGAGGGATCAACAAGGCTGTAGTCAATTTAGCACCTACAATGATATTAGCAAAGGTTGTCACTTTTGGTTCCTGTGAAGAAAAACAATTAAGAATTGCATATGAGCTATGGATTCTCCCAAGAGAGAAGCAGAAAACATGAAAGAGGGAGGCTATGTGTGAATTTTTATCATTGCTACTGGAATGACTGGGAAAAATAAGAGCTTGTTCTCTCTGTTGAATGGGAAGGTGAGTTTTGATGTTATGTCAGCAAAAAGACAAAGGTTGAATAAAAAGCTTTGACAAGTTGGTTGTCCTGGGTTCTTAAAGATTTTAATGACGTTGTTATCATGAGTTGTTACATTTGTTTATGGCTGCGAAGTAAGCTTTGTCCTTGCAAGAGAGTTATCTCTTAGTTGTCCAGATAATAAGAACCTAGACTACCCTCGATAATGCAGATGCTATACAATTTTTGCACAAACTCATCTCATAGTCACTTATATTGCTGCTGCTCAGTTGGTTTTGATAGACAGTTTGACACAGAGCTGTTTGGGTGCATGTCCTGAGCTGGATTCTGGGGGAACATAACTGAGGTGCTGAGATACCCTCTGATTCAGGTGCATCCAGCTCATTGTGGGTATGTGGTGCTTTAACACAGTGCAGTGATCAACTAGGGCAGCTGAGTCACAGCAGATAACCTGCGAAGGCTACAGGTCAGCTTCGATGTCCTTTCACATATAACAACACTATTAATCTCCAATCCCCAAAATTATAGTTGGCAAAAAGCTTCTTTTGTGTATACAAAGTTGTCTTAGAAGTAGTAGAGAGGGAAGCTATCAGCTAGGTGATCTTGCAACATAAAAAAAACCCCAACTTTTTGCATGGAGACACACAATTAAGGCTTTGTGTATAATTATTTCTTCTCTTATTAATTCTGAGAATGAGATGAACCTTCTGGATCTGTTTCAACTTGGACAGTGTAGAGGTGACTTGTCCAACTGGTGGGAGAGCATGTTTGCCATGGAAGGAAGTCAAATTGGGAAGGGTATCCCGTAAAGACAGAAAGGTGTATATTGAGCAGCACAGGGGGTGTGTGCAAAGATCTGTTCCTTCCAGGTGGCCTTGGTATGCTGTCTGGAATAAAGCATCTCCAGGGACAGAATAAGATATTTACTGTATCTGTGTTGCTTTCAGGCTATTGAAAACAAAGTTGTAACAGAGAATGTATAGTCCTAGTCACTGCAATGCTTTTCTCTGGCTAGTCCTGTCTTTAAGATAATTTTTTGAGGTGTTTGTCTGAAAGCTGAACTGTTGGTTTTCTTGTGTACACCTAAAGAAATTTATCAGTTTGTGTTTCGGAAGCTTTTTAACCTTTTGTGTTACGATAAATGAGACTTCAGAGGTCTGAGAAGCCTGCATTTGAAATGGTTCACATGGTACTGGAGCGGAGATGAAGATTTCACTGAAATTCCCGTTTCTTCTATTGAATTGATCTCTTGACTCCATTTCATTCCACAAAAGCCAATCAGCTATTGCACAATCCTGGTTATTTAAATAAATTTTCCCCAAAAGGAATGCAGAGGTGCTTTATGTAGAGACTAAATAAGGAGGAAGGGGGTAATAGTGTTTTTTGGCATCTGAACCGTGTCATGGTTTGCCTGCAGGCAAGCCATTTATCTTCAGCTCAGTCCTTCTGTAAGTAAATATATTCTGTACTTGTTAAGTGTTGTCATGTTTAAGGCTGGTAGAGCTGCTGAGATCTGCAGCTAGAAGCATGTTTTCTGGTGAATCACTGCAACATAACTGTTTGTTGAGCTATTTTTACTTTTCTTTCAATGCTCCATTGGACTCAAAAATGAAGAAAGCCAACTTAGATTTCTAGGGTAAGTTCAAAAAATAGTAGTGGCCATAATGGCTTTCACTGCTGTCTGAATCTTGACAGCACTATGCTGAAGCATTGCAGTTCATGGTCTTAGATTTTTATCTGGTTTTCATCTCTGTGTTGTTCTAACTTTGAAAATAATCATATGATTGCATAAGACGCATAAGGAATTAAGTTTTTTAGGACAAAGTTATTTTCTGTACCATGTTAGCATATTTTTTTAAATGAAATACCCCACTGAAATCAGTGTTGTTCGTGGTTTTGGTTTTGTTAGAATGAACTTTATGTATTGTACCTGTACTTTATTATATGTACACCTGCGCTGCTGAAGTGTATGTGTCATGCACTGCAAAATGATTGTGCTTCCTGATTTGCAAAGTCTCAATAAAATTGGTAGGTTACAATTCTGTTGTGATTACAGTGCTAAAATGCACTCTTGCTAAAGTTGCTGGCAGCAAGTCTTATCTTAAAAGGTGCCCAATATGACAACAGACTGTTAAAAGTCTGTGGGGAACTCAATACCAAGCCTGTGATGGCAGTTTTCATGCTTGTTGTTTTTAAGAGTGTTCTTGGTATGATATCGCTGTGTGTTCCAATTCTTCTGTAGCCCCGCATTCAAGAGACATCCAGAATTTGGCAAGCAAGACCTTTATTTCAAGCTATATTTAAAGGCTGAAATCTGTTTCTTGGGCCTAGTGATAAGTACTCTTCACAGTTGTTTGGTTTTCTTGGTTTTTTTCAATCAAGTTAAGTTCACTACATATATACATTTTAACTTCAGATTCTTAATGCTTTAATTTTGGCTTCCTAAACATTGCAGAAAATAAAATAATTTGAAGTTAATTTAGGGGTTTGGGTTTTTTTTGTTCTCACCACAAAGTTTGCATAGACCATAAAGTTAAAAATGCTTCATTAAATGTAAAGGGCCTGGAATCTACAAACCCAAATATTGGATTGTTCATGTCAGTGAATACCTTCAGAATGTATTTAATGATCATAAGAACACCTGTGCAGTTTTGGTTTTCAGCTTTTGTGCTACTGTATGTTGTGAAGATGACTGAAATGGGTGTGCAAACCAAGGGAAGGGTGAAGGGAAATGTTCTGATTTTTGGTTTCTATTTTATTTTTAGTTTGCATGAAACTCTGCTTGAAAGTAGAACGTTGTTTCCAGTTAAAGAAAGCAAACTGAACTGCCTTGAAGGGTTCTGCTGCAATGAATGCTATTTCCAGTTCTTTCTTGGAAAGTTGCTATAAGTAAGGTGTGTGCTAAAACAAGCAGTGTTTAAGACTTTAACCTTACCATGATAAAGTGACCTTCAACACTTCTTTTTAAGAGGGAAGCAGGATGTACAGATGTGTGTGGAATCTCTTTCTGTGGTCGACAGCATGCATTTGTTGGTAATCAGAGCATAAATGTCTATCCTAATTACTTGTCTATTTCTTCCTTCTTAGTCTGGACATGCCAGTCATTTGAAAAATATACACGTATCAAGGTTCTTTACTTGTGCAGAACATTGCAGTTAGATCGGCAGGCAGCATTCGCATAATAGTAATGCCTTTGCTCTTCTGTGCACTCTGGAATTTACTTAGCGCCGGTGAGGATTAGACTCTTAAAGGGCACCGAGTAGTTCTTGAGAAGCAGATTTTATCATCAGCTTGCTGATCCTGGTCCATCTTCAGAATGACATGGAAATCTAAGGTTTTGGCTTGC
This sequence comes from Astur gentilis, assembly GCF_929443795.1. Taxonomy (NCBI): domain Eukaryota; kingdom Metazoa; phylum Chordata; class Aves; order Accipitriformes; family Accipitridae; genus Astur; species Astur gentilis. The sequence goes on from NC_064891.1 coordinate 26,541,475, forward strand.
TGTGAGCCACAAATAGCAAATACTGAAAGTGTTGACTGACGATTGAAATATCTGTGCAAATTTGAAATGTGCACAGTTTGAAATGCAGACCAATACGAGTAAAATGGTATGGTTTTGCTCCCTTCTTAATGGGCATTTAACCAGCATGTGAGAGCTAGGTAACAGCTGTGAGCCATGCATGGGAAAGTAATTTGACCTTTTAAGTGGTTTAGTTTTCTAGATACTAATGATTCTGGGTGAGTGCTTGAAGTTTTGTTTGGTTTTGTTTTTTTCAGTAGTACTACTTAGTTCCTCACATTGGGTAGAATGTTCTTGCTTACTACTCTTGTTTTGTAATTGATGGGATGTTTGGGCAATGTAGTATTTTCTTCTTATGGTGAAAAGGGGGTTGTCCAATTCTGAGTTAAATGTCTGAGTGTTTTAAAATGCTGGTTTTCTAGCAAGCAATGCACTCACGTACGTGTAATGTAATTCAACCATTTCCAATTTGTATGACATGCTGCTTTCATCAAAACTTAGTTGTGGCTTTTTTCCTCTTTCTCTCTAGCTTCTGTTTTGCTTGAAAGGTTCTCTGTGACTCATGGGGATTTTTGCTTATGTACCGTGTCTTTCTTAGTTTGATTGTAAAAATTGCTTTTGTACTTGGTGTGTGTGTGTAATCTAATTTCTGTGGTAGCATGCTGTGACTCCTTGTGTGTGAGAATTAATTTTGATGTGAAGAAAACAGCTACAGGTCACAGGATAGCTAAGTCTAAAAGTATATTTGTAACAACAGTTGAGCTGAAGGAAGATGTGGTCATGTTGCATGCATAATTTCAAAAGCTTTGGGTATGATCAACTAAAGATTTTTGTGGTGAAGGCAGTGTGTTTCATGTCAATATGTTGGTAAAACATTTCTGTTTTGAAGACAATAGGACACAAATTTTTTAAAACTTAATTAAAATACTTTTTTTGTTTGTTTGTTTCCCAGCGTGTCTACAAATAATATTTTCTGTTTGTTCCTCTGATATTTTTTTTTTGGTTCATTGTGTTTTGACTGTCCTTGTCAATATTTTGTAGTGTTATATGTCAATGACAGCAGCATGGAGAGTTTAGTAACTGTTCCATGATTGAATAATTGCAAGATGCTCCATCCCAAGAGCTGGAAGATTAGGAAGGGGAATGGTAGCAGGTCAATGAATTGCTGCTGCAGTGTTCCCATTGGATCGTACTTGGATCTCTTGTGGCATCTTCCATCTACTCAAGGCCTGGTAATTTTGAACTGTTTAATCTGTAAGTATTAATACCAAAAAAAGGGGGTTTTTAGGTCAGCAGCCTTCTGGAGTTTACATATTGCCACTATTGGAGAGGGCAGATAAGCAGAAGCTGAAAAATTTGACAAGCATGTAAGCACCTAAACTTTGATTGCATGGCTGACAGCACCTCATGCTTCTCAGATAAATCATCAAGGATCCATTCTGTATTTCCCCTACTTCCTCCTACTCTTGCCTTTGTTGTAATGAATGGATTTAGGAATTAAATAAATGATGTTTTTAAACCTTTACTAATTAAGAGAAATATGCTGATTTTATGAGTATAACGTCATAAGAATATTCTGGGGGTTTAGAGTTTTTAAATCTTCAAATCTGAGCCATAGCCTGCCGATAGTCCCCTACTCCACCTTTATTTGTATCGGAAGTGACTGTGTTGCCACATTTTTATGTCGGCAAAGGAAATACCATGTGTTATCCTTTTTGTATTGGCTAACTGCTGATACTGTATTCTTTTGGCTTTCCCCCATACATTTGCATTTAGAATCCATTGCACTTGTGGTAAACAATTACCTGTTAGGTTGTCCACTATTACTTTTCTGCCATTCGCCTGACCCTAGTTTCCAGCCTCATTCCTGCCCACCTGGTTTAGTAAACCCTTGAAAGATACTGCAACTATTGGTGTTCTCCCTTACACTTTGCAAATTATTAGGCATATGCCTTGATTCTCTTAAAAGCTAATAATGTCTTAACTTTATTGATATTTGGCTTTCCAAAGACTTGGCCTTTTGAAGCACCAAGGGTGTGTAGAGATGCTCCTAAGTCCGTTAATGCAAGGATTCTGATTCTCTGTTTTTGGGGAGCTGCAAAACTGTATCCTGCATTACATCCCTCAGGAAGAAAATTGAAATAATGAATATATGGTTATATTTCCATCTTCTTGTGGTTAGTGATGTAGTAACTAGTTTCACATATGTGATTTTTCTCCTGGACAATCACCCAGTGGTGACTTCTTCAGGGTAGGGATTTTTTGTGGTGTTTCATTGTTCCTCATCCTTCTTTTTAAGGGTTTTTGCAGTTCCTAGCTCAGGAAGTTCAAAGTACTTCCTCTTGCTGGCTCTTAATAATACTATGCTCAAGTGTGTGCATCTAGCCCAGCTTTAAAGAGCTACTAGCTGCTGTATCTGGTAAAGATACTTAGTTTCACTTAGCATTTGTTTAGCATGCAACAACAGTTTTACAGATCCCAAGAGAATCCCTGCTATTTTAGGGGCTATGTTGGACTTAATGAAGCTTTTGATTTGGGGGTGGGGGTTTTTGTACTTCAAGATAGGTGCTCATACAAAAGCTGTTACTGATTCGATTTGCCTGTTTTCTGGTGAAAGCAACGCTTCAGAATTTAGTTTAAAATGAATGTTGCGAATGACTTAAGGCAGGTCTGATGTTCTTGAACCTGTCAAGTTATACCAGAGTCTTCCCATGGCTGAGTGCCACCAGGCCTGTGCCTACTGAGAAGAGAACAGGAAGGGGACTGCTAACGGGGCCACAAATGGTGACGAGTCCCTTCGTCCGCTGCTTCATTGTGATGATCTTGCTAACATGCAGCACCATCCCAGGACATCCTGTAAAGTTGGTCTCGGCAGCCTTAATTGCTCAGTAATCTGAATTTTGGAACAGGTTTCCTTGCAGTACATAACCTCGGTGATGATTTCTTAACAGATCCTCGTGTAAGTGCTGCACTTGAACTGTTCATGATTGCAGACTGGAAGGTTAGCTATTCTTATCTTAGTGAAATGGGGGCATTTCTGGAGATGTAGTAAGATGCAGTTAGTTACTGTAAAATACAGGCATTGTTACGTCTTGCATTTTGTTTACTTGTTTGCATATCGGTGTGCTTTATTTTATTGATTCTTTTGATTTTCCTGTTTAGTGTGGCTGCTTTGCATGTTTTTACCAACAAAGGTGTTGATGTAATCAATCTCAACACTTTAACTGTTTAGTTTCGTAAAGGTTCTGCACTGACATACTAGTGACAGAAAAGGGAAAAATAGATCAAAGTTCAGAGGTACCTGTCAGACACCATTCTGTATTTTTGCCAACAATGATGGCATTCTTCATCCTCTTTGTTACAAATCTCCTTTACCCTTTATGACTCTTCTTTGTGAATATCAAGCATAGAGATCTGTGCTATGGGTAAGATGATCAGTGGTGGCTCACTCAAGATGAGCTTTTCTCCCTGTCCTCCTAACAGTATTCTGTATTTTTCAAAGTTGTTGCTCCAAGACGTCACTGATGATATGCTTTAGTCCTTAATCTTTTTTATATATATTTGGCTGGTTGGGTGTCCTGAGCTATGCTGGGACAGTCTTTTTTCTAAACAAATCTTCATTATGTGAACTTCTTGAGCTTTTAATTTAGTTGTATGGCCATTATTTTGTAGGCTAAAATTATCTATGTAGTAATCTGATCCTAAAATTTTTGTGGAGTTCCCCAGTCTGCTAGTGTGCTTTGGTTTAGACTTTTTCTTCAGGTTTTGAGCTAAATAACTGTAAATGCTTACTGATGCGTCTTTTTTTGGGGGGGGGTGTAGGTACCGCTCTTGCATTATCAAGAGACTCAAAGCATAATTGCTGCAACAAAGGAAACTTCAAGTCTTTTTATATAGTTAAAACAATTCTTCTGTCTTGAAGATCTTAAAGCTTTTAGAATCTTAAGAGGTTGGCATGCTTTTACTGTTGGAAATCACTTTAGTAGAGGAGCTGGAAAAATGGAAAAACTGCGTGTTTGGTATAAAAACATTAGAAAAAAATAAACATCTGAACTGTTGAGAAATCCTGGCTAAATATCTAGAAGTAAAATCTGCTGGGATGTTGAAGCTGCCTTTGACAGCAGCCTCTCATATAGCTAGGATGAGATTTTCATTGTTGCATTTCCTGTACCTTTCAGTCATATCCAATAAGCAATGAAGATACGGAACAAGTGGGTTGTGTTGTGGTTCTTTTCTTGCTATTGTTGATGACACTAGCCTGAACGCATTAATGAAAGCCAACTGTAAAATGATGAGACCTAATAACTAACATTTTCCAATGTGATGGCTTTAAACTGTTAATCCGGTAACCATGCTTAATGTTTCTCTTCTTTTAACTTGTCAGTTTTGAATGTAGTGTGTTTCTTTTCCTTCTGCATTCTGACTTGCAGGTGGTTAGTTTGAGGTCAGAATGCTGTTTAAAACCCCGACTCTCTGCATTTTAATATAAATATTCTTTCAACTACATATAGGTATTTAGTAACCATTTATGGCTTTATAACATAACCAAATGGTAAGAATGAACAATATAAATAACTGTTGAACTGTATAACTACTTAAATATATGTAAATACGTTATGGTCATACTGTTAAAAGATACTAAGAATGACCTTTTAGGGAATAACATGTACAAATGCAAACCAAAAACAAGTAACTTAAAATTATTTGTCATTACTAATCTGGTGATTTTTCCACTGTCTGATTTAGATGATTCCCTCCTTTCAAACATGGAGGCAATCATTATTTGGATTGTGGTTGACCCTAGGAGTCTAACTTCTGGATCCAACCCCTTGTGCTTGTCTGTATAGAACAGGATGATGAGGGGGTTTTTTGTCCAAAATAGTTCAAAGTTGTAAGATCTAAGACACAAGCACATGCAGGTTGATGAGGAGACAATAAAGCCAATATAGTTCAGGAGGAGCTGGTGGCATTAACACATGCTGAAAAGTCTGCTTTTACTATTCCTATTTTTGTGTAATCTTGTATGCAGTTAACCAATTTGACTTTAAGACAGCAGTGCGATACTATTACTAATGTGTCCTTAGGAGTAAGCTGTTTTGTCTAGCGCTTCTTACCAGGGCTGGCATCACTGCAAGCTGTACTGACATTACTTTGGGAGAAATGCTTTTGACAGCAGGTATTTCTGGCAGTGACATCGGATAACTTTGTATCTTTAAATGCCTGCCAGTAAGTGAGCTGTGTGTCAGTTTGACTGTCGGTCATCTGAACAAGTTCTTTCACAGCTCGGGCTTCTTGAGTATTATGGCAGTTTGATACGACTTGTACTCGGGAGGTTAGGGTAATCAGGATTGCACCCTTCACGATCAGAAAGGCCATGGACTGCTCCAGCACAGCCTCCTGAGCTCACCATGGAAACACTAGGTAGATTATAGCAGGGTTTTTTCCCTGTCCTTTTACCTCATGGGTGAAATACAGCTGTTCTCTGGTTAGCTGCTGTGCAAAATGGAACCACAATGACTCTGGAGGAATCGGTGTCACCTTGGCATTTGGTCAGTGTTTTTAGTGGCACAGTTCCTTAATTATGAATGTTGCTTAGTATGAATAACTCGCTATGCTTTTCCTAACAAGTAGGAAACTGAATTTGCAAGGATACTGTCGTCTTGAGCTTATAATGAGTACTCGAGAGTATATACCCATACCCATGCAGTGTGCTTGCCTGTCCAGTGCCCAAGCATGCTGATGGGGTCAGCAAGTAGGGAAAATGCCTTATTAAGCTGATCTGTTTTCAGCCTCTGACAGTGATACGGTTTTATTGGGAATGGTAGATATGACCATTTCCAGCAATGTCTTTAAGATTTCTCAAGTGGGAAGTGACCCTGGCTTTGAATCTCACTGTAGTTTGAGTTTTCTTTAATATAAATTGGTCAGTCTTATTAGTCAGCTTAAAAAAAAAAAATCTGTTCTCTTTCACATGGGGTGTTCTTTGTTTTGTGTTTAGAACACGTTTCAAATTAATCATGAATTTGGCCATTACATTTTCTTGTGAGTATTGAGGGGGAAAAAAAAAAAAAGAACTGCTCTTTTCACAGCCAGCATAGAGGAATTATTTGTTCATCTTGCAAGGGCAGGGCTTTGGCTCAGTCCTGGGGTAGGTGGGCTGTTGATTGAGCTTGTGGGGTTGTTAAAGCCCGTGACTAGACAGTTGTTTGTTTTTTCTGGGATTTCCAAAATGAGGATTTGGCAAAAATGAACCTGTTAAATCTGGTATGGATAACAAGTCTCTTGAGGCAAGATAACCTGCTAATCAATGTTGACATGTATATGAAATGCTGTTATCATCTGTTGGATTTTTTTAAAGCTGTTTAACTCTTGCTTTATATTCCAGTAAGCTTAAATGTCTGAACAAGGTGCCTGTATCTTGTGGGGGGAACACTGCTTCTTTGTGTACTGTGTTGTCAAGTGTGGACTGGTAATCCGCAGCAAGTCAGTGCCTTGATCTGACTTCAGTGGATGATGTTGAAGAGGTTTGATATAAATTCTTACTGAGAGTAAATTCAGCTTAATGTGTTATGATTTGAAAACATTTTTTTCATTATATACCTCCTGTGCAAGCACAATACCTTCAGTCTGAAAAAAATTCTGCTACTATATTTTCTTCTTTGGTAATACTATTCATAAAGCTTTGAAAATGTATGCTTTCTGGAAGCCAATAACTTTTTAAAATATTATTGCAGTACCTGCTCTGGTCATCACTGCCACAACTGCTAAAATGGAAGTGGTTTCAGCAGAAGTCAACAGCTTGCTTCCTGAGGAAATAATGGACACTGGTATAACTCTGGTGGAAGACGACAGCATTGAGGCAGTTATTGTGTCATCGCCAATGGGAGATTCTATTCCCATGGAAACAGAACTGGAAGAAATAGTGAACATAAGTTCCACCAGCGACTCCTCAGCTACGACTACAGCTGCAGTCACCACAGAATCGGTTACTGCACCCAGCAATCACTCAGGCGACACAACAGCGAACACCACAACCCCAAAAACTGATGTGAATGCAGTAGTAAAGCCTACCTTTCCAAGTGGCCTCCATAAAGTTGGTGCTCAGACCCCCGTCACTATATCAGCCAATCAAATTATTCTGAACAAGACCGCTGATATTAAAATAGGCAATCAGAGTATTAAACCAGATGGGCAAAAGCTAATTGTAACAACTTTGGGCAAGTCTGGCCAACCTATTGTTTTAGCATTACCCCATGGCCAGCTCCCGCAAGCACAGAAGGCCACATCCCAAGCCCAAGGTGGAGACTCCAAGGTACAAGGCCAGCAGATCAAAGTTGTTATTGGAGGTCGGTCAGAAGTGAAACCTGTTGTTGGTGTCTCAGCTTTGACCCAAGGAAGTCAGCTGATAAACACTGCAGCCCAGTCTTCTGTTTTGCAGACCCAGCAATTAAAAACAGTACAGGTAAAGTGAGTTATGTTAATGAAACATCTTAAAAACAATTTTGTTGCTGCAACTGTTGTCCATTTCCTTCACTGATTGACACACAGTTGCTTTCAACCTTTGCATTTATTCCTTCTATTAAAAAAATACAATGCTGCTCTTGGCCCACGCTTTCATCTGTGGATGCATTTACCATTTTATGCCATTTACCTCTAGCTACTGTCTAGAAACTTAGGATTTGCCTCAGAGAAAGTGAGCTATTAAAGTTCAGGAAATTTTAAGATCATTTTCCCATTATTTTCATTTTATAAAAATAAATTCTACATGCTTTCAGGAAGACTGAATAGAACTCTATGCCTGTTGCTCTTTATTCAGAGTGTATGCTGCTTTACTCCTTTATGAAAGAGTAGCTTCTGCTTATTATGTTTAGTTTGTTTAGATAAACTCTCTGAAAAAAACTTTCCAGCGTTTGAAAAAGAACAGAAAGGTATATCTTGTCTGCCTCAAATCTAGCTAAGCTTCTTAACAGATACTGAAAGACAGATATATGAGGCTAAGCAAGAGATTCATGGTCTACCCTATCATGAATGACAGGGGAGGTGATCCATGTCTTGAGTCCCTGGCTTAGAAAATGAAGTCATGCATTTACCCCATCATCCTCAGGCCAGAACCAAGCCTCTTAACCTTTCAGTGAGTGGAAAAGGAAGCTGTGAATGCCTCTCTGTCTCCCAAGGGTCTTGTGTAACTTCTCTCTTGTGTCTTTTGTGAATCAGGTATTTCAGATGCAAGGCAGCACAGCAGGTCGACTTGGTGCTGAAAAGTGAATTAGTAAAAGATTAGATAAGGAGAACTGAAGAGAGTTCTTTGTCACATCCTCACTTTCATAGGGACTTTGCAGGTCATTAGAAAAACTCAATTAGCCTTGCTGTAATTGTGACATTTGAAGTCTCAGCACTTGAGAAAAGTCATAATTGATACAGTTGAGCAAAATGTTCCTTGGAATCTGGCTCCCTCTCTGATTACAATTTTAGAAGTATGAGGCTGTGGGGTGTAAATGTGGCAGGACCTTGGGCTTCATCTATATCCAGAGGTTTATTACTGTCCCTTGGCAGCTTGTCCCAATTTAGTTGAAACCACTGCCCCGGATGTGTGGACAAAACTACTGGGCAAGTACATCTGCTTTCAGCCTCTGGCTCCTGCCTGTGTACAGGCTTAAAAACAGTGATGTGCCTGCTGGTGTACTGCTTTAGTCCAAGTGCACTAAGCAGGAGTTTGGCCTTGCAGATGACTCTCAACCAGGTGTCCAGACCCATCGCCATTGCTGTCACGAAGCTAGTTTAACTTGAATGTGTCTTGATGTGGTAACTGGCTCTGCGCTTCAGCAGTTAAATCTATGTGTCCATAGCATTGTTGCTACCAAGGCAAGACAACTGCTAAGCCATCATTGTGGCTTCTTCTCATCATGGAAGAGTGACCTCACACACTCCCAAACCTCAGAGCAAACTCCCATTCCTAGCTCGGTTTCTTCATCTTCTCTGAAGTGTACTGTTTGCCTCTTCTATTTCTAGAGTCCCTGATTTTTCATATTATGCCAAATATAAATTAGATAAGGCATGGCTACATGGACAAGCTCCCATGAAGTCATCTAGGGAGTGGATTTCTAGTATGTTACCTCCTTTGTGGTAGCTGGCTATGTGGGTATTCAATCCAGCAGTAAATATGAGGTATGCATGTGCCTTTTTCTGTATGAATAGAACACTGTTTGACAGCTGAAAACAAAGTTCAGCAGTAGAAACTTGCTAGTTCATCTTATTTAGTGGAGGGTGCTTAGGAAGACATAAATTGACCCTTTAAATAAAGATGCTTGCAGATAAATCTCTTTAGGGAGAGATAAATCTCTGTAGGGGGGAGAAGGTTGGTGTGTGTTTCTAAATATAATAATTTTCTTACAGAAGAGCTTATTGCACCAAGAGATATTTTTGCAGTGTAATTCAAAGTAACTTGCAGAAAGCATGCTTAACTTACATAGGCAGAGAATAACGTTAAGCTTCTTGTGATGAGTACAGGCAATGGCAGAGGGCTCCAGAGAACTTGCTCTTTCTGAAGCATCAAAGGGGCGGTCTGGCATGTTGATTATTCCCTCTGGCTTCTCCAGGCTCTACTGAAATGGGTAGTTAGTTTCCCACTGATCCCTAGAAGGCTTTTAGAGGTGGCTGGGGTTATCAGCTCCAGTCGCAAAAACCTCAGAAAAGCTCGCTTGGCAGCAAGTAAGAGCAGGAGTGCACTGCCTGCATTTGGGGGCTATGGGCTGTTCCTCACCTATAACCAACCACATTTGACTTTTGCCATGTTTCCTAAGCCCTGAGAAGATTCACACATTTGTTAGACCTCCTTCTTTGTAGACAAACAGTTCACCCAAAAAGCAGGGGGGAATTTATCTGAAGAGGATATTGCAAGTTGAGTCTGAGGGAAGCAGGGCTATTGTGTTGACCAACTATTGTTTTGGGAGTTTTACATTTTTTTCTGAAATACTTCATGTTAATGGGTAGCTAGTATTTTACACGTACTCGTTTAAGTCATTTAAGCACATTTATTGACTGTTACTGGGAAACGACTGCCGCTGTCCAGAGCTGGCTGTTCCTGCTGGATGTTGATCATGTTATGAGCCAGACTTTGCCCTCGTTTCAGAGAGTAAAAGCAATAGCAGTTGAGTTGCCATAAGGTATTATTGTAAGGTAAGATTAATTTCAGCAGAAAGGAAATCTCAAATCAAGCAGGTGAAATGTGGGGAATTTATCAGAAATTAAAATGTGTGCAAATTTGCAAAAAAATTTACTGATAAAATGTCTGCTCATCTATCAGCTGTGTATGTGCTAAGAGAACTGAATCCTTGAAATGTTAAAATGGCTTTGAGTTAAATTTGTAAACTGGGATGGGAATGAAGCTTCCTTCTTCAAACAAGCCTTTATGTTTCAAGGCTTTAGTTAATATATCTCCAAAAAGAGTGGGGTTTTTTCCTCTCTGTTTCATTTTAAGCCTTGACTATTGTATGCCACCTGTAAAGCAGCTGATGTGGCCTGGGTACAGCATATTTGGGCAAATGACCTTCACCTCTCAATGGTCTGAGGTGTAGGTTTCCTCGGAGGAACCCTTGTACTGTAACTGTGGAGCAGCACATGGCCTCGTTTAAATGAGGTCTGTTTTCTGACACTGCCCAGTGTCAGAGCTCCTCATTGCTGGCTTCCTTTGGCTGGGCACAGCTCAGGCATGCAGAGGCAGTGTTTGCTTTCCACGGGAGGCTGGAGGGCTCCAGTGCCATACCAGGGGGGAGCTCTGGCTTCCCCAGCCGTGCTGTGAGTGTGCTGCTGGGAGCTGAAACAGCCTCACGTCTGCTCTTTGTGGGGCAGCTGGGGAATTAGTTATGTGCTACTGAATACTTTGAATGTTTTGGTGTTACTCTACTATAAAGGAGGTGTTTTCAGTCAGCAAATTCTATAAATAGAGTTTTGTGTAGGAAACTATAACATTCAGCCTACTCAATTGCTTCAGTTAAGCACTCACAACTTTCTCGGGCTGTTAAAAGTAGCTTATCATCTCTGTATCTTTTCATGTCACTGAGATTTCTCCAGTTAGCTACTTGAGTAACAAAGGTGGTTCTCTGCCTTTGAGGGGTGGCTCCCCACATGAATGACAATGTTGTGCCTCTCTGATACCGCTGGAGTTGGTGGCTGGTGCCCATGGGATGTGGCTGTACATGTGGTGGAGAGGCTGTGTGGGCCTGACCTGTGGGGTGGGTAAATGTAAGGGCTTCAGTAATGCCTTCTGGTATGCTCGCTTGGGCTCGGGGAAAATCCTAGCAATAGTCCACATCTGCAGGCAGCAGGTTAAAACAGTCTTTGAAAGAAGTCAGGCTCTTAATTGAACTATTCACTGGCTGGATGCCAGTATATAGAAACTATTAGGATAAATGCATCTGGTAGTTAACTGCTGTCAGTGTGGAAAAGAGGAAGAAATCTTGTTTAAGACTTTTAAGACTATAAAACCTGCTTATAAAGATTTCAAGTTGAAGTGATCTGTCTTATTGAATTGTACATACACATTCCTGGTCCAGCTGTGTTTCAGGAGACTGGATCACAGAAGGAAAAAAAGACCCCCTTGTACCTGGATGTAGCCAACTGATTCATTCTTGTCTAGTGAGTACCCAAAACTTTCAGGGACTGATGATCCATGTACTTTGAGAACTGTTGCAGAATGCTGTTTTCCCATTTGCAGGATAAAAGTGTGCTGCTATGTCAGAATAGCTCAAGAGATGTTTCAGAACTGTAGTTGTCATATTTAAATCACTCAAGGAACAAGTTTTGTCCTGGTTGGCTGAAAAAGAAGTAACTTTTTTAAAGCTTCAAATATTAACAGTTATGTATTTAATTTTAACATTTTCATATAGGCCAATGGCATGTAAGAAGTAATTTCAGCATCCTGAAGGTGAGGTGTGTTTGCACAGAGAGTTATCTTACAAAAAAGCTGTAAGGGATTTGGCTATCATACTTTGGTGGCTGGTTTTCTAAAGTGGCGTGGATCATACCCTAATTCTCTCCGTAGTGAGAAATGGAGGTGAAATGCGAGATAAGCAGCTATTCTTCTGTTTATATATGTGCAAGTATTGCCCTTTTTATTTTCTAATGTATTTAACAATACAATAATTTAGATCCAAAATGCTCAAGTTACTTTAGATCTTTTTTCCTCCATCTTTCAGATTGCAAAGAAGACCCGAACCCCAACTTCTGGCCCAGTGATCACCAAGCTGATCTTTGCAAAACCAATCAATAGCAAAGCCGTTACAGGGCAGACCACTCAAGTGTCACCAGTCATTGCAGGTTGTACTCCTTTGACTTGTGCTTTACCATTTTATAAAGGCTGTTCAAAGAGATGGTGATTTTAGAAATTTTTCTGTCTGTTGGTATCTTTACACTTTGCTCGTTTAGAATTATCTTTATGATTGTAGAGTTTGATCATTTTGCTTTTACTGTAAGATGCTTTTACTTTCTGCATTTTGTGGAGGAGAAGAAAATACCTCACAGACAGAGAAAAGGCTACTTCATAGAAAGTATTTCTAGATACATTATGTAAGTACACAGGGGGAAAAGGAGACACATGCTCTTGTATTACTTTAATCTGCTTATAGTTGGACTTAAATGTAATACATGCAAATAACAGAAAAAATGTTTGCATGAAAAAAGTGAATAAAGCTGTGTTGCTTCTGTGAAGTCCCTCACCAACTTCAAAAATAAGCATTGCAGAAGAGTCTAAGAAAGTAATTAAGGCAAATAAGAAATGGTTCATCTCTTTGGAAAACAAATCTATGTTTGTGTCCTTTAAAAAAAAAAAAACCAAACAAAAAACCACAAAAAATCCCACAGTGTAATCATTTCTTTGTTATGGCAGTAAGACTGATGTGTCCCTTGCTAAATGCATCATTGCATGTACACAGGTAACATCTGAGACATATAAATTATCTCAAAAGGACAAATGTAGGAAGCCAGAGTTGTCTTTAGAGCTTTGGCAGGTATCCTTCAACTGGTTCCAGATTGACCAACCCAAGTAGGCCTAAAATCCTTTTTCACATAAACAAATGTGTTAAGCCTTTACAGAACTGGGACTTGAGCTGGTTTTAAAAATAAATGCAACTGTCTCCTATATTCAAAACTTTGATAGATACAAGTGAATGGCACGTAACTGAAATGTAATCTTTTCCTTGAGTTGTCAGGCTGCATGCACCCTGAAGCCTGACTCATGTTTCAAGTGAAAGAGGGATTCCCCATCTCGCTCTCCAGTTTCTCCCCTTTCTCAAACGATTCCCTACAAAATGTACAGACCTGTGAATAAGAAGATTGCTTCACTGTGTTTATAAATATTTGAATTAAGCTGTTTGTTTAAGAAAAAACAAGCAAACAAAAAAAACCCAACTCAAAAATGTTAAAAACCTGGAAAGGAGCCCCTTGGAGCTGCATTATATTTTCATCTTGGCAATACATGAAAATTGGTAAACTGTAAGGAACCACAACAAAAATAATACTAACAAGAGCATGTTTTTAAGTTTGCTGCCTCTACAATGAAGGGAAATGTCCAAATCAAAACATGCCTACATAATATTGACAAGCAGATACGTTACAAAATAAACGAACTTCTAGCTTTCAAATAAATACATTGGAAAATCAGGAGTCCCTGTCCTTGAGCCTGTGAGAGAAGCATCACTAGGAGGTAAAGATGCCTCTTTAATTGAGAGGGAAATATTTTTAAACATCTGCCTTTCCTCTTGCCATCTCAAACAGCCAGCACAGCTCGCTGGCTTTGAGAGACTGGCATCATTTTGGGGAAGGTGTAACATTTGTGTGTTGCATTTTGATTTCGTATGTGTATTTTTATGAATCTGATAAATATTTTTAATTGCCTGGGAATTTCTGCAAACTGAGGTGGAAGTTGTAGATTTGAAAGACTTGTGAATATAAGCAGCCAGATTCTGTTTAGGAAGCTGATGCCAAGGGACGCAGAGGGGATGTAGTGAGAAAGGGAAAGCTGTCACCAGAGAAAAACAAACTCAAAGCATCAAATACTGTAGATAGTAAAATTTCCACAGATTCTGACACTTCTCAGGTTGCATGTGGCTTTAGCAGCTGCTGGCAATTATCTGCACTGTTACTTAGGCTGCACAAAAGTGAAGGTTATTTTAGAGCATGTAGACCTCAGAGGAAGACGGCTTTCCGTGAGGATGTTGCTTTTTTGTGTTAGTTGTAGTTGACTTAATTGTCATGCCACTGGTTGGCTTTGGATGGAAAAGTTATGCTGGTGCGTGTTTGTTTCTTATTTTGATAAATGTAGTACAAGAGAATGGGTGACAGAGAAGCTATGACAGAAATGAGTCTGAGCTAAAGTGCAGCAGAGGAAAGCTCAGTGGTCAAGCACTCTTTGGAAAGAAACTTAAAAGTATGAAGAAAAAAAAAAAAAGAAAAGATCTGTTTTCCATTCTGGGAGTTTTGCAATATTCCTAAGGTCAACTTCATGATTTGGAGCTGCTGGTTTTGATGCTTAACCTTTTTTGCCATTGTAAAAGCAGATAGATTGTAGCGTTACACCACCACCCATATTTTCACAGGAGCGTCATATATTGTTAGGCAGTGAAAAAAACAACGACCAACACAGAGAAGGAAGAAAAACAAACAAAAAAACACCTTAGAGTTGAGCATAGACAGACCAAACACCTTTCTCTTGGTCACTGTAACACAGCTCGTTTCTGATGGCAGAGGTTTTAAAAGGAAGTAGCCCCCCTCAGATGCTCAGTTTCTCTGCACATTGGCAGCAGCCCAGGAAGTTCCTAGGAAACTGCGAGCTGGCTGGGTGCTTGCACAGCCCAGGTGTATTGGAGGGCTGTGCACCTCAGGATGCTGTCCTGGCTGTAAAGAATTTTCAGCTGAATGTCATGGAAAGCTCAATGTACATTTTGGCTTTTTTAAGCACGAATGAACTGTCTTTTTTATTTGCAATAATGCCAATTATTTTCTTTTTTGTTGCTAAACCTGACTTAAAGAATGCCGATGTCCTTCCTACCAGGTAATACTCTCAGAAGTAGGGATCAGTTGGATGATATGCAGAGAAAACTTTGCTTTAAACATTAATGTAAACAGGGATAACTTGAGCTGATGATATTTTTGTTGTTTACAGGTAGGGTTCTTTCACAGTCTGCTCCAGGAACACCACCAAAGACAATAACGATCTCTGAGAGTGGAGTCATTGGATCGTCTTTGAGTACAACAACACAACAGACACCGAATAAAATAGCTATCTCGCCACTCAAATCCCCTAATAAGGTAAGGCCCTGATTCTGGCTGCAGCCTTCTATCCCTCCTGCACAGTGGTCCATTCAGGAGCTCTCTGTGTCTCTGCTGCAAGCTGTTTATGATCCTGCTGCTCCGGGGTCTCTACTGCACATCACAATGCTCTGCAGTAATGGCCTGAGCTAGATTTTTTCGCAGTTGGCTCTCTTAATGTGGTTTGAAGTAAACTAATGTAGTAATGCATATTTCTTATTCCTGCCTTTTCTTGCCATTCCCTAAGCATCCATTCCGAGAGCAGCCTGTTCTCTCTTAGCCAAGTGCTTAAACAGTATCTTTTTTTTTAAATGCCTTCATAAAATATCAATGGGCTGTTTAAGAGGAGACCTCAGTGATGTTAATAGGTCAGCACTTATTAACCATTTCCTGCTACTGCATAGATAATTTAGTCTTCCCTAATCACGTCTGAAGTAAATGAGGTTTGCAATGGTCCTTGACAAGTACAGAGCTGGAGATTGGCACAGGTGGGCAATACATAGAAAAGGTAACTCATCCATCATAAGCTGTGTTACAGACGAGTGTCATGATGATGCTTGTATTTTAGATTTGATAAAATTGTCTTGAGAAGAGGAATATTGCTGGAGAAAGGAAGAGTCGGGGGGCAAGCAAGATGCATAGTGCATGCAAACTAAATATCATGTTTAAAAAGTAGCCTAAGAGTGAAGAATTCTCTTAGGCCATGCTTTAGCTATGTAATGTTGTACAAATGGAGTGAAGGACTTGTGTCTGAGAATTATTAGTGAGGGAAGCAATGTGAGGAAGAAGTAAAAAATAAAATATATAAATCTAGAATCAAAATTAACAATAAGTGGGGGTGAAAAGACTCAAGATGTAACCCTAAGGAATTTACTGTAGATAAGTAATTCTAAGTATCTTTTAAAAGCAAATGGTTTCAAAATTTGGGAGTTTTCTTAAAACATGAAGGAAATTTAGAACAAAAAGTAGAAAACCAACCTTGGAAGGGGTGTGGCTATATAGAATAGAGTAGTCAAACACTGCACTCTGCAGAAATGTGGTCAGAAGACTGGATCTCTATGGGAATCTGGAAAGTAGATTTGAAAATACAAATGTTCTTATACTTTGGCTGAATGAGTAGTGTAAGGTGAGATTTTTTTTTTTTTCCTGCCCCCCCCCCCAGCTCTCTATCCCGACAGTGCTCAGGCTTCAGTGGGCTAGTTTACTTAAAAGAGAGAAAGAAACAAACAAATAATATAAGCTGTGCTAACTTTCAGCAGGGGCCTTTTGGTGCTGGAAACCAGCAATGCCTTGAAGTTTCTTACACGTCTATGTGCTGTTGTTGCACAGTTGGACCCATGTGAGTTCTGATAAAATACAGCACCCTTGTTCACAGAAAGAACTCTTTGTACTGATGGAGAACTGTACTTTCACAAGGAGGGGAATGTATATGTACAGGGTCTTTTATCCTGTGCAGAGATTTAAACTGCTTCTTTGTTTTGCCAAGCAGCTAACAGTGGTGTCAGTGGCCTCCCAGCCTCCTAACTCCCCCCAGAAGACGGTGGGCGTCCCACTGAATGTAGCGTTAGGACAGCAGATCCTCACAGTGCAGCAGTCAGCACCCTCCTCCCCTGGGAAGGCTATAGTCAACCACACAACCGCCCAGGTACAGACTGACTTTCCTTTGTCTTCTAGCCGGTCTCTTGTCTCATTGCTTGCGGGAAACTGGAGTGTTGAACCGCAAATTGGCAGTGGTCGGTCCCAAGGTATTCTTGTAATGGTGTTTGCTTAAGAATTGGCAAAAGCGTTGCCCTGAGGAGCATGTGCTTCTTCTGTTGAGGGGTGCAAACCATTGCAAGCCCATACAAGGGCATGCTGTTAGAAAGCAGCTTTCCAACCTGGAAAGCCCTGCTTGGTGCAAGTTCTCATCCCTGTATACTGAATCTCCCAAGTCATCTGAAAGGCTCCCTATGGCATGAGGAAGAGTTCTTTGGGTGGTTCTCTCTCTTCTACCAGTGTTTTCATGCCACTATCTAGGGCTGCTTTCCAGGTGTTTCTGAGGTTTGCAACAATGGAGTTCATGTTCTTGTGGTAGAGGTCTGCATAAGCAAGACACCATGGTCTGAGACCTATAGAATTAGAAATTAATAATTTCCTGTGTCTCATTTCTAGAAAAATATCAGGGTTTTCCATAATAGCTTTGATAAATTGATTTGCTTTAATGAATAACAATGCAAAGCTGACCTTTCTTACAAACTATGGTTCTTATTTTTTCCTCTTTTGTAGTCTTAGGGGAATCTTTTTCTATCTTAATGTCTGTATTCCTGTTTTGGTAAACATGAAGGGATGCATATGAGTGTAAATAACTAGAGTGGATGTAGGAGGGAGTGGACACAGCTGCATGTACAGCACGAGACCAGAGACTTGGGAAAGATTTTGCCAGTCTCGTCTTACCAATACAGGTGATAAATTGAATTCTGATATGTAGATGTGGACAATAGCATGATTTGAATTTTTTTTCCAGAGTAGAACTGGCAAAACTGTCTTTTTGAAACAGTTGTTAAAAGGTTATGTCACTCTAATGCAGGCACCCTAAGTGACAAAACGGAGATGGCTGTGTGGTACATGTACTGAGTTCTGATTGAGAGCTGTCTGACACAACAAAAGGGTTTCACCTGTCATCACTGGGCTCAAGTACATGCACTTAGAAGAACTGTCACTTGAATTTTACAATTTTCCCAGTTGTCCTTGGATGGCAGCCACTAATTTGTGTGCTAGAGGGAACTTTGCCCATGCTGGTCTCCCTTTGATAACAGTTAGGCTGTGACTGTGCTTGCAGATAGTGCTTATTTTGAATTGCTCTGGCTTGTTGAGGTTTCAGTATATTAAAAAAAAAAAAATTCTCAAGAAAACACCTCTTAAAAGACCAGGCTTATATTTCCAGTGACATATGTGCAAATTGAGATTTCATCTGTATAGTTGCTGAAAGCTGGGGAGCTGGGAAAATGTTTTAATAAGAAGTCACATCATACTATCAACAAAATTTAATACTGAAACTTAATGCCAAGGACAATGATACATTTAATATTGATATTAAAAGATACTAAGAATGAAAAGCTGAGCTCCAAAAGAAGTTAGATGGAAGGAGAAAAAGGAGGAATAAACCAAGGTTTGAGGTTGTCAGCAAGGCTGGAAAAAGAGGCTGTTATCAAACTGGTACACTTACGAATATGTATAAATAAAATAAACACTTGCTTGTTACCAGTTTGTAGTTTGAGAGAAATTGGAAAGATGAAATCTTGCAAATTCCAGATGTACCTTTATTCCAGCTGTGAGGTAGCACAGATCTACCAAACTCCCTTTCTTTTCCCTTTTTGCTTTTTTTCTGAATAAATTTGTTTTGTTAATCTTCATTGTTCTTGCTGCTTTTGTTTCACAGCTTGTGCCCTCTTTCTCATATCTTCAGCTATTGTTCCATTTCTTTCTCAAGGGCTGCAGAGTGATCTCTGTGTATTAATTGCAAACTGTCTTAACAGGATGTAACTGTACACCCAGAGATAAATCATGCCACAGTCCAGCATGAACAGTTCTGCAAATTCTTACAGCATGTTTGTATTAGTAGGAATATTTCTAGGTTTGTTCATTGCTTGATTCTGAATACAAACTGAGCAATGTTCTCTGTTGTCACCTGAAGTGGTTTTGGCAGACATTGTATCTGGGGAAGTGGACTGAGTCACCCTACTCATGTAAATATTAGTTTGCTCTGGGGTTTGGTGTAGAGCATTGAAAATGGAACTGAGTTTGCTCTGAGCTGTTGAGAGGCATTTAATCTCTTCGCATCTGTTTTACTCTTGAAAGCAAAAATGGGGATAACTGACTTGCTTCTCAAGGATACAAATGAAGTAAAGAGTTGCTCACTAACAAATTGAGGAATAAACACACTGATGTTCTTTCTGCCTTTGTACAAGTAACTTTGTGCTGTCTGTGTTGGCTTAACAGGCTGTGAAATCAGCAGTGCAGACCATTACTGTAGGAGGAGTGGGTACATCTCAATTTAAGACAATTATTCCCTTGGCAACTGCACCCAATGTTCAGCAGATTCAGGTACCTGGAAGCAAGTTCCATTATGTCAGACTCGTTACTGCCACAACAGCAAATAGTTCAACGCAATCGGCCAGTCAAAATCAAAGTACGAATACACAGCCTCTTCAACAGGGTAAGTGCTTGTGCTAATATATTGTCTGAAATAACTTTCTTGGGGGGTTTTTTGTGTTTGTTTTGTAAGGATTAAAATGAGTACATAAGAGATCTATGAAGACTACAAGATGTACTTGGTTTTCATATTCTACTGTTACCTTTGGTTTGTCTGTGGAAATGGTCCTCTATGTCAAATTGCTTTGTAGTTGGGCCTGAATTCTTGGAGCATTTTAGGTTGGTTTTCCCTAGTTTACCGGCTTTGTGGGTGACTCGTGGCATGTCCCAGATCCTCTGTATAAAAAGTATGAAGACAGGGCAGCCCACAAACATATTGCCAAAACTCCTGCAACGTGAAGATCCTTCCATGTAAAATGCTTTAGAAGCACCAGATGTTTCTGTCCATGCTTTCTAGAGCTGGGATGGAATAAAAGATTTCAAACTAAGCTGTGTTTTTTGTACTTTCCTCTTGCCAAGGGAAATCCAGTGTCCAGAGGAGCTCTGAACCCAAGCTGGTTTTTAAGCCATTGCTGTGAAACGTGTGCACACACTCTTGTGCCAAATACTTGTTTACAAAGGTGTTATTTAGACTTCAGTGTTATGTGCCGTGAGTTTGGTAAATTGATCTCAGGACATAGTTGCAGTACTAAGTACCTTTGCGTTATGCACGTATGAAAGTCTGGAGGACTGAACTGTGGACTTTGAGTGAATAATGTGTGCTAATGTGGTTTTGTTTCTTGATGCTAGCAAAGCCAGTGGTGGTGAACGCGACCCCAGTGCGGATGTCTGTTCCCATAGTGCCAGCGCAGACTGTGAAACAGGTGAGCTAAATGTAAAAGGCATATTCCTGATTTATTTTGGCTGGAGGGAAAAAAAGTCCAGTTTCAGCACTGTAATGAAATGGTCTATTAATAAAAGTACATTCTGAATCAACAAAACAATGATTTCATAAAGACCTGTTTTCCCTCCAGGTGGTGCCCAAACCGATCAACCCAACTTCCCAGATAGTTACTACGAGTCAGCCCCAACAAAGACTTATTATGCCAGCCACTCCACTGCCACAGATACAGCCCAACCTCACTAACCTCCCACCAGGCACTGTACTGGCACCAGCACCTGGCACAGGAAACGTCGGGTATGCAGTCCTTCCGGCTCAGTATGTCACACAGGTATGGTGTTAACCCAGAGCTAAATAAGGAAATAGTGCTGTTGTGGAACATACTGCCAAGAACTTAAAGGTTCTTGCTTCTGAACTGTCACCTGATGCTAAGGGGACAGGCAGTTTCTTTTAGGGATCCTTGGCAGAATGATGATGGCACTAAATTGTAGTTACAATTAAAGCTTTATTTACCTAACAGGGTTTTTTGATTAGCATAGCGTAGAATTTATAATCAGAATAGCACAGGGTTTCTGTAAGCAGAATCAGTGTAATACAATTTTATAAGTAGCGTAGTACAGTATTTGTAATACAATTTATAATTTCTAATCGCCTAGACCCTCTGCAGATTGGGTCAGATCTTAACACATGGTTTGCTTTATCAATATAGCAATCATAATCTAGACTCAAAAATCATATAAAAGAATGAGTCATTCACTTAATCCTT
The DNA here is from genome assembly GCF_929443795.1 of Astur gentilis. NCBI lineage: Eukaryota > Metazoa > Chordata > Aves > Accipitriformes > Accipitridae > Astur > Astur gentilis. The sequence continues at coordinate 26,562,573 of NC_064891.1, forward strand.
GGAGGAAGCAGATCAGTGGAGGCATCCCTGGTCACTGGCGGGGGGGGTGGGGGTGGGGGTGTGTGTGTCACAGGTCTCGCTGTCCAGCAGCAGTTTCTGTCCAAGTTCCTCGCTTAAGACTTGTAACTCCTTGATTTCATAGACAGTGCTCTGTGTGCTGGTAGGCTTCCCTGTTCTGTGACAGGGTCATTACCACCACCTGGTTGTCTGGGTGCCTGAGACCTTCAGGGCCAGTAAGGAAGGGAGTAATTGGCCTGGTGCCCAGGAATCTTGATGCCAGTAGTGAGGGGAAGAAGAAATCTGTTTGGTTTGTCTACTTGGTTCACAGGACCTTCAGGGCCTGAGAATTGAGGGGAAAGGGAATGAATATGTGACTCACTTGGTCACAGAGAATGGCTGCTTGCATTATAAAATGGTGTTAGTTACGCTAACCACATTACCAGTGGTCAGGAGCAGGGGGTACCAGTCACACAAACCCAGGTCTAGGACTAGTTTTTTGCTCTTTGCCAAGGTCTGACCAACATTCAGAATGAAAAGGAGAATAAAACGAATGTTCTGCTGAAGGCTGAGCAGCCAGTCTGTACAAAGACTCTGTCGGCTCATGGCATTACTGGTACCAACCTCATTTCTGGTTCCCTTCTGGTTTTGTCACAGCTGCAGTTTGACCCTGAAGACTTACTGTGTCCTTCCAGTCCACTTCCACAAATCTTAATTTAAACTAAATAATACCATTTGTTGGACCTCTCCTCAGAGGTTTTGTGTTCCACACACAATCTGTCCCCTTTGGCCTTGCCCCAGTAGGTCCATACATTATGTGCCAATCTGTCTTCAGAACCTGTTCCAGCAGAAGATGACTGTGTGTAGGTAATCCAAAAGAAGGTAGTCCAGAACAGTGTTGTTTGGCAGGTTCTTATGAGGTTTTGTTATTTTAATGTGAAAAGCAAACTGTGGGTCCAGGTATGCAGAGAAGTTGGAATATGAATCATCTTACTTGCTTTTATTTAATTCCATAATAAGTGGCTTGTATATTAAGGAAGCTACTAAAGTAATTTGTGCAGGAAGTGATCCTGCTCTATTAGGGGCAGGGTTGCTTAGGAAAAGAAGGGGGGAAATGAGCATCTTTTTAAGAGCTGGAACTGTTTGTGGTCTGAACATTTCTGTGTGTAGTCTCTGTATTATCTGTATGGATGTAGACACTGTAATAGAGAACAAAAATACTATCTGAAATATTTTTCATGCTAAGTATTGGGACCGGAGGCTGCTGCCTGGTCCAAGTTCTACAAATGTCTAAAACTGCTTGCAAGCATATTATTTTTATAACAATATCTGGAAAGCTAATTAAAACTACCTACACATCCTCTGTGTATACTCTAATTTATTTTATGCATTAACCTTTTTGTTTTGTTAGCTACAACAATCATCATATGTATCTATAGCAAGCAACACTGGCTTTACAGGGACATCTAGTATCCAGTCCCAAGCACGGCTACCATTCAATGGGTGAGTGTTTTGCAAAAAATAAAAAACAAACCAAAACAAATAAACCAAACCTGTAGTATAGCCTGCTGAATGAGCATCTTCTTTCAGTCCCATTATAAGGAAGGGTGGGAGCTGAGTTTGGTTTGGGGGATTTTCCAAGAAAACCAAGTATACTGTGGTGTGGTTATTACCTCTGACTGAAGGACATGTATCTGTCTGACAATTGAGCCAGTCTCTTGATCAAAGCTGTGTTTTCCTTTCTGTTTTTTGAACTCATGTAGCAGGAAGTTGACCTGAAAGCTCCCTGTTGCTCATTCTTCATTTTGCATCAGCACCTGGGAGGTACAGACCTCAACTATTTCTTGACATTGGTGAAAAGAGGTGCTGGACAATATAAGAACTAGATGCTTAATTAGCATATGTAGAAATCCAGCTGAACAGCAAAATGGAAGTAAAGCCCAAAATGGATCCTGATAGGAGGATTTGAGGGTTTTTTCAGTCTTGTATTTTTCCTTTAAGGATGAAAATAATGGCTAACACATATTATTTTCCCTTTGCCAATCCAGCAGGCTTAGCTGTTCTGCACAGCCCTTTTGTGTTATTGTTTGCTTGAAATTGTAAATGCCAAGGTGCTTTTTGTTGCTGCAACCTCAATTGATGTAATCTAATCCCAAATCCAGATGCAGCTATTCAAACAAATAGGTTTGATTTAATCTCCCTGGCATTGCGTGCAGAAATTGCTGGATAGGCATGGAATGAATCTCATCAAAAGTGATTAGTGACTAAAATCTGAGTTTCAAGAGCAGTTAAAGACTGTGTCTGGTATAAAATTTACCTATAAACTGAATACCGTTGGCTTGCTTTCCCATTATTCCAGAGCTTGGTTTTTGTTGTTTGTTTGTTTGTTTGTTTTTAATTAATTCTAACTAGAACAAAAGGAAAGGCACAATCGTGTTGTGTGAACCTTGGTTGGATCTAGTCCCTCTGCATGTAGAGGGGTTCTGGGGAAGTTTTCCCTGATTCCAGTTTTCAGTTATGCTTCCTCTAGCTTTAAGCCTCATTTCTACTTTAGGCATGCAGCCAGATTTGCAGCAAATAACTCAACTTTCTGGGTTGGAAAGACACTATATAAAGGCATTATATATAATAGTTACTTGAACACAGTCAGCCAAAAACATAATGCAAGGGGAATATAAAGATTTTTTTCAAAGTTTTTATTAGGAGCTATTTACTTGAATTTAAAATAGGAAGAAACTGATAAAACAGCGTGCGCGTATATAAATGCACTTTTTTTGCCCCCCCCAGAATAATTCCTTCTGAATCTGCAAACCGCCCCAGGAAGCCTTGCAATTGTACTAAGTCTCTATGTTTGAAATTGTAAGTACAGCTTGTTTTAGTTTTTTTTAGCCTTATTTTTGACATCACAAATTTATGCCAAGTATCAGAATATAATGTTTTTAAGTATATCAGAAATGTTATGTCTAGATGCCAGTTTAAGGTTGCTGTTGATATTGGTGGAGATGTTGCAGTGCCTGTGTAATTTTGCAACTCCTGTGAGCTATATGGACCCTAACATTTTATAAATTTCTAACTTTGAAGCCTTGTTGCATGGTGGAGCCAATTCCAATCAGCAGCTGCAGTTGTGGTGGTGTTGCTATGAGTGAAATGACATCCCAGGGTATCATCAGTAGGCATCTACTATACTTTGGTGAAGCACACCAGTAATACCATGCTGTATCAAGTACTTCAGAAAAATTGGGCTGTGTATCTTTTCTTAAATGTCTGAATAGACAAGTGATTCTTCACTGACAGGTCTGAGTCTTTCTCATCCTCATGAGATATTTTGCTATTCCATTCAGTGTCGTTGGAAGAATTTGACATAAAAGCATTTTAAGTTGAGGAGATGCTAAGTTTCTTTAACTTGAGGCAAAGTCAGTTTACTGATTTTGGGGCAATAACAGGAGATACTGAAATTAATCTGTGGTTCCCTGAATTCTAGACAATGAAGAGGAAATGGGTCATGTGCTATTCAAAGGGAAAGTGGTGCAACAGTATCTGAACCCAAGTTAAGTTTGTTTAAACTTTCCAGCTTGGGGTTTTTTTCACGTGATACATCCCACCTCTATGTGAGGAGGTGTGCTCTGTGCTTCCTAGCCACAAAATTGTCTGTTGTTCAGAAGACAGGGTAAGCAGGAGATGTGTAGCTGTTTTCTCAGATGTTTTACAACATACATGACTGACTTCATAGTGCCAGATATATGTTAGGTGCCTAGGGGTTTCCACTTATTTTAGTCTTTGGCACCTGAATGCTCTAGGAATTATGGGAGAATAATGGCATTACTAGTGATGCTTTGCACCTTCAGAATGCTGTTTGGAAACAAACTTTTCTTGTAAATGACTGTATTTACATCTTTAAGTGGCTAGGCATAGGTGCAGACCAAATGGCTAATTCACTCTGGCAAAGGTGCCTTCTCACTAGTAAAACCTTTTACTGTCTGGAAGGGGAGCTGCTTTTTCCCAAATGAATGTTGAAGGTAGGCACATAGCCTATTCTACAAAGAAGAGAACTCAGAGAAGTTATTTGCTTACTGATGCTCTGGGTTGATGCTGGTGCTGTTTGTTTTAGAAACCAGGACCATTCTACTACTGAATTTTAAACAGGACAGAAAAGAGAGCTATTACAGGTTGTAAAAGCTTTTGATGTAGTTTGTCCCTGGGACCATTCAGGAGTCACCAAAATGTCACCAAAATGCAGTTCAACCAGATAAAGGATTGAAGTGGACTCCAGGGCAACCCTGATCCTCTTCTTGTAGTGTTACCCTGGGCACGCCACAGGAAGCCAGTTTTGAAAAGGGTTTAGGTTCCTAAATATGAACATATGCTCCCAGCAACATTTGAAAAGCAACTGAAGAGGATCAGCAGTTTCCATCAGCTATAGCTGGAGGTGGTACTGGAAGCATTGAAATGTGCCAGAGTTCGTCATGGCCCAAAGTCATGTTTGTGCTGGGGATGTATGTGGTGTATCAGATCTGTGGGCTGGTGAGATCTTGTTTTTGGTGGGAGGTAGCAGAGGTACATAAGGGGCATGGCAATGTGATTGGCTTTTCCTGTCAATGATTTGCTGCTTTTTATTCGCATACTTGTCCCTTAAAAAAGTCTCTACAGCTTTATCCTCGTTCGGATCCTTTCCCTAGTTACCTGTGCTTCAAAGCCTATGAGGTGTACCACTTGTTATTTCTTTTCTATTCTTCCATCCCGGCTTTGGTGAACTCTGCCTCAGTTAAGAGCTGCAAACAGTTTATGGGCAAAATTAACAAAAAAAGGCTCATTGCTGTGTTAGTCAGTTTGTCTGTTGATTACTCCAATCGCTTGCCTTTTGTTTTGGCTGTATGAGAGCTCCTGAATGCTGACTTAACTGGCTGGGTCAGGAACTTGTTATGAGGTGGCTGCAGCAGGATGGCCCTCAATATATGGGTCAGCCACCCAGGAGTTACCCTAGAAAAAAGTCTGATTAGCTTCTCTTGCTGCTATGGGGACCTGTGCTATGTGAACATCAGCTCAGGTGGACACCCTTGAGCTATACCTGTGTCTTTAGACAAAAACTAGACCTGCGCTAGAGGATTTAGGCCTTGCAATGAGGCTGATACTACTTCTACATGTGGAGTTGAACATAGGATGACCCTTATCCTTATTGGTGCATGTGCATATCACCAGACTAGGAACTTCTGCTACTGTCATCAGTACTAACACCAATGTAATGGTCATGTTTACAAATGCCTTCTGCATCTTCTGTTTCAGGTATTGTGATTGTTTTGCAAATGGCGAATTCTGCAATAACTGCAACTGTACAAATTGTTATAACAACTTGGACCATGAAAATGATAGGCAAAAAGCAATAAAGGTGAGGGGCCTCTTCCCCTGCCCCTGGGATGAAAGCCATTTAGCTTGTGTCTTCTGAAGCTATGGTGTGGGGCAGAGTGGGTGTATAATGCTCTGATCTCTTCCCACGTGCAAGGCTTAAGTTCTTTTATTGCACCTCTGAATTCTGCTCCCCGCATGCAGTGACTGACCCTTTGGGTCTGCATTGACAGGCCTGCCTTGACAGAAACCCTGAAGCCTTCAAGCCCAAAATAGGGAAAGGAAAGGAAGGAGAATCAGATCGGAGACACAGCAAAGGGTGTAACTGTAAACGCTCGGGATGTCTCAAAAACTACTGCGAATGTTATGAGGTACGAAGCATTATTTCATCTTGAAGATACTGGCTTTTTCTGTTTAGTGCTGTGACTTCTCTGATTTGCTTTGTCTCTTTTTTGTATTGCTATAATGTTTTCTATTGCTGTAATGTTATCTCTTCTTTCAGCAGTTTGCATGTAGAAAGCCATGTATGTGGCAAAATCGATCACTTCTGTTGTGTAAGTTTCATTTTAAACCATGTAGCAACTTTGAACTCAGGTTTGGGTTTGTACTTTACTGAAGAGCAGTATTTCCTAAAGAAATCTACTGCACCAAGTCCCTAAGAGGAGTTGAAGCAGCATCCCACAGATGCTGTGGGATAGAACATGTCTGTGGAAGACAAAAGCAAAAGTTGTGTCAGCTAACAGATCAGTCTCGATGTAGAGACAGTGGCAGAGTGACCTCTCTCATAACTCAACAGCCTATATTCCACTGGAAACAGTAGGTTGTTTAAGAAAGCGATGAGTGGGAAACCATTGATTTGCATTTGATTCAAGTATACATTCTGGGAAGGCATCTCAGTTTGAGGTGAGGATTTAGAGTGGCTAATTGGTAAGAGATTAAAACAAGATCTCCTTTTCGTTGTGGCTTGTCATAAAGGGAGTCAAGGTTGCAACAGGTTTCACATGTTTTGTTTGTTTCTTTCAGGCAAAAATCATGTGTTCTTCCATATGCAAATGCATTGGCTGTAAAAATTTTGAAGAAAGCCCAGAGCGAAAGACATTGATGCATTTAGCAGATGCTGCAGAAGTTAGGGTCCAGCAGCAGACCGCTGCAAAGACCAAGTTATCTTCCCAGATCTCAGATCTCCTGACAAGGCCAACACCAGCACTCAGCAGTGGTGGCGGGAAGTAAGTTAATGCAACACCTGGTTTCAGTTGCTTCTAATGTGTGGGTTTTTTTCTGATGTGACAGGTCATCATGTGTGTCATCTTTGAGTGTTAGCTGTGTTCAAGCACGTAACTAAGCGTTGTCTTCTCGTGGTTGCCCATGTGCTCACAGAAAGCATGAAGTACAAGCGTCCTGTTTACTGACAGGGTGTAATCTTTGAGCTGCCGTTATAGTAAAAGCTGGAGAATTGTTCTGTGTACCTGGGCATTTCAAAGTCTATATCAAAATGTACATCAGTGGAGGCAGGCACCACAGCACAATGGCCCATGAGTTCATTTGGTTGTAACTGTGGCTTATTCACTCCCTGTTGGTTGTCTAAAGGCTCTTGGAAGCAATGAGAGATGAAATGTCATCAGTCCTTGTACGAAAAAGTTGCCCAGCCCTGGAGTTACGTGCATTGTGTGGTTTTGCTGAGAGTGAGTAGATCTCTCTTTGTTTCAGGCTGCCCTTTACGTTTGTAACCAAGGAGGTAGCTGATGCAACCTGCGAATGCCTTCTTGCCCAGGCAGAGCAAGCGGAGAAGATGGGCAAGTCAAAAGCTGCAGCAGAGCGCATGATCCTGGAGGAGTTTGGACGCTGTTTGATGAGAGTTATTAACTCTGCAGGGAAGTCCAAAAGTGACACTTGTGCCATGAACTGCTGACTCATGCACATGAGCCACAACGAAGCGGACTGAACAGAACACTTAAGGCACAGGGACACTTTGGTTCGGCATAGAGGATTTAATAATATTTGTTAATTTGGTGCTTGTTGTAAATTGACCTGTGTAAGATTGAAACAAGAAAATCTTTTATAACAAGATGTAGAGCCTTTTAAATCTTAGCTAAATCCTAGTCTACTTAAGACAATGCCTAAAGGCCAATTCTTCTTCCCTATGTACAGCTTTTACCTTGGGTTTCTTAAAAATTAGGTGTGTTCTCCCCTTTCCCCCAGAATAATTGCCTGAAGGGCATATATAAATTATTATAATATATATTATTTACATTGTATGGAGTTGCATCACTTTGTGCATACAGGAAAACACAGGTGATGTCAACAGCCAGGTGATGCTTTGGGTGACAGGCCCATAATAAGGAGGTATCAGTGTATCCAAGATAGTTCTGAAAGGAAGTCTGTAAAAATAAGCATCCAAGTGGAAGGTAGTACCTGTATTTAGAACCTGACACAGCATGTTACTTTAGTGCATGGAGCACTGTGAAATAGCCAGGCAATAATACAGAGGGGTTCCTTGCAGATCTGGCATTGGGTAAGTGGTGGAGAATCTCACTGGAGCGAGGCCCAAGGAGCTTAGAGGCAAATGGAATTAATGGGAATTTTTTGATAGGAATGTAGCTGAGAGCTCAGATGTTTCTTAAGCTGGAATTTGAAGGCTAAGACAGTGGCCTGTTCTCAGAAGTGAGGAAGGGCAGCCGTGCCACAATGCTGGACTGTCTGCCCCATGTACAGTGTTACCTAAGTGTGCAGCAGATGGATGTTGTTGCTTAGGTGAAGCTTGGTTTTTCAGAAGTCTGCAGCAGCCTCATCCGTCACTGGAGGTAGGACTGTGCAGTCCATTGTGTTTTCTAGGATTGAGCTGTAACCCTTGAAAATTGTTTAAGTCTGAGAAGCTAAGATCATGGGAGACAGTGGAACCACAGTTGTCTTAATGAGGACTCGAGACAATCTGCATCCGAATCGACTTGCAAACTCAGGTAGGGATCATGTTCAGCCTGGCTGTGGGTCTTCAGGATGCCGCTTCTCTGTATGTTGGCAATTTACTTGGCGTAAGGTTTTTTTAGTGTTGTTTAGAATGACTGTGAGAGCTGTGATCAGAGAGGATGCTAGCACAGAATCAGGATTGCCACCAAATCAGATGCACGGATCCTTTTACACAAAGGGGGGCAGGGGGAATCAGCTATAGCTGTGTATCGACTAGGGCAGGGGATTTTTTTTTTTTTCAGTATTTGTTATAGGCAATCTCGGATCACATTTCTGATAGTGGAACACATTTGCAAAATTAACCTGGTAGGTTACTTACCTACCATGAACATCAATAACCGTGTTTCATCACAGGCATTTTTATTACCTATCTCACTGCACCCTGAAGTAGCTAGATTTTTCCAAAAGGGATTTTGTATTCCTCACATAAAGCTGTAAATACATGCAGCAGAGCTCTTCCTCCAGGTTTTCTAGCATGGCCAGGCTGGTGAAAGGTAGGGGCTAGGCAAACCAGCAGCAGAGCTAAGTGCCTACATGTGTGATGGCAGTACAATGGGAGGATGCTTCCACTCCTGTCTTCACCCCACGGTCCTGTGCACCGAGCAGAAGGCCCTTTCTCCTTGACCCTTCTCTGGCTTCTCCTTGAAATACCTTGGGGGCACAAAGGGCCTGGGAGTTGGCCAGCAGCAGTGGTGGGCCTGTTGAGTGGCCATTTCATACAAGGTTTGACCTGCTAGTCACCATCAGAAGGGCTCTGTCTGCTATTAATGTCTCCCTGAGGATAAATAGCAAATATGTTTGTGCAAATCTCTGAAAAGGGAATCCACCTCTTGTGTAAGTAAATACCATTTTTCTTCATAATTAGGGCTTGGGTTTACTAAAAAATCAGTGCAGTAACTTTACATGTAGATAGTGCAGATATTCAGTTTACTTCTAGTGACCTAATACAGTATGCCCAGTAAGATTTGTATAAATGTAAATTAGTGTAAGTGAATAAAGTAATACCTACTTATGTTATTTTTCAAACAGATTGCAATATGCCTTTTGTTTAGACTTCAATCCATGTTAATTTTGTATATATTCCATGTCTTACTCTAAATTGCACCTTTTGTGATGTGTATTTATATACAGTGTGCAAAAACACTTGTGAAATTTAGATTACAGTTGTAATTATGTATGATGGCATTGCTTGAGAATATTTTGCTTGTAAAGACTTTGAAGGTGCAATCAAATGCTCTTAGTTCTTCTATTTTGTTTTGAACAAGCTTTCTCAAATATTAAGCTTGGATTCCTCTCTCCACTTTCCCTGGTGTAGAATGTGTGAATTGGTTTTTGTACTTCCTTAGCCATTTGCATCAAACTGCTGGACAAGATTTACAGTCAAGTTCATCCAGTTACATGAAAATAATTGGGAATGGGGCAAGAGTTCATTTTCTAGTTCTGTTTACATCTGAAAGTAGAAAAATTAAATTTATATTTACTAGACCTATTCAAAGGATACAATTTTCTATATTGTACAAATAAAACAGTCAGATAAATCACAAAGAAAAATAAACATTTATACTATTCTGTAAATATGATATTTTTTTGCACTCCTTTCCTTCAACACTGACAAATATACACAGAAGATTTTCATTGAAATATCAAAATAAACTGTTAACACTAGGCCCACTTCTGATGAAAGTACTGGCCTGGATCTTCAGTATGAGATTTGAATCCTACCAGAGATAAACCTGTGGTTACTGGCGTACTGTCATTCATGCATAGCAATTCATGCCACATTGTGGCACAATTCATAAAGGGCCAAAATGTGTCAACCAAGCCAGCACCAGATAGTTGAGAAATTTCTCAATTTCTTTTAAACTGTTTAATGAGAAAGCACAGTTTTTTCACATGCACTGGCTGGACAAGAGTTAGGCTCAGACTGAGCAGAAAAATGTGCAAGGCCATTCTGCAGCAGCCTTGAAGACGGCAGGGTGCTACACAGAGCTCCCTGAAGACCCTGGGCAAAACTTTGTTGAGACCCTTAGACTGATTGTTAGCAGGATGCAATGCACTGGTTTCTGGTGGCATTTGTGTCTGTTTCTGTCTCTCTTGGGGAGGAGGTTTGTGAGCAACTCTTGCAAAGCTGTATTAGTTGGTTGCATTAAGGAATACAAGTCAGTTAAGAGAGCTTGTGGTTTGTTTCTGCAAAGTAAAACCTGAGGGTGGGGGGTTGTGCATCCACTTTCTATGTTCAGCTTTTAGCAGCTTGATAAATATACTATACGATCAATGCTTAGGGAGTCTTAGGAGTCTTGTTAGGATGTTGAGCGAACAGAAGATGTTACTGGGGTAAGCTTTTCCCCCCCTAGCACACCAGCTGCCGTGAGAGAAGGCTGTCTCTTATGTTAGGCTGCAGTAGAGGACTATGAGAAGGAATGAGGTGCTCAAAGTGACTGAGGGGTGTATTTGTATGCTAGCAAGATCAGAGAGAGATGGTGAACATCTGAGCAAGGAGTTGCTGAGAAGAGAAAATAGTGTCCAAAAGACACAGTGGGAAAAGGAGTGGTGCAGAAAATCACTTGGTTGCAGTTGTGGAGTTATGAATGCTGGAAAATTCCACTGAAACCTGATAGTTCCTGTGGTGTGAGTACAGCCAGCAGTATCTGTTGTGGACAACAGCAGGTCTGTATTTTTGGAAAATAATGGCAATTGGTACAGGGTTCCTGAAAGACTTGTCAAGCTTTCTTACAATACTTGATAGCTTTGTAAACTAGATAACTGCCACACTTTTATCTAATAATGTGCTTTTGCTCAAATGCCATCCTACCAAGTCCTATACCTCAACATCTCTTGAAAACATCTGTCATCAACATTTCAGTGAATTACAAAAGGATGTGTGAACTATGGTGGTCATGGATACAGGCAGGTCAGCCACAGGAATGCACGAAGCCTTAAGTCAGCTTATCTGTGCAGCAGTCTCCGGCTCAGTTCACCGATTGGCAGCAACTGTGCAAAACCCATGAGAAATTCAGAGGTGGGGAAGCCCTGTGTGCAGCATGCCTGCCATGTTCACAACTTCACCCCAGCAGCCAGGAGCTCATGTGCATCTTTGTGCAAGAGCTTTCTGTTCAGGAGGCAGTGCAGTATGAATCAAGCAAGACAAGGATCCCTCAGATGTAAACAGGAAGTGGAAGCAGCCTTATATTCAGCCAAAAAAATTGCAGTGAGGAAGTGCCTGTTCCCTATGGCTCAGCTCATATTGGAGCTGGAGGTTTAGGCAATGCAAATGTTACATTACACGAGTGCAACCAATCTACCGCTGGCATTTCAGCAGCATTTTGCCAGTTTTCCTAAAAATCACATATATATGGGAGGGAAATAGTTACCTGCAGAGTCTCTTGTAGCTGGAATGGCTCCATGAAAGTGATGCCTTCAACATGGCTTTTTGCTTAGGTAATTGGACTGGAAAAAGTCTAGAGGTTTTGGTTTGCTACTCCCAAGAGAACATGTGAAGTTGTGCTGCTGATCTCAAAGCAGAGCTTGAGGAATTGAATGCAGCAGCTCTGCTCCCACCATGAGTGAGTAGGACTAAGGGGAAGAGGAAGAGCCCAAACTGACCAGGGACAGTTTTGTCAAGTCGCTGGTAGGCAAAATGGCACCTTGAACATTATTCCTGCCCTAGAACACAGTGGATCACCATTTTTCATCCCATCTCCAACATGCAGATCAAAAGTAACTGAACGGCCAGAGTTTTGTGGGAAATAGTTGCCCTCCATCTCTATGGATGCAACTGCTGTTCTGCATGGCAAAGGGAAGCCATTTAGCAGCAGTTATGCCAAACTTCACTGTTCCACGTAAAGCACTGCCTACCAAGGCAGCTTCCTTGCCATGGAAATTAACTGACTGAAGAATCCTGTCCTACTTGGTGGCATCAAACCTATGATTCAAGTAATCAATAGAAACAACACCTGAAAAGGTGCCTTGGGTTGCAGGACACATGCCAGCTCTGGGAGGATGGGGCCATGTGGCACGGTTGAGTGCGTGACCTGATGGGGTCAAGTTAATGGGACCTGAAACACTTGCCCTGCTGCAGCACCCCCATATGCTGGTGCTTGGGGCTCCTGCCCAGAGAGGAGGGTGTCAGTGCCCCTGGGTGCTGCTGGGCACAAGAAGCCTGGTCACAACCTCAGTGCTGCCCTCTCACCTTCATGGACAACATCCTTCTCTGCTTAGTATCCACTGCCCTCCTTGTAAAATGTGGGCCTTTAGGGGTACAGTTTGATACTGTAGTCCCCCCTCCAGGGGATCTAGACTGTTTAGCTGTTTGATGAGACATGTAGGAGTGGAGATTAAAGCTTGTGTACAACTTGAGTGCTATTTTCTTTTCACATCTTTATTTTCTTTTTTAAGTAAAAGCTCTGCAAGCTTTCTTGCCTCCAGCTTTTTTAAAGCAGATCTGCTTTGGTGAAATCAGATTGCGAGGACATGTGATCCCCCAGTCACATGGAAGATGCATCAATTTTCTCCTGGCAAGAGCACTCACAGCACTAAACCACCCAGCACCTCCAGGGCATGTGTTGCAGTGTCTCCTACCACTTTCCCAGGCACCTTCAACTGTTGCTCATCCTGACCTGCCACGCGAGTCTCATGAAATACGTGGCTGCTTTGCAGGATTGTTAGATGAAACACAGGATCAGACGAACTTCCTTGCTTTGCTTAGCCAAACTGATCAGATGGCTTGCAGTGGCCCAACACATCACTGCTTATCAAGGCCAGTTTTGCCAGCCAAATCTTGGGAAGACACCACACTTCCTCACATGTATTGCTTAGATATGGCCATCATTGAGCCTCAGTAGGGGTCAGCCATCCTTGGAACAGCACTCATGACCCTGTGTGGGTTTGGCTTGACTGACAGTTACCCAATGACAATGGAGACAAATGTTTTCCCTTCAGTCTCTTCAATCTGTGCCTTCCACAATGGTATTTCAAGTTCAGGTGTTTGGCATGGTTTGTTCTGATGTTTAAGTAGCATCGTGTTATTTCCTTTACTAAGATTGTGTAGTGATTGTTGACACCCAACTCCCCATCAAGTAAATGGTTCGTGAGGGTGGGGAAGAGGGGACTTTCTCCCAGAAGCTCCTGGAAGACTTTCTGTTCTAGAAACAAATGCCATAGCTTGGTGTTTTTATTGTCGTCTCCTACTTTGCCATACTGGTTTAGGACTTGTTCCGAAATGCTTGTTATGTGGTACACGCTTGCCGAGGGCAGACTTACTCCACCTAACTTTTTTACATAGAGCACTGACCCACATCTTAGCCTGCTCTCATCTGAGTCAAAGAGGGAAGCAAGACAAGTCTCGCATTGCAAGTCAAAGGCTAATTGCTCAGCAATGAAGCCCGCAGTGCAGGTGATGCTCTGTGCATGCAGTGATAGGTCTGTCAGTGCGTTACTCAGTGCAGAGCCATGCAAAAGAAGGCCTGCACAATAGGGGTACTCTGTTGCCAGTGTCCTCCCACGAGCTGGGTTATATTGAGCACAAACGCTGCCAAGGGTCAGATCTCTCCTACGAGACAAGGATATGTCCAAGGAGCTTGTATTGCCTGAGCCACCGCCGTGTGGTGAGCCTGGCACCAGGCTGCAGCTAGCTAGCAATTTATGATAAGCAGCCTGGAACACGCTGCAGGTGGGGCTACCATTGCTGCCGCAGGCTTGCTGGAGGGCCCTCAGAAAGAGCTCCAGTGGGTCAAGGCTGAAGGCGTAGGTCAGGAGATGGTGGGAAGGAGTGCCTTCTGGACACACATAGTTGGTGTAAAGCCACTTGAGGCTTTCGGCATTGAGCAAGAAACTCAAAAATCCTAGTTTGCGTTTGCTCTTAATAACATATCTCCCCATAGAGTCTGTTAAGGTGACAAAGAAGCTCTTGGCCTCATTAAAGAGGTGGGTTATTTTGGTGTAATTTCCAGCTAGCAAAGGCTCCTTAAGTCCCCTTCTATAGGGACCACTGCCATGAAATACATCACACAGATGGCTCATCAAACGCACAAACTTGACGGTACCGCTGCAGTTCTGGAATGAGGCCAGGCCCAGCTTCTGGAGGTGTTCCAGTGCGTCAGCAACATCCTCGCTGAACAACAGGGTAGCAAGGTTAATCTTTAGGTGGTAACTCTCCTTACTCCCAGGTCCACCTGACTTGCGACTGCTTGGCTCTAATACCCTCTGCTCCCGCAAAGCTGCCAGCTCCACCACATGCTGCCACTGCACAGTGTCACTGAGCCACTCTATCTTCTGGAAGCACTGCAGAGCATTCCTTATCAGCTGGAGCACATGGCAAATGTCAAAGAAGTATGTGATACTGTGAGCAGAGCCGGGCGGATGCTGGAAAGTGCACTGAATGCTTTCAGGATCTATCCTGATCCCCAAAGCTCTGGCAGTCTCAGCACCATGAGCAGTGGCGCCTGATGTCACAGCCAGCACCGTGATGCCAATGTTGTTCAGCTTATTGATAGTCTGACGAAGCAGCTGAGCAATTAAGTGGCCGGTTGTGCTGTTCACAAAGAAGTAGCCAAGTGGAGCTGTCCAGGGACTTGAGATGCCAACTGCCATGAGGATTATTGCTTCTGAGGCTAGCGGAGCTTCATCAGCATCGAGTATGCCTGCTCCCAAGTCAACAAAGCCTGTCAAGCGCTGGGTCTGTGGGTCCCACTCCTGCTGCTTCTGCAGGGACATGTCTTGCACCATCAGGGCACAGCAGCAGTAGGCCTGTTCCCCTCCCTCCACCTTTTCCTGAAGGCGGAGAAAAATGTCGTTGCTGAAGCCTGCAGCAGCCTCATTATTAGACAGCCAACTGGAAAAAAAGGGAGGATGCTATTAGATGTGATTCTGAGAAAACTGAAGCAACAGGCAGAACCTTTGACCACTTAGGACATGGTCAGCCATGTCTGGAGCTGCAGAGCAGGCTAAAACAGAGTATAAAGCAAGCAGCCCTGCTTTTCTTAATGCATAGTCTGAGTTTCTTTTCTCACCCCGTCACGTTGGAGAAGTTTGTGAAGGACCGTCTCCCATGGGAGGGACTCCAAGGTGGAGCAGGGGAGGAGTCCTCCCCCTGAGGAGGAAGGAGCGGCAGAGACAAGGTGTGGGGAACTGACCCCAACCCCCATCCCCTGTTCCACTGTGCCGCCGGGGGGAGGAGGTGGAGAGAACCGGGAGTGGGGTTGAGTCGGGAAGGAGGGACGGGTGGGGGAAGGTGTTCTAAGGTTTGGTTTTACTTCTCATTAGCCTTGTTTCAATTTGATTGGTGGTAAATTAAATTGATTTTCTTTTTTTCCCCAAGTCAAGTCTGGTTTTTGCCCATGACCATAATTGGTGAGTGATCTCTCCCTATTCTTGTCTTGAGGTATGAGTGTTTCTTTGTATTTCCTCCTCCCCATCCCACTGGGGAGGGGAGAGGAGTGAGCGAGCAGCTTCATGGTGCTTTGTTGCCGGCTGGGCTTAAACCATGACAATAGTCCTATTGGTTTTGATTTCCTCTACTGATGCTTGTTCCTGCCTGTGACTCCTCACTTGTTTTTTGCTGTTGGTGGAATACTGCAGGTGCTCCCTTAACACTGCCTCCTGTTGCTGCTTTTTAGATGACCTTACTTGTATTTGCCCTTCTTTCCACTATTTAGTTCACCCATCCCCTCTCGCAAGCCTACACTCCACATCACAGGGCAAGACCATGTGCCAATGTGGTAAAGGACCTCTGCTTTTTGTATTCCTCCTTCCTCCCCAGTGAACAGTAAAAACATTTACAGACCCTACAGCAGCTGAGGCCCTGAAATGTAGCTTTCTTCACAGCGGTACTCGTCTGGGAATACTTAGCAAACTCCACACTTACTCTAGAATTGTTAATGTGAGGAATGTATTATTCTCATGCTGTCACTCATATGCATGAACACATACCAGCTCTCTGAGATGAGGGCTGTCAATATTTCTTGACGTTTGCTTCCCACTCTGCTTCAGTTACTAAAGCAAAGCAGGGAAAAACTACTACCCCGAATGGTTTCAGGACAGATCTGTTACACTGTTTCTAACATGAGTACCTGGAAAAACATTGAGAATGCATGAATGAATAAAAACTTGCTTTGTCAGGCTGTAAGGATGAGGGAGGGGAAAAATCTTCCGTAGATAATCATAGGCCTTAATATGGTAGAGGTGGAGAATACAAGCAAATTGCCTCATTTCTGGTGAGTATTCTGCCATCTGCCTCCAGCTGTGCAACTCACAAGGCAAATCTGCTTAAAAAAAAAAAAAAAAAAAGAGATCAGCTTTAGTGAAGCAAATAAATAGCTGATAACATAACAGGAATGCATAGTACAAACACATTGCAGAATACAAGGCAACAGGGCGGCCTCTGGAACCACTCAGTAGTCCTGAAGTCTGGTGTGATGTATACAGCTCAGCAATACTATCACCATGTCTCGTCTTCCTGGAGACAGGCAGTGGCCAGGGAGTGTATGCCCTACCACGCTGCCCGAGGCCGAGTGCCCAACAAGTCTTTCCCCTTTTTATCTAATGCCATTCCACAGTTTTGAGTAAAGACTGTGTCTCACGTGTGGGTGCTGCTTAAAAATTTGCCTAACAGGAGAAAAGCCATTAACTTACGGTTGACTCTGCAATTTGAAATGGCTTCTTCAGGTTATACTATTAACGTTAACAGAGCTCGCCTCTGGACAGCACAAAAGACAAGGTTTTCTGACTTAAATGTGCTCCATCCTTGAGTCATCTGTCAGCTGAATGGTGGCACGGTTCGATTTCACAGCTTTGGTTACAGGTCCGACCCGAGCACCGTAGCCAGCCTCAAGTAACTGAGTTTTTCAGGACGACTTTAATTCTCTGCAGAATTGGTTGTTGCATTCCAGACCTACAAACTGCAAAGCCTCGGTAGGCTACCTACAAATTCCAGTGCCTTATAGCATCGGGCCTAGGAGTCTAACCATCGGGGATTACTGACGCTACAGGAACCCGGGGAAGGGGGGCGCAGACCCTGAAGCCCTCTGCCTTAGCAAACGCCCCCGGCAGTACCTGAGAACTGGGCCTGCAGCGAACTCACGGTTTCCTCAGAAAGCTGCTGCTTCTCCGCCAGCTCCTGGAGGATGTTCGCCACCGTTCTGGGCCGGTGCGCGCGGGAGCACCTCCCGGCCGCAGGAGGCGGCGGCGGCGGCGGCTCCAGCGGCGGCCGTGCCTCCCCGCCCGCTGCCTGCTGCCCCTTCAGGCTGTAGTTGTGGTCCCCGGCGGCGACCCCGGCGAGGGGGCTGGGGAGAGGCTGCTTCAGGGCTCGGGCGGGGGGCCCGCTCCTCCGGCCGGCGCCCAGCGGCTCCTAGCGGGGAAGGGAGAGGGGAGGTCACCGCGCACCGACGCGGCCCCGGCTCGGGGCGGGGAGAGGGGAGCGCGGCCGCCCAGCCGCACGCACCGGGTGGGGGAAGCGGGAGGGCACGGCCCCCCGCCGCAGCTTCCGCCGCAGCCCGTAGCGCTCGAAGTCGGCCTCGGCGAAGTGCCGCGAGCAGAGGATGGCCCCGGGGCCGGGCCGCCAGGCCTGGCGGCTCCGCGGGTCCACGCGGTTCACGGCGCGGATCCACTCGCGGCGCTGCGCGGCGTCCACCGGGAACCTGGGGCAGACGGAGAGAGAGCGGGAGGCGAGGGCGGGCGCTGCCCCCCTCCCCAAGCCCGGGCGGGGCCCGGAACGCCGCCGCGGGGGACGGCCGCACTCACTGGTGGAAGGAGATGCCGCGCTCCCGGCTCCGCCCGTTGTCGCGGGCGGTACAGCCCAGCGCCGAGCAGCTCCGCGTCATGGCTGCCCCGCCGCCACGGCCGCGGGCCGCCGCCACGCCCCACCCCGGCACGGAACGCGCCCGCCCATTGGCTGCCACCGCCCGCCCATCCCGGCGTCCTCCGTCCCATTGGCTCGCGAGCCACGACTCCCCCCCCCCCCGTCCCCGTCCCCCAGTCCCCCAGCCTTTCCGTCGGAGGCCTGCTTCTCCATTGGGCGCGGCGGCCGCTGCCGGTCTTCTCGTGGCAGACGCTGCAGTTCCGCCTCGGTTCGACGTAAGCAGAGAGGCCGACGGTGGAAATGGGAAGCGAACCAAAGCCAACCGGTAACGGTAGTGGAGGAAGAAGCAGCCAATGGCAAACGGCGATCCTCGCAGCCAATGGGTGCAGCGCTCCCCGTCCCGTATATAGCGGGGCCGGGAGAAAGGGCGCCCTTTCCCACCGCGCGGTGGCTGGCGGTGGGAGTAGGGCCGCG
The DNA here is from genome assembly GCF_929443795.1 of Astur gentilis. Lineage (NCBI taxonomy): Eukaryota > Metazoa > Chordata > Aves > Accipitriformes > Accipitridae > Astur > Astur gentilis. Next base: position 26,581,141 of record NC_064891.1, read on the forward strand.
GAGCGCGGCTGGGAGATGCCGGGCAGCGGGGCCGCTGTCCGCGGGCGCTCAGCTTCGCAGAGGCGGAAGCCGCAGCCGCGCCATGGGGCCGGGGCAGCGCCCGCCCCGGGCACAGCATCTGCCCGCTGAGCGGCCGTGGAGTCCGGCGGCGGGAGGCGGCAGCGGAGCTGTGCTCCGGCAGCCGTGAGAGGTGGGTCAGGGGCCGCGTCGTCGTCGTCCCCGTCGTCCCCCTTCCCCCGGGCTGTGAAAGCCGGTGGGTCGCCGGGTTGCGGCGGCGGGGTCGCTAACTCACGTGTGATGGAGTTCTCCCCTCCCCCCCGCTCGTGGGCCTGGCCCCTGTCCGATGATGAGCCTTACTGCTGTTCACATCATGACAACGCCGTGATTACTGCTGTCGAGCTGAGGAGGACAGGCGGCACCGGGGCCCTCGTATTGCGGGCGCCTTCCCCCGGCTCCTCTAAACCCCAGCGGGGCGGCCGCCCCTAACGCCTGTCTCCCTCTTCCCCAGGGCCGATCGCTGCTCCTGCCCCGAGAAACCCGGAGGAGACCCCCTCTCCCCCCCCCCCCCACCACCTCGAAGAAGGAGGCGGCTGCACCCACCCGGCCGCCCCCCGCTCGCTTCCCGCGGAGGGAAAGGTGGAGCCCGGCTCTCCGCCGCCCGGAAGGCGCGGGGCGCGCCCGGAAACCGGCGGCGGGCGAGAGGCGGTGCCGCGGCTGCCACGTTGGAGCGGGCCGGGGACGGGTGAGCGCCGAGGACGCGGAGGTGAGGGCTGGAGGGGGGGAAACCTTCGATTTCCACCTTTTTTTCTTTTTTTTCTTTTTTTTTTTTTTTTTTTTTTTATTCCCTCTCCTTCAGTTCCTGTCAGAAATGGGGCGTAGGTGCCGGTCGGCGGGGTGCCGGCGCGCGAGCGACCGTTCCCAACGGACCGGTGCCGGTCGGTCGCGCGCCGCCCGCGCGGTGGCTCCGAGGCGCGGGGTGGGGGGGGGGGAGGGGGGAGAGCCCCAGGGTGTTGAAATAAGACTCAGAAATGAAGGCGGTGGAGGCTTTGAAGCCGTTTTTCGTCTTCTGATCTGGCTGGTTGCTGAGGGCGCTTGGTGGCAAGGGTCTAAGTGGAGGTTTTCTCGCGGGTGGGTTTGTTTCGTGGGTGAAGGCTGAAAGCTGCTCTAGGGTGCCCGATGTGTGCCTTGATGCTGCTAGAAGAGGGTTTTTTTTCTGAGCAGTCGAAGCCTTTGCCCACGTTTTCCTGTGTTATGCTCTACTCGGCAACCCTCAGTTTCCTCTACGTGTCGATGTTATTCTGCCAGCGGAGCGTTATTCCTTCCCCGGTGCGCTCTGGAGAGGATGGCTTAGGTGTCTGTCTCTCTGTGGGATATCTTTAGGAAAACGATCGCCCTGGCTGCTTCTGCCAAGTCCTAATGCAGCTGCTGAATCCGTGGCAGTGCAGTCTCCCCATGCTCCATTTAAGCATTACCTTTCTTCATTTTATTTTTCAGTGAAATGAAGCTGAAGGAAATCGATCGTACTGCCATGCAGGCATGGAGCCCTGCCCAGCAGCACCCCATTTACCTAGCCACAGGTGAGTTTCTGGGAAGCGTGCGCAAGCAGGCTTCAGGCTACGTGTGGTGTCTGCCACGAAGTGGTCGTAAGTGAAAGCTGTAGGAGTTATTTTGTATTCTGAAGGCTGGAGCAAGGTATATGGCGTGGTGCCTTTAGTGGAGTTCTCCAGTTCTGCCGTGCATGAAAACATGCTTTGCATTCTGCAAGTGACGGCAGGCATCCTCTTCTTTCTGCCAGGGTAAGGTGACAGCAGTCCTAACTCCTAGTTCGCTGTCCCTTGCTGCTTGTTTGTAACTTTGATTGTTTTTTTGTGCATTGTCAGGTAGAAAGAGGCACTTGTCCAGAGCTTTTCCTGAAACTCCCAATAGGGTAACCATGGGGAGGAGAGTTACGTATAACTCCCTATAAATCACAGAAATGGGAACCTGACCCCATCTTAGGGTCCTTTTTGCAAGGATGATGTTTTTATGGCCCTCCTTGTGATTCTTTTGCAGTTGCTCTTTTGCGTATTGTGGCTTTCTCACTGCCAAGTGTGCTTCTTTGCAGGTACATCAGCTCAGCAGCTGGATGCCACCTTCAGTACGAATGCTTCTCTAGAAATATTTGAGTTGGACTTATCAGACCCTTCGCTGGACATGAAGTCCTGCGCCACCTTCTCCTCCACTCACAGGTAAGCAGTGGGGTTGTAAGGGAAAAGTAATGGCTGTGGAACTGTTATACGTGGTGCATGTAGAAACACCATTTCATGAGACTTATCTGCAGTTAAGGAGAGGAGCAGAAGTTCAGCGCTGAAGGATGAAGGCACGTGAGTGCCATTGATGTTGTGGGACAGCAAGGTGTCATTGTGAAGGCAGTAAGCTTGGACTGAGGAGTTGCAAGCAGCTCATGCTCTGACATAAACCTAAAAAATCTGACACCGTCTGGTAGGTTTGAATACGTTTGCAGACCATTTATCTTGGGGAGCCTCTGGGATTCTCCGGAGAACAGAAGGAAATCTGAAGTTATGAAAGTGCAGTTGCAGCTTTTCACATTGCCCCATCCTGTTTGCATTTAGGTATTTCAGGGAGATTCCTTCAACATAACTAAACTGAGTCATGTTGTGTATGTAGTATCATACTTCACCCCGCAGCTGGGAAGCCAAGTTCCTAACTGTACAGCTCTACTTAGCTCTTAGTTCCTTACCATGTGCTTGTCCAAAGAACCATTGTTAGCATCAGAGTATCTAATTTCCATCTCACAGCACTTGTAGTGGCTCTCTGGTGGCTGGTCCAGTGGCTCCCACTCGTTGTGGGTGAGCTGAAACAACATACATGGAAGTGCAGGATGTTTCTGTGGGTAGAGAAGGAGGTGAAAATTTTCATGCCATTGGATTGGATCCATGACTCTTTCATATAGCCTACGGTGTCAGCATAACTGCTTTTTGTCCTGGTAACCTTAAACGGCATGACTGGAGGTGCAGGCAACTACAGCGTTTTGCCAGTATGTACAAGTGAGAATTTGACACTTCTAGAGAGGCAATTGCCATCTCCCCCACCTCTGACATGAGTAGAAATTAATTGGACTTGATTCTTCATTATCTGTTCTAAAGCTGTAACTTCAAGACCTAAGGACCTCCAACTGTTGCCTAAAGCTCTTGACCAAATATACTTTGCTGTGTTCCTAGAGGTTACATGTTGCCTATAAACAACTTGAGAGGGGTTGAAATTGTGTGCATTTGCATGCAATAAGATTGTGACCCTGCTTAGGGATGCTGTCCTGATTTGGACAGCAAATCAGTAAGTAGTGGCTGTGGTAGCTTTTGCAGGAGGAAGCTTAAGGTGTTAGGCTGCTGGCTTTGTGCTATGTCAGTTTTGTTGTAATGATTCATGGGGCTAGCAGAGCAGTTGTCCTGGCAGGCAGCTCACAATCTGTGCCCTGCAGCTGTCCATGTTTTAGTACGTGGGGCTTGTGAGAAACAGCCACAGTCTCTGTTTAATGCCCTGCGCTGTGCGCATAGCTGATGTTAACATGTCCTGCTGACCTGCTGAGAGCAGGATGAGGTTTTGAGCTTTTAAAATTTCCTTGTTCTACCTTGTTTTAACTATGCCTGAGATTTTTCAAGGCTTGCCAAGTGACATTTGTTTACTGAATTTCAAAAAAACACTCCTTACAGCCAGGATGCAGTGTTGCTTTGAAAGTACTTCCCTTGGTGAGAAACAAAAGAATTTGACTTTGCCCCAGAAAATGCATTACAAAAGACATCGATTTTTGTAAATTAAGCTAACAAGAAGTGCCCTAGCTAGCAGTATGTACGTCAGGCTTTATTTTGGTTTGCAGCAGATTAAAATATCCAGGTGATTAAACCCACAAAAGATAAATCCTGCAACAAGCTTTGTTGTCTTGCAAGTAAAAGTTTCACACTGCTTTTACAGCCATACTTTATCTTGGCAAGAGCAAAGGCCAAGAGGAAAGTAACTGCACAGTTAGCTCTGGTTTTTGTTTCTCACCGTCTTCTGCCTTCGTTTTGGATTATCTTAAGTCCTGTTGAATCTTGCTGGTGGTGTAATGCTAGTGCCTGGACAGCCCTGTCCGTCACTCCATTTCTTGTAACCTTGCATAGTTAGATGCAGAAGTATAAAAACACTGCACTAGGAGATGGAGCACTTGGCTGTTACAGTATTTCTCACCCAGCATATGCTCTTTGTCTACCTTTCTGCACTATGTATTTTATCATGCTGATGTTGCTGTGATTTAAATTAATTACTTGAAGGTTGTCCAGAGATAACAAAGAGATTAATAATAACACAGTGAATGCTAAAGTAACTCCTTGCCACTTTCCAGTCAATGTGGGTTTGCTTTTTGCTTGCATAAGAGCCAATATGTGACAGTGTGTCATTTTATGTAGAAGAAATTCATTCTTTGCGTGGCTGAATACACAGGAATGCTGTTTTGCTTATGCAGCAGGTTCATTGAGTTGAAGGAAATTTGGGTATTTGCAGATGGACACAGTGGTGTGAAGATATTTCATTACTGGGAGTATGTTTAATTCCTCTTGATTGAGCCTGGAAAATAGATTGTGGTCCAAGAGCCATGTGTCTGTGATGTGAATAAACTACCTGCTGAGCCTCCAGGACAGCAGATGAAAGTGTTGCACATCCAGAAGCACAGGTATGGAAAAGGATTTGGAACTTTTCTAGTTCCACCCTTTTCCTCTCTTGTATGGAAGAGTTGCTCACAAATAGCAGAAGTTTACCTCCAGGCTGTGATTGCATAGGCCTACAGTCCTCTGTTTGATTACTCATGTTGTTTTGCAAAGGTGAGCTCAAAATCACATGCAGTTGGGAGCACTTACCTGATTTTGCAGCCAGGAGATGAGATGTTATTGGTTACCAGATTATTGGCTGCGCATGTTGTGACGCTGTGTTGTGATAACAAGCAGAATTGGGACACGTTGTCTTTCTGGGGGAAGGGGTTTTAAATACAGAGACCCATCCTTAAGGAGAAGTGCAGGCAGTGCTTTTCTCTGACATGTCTGCTCTGTCTGTTAGCAGCAGTCTGGAGGCTTTAGCTAGGGTGAACAAAAGGGGGTGCATCATTGTATGTGGAGCTGATGATGGGTGGTTGTAGACTGTGGGGACTTCTGTGTCTTACAGGTACCACAAGCTGATCTGGGGGCCACACAGCATGACCTCGGGTGAGAGAGTCTCTGGAGTCCTGATTGCTGGTGGTGAAAACGGAAATGTCATTCTGTACGACCCAGCCAAAATCATAGCTGGAGACACTGAAGTAATAATTGCCCAGAAAGATAAGCACACGGGACCAGTAAGAGCACTTGATGTCAACATGTTCCAGGTTGGTTTTCTGCTGTTCTTATGCTGTTCACAAACCATCATAGATGGGTGATCTGTCTTAAAGTGTGACCTTAAATGTTTCTGTCCCTTTACCCTCCCCTGAAAACCATGAACTAGATTTCGTGTTTGAGTGTCTGTTTGTATTTAGTAGGAAAAACCTGGTCCTGTTACTGGCATTTCAGGATGGGGAATGAATGAGTTTAAGGCACCTGGTTCATTCCTTCCCCTCATCAGTTTACATTGTCAATTTAATGGGTCTTCTTAGCTCAGGTTACACGTAAAGTAGAGGTGATCTTCTGTGGTGGTTTTAGTCAGTCTCCTTTTTTAGCTACCACATACTGCGCCAATATTGTTTTCATCAGACAGGGGTATTTATGTGCTCTTATTCATGTTCCTAGTGACATCAGATTTTAGGTATCTCCTTTGGGGTTTGGTAGGATCAGTCTTCAAGACCTCTTAAGTGTTGTTATTTGGAAAGAGGAGACAGAATAGGAAGCACAGCAATGTGGCCTCTTTAGCAGAAGAGCTCTCAAAACCAACAAGCTTTCCTCCATCACTAATGAGCATTTACTTCCTTTTAGATACAGTGGGTTGGTTTTTCCGTGTCCCCAGCAGCTGTGCAAGGATTCGGTTGAATTTGTTTCCTAAATAGCGCTTCTGTCCCTGCGCTCTTGCTTTCAGCAAGGCCGCCCTGTGTTCATTGTGTCCTCTGTGAATCACTTCCTTTCCCTTTCTGCCTGTTATGAAGTCAGAAACTGCTTGTCACCAGCCATGGGATGTGATCAAAGGGCGCTCGGTGCCCTCGGCTTATGTTGCCCTGCGTGGACTTTTGCATCCCAGACACAGGATTGCTCTGGATGATTGCACTCACTGTGGGCAGGGTGCTGTCTGCTGCTGGAGGCACAAATGCCACGCTCCCAGCCGGCCCCGTGTGTCGTGGTCTACCTGGAGCAAAGCTCTGCAGCGGCGATAGCTGCAGCACCACTTCCTCGTCTGCCCCCTCCCAGAAGTGTCAGTGCTGTCCACTTGCCTGTCCACGGCTGCACCCCTGCAGCCCCCTCATGGGTATTTGCTGTGCAGTGGAGGAGCGCTCCACAAGAATGGGAATTTTGGTCTTGGCCTGCCAGTCTAGTGCAGTGTATGGATTTTTTTAATTAACTCAGTCTTACCTGCAATCTCAAAAAAACTTGTTTTTTTCCCTAAGCTGCTCTGTGCGAGCCAAAGGCTATATCCAGAGCTGATAGAAGAAATTGGGACAGTCCTGTGGATCTGATGCCTCTCAGCAGCTAAGGCCGTGAAAGCTGATGCTGAAAATACTCTTTAACGTCTATTATGTGTCTTACAGACTAATCTGGTGGCCTCTGGTGCTAATGAGTCTGAAATCTATATCTGGGACTTGAACAATTTTGCCACGCCAATGACACCAGGAGTGAAGACACAGGTACCAGATTTGTATTTGTTAAATACTGCAGAGCAGACTAACAAAAAATATGCATGTCACCTAAGTTGAGAGCTCATTGAAACCTACAGTTTTAAAGCTGTCTCAATGGTGGGGAAAAAAAAAAACCAGCCTTCTGAAGTCTAACTTGAGAAGCAGTTTACTGTAGTTAGCTACATTTCTGGCAATGTTAGATACAGTCCTTAAAGGGTGGTACAACAGATATCTCGGTATCAAAATAAAAATATGGTCCTGCATTGTTCTCCAGTGGCTTTCCCAAAGGCCAACAAAAACAGGCCGTCTATTGGTACTTAATTTTTGTAACGTGCTTATTAGACTGGGGTTTCAGATATTTTTCTCCTTGTGACATGCCTGTTAATCAAAGCATACAGCAGGAGCCCACGTCCTTAAGGACAGTACTCTGAGTGGCAGCATAGGTAGCGTTCAGTGAACGCTTTTGGAAGTCAGTTGTGACAGCACTATTTTGCCACACTTTGTGTCTAGCCATGATTTCTTGCCCAGCTCTATACAAGGGTGACTGGATGCTGCTGCTGTTTTTCTAGGCCCTGGAGTGCAGTTTCCTGGCTGTGCCTCTAAGCGCACAGGTCCATACGATGAGTGGTGTGTTCTGTTTCCAGTGCAGCAACCCTGGAAGTTGCAGTCATGTTTATCCACAGCAGACCTGCACTTTTGGCTGGCTGCACAAGCAGTAGGTTGATGTCTTCATGTGGTGGGACTTTATTTTTTAAAGAATTGTATTTGGCCAGGGAAAGCTGAAGGATCCTCTTAGTCTTTGAGAAATGTTGCATTTTATCAAGCGACAAGTAATAACAAGCAGAGTCTCTTGGGTTACACCACTTTTTAAATATCCATAACCATTACATGTCTTCTAGTCTTCTTCTGCATGTTTCACTGCATGTATGAATCTAAAGATTGTGAAGGTACAGATTGAGGAAAATAGGAGGAAGATAAAAAGCAGCTACTGAGAAGTCAGAAGATGAGGCAGTAGGTTTGGCAGTTACCTTCATGGATTTCAGGGAGTGTTTAATTGCTGTACTTCAGGGCCAGTGTTTAGCCTGTGTCTCTTCAAGAAGATCTATAGAGAAAAACAATAGCCTTTTGTACTTTGTGCCTTGTGAAGGAGATAGAAGAATGGGAGGAAGTTGTTTCAATGCATGTACATTTCTGTAGCTGTTACAAAATTGCACAAGAAATTTGCTGTTATTGGAAAATGGGTTTATTACTGCGTGATAATTTGGAGACAAAAAAATGAGGAAATGGAATGAGAAGTAATTTTGAGTGTAAAGATTTTTAGTTTAAACTCTGTGGGTTTGGGTACTTTGTTTAGTCTGAGTTGTTATTATCATGTGAGCATTCTGGAGGACATGCACCTTAGTTAAAGATCCCTGTATAGGATTTTTTATGTCTAACAGTACTTTTTTAGGCTGGGAAATCTTTTAGTCCATATACTTAATGACAGCTGTAATTAATAGTGCAACAGGGACTGGTTTAATATTTTTAATTCTTGGACTAAAAATAAGCAGCTGGGGGAGAGATTAAAAAAACCCACAGAACTCCTCCAAGAAAACTTACAAATTTTTTTGTAAGTCAAAACCTAGTAATCCAAGGCAAAAGGGCAGTTCATATACCCGGATATACTTTCATGGAGTAATTTACTGTTCTCAAAGACAGTTGTTCTTGGTCTTCTCTAAGTGACTATATCATGTTGTAAAGCAGAAAATGTAGGTATTGGAGAAATACTAGCAGCTTATAAATTGGGGTTTTCAGGCATTTTACCCTACAGCCCGTGTACATAGGAAATCAGAACACATGCAGTACCTGGGATGAGCCTCCTTGAAGATTTGTCATATAGCAAGTCCTGAAAATAACAGGTTTTGAGTCTTCAATTTGGAAAGGTTGTGACAGGCTGTTCTGTGTGTGCAACAGCCTCTTGAGGACATCAGCTGCATTGCATGGAACCGGCAAGTCCAGCATATCCTGGCATCTGCCAGCCCTAGCGGCCGAGCTACTGTGTGGGATCTCAGGAAGAATGAACCCATCATCAAAGTCAGTGACCACAATAACCGGGTGAGTTAGCTCTCGCATGGCTGCACGGGTGCTTGTGGAGAGGGTTGGGGTGCCTCTTGGCATGCGGGGACAGGTCATAGCACCCCTTGTTACATGACATAAAGATACTTGTGCCTGGCCTGGTTTTACATGGCATGCTAAATATCTAATGCTTTCTCTTAAAAGGCTATGTATATGCAGAGACGTTATCAGCATTTTAAATTAAAATAGGCAGATGCAGATTGAAGCAAGGCACTCGGATTTCCTATCAGAGTGATAAGTTGGTTTGAAGAAAGCCATTATTGATCTGTTTGGGGCTACCACAGAAAGATTTTTATTCAGCTAGTCAGAAGTGACATGTTTTGTGTGCTGGAGAGATGAGGTGGGTAGCTGATGTACTCGGGGTGAGCACATTTAGTTTCACAGAGCCGGTGATGTCATGACTTGGTGCTCAGGCAGAGAGAGCTTCCTCCTTGGCATCACAGGTGGGATGAGCACAAGGGCTGAGCCCTGGCAGGACACTGATGACTGATGGAGCTGGGGCCTGTGTTTCTGCTGGTCTGGATGTGGAAATAGGAGCAGGCTGCAGCTGAGCTTGGAGAGTGCAGGGTCTGTGGTGGAGAGCGCCACAGAGGAGTGTTGGCATTGAGCGGGTTACAGGGGACACTGCCTCATACAGTTAAAACCACCACATCTGCTCCTGGGGCAGTGTAAATGTAAAAAAAAGAGCTTGTTGAACTTGTGGAGAGTGCCATATTTGTATAATTCTGTATATTTTAAATGGAATAACAACAATAAACAAACTTCCTATAACAAACTTTGAAGATGGAGCAAGGGTTCAAAATGATATTTACAAATGGGTGTTGCTGAAGTAGCTGCTTGATCACCCTCAATGGTTTATGTATTTGTTGCCTAACATAACAGCAGCACAGTAGGCTGTCTTCATCATGTGATTGTAGTCTAGTGATACAGTGTTCACATGACAATAACCTCTTGCCTAATGATGGCTTTTATTGAAATATCAATACAAATATTAGAGAAAAAGGTTTGTACAGAGGGCTTTACAGTTTTCTTACGTTAAAACATAGGACTGTGGACAAGACAGTACAAAGTCATCTCTTTGGGAGGACTTTGGGAAACTAACTGTAAGTCTCCTCACTCATGGATATGAGGAGAGTATCCCAATCTGAATGCAGTCAGAAATAATGCCCACAAACACAGCTGCAAATTCTATTGCAACAGTGTTTTCCCATGCATGTAGACATATTTAAGCTAGTTGTCTTTTGTCCTTTAATGCTGCTTAGTTATTTTATGCTGTGGCACAATGTTGTCCCTCAGATGCACTGCTCAGGCCTGGCGTGGCACCCTGATGTTGCTACCCAGATGGTTTTGGCCTCAGAGGATGACAGGCTGCCTGTGATTCAGATGTGGGACCTAAGATTTGCCTCCTCGCCACTTCGTGTTCTAGAAAGCCATACAAGGTATGAGTCTTATGTAGCCTGCTGCTCCATGGTGTTTGCACTGTTGGTGACTGCGTACCAGTTTGTACATCTCGCTTCTTGCTCAGTTCCCTGTGAAGGCTTACTTAGTTGAAGGCAGCGATTCCAGCAACAGGCAGTGTTGTATGCTGGCTTGCTGACTAGCCAACTCTGTGTCTTGAAAGGCTTGCTTTTTGGGGGCCTGCTGGTTTGAAGGGAACAAGCCCCAAAATAAAAAGAAAACAAACACCATTCTGCTGAAACACTGAAGTTGGTAGTTTGTTTCTATGCTTTTTGATAAGAGGGAACTGAGGTGCAAAGAGTTAGTAATAGTTGATTTTTCCTGAATAATGGACTGAACGTGCACCTGGACGCATCTTCACACGTGGACACGCACAGTTTCTCTGCCCCTCAGTCCCCTAAATGCCTTAAGTTTGAGTACAAGGAAAGATTTTGTTAAATTCTCATCCCTCCTCAATTGTTAGTGAAACTTTCCCTATTGCCGAAGACCAGTGCTTGATTTAAGGAGAGAACAGCAATAAGTGTGTGTTGTAGCTTCTCACCAAAACTGCTGCCGGTGGTTCTACTGACTTGAATTTCCTGCTAATACAAAGAAGCTGACAAACTTCATAGTCACTGACCTTACCTACAGGTTTGCACCCTGTATGTTAATGATACTGCAGGCAAACAAACCATTTTGTTACATTGGTGACCAGGTTCTCCCGCATGACTGTTGAAAGCATCTATTTTGATAAAGTGCTGCTAACATTGAAAAATTTCTCCTCTTTTAAGAGGAAGGAGTGTAGAGGGCACTTTGAGGTGGAATGCTCAGCTAATAGAGAAATTCAACTTATAAATATGGTTTATTTATCATCATTTTGCATTTACATTAAACTTTTTTGGTTGTGACTTTTCACGCAGGGGTATATTGGCCATTGCTTGGAGTATGGCAGATTCGGAGCTGCTACTTAGCTGTGGGAAGGATGCTAAAATTCTCTGCTCCAACCCGAACACAGGCGAGGTATTGTATGCACACCACTGCTCATTATAAGGGATAGAAATGACACCACTTCAACTAAGTACTTTCTTCCTACTCTTTTGGTTTGGGCCCATGTAGCTGGGTTACTGTTGTAATTGCCTTTTACCTTCTGTCAGTGTAAGAACTTTTATCCAGACCAGAGTGATTTTGTAGGTTACTACAATAGTGGCAGATCAGTGAGAGCCAGTTGAGTGTGTTCCCAAACCACCCTGTTGGGACTGGGGATACCTTTCAAAGGGGATGCAGATCCTTTTTTCAGACAAGTTGAGTGTTTGTCCCTAAATCATGAGAAGGGCTTCAGGAACGCTGGAGGGCTCCTTGCCTGCAGTGAGCAATAATCCTGGAGGACAGACTGAGAAGTGTTTCTAAAATTCAGACATTGGCCCAAAAGTGCAGAAGCTGTGGGGTGATAAATGAGTTATCTGAGCTGGATCCTGAGCTGTTAGGAAGGCTTTACATGTGGATGAATCATATCACATGTTTTTATTAAAAATAAAGAACAGTTTCCTGGGAGACAGCAAGGCAGTTAGCATTTTGCTCTTTGAGTTTCTCCTAGTTTATGGTTAAATGTCTGCTGCAGTGATGGGCTTGTCTGTTCCAGGGCAGGAGAGGCTGTCTGCCCAGAGTGCAGGTTTTAACTTTTCCAATTTTCCTGTGAAACAGACTTACTTCGAAGCCTGGGCATGTCTCCATGTAGTGTGTAGAGATACCCAGGTTAGCTCTGAATGAGCTAGCATGAATATCAGCAGCAGCTCACAGCTTGCAGTGAGAGAGCACAGATACACCCTGCCTGCATAGTTTGACCTGTGTGGGTTAAACAGAAGATTTAATGGGACAAGAAGGAAATTAATCAGTGGTGTGTGATATTCTGCTGTTTAGCAGTTGTCAGGGTTTGCCCAACTGTTAGTGTGTACAGTGATGTGGAGGCTGATGGGGAGCAAGAACAACAGACCAGTCTCAGGGCAGGCAGGAGAAATGTGGCTGTTGGACGTGGTACTTCATAAAAGCCCTGATTTGTTGGACTTGTTTTTGCTGCCCAGGTACTGTATGAGTTGCCCACAAACACACAATGGTGCTTTGACATCCAGTGGTGTCCCAGGAACCCCGCTGTCTTGTCTGCGGCTTCATTTGACGGGCGGATCAGCGTTTACTCCATCATGGGAGGTAGCACGGATGGCTTGAGGCAGAAGCAAGTTGATCAGGTATTGAGAAATGTTCAGCTAAGAATATGGACAGAAAGAGGGTAGAAAAAAACATGGGCTCATGGGAAGTCTTCAGAGGCTGTCGGCAGCCCTGCTTGCAAGACTGCAAGCTTGCAGGACTGCTTGCAGGATCCAGTACAAATAAATGCTTATGTTTAGTTTATTGCAGATGTGTCACTTTTGGTTTTTCCCCCCTTTTGTTATCAAAGCTTTCATCGTCTTTTGGGAACCTCGATCCATTTGGTATGGGACAGCCACTCCCACCCCTGCAGCTTCCCCAGCAAACCGCCCCACAGAGTGTCATTTTGCCCCTAAAGAAACCACCGAAATGGATCCGGCGACCTGTGGGAGCATCATTCTCGGTAAGCAGGAGGCAAGGCTAGGCATGCTTGGCCAGGCAGGAAGGGAGATAGTGATGGCACCTGAAAAACACATTAGGAAGCGGGGAGTTCAATGTTGTGCTCCACCTTGGGAGAACTTCCCCTGTTTATCATTGTGGCAGGAGATGCTCGCAGCAGCTTCCAGACCAGGTGGTTGGTACAGCAAGGCAACAAAAGTGTGACAAAAATGCTTGGGAAAAAGAAACAAGGAGGCATTGTGTTGCCAACAGGCACTTGTTTCTTTTTGTTCTGGGATTAAGGGTTTGCTTTTATTTATGTGCTGTGCTTGCTGTGGAGTAAACAAATACACATTGGGAGGGGGGAGTGGGACCAAACTGGGGAAGTATCTGAGACTTGAGTGCAGTTTGAAGCTATTATGTGCGTCAGCGTGGTGGAGAATACTCTGGTTAGCTCTGATCAAGGTAGCAAGAGTTGCTGTAGCATGGCTAGGCTCCTCCATGGCTGGTTGATTTGCAGCATCAGCTGTTTGGCTCCACCTTTAGCTTATTTTCTAGACCCATGGGCCTTTTCTTGGGGATCTCCTGAAGATTTTAGCCTGTCCACTTGAAATGGGGTTTTCTTGCCAAAATACTGCTCAATTTTCAGCATTGTACGTCTGCTTATTCATAATCTGATGCACAAATTAAATGCAGTTTTCTCCCATCAAATAGAAGTGATGTTGCCTAGCCACTGACTGATGTGTCATTTATAATGGGTGTCTATTCCCTTATTTCTCCTGGTTTTCCAGGAGCCAGCTGTCAAGTCTTTCTCTTGGCTAGCCTTTTTGCTTTTTGTAATTCTGACTTTGTCATTTATTGGACTGGCCTGTGGAAATTAATTTTGAGCTATAGAATGAAATAACATTATAAGCCCCTTCTAATTTTTTTCTTCTGTTGATTTTACTTCTCTGCAAATGATGACACAACTTACTGCCCATCTCTCAGTAGATTTTTAACTGGGAAACAGCCTCCCAAGAGCAGGGCAGACATCATGCTTGAGCATTTATTTAATGATGCATAGGTTTCTTTGGTAATTACATTGCAATATCGTGAGATACTCCATTTATGCTGGGCACTGTACAGACCCACAGCTCTAGTTCACAGTTTCTAGTCAGTCTTTTGCCTGAGAAAAAACAGGCACTGGAGTAGCTGTATTCATAAATCTTACTAAATGTGCACCCTCTTATCCAGCAAGCTCCTTACATGTGTGGAAGTATGGGGTGGTGGGGGGAAAAAAATAAAATCAATGAGTTGATGTCAGGAATGTTTGTCCATTGGATGATACGCATATATATGCACATGATTTTGTATAGCGTATATATGTGTATGCGCATGCTTTTTCATATGCGCTCCAGTGTATACTTGTATTTTTACATACTGCATGTGTGCGTCAATTCCAGTTTGGAGGCAAGCTGGTTACATTTGAGAATGCCAAGTCTCAGCAGCAGCCAGGCATCGAGCAGCAGCAGCGTCACCATGTCTACCTGAGCCAGGTTGTTACAGAGAAGGAATTCCTGGCCCGCTCGAACCAGCTGCAAGAGGCTGTGCAGTCTGAAGGCTTTGTCAGCTACTGCCAGAAGAAAATTGACATGGCCCAGGCTGACTTTGAGAAAAACGTGTGGGCCTTCTTAAAGGTAACAGGATAACAGCAGTTCAGAAGTTCCCCACTGACTTGGAAAGCCAGTGCAGAAATGGTTTCTTCTGCTCATTATGGTATTTTAGCAGAAGAGGTGCTGGGAACCAAAAGTGTAGGCTGTGGGAATAGTGTCCATAAGCCTGTCACTGAAGGTGCCCCACTAGAAGAGAGAGGGTCCTCGGGGCTGGGGGTATTTGCGGGGTTTGTGAGGAACCATGGCAGAAGCCAAGGCTTGGGGGAAGGTATCCTGTGCTTTTTGACGTTGCCTGTCAGTACATCTTTGTACAGGGAGGTGGTGAGAAGGGATAAAGCTTTGGGATAGCTTTAGATGTGCTGTTCACTGCTCACTGTGAATGTTTAGAAGTTTCCAAGTGAAGCAGATAAGCAGATTGTTCACCTACAATAACTAGATTGAAGCCTTGCTTCCCTGCTCAAGTCACTGAAGACCTTTTCAGTTCTCTTTATTACACTCAGTGTTCACAGTCACTAGCTCTCACTGGGTTAATTTGTGCTGGTTAGTGAGGGAGAAAATGAAAAATCGTGAATTGCGATATATTCTTTAACTTTTGTTTTTTAAAGGTGAACTTTGAAGAAGATTCACGTGTTAAATACCTCGAGCTCTTGGGATACAGGAAGGGTGATCTGAGGAAGAAGGTAAACGTGCCTGGAAGCTATGCTTGTGTTAAGGGCTTTACTGATGGATGCATCTGCAGTGTACACAGCCTAAAATGTTGGCCTAAAATGTTGATGATGCCATGTATGGTTGAAGTACTCATTTACCTGTGGGACTGGAAGAGCAATTACCAGTATCCACAGGCTATTCAATACAATAAACATTTTTATACAGCATTTTCAGTGTGTTTCCCAGCAGATGGTATTTGTCAGTGCTGGAGCTCTCCTAATAGCCACAATACAGCTGTTACCCATGGTGCCAGGGCACTTGTTTAAACATGGCTGACTTGATAGCTGTGTTATTTAAGGAATTCCTTTGTTCCAAAGGATGAGAGAAATATTCCTCTGCTCTTTAAATTTTGTCCAGATAAACAACTCATAACTTCAGAATTCTTCCAGCAAGCAGTTTGCTGCTTTGTTTTTTTTATTAGCTATGTCATCTTCTTGCCATATGGATGTTCAATGAACATTTCAAAGCAGGCAACAGACTTCAGAGGCGTGTCTGCGTCTGACTGTTCAATGTTGATCTGAAATTCTCACCCATCAAGAAGCTTTGATATTTGTTGGTTCAAGCAATTCATGTAACTTTGTTATGTGACATCCTTCTACTGTAGGATCATGAAATATGATCTGGTTTTAGGCTTTCTGGTTGAAGAACATGTAAGCAGTCTTCAGGGTTTCATTAACTACCTTGGAAAACCAGAATAGGTTTGGGGTTTTTGTGTGGGATGCTATTAATTTTTACAAAACAAACAAAAAACCAAAACAAAAACCCCACAGATCAAACCTGGTTACATTTGGAAAGGAAAAATTTGGATTACCAGGAAGCAACTTGCACATCTTCAGTATAGAGCTTTCTTCCAAGTTGGAAGAAGATTCTTATCTCTGTTACCGGGAGATACCTGCTGTGCATTTTGGCTCTTTATTGCTTTCAGTGCTGTACCCAGGAACTATCTAGTGTTTCTTCAGTTCTCATTCAGTCGATTTGGATGTTTGACTCATTTTCATTGTGTCAAACTAATGTTTCATTTTCAAAGACTGGCTCCATCAAAAAGTCATTATGATTACAAATTAAATGGCCTCCAGGGCAAACATATTATGATTACAGAAAAAAAAATCATAGTTTTGCTAACAGTCTTGTCTTCAGCTTCTAAATTTTTGTTGCATGAGTCAAAGGTGAGCACAGCAAGGGAAATCCTGTTTTTGAAAAGCAGACCTCAATTAGAAAATTCAGTTGAAATTTAGTAGTGGTTTTGCGGAGTGGCCTCATGCAGACTGGAGCCCACTGCTACTGTTGCTCTGGGTTTTATATGCCCTGTGCATGGGGAGAAGGTGGGAAAATGGGCATAACTGAATTGAGTGGCATGAAATGCGGGGCCTACCCCATTATTTCAGTATTTGAGGAACAGATGAGGGGAGCTGCAAGGCCATGTTTCATGTAACTGTTTCTTAACAAAGCATTCCATGTTGAAGTTGAATCCATGTTTTTTTTGGTGTCAAGAAACAATAATTGATAGCTTGTCTGAAAATTTGTGATACCCAGGTGATAAACTCACTAAATCACCACTTGGTTACTGGTAGGGTAAGGAAAGTAAAAAAGGGTCACAGATTTCAGCTTCTTGGAATAAGCTGTTAAGAACATGGTGTTTTGTTTTTATCTTAAAACCTGTGATTCTCATATGCAAGTCAAGTCCTGGATCTATTGTTTCTATTGTAAACTAATGATTAAAAAAAGACAGAGAAAACTCTCCAGCAATTTTAGCTCAGCTTCTTGTGAAAACCAGCTTACAATGGTAAAATAAAGCCTGCAATACTAAAAGTAGTAGATACGTTAGTTTGGCATCTGGGAGCCTAGGTTTTGTAATGTTGCTAATGTTATTTTCTGCATTTATTCTAAACTCTATACATTAAATTGATGGTTTTGAGGGCCCTAAATGAATCTGGAGTCATGATTTGCTTTGCAAAGCAGTTAAAAGCTGGATGTTTTAACCATTCTGTGGAAAATCCTAGCCCGCAGCCTTTTGCCTGCTGTGCTTGAAACTACAGCTTCCTGACAGGCTCTCTGCTCCACAAGGATTGCCACTGCTTCATTTTCCCTGACCAGAGCAGACAGGGTTTTGTCCTGCATGCTCTGATACTATTTTTATTATGGTGATTTCCAGCAGCTCTAGTGAGACTTGAGGCCCTTGAGTTAACAATTAAAGGTTTAAAGGCATAGAGCAGCTGTTGTTTCCATCAGAGCTTGGGGTGCAGGGGGCTTAGCAGTAAATCCATCACCAGACTGGGAAAGGAAATGACTTTAGTTTCATGTTAACTGTTCTGCAAGCAACATATTAGCTACATGTGCCAGTTTTGCAATCTGAGAGACCAGTGAGAGGTCTGCCTCTCTAAAATTAAAGGGCACTTACTTAAATCTTGGTTGTTTTCTAGATTACATCCACTCTAAATAAAGAGGGTCTTGCAGATGGTGACTTTGGAGAGGTAAGCAAACACATGTGTACAACTGTATTTAGTCTTATAATGCTATGGTAATGTGCAAAGTAAGAATAATTTTTTTTCCACTTGGTAGGTATCCCAAAGTAAGTCACAAATAACCCAGCATATGACAAATACCTACATTCAGTAGGATGAAGGTACTTACTTAAAAAAACAACACCTTTTTCCAATTGTATGTCCCTGCCTTTCCCACAAAGGGCTCTCACAGATTTTTAGTTCAGGGTCTCAGTGTTGTCTCTCTGCTTTTGCTTTTTGTTGCCTACGTCTTGCCCACTGTGACGCTTTGTGCTGCCTGTGAGGTAGGGCAGAACCTTGCTGCCTGGCAGCTGGTTTGAAGAGCAGCACCTTCCCCAGGCTTTAAAAAAAGCAGGACTGAGTGTGGTACTGTAACAATTCCCTGCAAGAGTGCTAAATACAGTTCAGACATTTCCCGTTGTCATTGCAGTGGTCTGACTCTACAGCCAGGGAACTGCATTGCTTTTGTGCTGTAGACATTCTGGATGTCATCTGTAGTGTCTAATTAGGAAGAGAAGTTTGCCTGCATGTTTTCAGGCAGCTAAGATGAAAACAACACAAAGTACTGTGTGATGACAAAGAGCAGAGAAATGGAGGGCATCTACCACGTTTGTTGTACTCAAGCTTATATTGCCAATGCATTTCTGTGATTTGCAGTCGGGTTCTGACTATTGTTGGTGGGAAGGTGGCTATACACTGCGGTGCAAAATGTTTCTTTCTCTTTTGCTGTCTTTTCTTTTTATGGCATCTTCTCTCTGCTGAAGGCTCCCACAGAATCTGATGAATCTGTGCCGAACAAGGGGGACGAAGGCCAGGCTACAGAGGAGCAGTTCTTGGGAGAGGTATTTGTTGCTCTCTAGACTAACTCTGTTGACCTCCTGTGTATTTACTTTGTTACTATTAAAAGCACTTTATTTTGTGGGCTTTTCCTAGTGCTGAGGATATATGGAATCACAAGTTATTTAGAATGAGTAAAATGTGAGCTCTTGTTAAGTTGCTTGAGATTTTCTCATTGGCCTCAGACATCATGTGAATAGATTTTGGTGGCCATGAAGAACAAGCTCATTTTGTAACAGTCCAGTTGGCACCGACTCAAGGACTTTATTCTGCCTTAATGTTCACTCTGGCATTTCCCTAACACATACTAAATGATCTGCTGCCACAAGTCTAATGCATTCTTTCCCCCTGCATTTCCTCATTCCTTTCTTTACTCCCTCTCATTGATTATTACTAAGCTGTCAGCTTATACTGCCCTGTTTCTAGGTATAACCCTTTGTAGAGATGCAGCTGTGGTACTGGAGGAGAGGGGGAATGTTCATTCTCTGCAGTGCCCCCACTGACATCACAGTGCTATCCACCCATTTCGCATCTGAACAGCGAGTATCAGGACTTTGGTAGATAGCTTCCTTATGAACGTCTGTTGCAACAGTTCAGCCAAGTTTATCACAGGCAGTTTGTGTTCTACCACCTCTGCCTCTGGGATCCTACAGCATTTGTTCATTTCTGTCCATTTGAGCAGCATTGTTTTCGAGTTGCAACAGTTCAGCCAAGTTTATCACAGGCAGTTTGTGTTCTACCACATCTGCCTCTGGGATCCTACAGCTTTTGTTCATTTCTGTCCATTTGAGCAGCATTGTTTTCAACCCTGTGTTTTAAATATGGGGACAGGTCTGTTGTTATAACTAAGGACCCAGACTCTGCCATGTGAGGTTAATAGCACTGAAAATACTAGTATCGCTGTGTGAACAGGTCAGCTTCATTCTTCCCCATTTCCATAGTCTCCCTTTTGGGTTAGAATTTGAGCTGTTAGTCCAAAACTACCTATGCTCCCTATGCTTGGTGCCTGTCTCCAGTTGTTTGTGAAGATGAGGACAGTGGTTTATGGCTTATGCATGTTGGAGTGGTGCACTTGTTGACTCCATATAACAGCCTGCTAAGGACACTAAAACAGAATGCTCTCCTTAGGTTAGGTGCTTGATTGCTTGTTAATTCATTAGACACTGTAGTGGCAGACACATGTATCTGACTGTGTAATGATTTTGCTGTATGCAGTCATGAAGATATTAGATGTCTCATAGCAAACGTCTCTTCTAGGAGAGAATTCACAGCCAAACGTGACCTTAGCCTACCATCATGGGTGGTAAATAGTTGTGAGATTGGCCCGAAGCCAACTGATCAGGGAGTGCTGTCACGTACTTGAAGTAACTGGATAGGCACATTATTGCTGAGATAGTCACAACATGCTCTCAACTAATACCAAACACACATCACATGTTATCTCACAGCAAAATTTTCCAGATGCTGCTTCCTTTCATGAGCCAAACATAAAGCCTGTTTCAGGCTTACCTCCCCATCCCAAATGACTGTTCTTGGTCAACTATGTACATGTTCTTCATTCTCTGAAGTACAGTTTCACTGATGAGCATATAAGCAGGGTGTTCTCAGCAGACTCTTGAACTCCCACTGCATGTACTAGCATGCTGGCTTATGACAGAGGAGGCAGTTTGTGGGACAATTTCTGCACTTTTCTTAGGCTGTGCTATGAAAATTGATGGTGGAGAGAGACTTCCCTCTTGGTATTATTTTTTTATTCTTGAAAGGCTTTGTTTGAAATCCCAAAATCCAAGTACTTGCAGGAAGTGCTCTGTAACTTAATTCCTGGGGGAGTTTTTTAAAAAAGTAGCTTCTTTCCACTGAGCACTCCTGAAGTACTGAGTGTGAAGCACTTAAGTCTCTGTGGATCACACTGGACTTCTGCGTTCATGTGTTTTGCTTAATTAAACTAGGGTGTGTGCCTAGTGCAGAGTGCTTCAAGGATGAACTGAAAGTTTAAGTGGAGCAAGGTGAAACCTAGGTAGCATTATGGTAGACTGTTCTTGGTAAGGGTCAGAGTTGAAAGAGGAGGGAAGGGAGAAGGTTTCTCATTTTGTGGTTGTGGCTGTTTTTTTGCTTTGAGGGGGTTGTGTGTATATGGGCACGGATGCACATACACAAATCAGTACCCAGGATCCAGGTGTCTGGTTGCTGGTATTTGTGATCTCTATGCACGCTTGTGCTTGCATAAGCCTTTCCTGGTGGTTAGAAGTCTGGGGCTTCCAGCACTTTTTCCACCTTGGCATCCATTTTAAAAAATGGTCCACTCTGATCTCTCAGAACAATGATTTTATAATGGTGTGTTTACATGCACTGGCAGTCCTTTGATAAGTCCAGGCCTTTCTCAGTGTTTTAGGAGGTGACTTTGTGCAGGCACCAGGGGAAGTTGATTATCCTGTGCTGAAACACAGGATTGTTTGTGTTCTAAGAAATGACAGGAATAATCTTCCTTTCTAAGTTAATGATCTCTTAGGTGACTGGTAGTCTGAAGGTCTATCTTTAACTTGTAATGCAAGAGCTGTGTTTTTTTTAAATTTGTGTGTGTTTTCTAAGTATTTACGTAATCTCAAATATTATGCTTTTCCTTTCTCTTAGAGAGTGAATGACCATAAACAAGAAACTGAAGATTTGGGATCTGCAAAGAAGACATTTAACATCTCTGTCAGTGGAGGTAAAAAAACCCTTTATTGATTTCATTGTATGTGCTGATATTTATAAATACTGCTGTTTATACTGGTGTTCCAGTGAGAAGGCAATTTCTGCACACATTGTGAAGGATTACTATGACCTGCCTCTAATTCCATTTCACAGTGGTCTCAAGGCACTTGAAAATACAGCTTCTTTAAGGAAGGGAATGGAAGATAAGGAAGTATGCAGCACTCATACCCCATTGCTGAAAAGCAGCTCCTCTGAGTGATTTCTGATATACAAGAACACACACCTGATCAGGCATGAAGTGCTAACATCATTATTTGTAGAGAAACTCCCAGGGGATCTTGAATAACACAGAAGCTATTTACCCCTGTCTAGGTTTGACTTTTTCTGGCACTGTATGCAGGGTAGTTGTTTTAGAGGTCATTTAGACTGCTAGCATTTACTAGCACCTTGCTCTGCAGCAAGGTAAATGATGCTTGACAGTGCCCCACCTGATGTGGCTGTGACCATAGTGTGTTTGAGACTGGAGATGAACTTGAGCATCCCTGTAAGTACCTGCCTGGAGCAGGCTGGTTTGCAGAGAACTTTGCGCAGTGTTGTACAGTTGGACGCAATCACCTGCTGTTGCATATTTAAGTGACTTTTGTGCCATCATTTGAAAATGCCCTCCTCTCTTGTTGCAGATGTGGACGGTTTGATTACCCAGGCTTTGCTGACGGGTAACTTTGAGAGCGCAGTAGATCTCTGCTTGCACGATAACCGCATGGCTGATGCCATTATCTTGGCCATCGCAGGCGGACAAGAACTGCTTTCTAGGACACAGGAAAAGTACTTTGCTAAGATGCAGAGCAAAATTACCAGGGTATGTTTTTTCTGTTAAGAAACAACATGCATGTAGGCCTTTAGCAACTCCCTTTTTAGCCTTAAAAGTTTTCTTCCCATTTCATAGGTTTATTTCTGTGAGAAGCTAGTAAGTGTTGAAGTCATCCATGAGATCTCAGAGCAGAAAGATTTAAATTATTCTTTTTTAATGTACTGATAAGGAGAGAAGAGGCACACTACCTGGATATCAATGTACAAGAAGAGTATTCTTTACCTTGTCTCCAGTGTCTTTGAGTTGCATATACACTAGTAGATTCTCACTGATAAATCCTTAAGCAGCGCACATTTCAGTCTGTTATCTTGTCACATTTTTCAAGTCACACACGACCCATGCTCAGTGCCAGCAGCATTATGTTGATTTTGCCTGTGAGCAGTCTTAACAGATTTTGCCGATGCTTCGTTTCACTGCATCCACAGAAGAGAGCTAAGTATGCCCAGGGTAGATCAATTACCCTTTGTCTAGGAGACAGTGTGTTACGACCAGCTGATTATTATTCTTTTCAGCTTTTTGCAAGGCTAGGGATTGCTGATGCTGCTCATTCAAATCTTTTTTCTTTACTACTGACTTGAGAAAGTAGCAACAGGAGGATGAAACAGGAGAAGCGGCCTTAAAAGAGTTACAGGACAATTGGTTTGGCAAGGATGGCCGCTTTAGAGAAGGGAAGAAAGTTGCGCTTAGTCGCTTTTTAGCAGTCCATTGTCAAAGAAGGGTGTTTTATACAGTAGCAGGAGGCAGCCTGTAAAATGGGCATGTGCTTAAGTGCTTTGCAGGAGCAGGGCTGAAGGCCACAAAGCTCAGTCACTTGGGGAGTTAGGGCATGTAGCATTACAGGCTAGGGTCTGTAAGTGGGATTTTGCTGGTCATTGCTTGCGAGCCAGTTTGAGATGGGAACAATTTGCATTTCTAGTAGTGGACAAGTGAAAGGAGAAAATCTCAAGACTGCAGGATTTCTTCCCCTGCCCCCAGATCCTTTCCTTCTCTGGCCTAATCAGAGGAAAGAGAATTTTGTAGTGCATGGGGAAATTTCTTCACTGTAGTTCATCCTTTGGGAAAAGGTATTTTTATAGAGCTGACCAGTTGTCTGTGCCTGTGCTAAGGAGTGTTGACCTTGTAGTTAGGACCTTGCATTTGTTGTTCAGGTGTGGCTTTTTTTATTTTCTGGTCCCAACTGCACACTTAACTGCTTGTTCAGCTGTTTCTGAGCTTGAAGTCTTGGCATGACAAGGGGTTTGTTCATTAAATAGCAGCACAGCTGCCAAGTCTGTCTTTTGTCTGAAGCAAAATAACCAGAGGCAAAGTTTGAGATGGAAGAAACTGGAATGTCATTCTGAGGGCTTGTGGACAGACAGCCTCTGTGCCAGCTCAGGTTGATACTGCTGCCAACTTGCTTCTTCCTTCGAGCAGCTTTTTCAACTGTCCTCATTGGTCAGCCTGAGGTCAAGAACTTAAAGCCAAATGAGACAGTTTGACAAACAAAATTCATACCCCTTGCTGGGCATTGTGTAGAAGATTTATAGCTAAATACTTGGTATATTATCTTTGTCTGCAAAAACAGTGCTGAAAACCATCTATAGCAATCCCAGCTTGCAGAGATTTGTGCATTCTTTTCTTGCATGTTTTGTAGCAAGAATAATTGGTCTGTGTTATCTGAGCTTGTTCTGTGATTTTTGCTGAACTCCTTTTGAAGTAAAATATACTCTTGTGCAGCTGTTGAATTGCATTGCAGTATCTGCTGTGACCCTGGGTACAGTGGGGATGAGTACTCTTGAATAGATATAAATTGCACTGTGTCCTGAAAAACAAAGGGAAGCCTACCAAGATCTTAACTGTGGTCTCTCTCCTTCTGGTCTAGCTTATCACTGCAGTGGTAACGAAGAACTGGGAAGAGATTGTGCAGTCCTGTGATCTGCAGAATTGGAGAGAGGCTTTGGCTGCTGTGCTCACTTATGCAAGGCCAGATGAGTTTGCAGCCCTTTGCGGTAAGGACACTTTACAGACTGGACGTCATTTATTCCACTGTAGCCACGGTTGTTTTCCTTCTAGTAAACTACTGTAATGCCTCACTAGCTTCTTTGATGGGTAATATAGTTCTTCAGTCCTGTTGCAGGGAGGAGAGGAACCTCTGGGGTGCTGTGTTCCTGATATGTTCCCCGATTTTCTGGGCACAGAACCCAGACCCTGTGTCCTGGCATCGCCTGTGTAGTGCACAGCTGCTGGTCTCTTACTGTTTCTAGATGGGTAACAGTGATGTTGATGTGACAGGTGCCTTAGCCAAGGGACTCTTGGGAGCGTTTGTGTATGGGACACAAATGGAAATGCTTCAGGGAAGCACTTTGCTCTTCTTTCCCAAGAGCAATTTTGATGTCTTGGGTGGATTCTCTTTCACAGGCAGTGAGCGTGCCTGCCCTCGTATGCTGCGTGGCAAACAGCTGGCTGGGTTTAACCCGTAGGGAAGTTATATTGCCGATAGCTGTGTGCCCGATACCCCTGTGCCCCTCAGACACCAGCCATGGTGTCTAGGGAGCTGTACGACTCGCTTCAGCACACATTGGCCCAGAGCAGTGTCACAGCTTTGTTGCTCATGGTTCCTCGGCTGATTGCACACTCAGGTTGAGTCCCTGAAATGAGGGACTGCAAAAAGTGGGTGGCAGAGGGGAGAATCAAACCCTGGCCTCTTGTCCTTTGTGCTGTTGGCAGATGGACTGTCCCCTCTGATGTGTGCCAGGTTTGCAGGCATTTGACAAGTCCTTGCTGCCGTAACATTAACTGCCTCTGAAGTGCCCTGGGCTCCCGTGAGATAATCTGTGCTGGGCATTGGAGTATGTCCTTACCAATGGAGCCCAGAGGCAATATCCCTTCTCACTGTGCTGAGCAGAGGCACAACAGGCATTGCAGGCTTCCCTAGCCTCGGCAGTGATGGAGGGACCACCAAAGTCATTCACCAGCATCTTCTTTGTTCATATGTTTCCTAGATCTCCTGGGTAACAGGCTGGAGAGTGAGGGGGACAGCCTTCTGCAGACACAGGCTTGTCTCTGTTACATTTGTGCTGGCAACGTGGAAAAACTTGTTGCTTGTTGGACCAAAGCTCAGGATGGAAACAGCCCCTTATCCCTTCAGGTTGGTAATTCTGTTAAGATGTTGGAAGTAACACACTGCAATCATTTGGTGCTTAAATTAAATGATCTAGTGTAGAGCTTTGCTCTCTGATAGCTGCATGTATCTCAGGTTGCAAGCTTTTTCCTTCTGGAATGGGTGGCTTTCGTAGAAATAACACATAAATATGATATTGGAAAATGTGTTGTGAAGCACGATGTCCTTCACGTCTGCTCTGTTCTTTGGGTAGTCATGCTAATGTGCTGCTTGTGTAAAAAGGTAGTTGTAGGGCTTAGAGTGTTTTGGTAAAGAAGAGACTTTGAATGCTTGCATCTTTTGCAATAGGGGAATGCTTGGACATTTGTGCTTTTGGAAGAGATGGCTTAGATGAGGGGAGAAAATCTAGTAAACTAGAATTAAATCTGGAGAAAAAACTGTATGAAGGTTATCATGAGAGTTTTCTCTAGGGGGGTTACACATACAGGGTTTGGTTTCCAGCAGTGAAATATACTGCATATAGCAAATACTTGGGAGAATAGGATTGATGACAGTTAGACAAAGCAATTATGGAATAATTTATTTTGTAGTAGAATCTTAGTTTCTTCCATCTGTTCAGGGCCTTTGAAGGACCAGTTTTAGAAAGTACTTAAAGTAATGTTACCTGGCAGTGCTGTGAGTCTCTTTAGTTAATTGAAGGAACTGGAGTATATGTGAGTTTTGCTTTGCATTATTAATTCTCTCCAGTTTTGAATTATCGGAATTACTTTCCAGTCTTTTGATTGTGAGGGCTTTAACAGATTTACCTTCAGTTTGAATTTGCATTTTGATTGCATTGCTTTGCTCTCATGGACACCAAAATTGAAAAATACTGTTGGAGTCATAATTAGCCTGCTTGTTTACTATAATGTGAAATTGCTGAAACTCATAGAAGCTGTTGGTTATCTTGATTTTTTTTTTTATTTTTTTGATTTTTTTACTTGCCTCTTTTGAAGTGCTGATTTGTTGGGGAAAAACAAAAATGTATTATTGAACTGCCAGTAAAGAGTCCTTATTAGTGATGTATGGTTGAAATCCTGTGTGTGGTACACTCATTAAATCTGTTACAAGATTTTAAACAGGGATTGCATGTTAATATTGGCAAATGAGTATTTGTAGTATCTTCCAATATAATACAGTGAGAGTAAGAAAACATGAGAAAACTGAATAGAAAATGTTCCTGTAACTCAGCACTAGGAGAAAAGCCAACCAAGACCAGCTCTGGTATTTGGAGATGTGCAAGGAAAGCAAGATACGGAGTGTTTGTGGTGGATATCAGGAAAACCATAGACAACTCTCCCAAGGCAGTTGTTAGATCCTTTTGATTAAGATGGTTAAGAACTGACTTATTAAAATGCTGCAAATGAATGTATGGCACCCAAGTGCTAATAGTGGTGATGGGCATGATGTTTTCCATTTGCTCTCATGGCTCTCACCAGATATTTTTATGAAAGCATACTCTTTCGGTGGATATGCAAAGTGCTGGTAGGGCCCCGAAATCCTGTTTAATAAAAGCAATTCTTTTGGCTTTGAACTCTACCCGATGTACTGCTGGCTTTGCTGTTAGAAGCCACTTGGTGTGCAGTTGCTGTTCTGTGGTCTCACATGCTAGGATAGTCATGCCTTCAGGGCAGCTGTTACTGTCTGGGAAACCTGCACTTGTCTTGGGCTTCCTGTCAGGTGAGAGGGCTTCTGCAGGGCTGCCCTGAGGAAAAGCCCTCC
This sequence comes from Astur gentilis, assembly GCF_929443795.1. Classification (NCBI taxonomy): domain Eukaryota; kingdom Metazoa; phylum Chordata; class Aves; order Accipitriformes; family Accipitridae; genus Astur; species Astur gentilis. Next base: position 26,608,214 of record NC_064891.1, read on the forward strand.
ACAACAGTCAGCCAGGACCTGCTTCACCCTGTTGTCCTCACTTGTGGGGGTTTTTTCCTGTTTTTCCAGGATTTAATAGAGAAAGTTGTAATCCTGCGCAAAGCCGTGCAGCTCACCCAGGCTGTGGACCCTAACGCTGTGGGGGCCCTTTTGGCCGAGAAGATGAGCCAGTACGCCAACCTCCTGGCTGCCCAGGGCAGCATTGCTGCAGCTTTGACCTTCCTCCCTGCAAACACCAACCAGGTACAGGGCCTTCAGGTTTTTTTTACTCACTCTCTCTCTCTCTCTCTCTCTCTCTCTGTGAGCAGGTGTACTTCAAGCAAAAGTCTCTGCATGATGCCATTAGCAAGCAGGACTGCCATTTGAAATGCACCTCTGGATGTGATGGTCAGGCTGTTTCCCCTCTCCATGCATTGGCCTCACTGACCTGGCAGAAGTACACAGCCTTGTTCTCCCCCTTTGTTTCACACCCTTGTCCTTGCAGCCAGTGGCTTCCAAAGGAGCAGCTGTCCCTGCTGCAAGCCAGACAGTGAAACATGTACCTTGACACTTGGTTGTTTTCTTTAGATTTCTCATCTTCTATCAGCTGGTATTTGTAGACAGGCTGGCTTGGGAGTGATGCAGCCCAAGATGGGAGGCAGGCACATGTAAGGCAGTTCCAATGGCGCCATGTCTCATGCAGAAAAGACTTACTCCAATCAAAGCAGAGCAGGCTTCTGAGAGAGTGTGTGGCCAGTCAGCCTCTTGGTGTGATGCACTGGGTGACAGGCAGTGCAGTTAACCTTCTTTTGCTGTCCTTGTCTGATTGCAGCCAAACATCATACTGCTACGGGACAGGCTCTGCAGAGCCCAAGGGGAGCTCCCAGTGGGACAGGAGGCCCTCAAGGCACCATACGAGAGACAGCCCATGCCCAAAGGACAAGCTGCCCCTGTGGCTGGACAGATGCAAGGGCCCCAGGCTCCAGCCCAGCAGTATTACCAACAGGTAAATGGGTTTTGGCAGTCAGGGAGGGACGTGGTGCTTGAGTTCTGGACAGTGATGGATAGAGGAATTTTTTTTCCTTTCTCTTGATCTGAGCTGGGGCTGTATGACTGACTTCTACCAAGAGCCTTGTGGTGAAAGTCATTGGTGCTGCTTTTGAATCAGTACAGATGCCTACTTTACTCCTCATCTGGAAACATCCATTAAACACCTTGTCAAGTAGCCTGCTTCTGAAGATTAGGTGTTTTCCCCCTTTGTTTGAAAATGTGCTTCAGTGCCAAGAATGACTGTGTGGGAGAGCACTGCAGGATTTTTCTGTGCTTGCTCTCAGTCCCTGATGTTGTCCCATCCCTGCAGGCCTTGGAGCTTGCTCAGTGTTGCTCACCACCCTCTTCTGGGGCTGATTATTTCCCCCACCCCAGCTCTGATGTTGGCTGCAGAAGTTGCAGAGCAGCAGCAATAACAAACTTCAGGGCGTGTTTCAGCAGTTGTGGTTACAGCCTACTAGGAACACCTTCCTAGCTGCACTTGAGGGGGCATAGGCAGCACGGGCAGGAGGTGAGACAGGAGTGGGGAGGCAGGCCTGGGGTAAGAGTGAGCCCTGCCAGGAGAAAGATCTGGTGAGTATGGAACTAATAAAGGAGCTGGGGCCTGTGCAGGGAGGAAGAAGAGAAATGGCGGAGGCAGATGCCCTGGTGTTATCTCTAGCCTGAGGATGACACTGCATCAGACCATGTTGGCCATCACCAGAGTGTGGTGCGGTGGGCAGCCCTGGCTGTATGCATGCTTAAAGAGCATTGCCAAGTCCCTAATCCCTCAGCACAGTGCTGGAGCTCATCTGGGCCTGCTCTACAGAGGGGCTCTGGGCTGGGCTTTTCTGAGAGCAGAGCTGTGTTAGTGCTGCAGGTGCTCTCCTTACGCAGAGGAGATGGGCACAAGCAGAGGCATGTCTCTGTCAGTGCTGCCCTTCAAGCACTGCCTGCCAGAAAAATGGGGGCAGGAAGGAAGAAGGGCTGAAAAGTGGGGGAGAGTTGGGCTTTGTTCTCTCCCTCTTGATGTCAACAATTGTGTGTACCTTCACCTTCTCTCCACGGTGTTAACAAGGTAGATTTCGGAAGGGACAAAGCCTTCGTCCTGTTCATACAAGATTACTTTGCTAGCGCTATTGCATGTGATTTTAAATGCATCGTTGTTGATAATTTACTGTTCTTTCCTGTGTCTTTGACCTTCCTCCTTGTAACCAATGAATTGCCTTGAGAAGCAATGCTGCAGATTTCCTGTTTGGCGATGGAAAATAGCAGCTGTCCTCTAGATGGCGTGATCTTAGCAATGCTTTTTAAACCAGAGTACCCTCTTTCTCCTATTGTTTCAGGAATGCCTCAAGCTATTATTTAAGCAATCCCTGCTCACTAATAAAAGTCTGGGTGTATCACAACCCCACGAGCACACTGCGAGTGAGTTACCCCCTGTGTTCTTGGCTTTACAGGAGCTCATGCTCCGCAGGAAGGGCTTGAAGGGACAGGTGCCATGTCAGAAAGGTGCCCAGCAGTATGCTGATGAACCAGAACGGAAAGAAATTATATATTTGAGTCTTAGGATACTTGTTTTATTTGACCTCCTTTTAAGAAAGTGTGTATGTAGGGCTTGTTCAAGCTTGAGACAGCCTTTGTTTAATTGCTGTCCCAAATAGGAACATGTATTTAAAACTTGGTTTCCTTTTAGCATAGGTTTTTGAACCCTCTTTTCATCTGAAAAAAAACCAGGCATGAATAGGGATGGAAAAGTCTTTTAGATGACTCCAGTGATGAGTTATGGAGACATTAACAGTGGTTGTTGTACAGCTGACTGCACCATTAGCCCAGCACTGCGCGGGGTTAGAGACGGATAGACTGAAGCCAGCTGAGCCAACCAGGACTTCAGGGCTGCAGCTTTCCTTCTGACTGCGCTCAGGTGGGGTGTCAGGCTCCTGACCCTAGCTGAGCACCCCACTGCTGGGCAGTATGTCCTCCTTGCTCAGAGATGTCATAGGCATAGGAGGTTCTTGGTTTCTGTCCAGTCAGAAAGGTAGTAGTGATCATATGGAACTGAAGGGCTTTGGAGAGGCAAAGAAGGAAGATAGTGCAAAGGAGCTGTGGGAGACTGGCTGGGAAACAGTTGGCATTAAGATGTATGTTTGTGCATGTGCAAGAGCTGAGTATCAGATTTTAACCTTTTTTTTTAAAATTCCACCTTAAGCTTGATTTAAACAAACTGCTTTTGTGTGAGGCAGTATGTTCGAATTTAACATGGAACTTGGGACTTCGAGCTGTGGTTAGTGATGCTCGGTGTCATGCAGTAGCCTGGGGGGAGCTTCTGCAATAGGAAAATGTGATGAAAGAGGCACACCTGGCTCACTGGCACATGTAACACTGCACTTGCTCCACAGCCTGTTGTAGCTGCGTCTCTGCTGTGCTTCGTCTTCACTCTGCAATTGACTTCAGCTCCAGTGCACAGTGATTTCATCTGTCTTGAATGCACTCTTCCTTCTTCCTCTGCAATTTTATGGCTGTGTTACAAGTGCCAGCATGCAAACCTTTTTGTGTTCACTTCTCTGCATCTCGTTTTGTGAAACCCTTTAGACTTTTTTATTGTTTTGTTTTCCATGATTGGTATTTCTTTGTTCGATTCAGGTTAGAATTGCCCCTACTGTCACTACCTGGAGTAACAAAACTCCTACTGCCCTTCCCAGCCATCCTCCTGCAGGCTGTCCCTCTGACACACAGGTATAACCTTCATTATTCCTCTCTGAGCCCCTGCTCCACCCCAATATGTCCCCTGGTATAGTCTGTGTGCTTGACACAGTCTAGTATGGATAGACAGAAGGAGCAGCTTCCATGTGTGTTGTGGTTTTGCTCCTCTGTGTCTCATGTTACATTTATTTTTTTTCCACCAGCACCCAGATGAATGGCTCTGGAATGCATTGAGTGGGAGCTCAGTGTGACCTGAGCCCCCCCAGCCCTTGCCCCACACTGGAATATTTGAATTGTGATGATATTTTTCCTTTCCCTCTTTCACATGGAAATTTGAAGCTTCAGAGTTAATGTTTAAGTTGTTTAGTTGAAAGCTGTGGATGACAGTGTGCTCTTAGACTGCCTGAATAACAGGCAGCACTGGCAGGGGACCTATTCCTTGTGCAGGAAGGTATGTGCTGCTCTGCTGCTGCTGAAGTCACTGCACACAAAAGCTGTCCTTTCAGTGTTACACTGGGTGCCCTAAGGCACTGGTGTGGTTGGAGGCATTTGCCCCTGTGCTGGTGGCTCTTCCAGGGAATGTGGTTTCATTCCAATGTGAACTCATCATTTTGTTACAGTTCTGCTTCAGCACTGTATTACTGTTGCTGACTAAATCCTATCTCTCCCTACTCTTTTCCCTGCAATCTTTTTTTACAGGGAGACAACCCACCTGCTCCAGGGTTTATCATGCCAGGTGCTGTTAACCCCAACATGCCACCGCAGCAAGCCACATCTTCCAATTACAGCATGTACTCACAAGCAGGGGCCCGGCCAACGTACCCGCAGAGTAAGTAGCAGCAGGTCCCCTCTCCCTCCCACCCAGGTGGGCCAGCCAGGTGATGAGGCCACATTTACCTGGGGATAGCCAGATCCCTCCTTGGGGTTGGGAGGATTCAGGCCAAGCCAGTCCCATGTTTCTTGGGGGTGTGGGTGGGGAGGAAGCTCTTGAGATGACATCTGAGGATTGTCATTTCTTGGTGGGGTCCAGACATTAGGCACCCTCTGTCAGACACTGTCTCCTCTGCTGAGAAGGTGTCTGCCCACAGCTTTGAGACTCACTCCTCAGCTGGCCCTTCCCAAGGGTGTGCTGGGGTCAGAACAAGCCAGAACTCCAGTGTGAGTCCTGGAGAAGCAGCACGGACCTGGCGATGAGGGACCCAACTCATCTATGTTTGGCTGGGCCACCCAGTTCTTATTGGGACTTCCTGAAGATGGGAAAGGGGATGAGGAGACAAGGGCAGTAGTAGAGGTGAGCGAGGAAAGGGGGCAGACCTCTGACACACTCAAAGCAGGGGACTGAAGGTGCAGGCACTGGGGAGGAAAAATGGGCATAGGTGAGCAGAGAAGACGCAGTGAAGTTAAGCTGAAGAGCCCCCAGTGAAAGGCTGTGAGCTTGCGTTCACTTCCAGACTGCTGTTCACTTCCAGACTGCTGTTCACTTCCAGACTGCTGTTCACTTCCAGACTGCTGTTCACTTCCTTGGCCTAGGCTTTCCCTTTGTGCAAACCTGTGGCAGGCATTTCCCTTCCCTGAGAGGCACAGTGAGGGTTGCAGTGGTCCAGAAAACAGCCAGAGCAGGAGAGTCTGTGAGGGAGAATGGGAGTCCTTACAGCCAAGGCAGTCCTTTCTCTGCCTTCCCACTACCAGTGGCAGGCTGAGTTTTTGAGCAGTCCTGCGAGTGCAGGCAGGGTTGTGGGAGCCAGGAATTGGCTAGGCTGGTAAGTGGTTTGAGGGGGAAGGGGCAGGAAGAGAGGAGAGTCAGGTGAAGAAGGAAGCAGAGGCAGATGAAACCTTCTCTGTTATGAACTCACTGACTGAATGTCTTTTCTCCCTGTTTGTAGCATATCAGGCCACACAGCAGTACTCTTGTGGAACAGGGGGACCAGCTCTCTACCAGCCTCAGCAGCCTATCGCTGTCCCTTCTTCAGCCTCTTACCCAAACCCTGCCCCTAACACCACGACTCCCTACCTGCCCTCTGCCTCTGCTCATTCCATGCCCTCCCCGCTCTACCCTGGGCAGCCTCAACCCTCCCCAACAAGCCTGAATCCCATCTCTTCCTTCCCTCTTCCTCCTTCTGCTGCATCCTTTCAGCATGGCAGGCCAGGACCTCCAGCAACTTCTGTGGCTTATGCATTACCTGCTGGACCAACAGGTACTCTGCCTGCAACCAGTGAACTTCCTGCATCCCAGAGAACAGGTCTGCGCTTGGACAGGGGGGCAGGCGGGGGGGGGGGGGGGGCGGGGGTGCTTTATTACTCACTCAGTTAAATGTGCACCTTTTCCTTGTGAATGCTCTGTACAAAGTTTGCTTTTGCTTAGAAGTCAATTCAAAGCATTTCTAAAACACATCTTCCCTGTGCATCTGGCAATAATATGGCTATGGTGCTGTGGTGAGCACTTGCTGAGCAGTGTGAACAGTTGTCTTTCTCTTGCAAGTGAGACCTTGCCACAAACACAGCTTTTGTCTTGCCCAAGACAGGGTGCTACAGCATTGTCTTGCTACAAGGCTGTCGTGTACTGTGGATGGATAGTGGCACGGTTTTAACCTTGTGAGGCTGGCACCAAAACCAGCTATGTGGCTGGAGAGCAAAATATAAAAATGAGCAAGTTTTCCTAATTGCTGCTGAGAAGGTGATCCCAATTCCCGCAGAACAACTTTGCAAATGTAATTTGCCCCTGTGTCCCTGGTTTTTGAGCAGCATTTCAAGCCTGGGATTGGCAGTGTATTTAATTCAAACAGCATTTCCTGTGGCATCAGCTCACCTCCATTATTTTTTTTCCTAACCACTTAGTGTGATAGGATTTACTGTAGCTGTGAATGCCTTAAAAGATAATCAGAAGTGATTTAGAAATGCTTTTACAGGTCTCTTTCCTGAATGTTCTTTAAAAGCGTGTATGTGGCTGACATATAAAAGCATGTTTGAGCATGCATGGTGAGAGGGCATGCACTGAGTTGGGGCTCAATGTCTGCTTGTGACTGTCTGGACATAACTGTTTGCTGTGGGACAGTGACCTCGCTTGTGATAACAAACCTGTCTCTTCACTTAGCAGCCTGTGAAACGAGCTTTGCTTATGTCAGACTATGCAGGAAGTATGAGTGGTCCTTTTCTAAACCTGGCCATAAACATACTTCACATCCAGTTGGTCCGGCTGGAGAGTCAAGGACCTGATCTGGGAAGTAGGGAGCAGAGGGAATATTAGGCACGATTTGAGGGATGTTCCAGGGATGCTGACTCAGCTGACAGGCACGAATGACACCACTGTGACTCCCCCTCTCATTTTAAAAGTCTCTTAGGGGTGATGCAGTGCAGAAAAGGCATATTGCTTATATCTTGGCAGCAGCAGTCCTATGAGTAGGTAGTGGCATTCATGAGGCTAGGGGCCTACACCTCTCTGGCATTGCCTTTACACACATGCTTATGTTTTGGGGAGAAATGGTCTTTTGCTCTGTCAAGAAATAGAGAGGACTGGTGTAGGGCAGCCACCGGGGCTTTTCCTTCCATCCTGCAGCTAGATTTGGTGTCCTCTCTGTTCTTGGAGATGCTGTACTGTGACCTCTCCTCACCCCATGTGTCAGGGCATGTCAAACTTGTATCTCTAAGCCAGAAGAATTATTAAATTGGACAAAGGAACAGGTGTTGGATAGGGTTCTAGGCCTGGGATGTGAAGCAGCACATTAAAATTCAGACAGCATAGCTTCTGCACCTCCAAATAAATGCAAGGAACAAGAAAATTGTTTGTTCTTATCTACTCTATTTGCGTCACTGGCAGGCACTTCAGATCTGTCACTTGCTAAGTTTCTTGCGTTGACAGCGAAGTGACATAGTCCATGTGGTGTGCTCAGAGAAGTGAAGCTCTGTACTCTGGACAATAGAAATTAGGGACATTAATGACAATACCAGTCGATTTGTAAAATTGTGTAATCCACATGGACACATCTTGCCTATGTCATTTTAATATCAGGGGAATTGAAGCAGTCGTTATCCACATTGCCTTGCCAGATTTCCTTACAAAATTAAGTTGTCCATGCTAGGCTTTTTATAAAACTTTCTGAGAATTATCGGTGCTGCTTGTGTTTTTCCCAGCAGCTGTGGTGAGAAGGCAGCCAGTACAAAGTGTCAAACCTTCAGGAACCCAAACTTGGGCATCATCTCTGAATCCTGGCAAACACCAGCCTTGGGCTGAAATGCAGAGGTGGACTCCAGGGCATGGTGAGGTGCCGAGGCCATGTGGCTCATGCGTGTGGGCTGCTGGCATGCAACTGCTGCCTGCAGCTGGAGAACTATGGAAAAAAGATAAGAGGTATCTGAAGAGCACACTCTGTCCTCTTCCAATTTTTAGATAACACCTTTTAAAAAACATATAAACAAGAAGGAAAAAACCTTGCTTTGTAAATGCAGAAATGACAGCGTACATGCTTAATATGCTTAACCACCACCATGTTTTCCAGAGTAGCTGCACTGCTTAGTGAAGGACGCATTGGCTTGCGATCCCATAGAACGACAGAAATCTGCAACCAGAAGTAGATCTCACCTATAACTCTGAATGTTCCAGTGCAGAGCATATAGTGATGCTGATCTTGGCTTTGAAGTGATGTGCTTTTGTGTGTGGTGATGATCTAATCTGGGGACAGCATGTTTCACTTGCAAATGTAATTCCTTTAGAGGTGGGGGTAAGGGAGGAAGGAAAAAAAATATGTCAGATTTGAAGTTTTGAAAAGCACCTGACCTTTGAACTGGCTTGGACTTAAAGATGCACTTCAAAAAGAAACAGTTCTGTAAATATCTTCTGGATTTTGCAAGTGCATATGACATCAGTTCATTAAGCTGTGCTTGGAGCGCCAGTAAGCAAGAAAAGCCCACATTTAATTTCATTTTCAACCTATCTCACTTTGTTTTGTGATAGATCTTTGAACCTGCTTTCAAGGGAGTTTTAATTTTCAGTCTTCTGAATCGTGTTTTAGTTGTGGTAGAGCAATTCTGAGCTTAAGGGAAGGGTTTCCACTAGAACTGTAAGTACATCAGACCAACCCCAGGGACAGGAGTTCTCATCCCTGACATTCCTCTTCTCTTTGAAGTACCAAAGGCTTTATTGACTGTGTTTAGCCATTTGAGTTTGTTGCTCACTCTGAGCAAGCAATGTGTCTTTTCACATAGGTGTGAAGCTGCTGTGTGAACATACCTTTTTGTTTGTTTGTTTTGGGTTTTTTTGCTTGGCTGGATGCAGTTGAGTGTACACCTTGATTTGGGAAAGTACTTGACATCTACCTTGAAGTCAAGTACTTTAAGCATCTCCTGGAAAGATTTCTGGAATAGTAAAAAGACAGTGAGAAGATTGTTGCTGAGAGTAATGGTCTGTCGGCTGCACTGGCTGCTAGGAATAAAAAATGAGAACACTGGAAGAGATAAGAAAGTAGGCCAGGACTCTGCAACAATTATTAGAAACAACTAGAAACACTGACTTACTGCATGGAAAGAGCAAACAGGCTTGTTTTCAGGGAAGGTAGACAAAAGCAGTTCCACAGGGTGGTTTGGACAAATGGCTTGTCTCTAAACTGGCATTGTAATTAGGTTAGGCATTTTTTCTCCTAACTTCTCATGCTTATTGAAGCTAAATTGCTAATAAAAAATTACAGATCAACTGTTTTATTTTCAAAGAAAATCTTTTTTTAGTTCTCTTTGCATTTTATCTGCAGAAAGCCTACCAACTCAAGACCAGGCCTCTCCCTTCGCAGGTGAACTAGGTACCACCTAACCTGAAAATAATTATAGCCACTACATGAAATTAATTGAACAGACATTAATAATGCATATGTTCTTCAGAGAACGCTAAGTGTGATGCCGTTTGCCCATTAGACTTTAATCAAATCAATTTTTAATTCCTTAATTAAAACCAATAACAGCAATATCTGGAGTTTTTAACCACAGAAACAAATGCCTGGTTTTCCTTTTTTTAAAGCAAATTGTTCCAGGAAATTAATGCAGTAATAGTCTGGGAGATTTTTCTTAACATGTTATCTCTATCAGCACTGGAGAAGTTAGACTTTCTATATCAGAAATTCTCTAGTATTTTCTGGATAGGGTGGAACAGAGGAGCCCCTGGGACACATGGCTGTCTGGAGATGGCACTGCCTTTTGTTCAAGAGAAAGCAGACATGAAAAGGGTTTTAAATTGTTTTTCATTTACCCCTTTAACATGCTCTGGATCTGGAACTTATTTAACAAAAGCTCAGGAGCAAATGAAATTTCAGATAAATTGAGCAAATTCTGCAGTGATGTTAAGCTCTGCTGTCTAAGGTGAATTCATCATCTGCTAAGTGAAAAACACTGTGGTGAAAAAGTCCATTGAGCAGGGATTTGATTTTGTTGGCTTTTTGTGGCTTTGTGCAATAAATCCTGATTACTTGGCAAGGCCACGGGAATGCTGAGCTATAATGCTTTGGTCCTAATTACATGCGCTCTGTGATGAGATGTGGAGCTATTTCTAATGCACTGGCGTGAGCTTTGGTGTACAAATCTTGCAGCTGCATGGAGCGTGCTTTCTTGGAAGAGCAGAAGGCTTGGTATAGAACAACACTCCGGACTCTGAGTGAATCTGCTCAGAAATCCTCTGTTTCTTCCAGTTTCAAACAAATTTGCCCTTGGTGCAAAAAGCTAGATCTTGCCACCTTGCTCCAGCAGCTGTGCTCTGCTTTTGGGACACAAAGCACCCATAAATATGCTGTAGCTGGCAGGGGAAACCTGGTTTTATGGCTCATGGTGTGTCCAGGGTGGTTGGGTGAATCTGGCCTGAAATGTTTAAGGCTCTTGTTGCCTCATTTACCTCTTCCTTCTGTGTTGTGTTGCTGGGGAACACATCTTAACTGTCATGTATAAATCCATCACAGGATGCAGTCACGAGTTCAAAACCAGTTCTCATTTATTCTCATATCATACAGATGGGAGAATCTTTCACCGGTAACTGAAACTGTCTTCACATATACAGTCTGTGTAGCAGAACTGTGTTTTTGGCATGGTAGGCAACTCCCTGCCCCTTCAAAGGGGGCATGTCTGCTCAAAGATTATTTTTTTCCTGCAAGAGAAGAAAAAGTTAATTATTAAAAAAAAAAAAAAAAAAAAAAAAAAAAAGGAATCAACTTCTGTCAAACTTGAGAACAGTTGGTCAAGATGCCAAACCTGTGCAGTGGGCGCAGAGCCCAAAGGGTCTGATGGTTGGGGTGTTGGGATGCTTTGGCTAGCGCAGGTGCCGTTCTGGCCCCCAGTGAAGGGCAGAGGAACAGGCAGGTGATGACAGGCTCTGCCAAGCCCCTGCCAGCAGAGCTGTGGCAGGGAGATAGCCCAGCTGAGCTCAAGAAAGCATCACTACCCTCCTCTGAGGTACTTATGGTCTCTGTTTTCTTTCTGTTACAGGGCCTCAGAATGGCTGGAATGACCCTCCTGCCCTGAACAGAGCTGCCAAGAAGAAGAAGGTAATCTAGGAAATCCTGTCTCAACACAATTGAGTGCTGACCACTTGAAAAGTAGTAACTTAAGCTGCTTCTGGGAAACGTATTGGCAGGAGAAAGAAAAAGAAGGGTTAGCAGCAAACAAAAGCTGCACCTCATGAGCAGAAATGGCCTTTATGCCTCTCCAGTATGCATTATCTCTCTCAAAATATTTAAGCCTCTAAAGAGGCAGTGGCTTTTTGCTAAAGTTGTGGTTGTTAATAACAACATTGATCCTGGTTTGAGGGAAGAAAATACCTCAGACTATTTTCATCTGCAGTAAAACTTACGAGTTTTGCAGGAGATGATACTTAGGCGAAATGATGAGGCTGTGCAAATTGTTATAGATTACTGACTTTGCTGGAGCTGAAAGCAATTTATCCTGATTAAGGGTTTGACCCTGAGAGATCTGCTAAGAGTAAGACAATTTCTGTGATGGAGACAATGTAGTTTTGTAAAACGGTTTTAGATTGTAGCAGGACAGAGTAACTGGGGACACTTGGTGCAGAGTGAGCCTTTTCATCCCTTGGTGCTGCTGTAGTTTTGCATGTCTCCACAGCAGTCAATGTCATCCACTGCTCGCTGATCCTGGTGCATTTGGGAAGCAAGAGTTAGTCTGGAGTGTGTAAAGCATGGGGAGGAAAAAAAAAAGTTGGACCAGGCAAGATAAGGTCTGGGTGAAGGTTAAGGCAGAAGTCTCCTTTACCCTTTGGATTTTGGTCTCTGCAGTTCAAGATTAAGAAGCTTTTGGGGGATGGATAGGGTATACTTTGTGTGCTCCTGAGTGCTGGGATGTTTGTTGCACAGCAGCTGGCATGCTGCCTTTTGGGGCTTCAGGCTCTTAAGTAAAAGGAGGGAAGTTGTCAGTGAGAATAACTGCTGGACCTGAGAGCTCAAGAAGCAGTCTTCTGCAAATAGGGTTTTTGCTACTGCTCTGCGTGTGTGTGTCACAGCCAGAACTTCTGCTATAGCCAGGGTTTGAGGTTTGGCTCCCTTCTAAATGAAGAGTTGTGTTTGTTGCATTCCCTGTTGGGTATTAACAAACCTCTGTCAGAAATTTTTCTATGTTTTCTATGTTCCCTTATGTCCACTGTATGTTGTGGTTTAGGATACTATAAAATGACTCACTACATGGACTGTTGTAAAATAGAAGAACCATCTGGCATTTCAAGCCACAGCATAACTTGCAATTGTTTTCTACCTAAGAACTTCTCCACCACTCAAAGGTTTATTGTTGTGATTCATTGCTTTTATAACTGACTTTGGTGCTGCATTGGGAATATTTTTCTTGCTGTCCCAAACCACTAGCTTAATTCTGGCATTATTCATTCAGGGTAGCATTCAAGGTTCTGTAATCTTTCCTTTTTTCTATGCATGCCCAAAGAAATGTGTGTCTTCCCATGGGGACTCTTTCTTTTGTTTGGATTACTGTATGATGCATAGCAGAGGCCAGTAGCTCATTCTGTTGTTTCTTCCCTCTACCAAATGGTTCCGAAATGCCCCTGTGTAAAGACTGGCAGATGCTTAGGGATGAATCTGAAATGCGCTCATAATCTGTTTTAGCACAAACCTGTTTGCCAGAAGCTTGAAAGGCTTTCAGAAGCTTTATTGTTGCGTGTTGCTAGCTGTGACCTGTGTACTGCATGGACAAAAAAAATGTACCCTTGAAAGTGAGACATAAAAATCTAAATATAATGACCCAATAGTAAGAATAGATGTAGGCGTGTGTTAGTTTTCATTAGTGCAACTCTTCTGTTAGTGCTGGTCTGCCAAACCTCTGGTTTTGTGCCCTTAGCAGAAGGAGAGTGGCTCTGATTTGAGGAGGCTGTAATCAGCTCTTGTGGCCAGCTGCAGGCTGGGCAGGCTGCTCCTGCCCTGAACGGGCAGGAGGACAGGCAGAGTGCACAGGACTGGAAACACTGGAGGATATTACTGCACCAGGGCACTTCTTACTGTGCAGCTGCAGCCAGAGGAATAGGTTTGTTTAGCCACAGTGAAATGCTGTATTGCCTACCCATTATTTCTGTATTCTGGGGGCTCGGCACTCTGCTTGGCAGAGCTCTCAATTGCTGCGGGCTGGGAAGTCTGTAGGAGCTGCATATTGTGCTCTGCCCGTGGCAGCCATGGCAGCATAAATGCACTGTTTGTTTTTTTCCCCAGGTCCCTGATAACTTCCTGCCCCCGGTTCCCATCACCTCCCCCATCATGAACCCGCTGGCAGATCCACAGTCTCAGATGCAGCAGCCTCCGGCTCCAGCACCACCCACAGCTGCACCCAGCTTCCAGCCTCCGCACCTCCCTGCAGGACAGCTGGTGCTGCAGGGTGGCTACCCACCTGCTTCCCAGCCCCTGGGGCCATGCATCATGCCGCCTGCTGTTTCCAAACCCAGCACAGAGGGGGCCCCTGGGGCCCCAATTGGCAATGCCATCCAGGTAATGTAGCCCCAGCATTGCATGTTTTTTGTTTGTACATCAGCGGAGCCCTGCAGGCTGGGATCCTGTTGGCCAGGCATTTCTAGTACCTCCAAAGTGTACTGCAGAGTTTTTAGTTGCTAGTTTTGCACCATGCTGGCATTTTGCTACTGTAGTCCCTGCCTAGACACTACCTCTTTGCAATTAATGCTCTAGTTTGTGTGGACCAACAAGATGCTTCCTTCTGCAACTTCACAGCTCTTCAGAGGGAGCAACAGCAGGTGCTGATAACGTCACCTCCACACACCCACAGGGAAGAAATAGGAGTTGTGCCAACCTGGTTAATAATGCCACTTGGTTTAGTTGAAAATTACATGTGGTCACAGTGACCTGGAAAAGCCTCACCTGCTCTGTTTCTCAGCATGTGCAGGCACTCCCAACAGAGAAGATTACCAAGAAGCCCATCCCTGAGGAGCACCTTATTCTGAAGACTACGTTTGAAGCCCTTATCCAGAGGTGCCTGCTGTCTGCCTCTGATCCGGTAGGTCTTTGTGGTGTTCCCAGCCTCTGTGTTTGGGTGAATGAGCTGGTACCTGCAGCACAGCTAGCCATCGCAGCCTCTCCCGAGATGGCTTCTTCCTTCTAAAGGCTGCTTGAAGCAGCCACAATCAATGTGTAGAAAAGCCATATGCTCATAGGATGTGGCAATTTGGGGCCAGAGCACAGCACAGTTGCCTGAGCACTTTGACTGTGGTCCTTATAGCACACAGCATGGGCAGCGCATGATGGTGCTGTTTATGGGCAGGGAATTAACCCATTGCAGCCTCCTCTGCTGTTCTGAGGAGGGTTGGAATTGGTTACAGTTGAGGTTTTGATGTTGATGGTTTAAAAAAAATAAAGTTAAAAATTCTAAAACCTTCAGAAAGGGCTGTCCTTCCTTCACCTGAGTGTGATCACTGTGGAGGTATGCCCTGCACATTTGCTTAACTGCTGCTTGTAATTCAGAGCAGGAAGCAGCTAGTATTATGCCAGGTGTGAGCCAAGGCTCACATACGTGAGTACATGCCTTGGATTTTTATCTGTGATTTGTGATTTCTGATAGCAAACTCATTTCAAAAGGAAACAATGGGTAGCAGAGAAGTGGAAGGTTATGAGCTTTAACGTGACCACTGGAGCTGGATAGGAAAAACATTTCCTGTGGCAGTCAGTACTTTGTAAATGAGCCATCTGTCTCAAAGCTTCTCATTTATTTCCAATGGTCAGTAAATAACACTCTATCCCAAAGCCCAGATGCTGACTATTCAGCTCATGCCTGCCACATGCTGAAAGGTGGATGATGAAAGACAGGCTGGTTGTGCGCAGAGGGCGTTGTGCGCTGAATGTGCTTGGTCAGCAGCACAGCCTCACGTTCCTGTTAAGGTGACTGGGAGCTGAGCTGTCTGAGGGCTCTGTGGCAATGGCCGTGGGAGTATATTGGCCATTCAGTGTCACTTCTGTCTTATGTCCGCTGTATAATTTCAGCTGGCTCTGTGGTTTAGACTTGACATTTGCATGTACGTACTCCTTTCCCCTGTGGGTCTCAGCCCAGCAGTTTCAGGGTGGACTTGCCCATGTACTCCTTTACAGAAGCTTTCTGAGGCCATAGACCTTTCTTTGGACAGACCTCATAAGGTTCAGCAGCATTCGATGGCTCAAAATCCTTTCTTTAAAGGTTAGGCTGTGTAGAACGCAGGGATAGAAGTCATATACTGCATGGACCCTTTGACCTTTTCTTCCTCCGAGTGCTCCTCCCAGATACACAAAGAAGGCAAAAGCATTCAGTTCACGTCTGCATCCAGGGATTGCTCTTCTGCTCTGCCAACACATTTTGCTTGCTTCTTGTTAAGTCTCTCTGATTTTCTTAGGCAGAGCAAGTGTTTGAGGCACGCAGTGCTGAGACACACCGCCCTGACTGTATACATCAGTTATTGTCAGAACAAATGCAGACACTACTCTGTTATTACATTCTAAAGGGGGAAATGGGAACAGGAAGCAAAGAGTGAGGAGAACAACCAGTTTGCACTTCTTCCACCTAATTTCCTTTGGCTGGAGAGATGTCTTGCTGTTTACTAAACACAATTTGTTCCTCTTTGCCCTAGTTGGCCGTCTGTAAAATGAAAATAACATGTATGTCTTTTCACAGGTTTTGAAACAAATGTTCTGAAGTCATGTATCTGAGAGAGTTAGCGAGTCCAAAAGAACTAGCCAGTTTCTTATCTGTTCCTCCTGGGGTACTTTTTCCTTATTTGTCTCAGTTCCTTGACATATAACTACTGCTGAGGGGTTTTCCACACATAGCCTGAGATCCATGTGCTGTGTTCTCCTTTATGCCCTTTGCCATCCGAACAGCTTTCCCTAGTATCTAGCACAGCAGGCAGCCACAAGTCTGCCTTTACCCCTGAGCTAGAGCATTCCCGTAGGCTTTGTTATTTTCTCTCTGGGCAATTGTTTAATCCAGGGAAACATCTTCCACTTGCCAGGGGAAATGGCACTATCCTAAGTGAAGATAGGTAGATGTGCATACTGATTTAGGAGGAAGTTTCATTACTCTTGTGCACTGATAGCATTTCTACTGCTGTTGACCACCTTCTTTTTTGTGCTTCTCTAATTGTAACCTTGATGCTTTATTACTGTTTTATTATTCTGGATTAAAATCTTCAATTTCTGTAGCTGTTTGTCTAAAAAAAAAAAAAAGTGGATAAAAATGCATTTCTCCAGCAGCTGCTGTGGCACTCCCGGT
This sequence comes from Astur gentilis, assembly GCF_929443795.1. Classification (NCBI taxonomy): domain Eukaryota; kingdom Metazoa; phylum Chordata; class Aves; order Accipitriformes; family Accipitridae; genus Astur; species Astur gentilis. Next base: position 26,624,642 of record NC_064891.1, read on the forward strand.
GGAATATACTGGAGTTAATTTAAGAGCCTTTGGTGGCAAAATAATTCCAGACACATGGAGTGTAAACCACCCATTGATAAAACCACGGAAGCACAAAGGATCTGTAAGGACAGTTTGGGTTAGGCTACTAGTTTTTCTGTTGGCAGTAACAACTTAAAAATGCCTGTTTTTACTAATCACATAATGAAAAATATAATTGGGATTTGCCATAAATGATGACTGAGTTGTACATACTTAGACTTCAGTGACTGCATGTGCCCTTACACTCTCATTGATGTTGCTGGATACTTGATTCCAGTAATAACTTTATCCAGCTATCATTAGGCTTTGCCAGTAAACCCTAGAAAAAAATTCATGCTGCAACTCAGAGTTCTGTTACTTTCCATATCAGTTATACCAGTGGGTTTTACAAATGACCAGTGGCTTTTGGGATGCACCCTTACAGTTCACCATTCTCTATAGCTAACTAGAGTGGTTACATGCAGAGAACTACAGTCATATCACGTGGTCTTTCCTACCAAAATTGGGGGAGAAAAGTACAGAGCAAAGAATTCAAATGATGTGTTAGGAAAATATTGAGAAAGGAATTTCATGTGCTGCATGGATCTCTTTGCAATGCTATCAGATCAGTACGGTGTTCTTTAAATCACTGTGTTTTAATATATTTCTCTTTCAGCAAACCAAGAGGAAACTAGATGATGCAAATAAACGCCTGGAGTTTCTATATGACAAACTTAGGGAACAGACAGTAAGTTCTGTTTTATGTTTCCCCTTACACCCCATCATGTACTGCAGGTATGGCCAAGAACTTCATCAGTGGTGTGGACCCTGCTGCAATATGTAGTAGGTGCTTGTTCCTTCTTTGGAAGTGTGCTTCAAATCAATATATTGTATGTTTCCATGCATTTCCCAGAAACAGCTAGGTAGAGTGCTTGGCCCCAAGTGCCTGTGCAGTCTTTACAGTGTTTTGGGGTCATGTCATGAGTTTTATTGTGCTGTGCAGGGACTGTGCTGAGCCAAAGAGCAGATCTCCTTGCAGTAGGTGCTGGATGAATGCATCAGCAGGGTCCCTGGCCCCAGGTGCTAGCAGAATGAGCCAACACAGTAAGTTCCCCCACTCTCAGCATGAAGTGAGACACACACAGAAAAAAAAAAAACAAAAAAAAGGGCAGAAGATTTAGATGTTGGAGGTTCACTGACTTCACTGGAAGGCAGATGTGCAAGTACTTTTGAATATCTGGTAATTTTTCCAAAGCCTTCCAGGAGGTCTGTGGTAGACTGGGCTTAGATCTCTTAGTACCTTAGGATTAGAGTGGTGTGATCCTGTCATTGTCAGGCCGTCTTTGCTGAGCAATTAACTTTACCCCAAAGGCATAAAAGCTCAGTAGGTTTTTCCTGTGCTAGTCTGTCACAGCAGGTCTCTCCCACCTCAGGGAATTGCATCCAGGAGCTGGTAGTGAAGGCTTGCAGGGCTTTGCAGTACTGCAGAGAAGGTATGTTCTTGTTGAAGTCTGCTTTTAGACTTCCCAGTGACTGTTCCCAATGTGGCGCAACTCTGAAGATGTCTGCCTTTAAAGAAAGGAACTAATTGCTGCACCTTCCTGAGGGCCAAATGTTACGCTCAGGATTTCTGTTTTTCTAGCACTAGTGTATTGTGCTGGTTTTTTTCTTTTTCTTACCTGCCTTGCCTGGCTTCCTTGCAGCTCTCTCCAACCATCATTAGCGGTTTGCACAACATTGTGAAGAGCATTGAAACCCACAACTACCAGGAAGGACTGAACATCCACACGCACATAGTCAGCACCAGCAATTTCAGCGAAACCTCTGCTTTCATGCCTGTTCTGAAAGTTGTCCTCACCCAGGCCAATAAGCTGGGTGTTTGAAGTAACCCTGCATTTGCAAAGCCTTGACGGTTGCTTTTCCAAAGAAGTGCATTTCTACAGCAAATATGCAGGAAATGGACCAAATGCTAGTCCTTATGGCATGTGGCAGTAGAACGCTGACAAATGGCATTACACTTTCCCTGCAAAATACTTCATTCTAGGAGGGCTGTGGAGCCCTGGTGCTTTTCTTTTTATTTTAATCCTTTTCCTATCCCTAATGATTCTTGTCTACAAATAGTATATTTAATGGATGATGCCCAATATTGTCAATTTTTAGATGCATGTTATACTGCTGAACAGTGGCTTTTAATAACAGATGTATGTGTTAAAACAACAAGATAGGTTGTGTATCAGACCCTAAAACAGATTATTCCCTTCCAGCCCACTGTTCCTTACCCACCAGATTAAAGAGTCTGATTGTATTATAACTGTATTTGGTCTTTTATTTTATGAAGCTGCTTGCAGTTCTGTTATTACAATTTACATGTTAAATAGCTTAAATTTGCACTGGGGCAAATGAGCAAAATAAAGGCTAATGTGGTATTTTCAATAAATGTTAATTTATTAAAATGTGTCTTTATGAAGTGCAACTTAGACATTTTGAACCTGGAGTACAGTGGGGTGGCTTTCTGTTGTGTCCTAGTTGTGAGGATATTTTTTTCTCCATGCTCATTGCTAAAAGCTCTGTTTAACATTTATAGTGAGAGATTTACATTTCAAGGAAAAGTTTAGCAAGGATTCTGAACACATCTCTTTATTTTTAAAAGCTAAGCGTAGCAGTAATGCAGCGTGGTTTAAGCCACCCATACAGAGGCACTGATATTTAGTGTGTAAACAAGGTGTAAATTGTTTCTTGCAATCCCCTGAACCTGGAGATTGCTGCCTCTGCTGCACTGTTTACCACTGTGAGGGCATGCTGTGCTGTGAAACTGCAAGCTTGCTTCTGCTGGCCATTAGGAAGTTGGGTCAGGCGAGTTTCACAGCATGTTCTCCTTTCCTGTGGCACAGCTGGAGTTGGCTTTAAGTTTTAAAAATTTGAAACTGTGTCCATGAATAGTAAGTATGCCTAGGAAGAACAGCAGCTGGAAGAAATGTCCAGGTAAAAAAAAAAAAAAAAAAAAAAGGCAGTTTTGCCTGAAAACTAATTCATTCACCAGTTCCCATGAGCAGGCAGCTGTTTAGCTATCTCCAGCAAAGCAGGGCTCCATCATGTGTTACTTAGGAAGACAAACACTATCACTTCGACAGGTTTCCCCATCTTTATATGCTGAGCGTGCCATCATATGGTCTGGAATATCCCTGTGGTCAGTTGGGGTCAGCTGTCCCAGCTGTGTCCCCTCCCAACTTCTTGTGCACCACCAGCCTACTCGCTGGTGGGGTGGGGTGAGGAGCAGAAAGGCCTTGAGGGTGTGTAAGCACTGCTCAGGGATAATGAAAACATCCCTGAATTATCAACACTATTTCCAGGACAAACCCAAACCACAGCCCCATACCAGCTACTGTGAAGACAACTAACTCTATCCCAACCAAAACCAGCACACTGTGGAATGTAGATTTGGCAATACATACTGCAAGAAGTATTATAAATAACAATGCAAATTATTGCCAACTTCAATGACTTAAACTGATTATGAGTTACAGATTTGTCAGACGACGCAATTCCATTCCTCTTGACAAAATTGAGCTTAATTTTATTTCCTTTCCAGCATTTTCTGACTTCAGAAGCTTTTATAATTGGTCAACATAAAGCATCAATTTTAAGTTGCTTTGTTTTGAGTTTAAAAACCAGTTGGAGTATTTTTCTTCCCCTTGATCTAGGTTATAGGTTTCTAAGCAGTGTTATAAGTAGATGGTATTCTGTCAATCAGAAGGTTTGTACCTATCTTTATTTATTTATCCATGCCCTTAATGAAAACGCTTTGCCTAGCAGGCTCTGGTATTGGCTGAATCACATCAAAAACGTGAAGTATGTGAATGCTGCTAGAAACTGGTTGTCGTGGTTTAAGCCCACCCGGCAACAAAGCACCACACAGCTGCTCGCTCACTCCTCCCCACTGCGGTGGGATGGGGAGGAGAAAATACAATAAAAAGCTTGTGGGTCCACACAAGGACAGGGAGGGATCACTCACCAATTATCGTCATGGGCAAAAACCAGACTTGACTTGGGGAAAAAACAAAATCATTTACTACAAATCAAATCAAAACAAGGATATTAGGAAGTAAACCAAACCTTAGAACACCTTCCCCCCACCCCTCCCTCCTTCCCGGCTCAACCCCACTCCCGGTTCTCTCCACCTCCTCCCCCCAGCGGCGCAGGGGAACAGGGGATGGGGGTTGGGGTCAGCTCCCCACACCTTGTCTCTGCCGCTCCTTCCTCCTCGGGGGGAGGACTCCTCGCTCCTCCCCTGCTCCAGCATGGGGTCCCTCCCATAGGAGACAGTCCTCCATGAACTTCTCCAACATGAGTCCTTTCCACGGGCTGCAGTTCTTCACGAACTGCCCTGGCATGGGTCCTTTCCACAGGCGGATCTCCAGTCACGCACTGCTCAGCACAGGCATTGCCATGGAGTCACAGCTATTTTCGGGGGCACACACCTGCTCCGGCCTGGGGTCCTCCCCAGGCTGCAGGTGGAGATCTGCTCCACCGTGGACCTCCCTGGGCTGCAGGGGGACAGCCTGCCTCACCGTGGTCTTCCTCACAGGCTGCAGGGGAATCTCTGCTCTGGTGCCTGGAGCATCTCCTCCTTCCTTCTTCCCTGACCTTGGTGTCCACATAGGCGTTTATCTCACAGCCCACTCTCCACTGCAGGTTCCCCTTCTTAACTCTGTTCTCCCAGAGGCACTACCACCATCACTCTTTGGGTCGGCCTTGGCCAGAGGTGGGTCCAACTTGGAGCCGGGGAAACTGCCAGCAGCTTCTCACAGGAGCCACCCCTGTAGCCCCTCCCCGACTACCAAAACCCAAAACACTGCTAATAAGGAAATGGCAGTCTACCTTGGTGGGAAAAACATTCAGGTCACCAGCCCCACTCCTGATTGCTGGGACCACATTATCTAGTAAATATTTCGCAGCATCACCTGACACAGATAAGAATGGTAACAGCTCAGTGTACTCCACCTTTCCTCCCCTGGGACTGCTTTCTGCAAGCCTGGAATGAAATGCTGGGGCCCCAATAACTGGGAAGGAAGGAGGAAAGGGGTTGCACAGAACAGCAAAAGGAGAATTCTAACAGATTAGTACCCCAGGATCTCTGCACATGCGGAAAGGACTGCTGCATTGAACTTCAGTATTAATGCCTCCCTCAGAGCAAACTGGGCACGGTCTGGCCAGAGAAACACAGACCCTTGTGTCTTGATTCAAGGTGGGAAAGAACAAATTTTAAAAGAAAGAACACATTCAAAGGTAAATGGGAATTAAAAAAAAAAACTCAGTAGGGTGAAAAGCAGGTGTGCTGGGCTGGCCTGATGCTTCTGTGATACACTGTTCAGCAAGGAAAGGAAAGCAAAAGAGAATCTCAATAGTTCAGGACCAAGCTGGCAGATGGGAGGTGCTGTGAGAAGGCTAGAAAGGGAATTCAGAAGCTGGTCTTGCATATGCTCTCACTGAGCATTTTTGGGAGTACGCCTGGACAAGAAGCAGGAGTGGTGGCAAGCAGCACTTGTGATGGACATGCAGATTGTGAGGCTGTCTATTTCTGGCAGTAATAACTGGGGATACTGACAGCAGTGGCAGAAGGAGGATGCACTCCAGTAGGTGCAATGTGCAGGGTTGTGGGCAAAAGCATTGCTGTAAATTGGAAGCTCATAAGTTGCGAATAAGAGGAGCAGCAGGACCTGGAAGGACTAGCTGGGAACAGCTCCTCAGTATGATGTGGCTTTGTAAAAGCCAAGGAACGTTTAATGGCATTGCACAAGCCTTCGTGAGACTTCCATCCATGTAAAAGATGATGCCAAGTGAGAAGGGACTCAGCGAGGCATGCAGATGTCGGGGACTGAAGAGTTTGTTCAACAGGAATGTTTGCTTGTTCATCCAGTGAAGAGCACAAGGGAATCAGGTTGACTGGAACTGAAGAGCAGTTAGCATGAGAACAAACATTGTATGAGCTGGCCACAAGTAAGCTTGGTCTGGAAATTGAATTGGTCAAAAATGAGACTACTGGATCAGAGAGAAACACTGGGGTTTTTTGAGGTGATAGTATCTTTGGGTACTGTGATGTTGCACCACTGCACTGGACACTGTACGTCAGCAACAGAGTAATCTCACTCTCCTTGCTGAAAGAAAAGCTGTCCTCTGCTTCGGCCGTCCTCAGGAGTTCAGGCCTGGAAAACTGCACTGCCCAAATACATAATAGGAGTGGATGCAAAAACCTGCTACTGCTCTCCTGTGAGCAGCTGAGATTAATAATAGTCATTAATCAGTTATGCTGCCGTCTGTTCATATCTTCAAGGAATGCCAAACAATTAGCCACCCATCTGATGTTATAAATGCAAATAGCCATCTTCGTTTACAGAAGGCAATGAAGCCCTGCCAATTTACACTGGTAAAGAATCTGGCCCCAGATAGCCTAATTTTGATCTCAATGAGAACAGATTTATACCATGGCATTAACACCAGCCAAGCTACTCCTCTTCATGGCCCCCAAGGCTGCAGAATTATAAGAAAAAGGATGGAAGGAAATTTAAAGATGTAATCTGTGTCAGCATGGGTGTTGTCCAACGGCAGCCGACACGAGGAGGTATCTTGCTACTTCAGCTGTTGCCACCCAGGGAAAAGCACCAGTAGGAGAGTTTGTGGGAAAGGGCAGCGCTGATGCAGTTCTTCCTGCTGCCGAGGTAAATAGGTGGGGATGTAACAGGGGCAGTACTGAGAGCAGGCTGACTGGGCAGAGCGTGTAAGTACTTCAGTGAAAACCTTTTTCTGCCTGTAAAGCTCTGTAATGGATTTACCTTGGTTTTGCTGGCCGGAGTTCAAGGTTAGCATTAGACATGAATGTTGGAGATTGTCTTTTAATCACTGCAGCATTTCTAGCCTGTGTAGTGTTTACATCAGATTTGTTCCGTGTTGTGCCTTTCGGGTAACATAGTTCCCTGACATACAGATTGGGAATGTGGGTTTACTGTTTAGTAACCATGTTTTCTCTGCCCAGAGGGAGCATATGCTAGACTGACTGGGCTATTGAGAGAGAAGGGAGGGCGGTCTTGCTGCCACAGCTGTTTCTCCCTGAAACGATGGAGGGGAGGGGGCATGTTTTGGGAAGCATGGCAGAGAAAGCATGCAAAGCAGTGGTACCACTCCCCAAAGTCCTGCAGGCTCCCCTCAGCTTTGTCCTCACACTCACCACCATGCTGGTCCTTTGCTTCAGCAACACAAACCCCACCATGTCGTTAGCCTGGCTGGAGACTGTTATGCCTGAGAGGGGAAAAAAAAGGAGTCCTCGGGTCAGATATTTCCCTCCCTTGTCCCCCCCACCATATCCCCACCACCATGTGGCTCCACACCCATAAGGCTTCACTGTTCTAAGCCGTGTTAAGCATCCATTGCAATAACAGCGCAGCATGTATGGAGCCAGGCATGGCTCAAAGCTAAAGGGAAAAACAGGCTTTTATGGCCAAATGTCTGCCACCGACTGATTCTGCCTCCCCTGCAGGGGATGCTGAGTGTCCCGCTAGGGTGCCTGGTGCTGAGCTGAGTCGCTCAGCCCTGAACAAGAGCCAAGGCCACCGTCAGAACGTACTGGGGAGTATAATAATGTACTGATACCAGGACCAGTTTCAATGTGTCCAGTTTTAAATGGGGAAGCCCAGGCTAATCTACCAGTCTCCACTCGCTGCTGAGTTGGTCATTCCCATGTTTCCTCTATTGGTCCTGCAGATCAGAGAGATATATCACCAAATGGCCAGGCAGGATGTATGGATACATTTAAGGCAACCCTCACTCAAAAGAGGCTAAACCAATTAAAATTCCTATGAGCTTTAGAGCTCCAAGTTAGCCAGAAGAGAGTCTAATTAAAAGGATATTATGGAGCACCCTAAAAAGGCAACTGCAGCTGACCTCACCAGTAAGTCCTCACCTGTCTGAACAGCACAAGGGAGACTTCTTGGGAACCTATTGCTCAACTTCTTTGCCAGGTACACAAGAAGCACTTCAATATATAAACATCGAGCACTTATTTCTTGTCCCTCTGATGTTTTAGGCTTTGTTTCATTCTTTACCATGTAAGGTCTTCATTTGAACCATGCTTTGGGGTCATTACTTCATTTTTCATGGCAAGAGAAAAGAAAAAAAAAAAAAAAGCCACTCTTGACAACATTTTAAATATCTCTGCACTGAAATGTGATGGTAGCAGGCAGCAGTAGCATTAAAATGACACTCACTGTGTTCTCATGAACCATTCACTACCTTTCATCCTCACTGCCCTCTTTCTTTCTTCCAGGTGGAGAATTCTAGAAGAATGTTTAAAATATATAAAAAACAATCTTGGGTTTAATTATATACTCTCTGCTGATTCACTTGCCTCAGGAGGTGTAGTTAGCAATTAATTAGCACAGCAGACTAACATGCTTTGTACCAATATCACTCATAAAGCCGCTTTTCCCTGGGTCCAGGCCCACGTCCCTAGCAATCACCCATCAGGAGCAGAGGCCAGTGCTGTGCCAGGAGCCATGTGGGGTGGAGGTGAGCTGGTGTCTGCCTGCCTCCCCCTGCCACACCACTCCCAAACTGGCAAGAGCTTCCCACTGAACTCCTTTGCACGGCTTTCTGAAGACCAAAAGGGGTAACGCTTTCAGGTCAAATAACTAAGGAAGGACTGGGAAATTCTGGAGCTATGCAATGTTAGAGCTCAGTTTTTGCTATGTTTCTTAACCCTTTGTGATAATAAAAAATTGTAAAACTCTTTTTCTAAGACATTGCAAAGCCTTTGAGCCCTTTGCAGCTTCAGCTTGAGAGTACCAGCCCAGCCTAACACACCTCTGTAAGGCAAAGAGCCTCTAGGTCTCATGTTATTTGGCAGGAGTCTTTTTGGTGGGATAGCCATCACCCTGACAGCCGCTGCCACCTGCCAACGCGCTGCCGTGCAGAGCACAGCACAACAGGCAGGGGCCAGTTGCAGGTTTAAGTGGGTCCTGCTGTGCTACCCTCTGCAGCACACCTTCCCTGTGGGGCAGTACCTAACTCCAGCAGCAGGGCTGGATCCCTGCAAGTCCAAAATGTTTTCAGCTGAAATAGGAAGCCCCACAAGATTTAGGTCTTTGTCCTTTGCTCTTGCATCGGTTATCTGACACAAAGTTATGTTGGGAGAGAGGAACCTGTAATCTCCTTCCTCCCAGCAAGACAGAGTGTCTTTGTGGCACCATCAGCATAGGAATTTGCCAGTGAAATATTCACAGATTCATGTTATGGGCAGCATTTCTCACCTCAGTGCAGATGATGGATGAGCCCTCTCTCACTGGTAAGGCTGCAAGAGGATGTGCATTCACTTGCAGGGTGAACCGAAGCAATACTTGACGCCTATGCGTTAAGCAAGCTGGTGCAACGTTTCAGCCAGGTTCAGAAAGGCATGCTCTGTCCCAGGGGGAATCGCACACTTGGATGCTGCCTGCAAGCAGATTTGAGCCTGTAGTCCAGTCCTCTTGCACATCAGTGAGATTTAGGCAACAGCTGTGCTGAGACAGACAACAGCGTGAGACTCATGTGAAGTTAGTTAGCTCATAAGATAGCACCGAGGGCTATGTGGGGGTGACCCAGTCCAATGCTACATGTCAGATGCCTCTTTCACCTGCACAGAAAAGGCATTATTGCAGAAGACAAGGCTAAACTCAGTAGGCAGATGGACACACACGACAGCAGAAAGTCCAGCTGGGATGGCTAGTGAAGGCAAGATGTGCAGAGAAGGAAGAAGGCTGTAACCTTTCTGTCCAAAGGCTGCCTTGAGTTCTCATTTCCAGTGTGTCTGCAGTCACTACACCTTCGCTATGAAGGGCAGCAGACAAAACCAAGCAGTTTCCAGATCTCTAAACTACACTCAGGCATTTTTTTTCAGACTTGCACATCCTTCACTTTTAAAAATATGAACCCTGGAGTGTTTACTGAGGAAATTTCCTTTTGCATTTGTTGATGTTTTGGTTGCAGCTCCTCCAGTTTCTTCTCTAGGCAATTCTGGCTCACTGAATGTTTTCCAATATTTATTTTTTTTTTTACCAAGGGAAACAGGAGTCAGATTTGCAAAGTCTTTTCTTTGCATCTCTGGGTACTAGCAAGACCTTAGCCCAGCAGCCCAGATCTCTGTCTGTGTCATGTAATCCTGACATAATGATCTATGTAGCCAGGTAGCTTTTTCAAAGAGAGGGTATGTTTTCACAGCATCTCGTCCCAAAATCTGCTGCTGCCCACAGCCACTGCAGTAATTCTGGGACAAATCCTGACGTTGTCACTGAAGCGCTGCTGCCCGGGCAGTGATTTCTGGGCTCAGGGGAACAGTAATGGGCTCCACTCATGAGAAATGACACTGTGCCATGATGCTCGCAAAGGGGTGACTTTGGGCTGGCTTGGGCTTCATCTGCTCCTCCACCAGGACCAGCAACTCCACGAGCAGCAGGGACTCCTCTGGTCCCATGTGGGCTGGGGACAGCATGATGTCCCCCTTCCAGTTTTGCTGGTGCACTTGACAAGCTTTTTCTGCATGTGACTGGCTTTGTTAGGACAGGGGCATGAGGCCTTTTTCTTCACAGAAGATACCTGACAGTGTCACCCTAAGCTTTAGCACTCCCTGCACCCAGAGGACATCTGGCCACAACAAAGCATTTGTCACATCATCTTTGTTCCCCTGCTTTCCCTGCTGCGTTGGCTACTGTGTAAACAAACTGCTATGAACTGGAGATAAAAGTAGGATATGAAAGTTGCGGTATTGCGTGCAAAGGCAACATCGCACTAATGCACGCTGGTGGCAGAGGGAGCCTTCACGGATGCATTCATCAGTAACTCAGATTGGTTGGAAATCTGTAAAGCAGTTTCTGTGTGCGTTTGCCTCTTGCCAGGGTGGCAGGATGTTTGTGGAAGTGCAGCTGCTAGGTTTCAGCGCCACTTGCATCTGTGTGAGCATACAAGACCAACATCTATTCCGTGCCGTGCTTTAACAGCCTGCAGAAGCCAGGTCAGGATGAATGTTTTCATCCTGCTTTTCCAAAGAGATGTGCTCCCCAAGTCTCCCTGGCTGCCTGGTGGCACCCCCGTTTCGGTCGCCCCAAGCTCTGACCTTCCTCCATTACACACTCAGGGCAGCGTACCTGCGTGAGCTGCGGTGTACAGAGGTGAGCTTGGGCTGTGCAGTTTGCTCCCGCAAGCCCAAGGGTCATCCACGGCATAGCGTGCCCAGCAGCAGCTGGGGAGGAGCTTGTGTGTAAGGAGCGGGGGGCTTCTTTCTGCTCTCAGACACTGAGAGATGGAAAAGTCGTTAAAGGATGGAGTCCTTCCTCCTGCCTGCCCGCCCCCAACGTCATATGGCAGAGTCCTAAAAGCGAAGTGAGTATCATATATTAAGTCAGTAGTAGGTACGCTTGAACTTAGCCTAACAGTTGACCTTGGGCACCCAGAGGAAGTCAGAGGAGGAAAGCACAGTGGAAGTTAAGTCACCGCCTTCTGCGGTTCTGGTGCAGCGATGGAAAGACATCACAGGCTATAAACCACGGAGGAGCCAGCCCCAGCCAGGGTGGAAGGCTGCCGACACGCCTGTGCCACTCTCTCCTTCCCTCCTGTCCTTCCAGAAACTTTCAAAACTAAACAAAACGCATCGCGGGCAAACGTTTTATCCGGACTTAGGGTCTGGTTCCCACCTAACGACTTAAACCCTCCCCACGCTGCTTGTGCGAGACGTTCCCTGCTCCGCAGCAGGCGAAGCGCCCCGCTAGTAACAGTGAACTACTTTCTGCCTGCCGCTCCCCCGCATATCTGGGTCATCCTTCTGACACGGGTGACCTCGCCGTTAACGAACCCCACCCTGGCATCCCGAGCAGTGCAGGGTCCGTCCTCTCCCGCAGCGGCAGGCCGTGGCGGCATGGGGGGGGAAGAGCATCCCCGGGAAACCACAGCTGAACACGAGCAGAACACTCCATCCGTGGTGGGACGCAGCAACCCAAGAGCGGTGGCACGCTCCTCATTCGGGTATGCGCTGCTGATGAAAAGCCTGCTGTCTTTTTTTTTTTTTTTTTTAATTTTTGGTTTTCAGTGCCCACCTCGGTTCCTCCCAGTCAGATAAAACTTTATGGACTAGCTCTTGAGTATCTGCTCCGCCCTAGCACCGGTGGCATCTTTTACCCCGGTTTCAGGGGCTTCCAAAACTAAACGTCTCTGAAAGCCCACTGCCTCCTCCTCCTCACGCTCTGAGGCAGCCGGCAGCAGAGGTGCCCGCCGTTCTTCAAGGGCAGCCGCCTAAAAAGGCGCGGGCAGGGCGGACGGGGGCCCGTACCCCTCGACCGCCCAGTGCGGTCGCCGGCACCCCCGCTCTCCTGCGCCGGGACCGCGACCGGGACCGCGGCAGCGGCGAGCCCCGTGAGGGACGGCGCGGCCGTCGGGGCGCCCCGAGAGGCGGCCCCTCGGCGGCGCCGCTGTCGGGGCCGGAGGCGGGGCCGGGCGGTCCGGTCCGCGGCCGCCATTGGCTGTCGCTATGCAGGGCCGGCGGCCGCCCGTCCCTCCCCGCTCAGTCTCCCGCCGGGGTGCGGGAGCTCCATGGCGGCGGCGGCGGCGGCGGTAGCAGCAACAGATGCGGCGGAGCGGCCCGGCCGCCCCTAGCCGCTCTCCGGCCGCGCTGCGCGGCGGCCGTCGTCGCCGCCGCCGCCGCCGCCTCTAGCGCCCCGCCGGCGAGATGGCCGCGTCCCGGCGGGCGGCGAGCGGCGAGGCGGGCACCGGGCAGGCCATCGTCTGGCGCAACGTGGTGCTGATGGGGCTGCTGCACCTGGGCGCCGTCTACGCGCTCAGCCTGGTGCCGCGAGCGCAGCTCCTCACCCTCCTCTGGGGTGAGTGCGGGGGCGGCGCGGGGCCGCGCCACGCCACGCCGCGCCGCGCCGCGCCACAGGTGGGGCGGGGGGGCGAGAGGGCGGCGAGCGGCGGCCGGGACAGCGGCGCGGCTCCTGCGCGGCTCGGGGCGGGAGAGGTTTCCTCCGCGGCCGGCGGCGTGGGGAGCTAAGCCGCGTCTCGTTCTTCGGCGTGTTTGTGCGGTCGCTTCGCCGCGCGCGTTCGCGGGCAGACGTGGGCCGGGCGCCCCGCTGAGCGCCGGGGGCGGGGGGAGGCCTCCGCGCTGCCCGGCGGCCTCCGCCGCCGCTTTTGTCTGTTCGGGTGCCCTCCCGGCCGCTCCCGGGATGCCGTTGCCAGCGCGGCGCTGGGACCTGGGTTGCCGTAGAAGAAGGAGGCACCAGCCCTGCGGTCGCATCCGTCAGTTTCTGTAGCTAAGAAAGAGTCGAGCAGCTGATATTTCGGTTTAGAAGTCTGACGGAGAACGCGTTCGTCTTTCCCTGTGCCGCCTCCTCTTGTTACTTTATGAACACCCGCGTCTTTCTGCTCCGGTTGGGAGTAGACAATCACCCCCATCCTTTGTCTCTCGGGGAAGGTGATGCATCTTCTCATTAGGGAAGACTTAAAAGTCGAGGAAGAGCTGGCACGGAGAAAATAAGCCCAGCTGTGCTTGCTGAGGTGAGGTGGCTTGCTGTGTCTGTCTTCTTGCTAGCCGTGAAAAGCTGAGGATTTGGTTTGCAGAAGAGAATACGGAATACAGCGTCTCTACTTCCATCCTGCAGTGAGGTCCTCTTTTCTCCACAAAAGAACGATGCTGCGAGAAGAGCTACATAGAAGCACTGCAGTATTGTGCAAGGTTTCTCGGGGTCTGTGAGACTAAGAGATGGTGGATGTCGGCATCATCCTTCACTGGGGCAGAATTGTGTATTGAGTCATGTAAATGTGGGTGGCCAAGAGGATAAAAACTTGAGTGCTACTTACAGCTGGTGTCATTTCTTGGGTAAAAGACCTGCTTTGGGGAGCTTTTGAGTGAATGGAGAATGTAAGGGCCCGCGGCTCTTTTATACAAATAGAGGAAAGAAGGGTCTCTGCTGCAGGGAACTCACAGACAGGGAATGCATTTTGTTAGGCTGTCATCAGTAGTGTTGAGATGACTCTCAAAAAGCCCCAGCCAAATGCTTTAGAAATCCAGTTTATTTCTTCTGTTTGAGGTATTCCTAAATCTGTTTTTCACTGTTGATATTCAGTCTGTCTTAAACCCTTAGAAATAGCCACCATTGCCGTTTGCAGTTGGGAAAGGAACCCTTCTGTCAATTACCATCCTCTTGCCAGGCTCTTAATTGGGAAACTGTTTCCGCATCCCGGGTGGGGATCTGGCATTTGACTGGCTGCCTGCTTTGCACGAACCACTACCTAGGTCTTGCAACCAGAAAAGGTTTTGGGGGGGGGGGTGGGGGGTGTGTTGTGTTTTGCTTAGTTTCCTTCTGTGAGCACTACTCCTTTCCCCTCCCTATTCCTGGTCTTGTTCAGGCTGATTTCATATTTTACCTTGGCCATAGCTTGATGGTTGGGGAGACCAGGAGAGCCTGCAGGAGCTGTGTGGCCAGAACACACAGCCTGTGGTCTGCTTTCAACCCTTTTAGGTCCCTTTTTAGCATGCAGGCAGGTGGGCTTTCTTTTTTTTATCTGTTTTGCCTTTCCAAGAAGACAAGTTGAAATCATCTCTGATTTCGCTGTGTCTTAATCACAAAACTCCCTATGGCTGGAGCCAAAGGATTGAATTACCTATTCAGCCCTCCATCCTCCAAGGTGTTTTTTTCCTACTTGAAATTAAACAGATGCTAAATAATAAACAGGTCTCAATGACTTTGCAACTTAATGCCTTTCTTTCTGAAAGCAAAAGCCTCCCGTTTCTCGACATCGTTATTTTTAACAGCCACCCTAAAGCAGACCACAAAGTTTTTACAGGAGTTTGCCTGGTGGTTTTTACGGGGGCTCCGCAGCAGGGAGTGAGTACATTGGCTCCAGGTGTCCTGGCCAGCTGGATGCTGCCTGCCACTCTCGCAGCTGGCTGCTAAGGGGTCTGCCCCCCTCGGAGCTGATGGACAAGGTGAAAATACAGGATCTCCTGCAGACTATGTCAGACAAAAGTAGCTTGCTGTCACGCTGGAGATCTGTGTCTAAGGTCCTTCTGAGAGACTCTCTGAGGGTAGACAAAAGCAGAGTAGCTATTGCTTAGGTTAACAAACCCATCTCGCTGCGCTCTGGAAGGAGCCAACCAGTAAAGTTGTGCCAGAAGGAAGAAGAATTGATCAGATGTGTTCCTTGCCTTCCCCAGTTCCCCACCTCTCCTTCCCTGTGCAGACCAGCTGTGAGTCTGACTTTCTGTGGGCAGTGGCTGTCAGGCAGCCTTCGGAGCAGGGCTGGCACAGCCACGAAGTTGGGTGGCGGGTAGGGGCGTAGCGTCGGGTAGCGCAGAGATGCGCATACACCGAAGGGTGCGGATGGAGGAGCTGCAGCCCTTGTGTCCGTCCATGGTTTTCTTTTTCTTCCCAAGCTTGCCTGGGACTTGGGAAGCTTCCCAGTGATCTTACACAAGCCCTTGCATTGCTCTGCCCCATGCTCCCCACCACTGCTCACCCATGGGTGAGCTGCAGGAGCAAGTGTGCTGAGAGTGGCTCGCTGGTGCTAGGTGTGACCTCTGTGGGGTCTGGTAGGAAGCAGGCAGCGTCTCGTGACTCACCACTGCCTGCTTAGCTTTGTAGTTCCTCCTCCCCGCACCCCCGAGACATCCACGGCTCGGTGGGTTCCCGGCTGGGGTGGACCAGGTGCTTCCCACCCTCTGTGTGGGGTTTGCTTTCCTCCTTCCCACCCCTGAAGGCAGTTGGTAATCCCCGATTCACCACTGTTTGCTAAGCGGAGCTGAAACGCCACTGTGCCATCTAGAAAACAGCTGTTCAACCCAAACTGCCTGCTCAGCAGGGCTCGTTTCCATTGGTAATTTATTGACATTCGTCCAGCTGTACATAATAGACAATGGAAAAACGCTGCCAAGTGAAGGCTCAGCTGGTTGTTTACTCAGGATTATCTGTGCTCCCCTGTTCCCATCGCCTCCTGCACTAACACCCCGAGGACTGCCTTACAGCTTCCTGCACCCCACATGGAGCCAGGGTTGCACAAGGGATCCCAAACAGCATTATGGGTGGTGCAGCCACCTTGCTTGGGCGACATTGGGAATCAGGTTATCTTTCAAGGGATGCACAGATAAACTGGTTAAAACATAGGCTTTTGGGGCCATCCCAGTGCCTCTGTGGAATTTGGTTTAGGTCCAAGCTGAACAAAAACAATAAAATTACTCATGTCAAAATTTTCCATGAGCTGGGAACTGCCTTGACCTGAGAGGCAGCAGATGATACGTGCAAGGCATCGAGCAGCAATGGGCTGTGTCTGTGGAACAGCCATGTAGCCGTCCCAGCAGATCCTGCTGATACTGTGCTTTTGAAATATCCCCCACTCTGCCAGCCTGTCTGCACTCACTGGGATCCCTCTTGCCTTGCTCTTTTCCAATCTGAGTTGTGGTTTGGTGGGAGGGTGTGGGGAGAAGACCTGTTGCCTACCCCTTTCCCTCTTGATCCAGAGCCGGGCAGCTTGCAATACATGATCCCTTCTTCCTCTTGGTGCTTTGCTGTCTGCATGTGTGCTGGTTTGTAGCTGACAGCTACTGCTTTGGGGCATCCCTGCACTCCAGGTTCCCAGCCTTGGAAAGGGGTGGGACCTGTTGAAGAAGATGTGCCTTGAGTCTTGTCTGCCCCCAGTCCCACCAGTAGGCTTGCTGGGCATAGCCAGCAGGTTTGGCAGGGTTTGCTGGCTGTCCTGCAAAGCCCAGAGCTCCAGGGCACCGGCATGTGGACCTTCCCCTTCAGGACTCTTTGTCCACCTGCTTTTGCAGGGCTTTGGGCTCCTGGTGCTTAGCACATTCTGTAGAGGTTTGAAGGGGAGGGATCACCATTCTCTGCAGACGTGCGTTGGGAACCAAAGCAGGGTGGGAGCACCTCACTGTTAGTGGGGCCAGAAACCAGAGAGTGGTGTGATGGGTCTGCCAGCTGGGCCAGGCGTGCAGGTTCCCCAGGAATGAACTCATACAAAGGGGTCCTTGGGGCCACCTGGGGCTGTGGATGTGGCTGTGGTTCGCCAGTGGCCTCTTTTGGGCTGGACATGCTGCACCTCCTTCCACAGGCCACTTGGTAGGAAACTGTGCCTGGCTTATCCCCTAAGTTCGTAACGTGCCATTAAATGAGTCTTCTTAACCAGGAACCTCTTCGCTCCATCCAGCTCCATCCTGTTGCAGTGCCAGCGAGGTTATCTGTTTGGGTTAGGAAAGCAAAGCAAAAAACTCTGAAATCCCTGTACAGAGAAAATTACCAGCATGTTTTGCTGCAGGGCCCAATGTTTCTGCTGCTAACTTTTTTTTGGTGTGCGCACGGTAGCTTCTTTTTCTTAAAGACTCTGTTCTGGGGGATCACGTGCTGTGTAAGGGTCTCAGATTTTCTTTGAAAAAAGGTGCTTTTTAGCCTTCACAGGGGGCTTGTGAGGAAGCACTTAAAGTAGCCAAATGCATTGTAGGAAATAGAAAAACCCCACAAAAGATGAAGCAGTTTACCTGCTTTAAAACCTTTCCTTTCAGGCTGCTGAGCTTTACTAGTACTAGCAACTGCAAGAATTGGCACAGGCATGGCCACCCAGAAACGCTGTATCATCTGGATGGGTTTCGCTGATAGCCAAGCAGATGTAGGCTTACGCGCTGATAGGCCTTGCCAGAGCCTGGGATCAAGGAGAAGGATGGCCTTGCTCTAAAGGTGCTCGTATGAGAGGGGAGGCTTGTTGCTGTTATTTTAGCAGTGTTTAGGAGATGTTTTAGTGCTCTTGAGAATGCCAGATTGATCACGTTCAGCTGTGGCAGGCCCTGTGCCATGCTCACCCACAGCTTTCCCCTGCGCTCGAGGGCTGGCTGGCTGAGAGCGCAGACGGCGCGGCGGTGCTGCCCAGCTGCATCCCCGCCAAAATGCAAGCTGCTCCCGGGCACGGGTCTGGATCCAGATCCTGCTGCCTGGATCCCTTCGACAAGAGAGATTAAAGCAATTGTGGTCTTAGCACTTTGGGTTACTGTGGTGGCTGCACGACACCGCTGAGGTCATCACCTCTTTCTCAGCCCTTCTGGTAGCATGTCTATGCGATGAGGGACATGTTGCTGTTGTGCACTGCAGATGCAAGTTTTATCGGTCTTGCACATTTCAGAAGTCTTGCATATTCCTGAGTGCCATCTACTGGCTTTTTGGTTATTAACTGGTTTTAGTCGTTAACCATTTCTATGCACGGTGTTAGAGACTCTGCACAGACAGGTGTAAATAAAAAAATCCTAGCTCCAAGGAATTTCCACTCAGTATCTCTGAGACCTCTGCAGACGAAGGAGAGTGGAAATACTGTCTCCATTTCACGGACAGGAAATGGAGACATTTGTTTAAAACTTCTCTTACTGTCACTCCTGCTGCTGCTCTGGCAGGAGCACCCTCTGGGTCCTGCAAAGTGGTTATGCTCAGGTAATTTCTGTCGGCAAGGTTTTGGGTCAGGAAACAGGTAGTGAATGCTTTCCTCTTAGATACCTCTGTGGAGGTGTCTGCAGCCACCTTGACGGGAGGGGCTTAATGAACAGAAGGACATTACCTCGCCTTACTCCCAGGAGAGATCTCCTGTCTGCCGGCTCACAGAACGGTCCTGGCCATGAGCAGTGAGCAGCTCTGGGAGGTTTCGGTGGCATACAGGAGGCCAGCCTTGTTGTCCACCAGCCCCTAGCTGTGCGGTGCTTTCAGCAGTTCAAGACAGCAGCTGGTCCACTAGATGAGCAGAGAAGAGGTGGACCTTCAGAATGGGAATTGCACCTCTGAGGTGCATATCAGGACTGGAGAATAGCCCTGCTTATCTCCAGAGTGGGTTTGGACTGGCTTTTCTTCCCTTGCCCCGATTGAAAGCATTGCTTTGCAGCTGTCTCTCTTAATAGTCAAGTTCTTGGCTTGTTCCTTCCCCCCTAGCATCAAGAGCTGAGCTTCCATCATCTGTGATGGGAACAGAGTCTTTTCTCAAAGAGTACTTCTCTCCTTAAAAATGACAAGTGCCCTAGAGCTGGGGGTGGCTGTAATGTGCTGTTCCTTAGCCTTTTGTATCTGGGAATGGTCTGAGCTCTGTGTCCACTCTAGAGCTGGGGAACACACCCTCCACCTAGCAATGCACAGACATGAGAGTGGTCCTGGATCCTGCTCTGAGATGCCCTACTCTAGAGGACACTCCTTCCCCAGCGTCCACTGTTCCCTTGTTTTAACTATTGCTGGAGATGATTCCTTAAGGTCTTGTCCGTGAACTTCACGATGTTCAGCTGTAAGTATGTATTTTTGTTCCCTGTCTTGATTTCATCCCCAGTGCATTGGTGGTGCTCTGTTTTGTTTCCCTCTGTTTTGTGTGCTGTACATCATGTGGTCACCGTGAACACAATAAATGAATGGAGAAAAAAACCTAATGTCTGTGTGGGTGCAGAGCATGTGCGTGCTGAGCCCTGGATGCATGTGATGGTGCTTTGGTCCTGTTGTTCTCAGGAGGTGGGTTCAAGGCACTCCTAATGAGTTCTTGCAGTTGAGCAGCATGAATGGCTGAGTAGTGAAGCTGTTCATGTTTAGGCTGCAGGATGTTCACCCAGGATGAAGCACTGCTGGGCCCTTGGCTGCTCTGAGCCGCTCCAGGCAAACCAGAAGAACCTGAAATACTCTTTCCCTTTGATCTGTGCAATGAGGACAGGGATGAGAGCTGGATCCAGCAAAGGTAGAAATCCCTGTCTCCTACTGAATGTGACAGGGATAGTTGGCTTCTGGGCTGCCCCTCTGACATTAGGTGGTTGAGAGAAGCATCCCTCTTGAAGCAGCCCCATGAAGGAAAGAGCAGGGGAGGTTTATTGGCACCCACAGAGCTGGCTGTGTCAAACACAGAGAAGCCCAGCCAAGAGCGGTGGAAATGTGAGATACCTTCTCCAGCCCTGGCCTGCCAGCTCTTGAGCTGGTGCAGGCAGGCTCTGGGGAGGCAACTTTTTGTCTTTGGTTACATGTGGAGGTAGGGATGGCAGAATACAGGCTCTGAGCAGTTGCCATGGTTGAGCTGGGATGGAGTTTGCTCCAAGTAGAGGGAATGCATTGATCAGAGTTGTGTCACCATCAGAGGAAGTCTCAAGGGGCTGGTAACAGAATCAGATGCCTCTGCTCCAGGAGATGCCACCAGGCAGAGCAGTGTGAGCCATGCAGACCTGCTTGTCTGATACTGCTGCAGCTGCTGTCAAGGAGGTAAAAGCGTTGGTTTCTACTCTGGGAGGGCTGGGCTGGACGGGACAATGTCAGCTCGCCCAGCAGAATTTAGTATGCATCCTCTCACTGCCACTCTGCCTTCCCTCCTTGCAATGACAGTTGCACTGGTAATTAACAGTGATGTTATAATTGAAGCCAAGCAATTTCTTGCAATCAGATTTTATTTTTGTCATGTAGGCTAACAATAAAATGTGCTGCCCCACTGGAGACCTGAAACATTAACAATTACTGTGCTAAGTAAAGCAAGGCTGATATGAAAGAGCGGGGAAGGCTGTTTGTCAGACGCTGTTGTCAAGAATGCTGCGTGCTATCCCTCTTGTGCAGGGACCTCAGCACCAGGAGGATGGGGATTTCTGGAGGGAGACTGAAATGAGGATTTTTCTCAACCCATTTTTTGGCCACTGCCTTCTCAGATGGTGTTCTAAGCGGCTCAGAATAAAATAACCTGGCCTTGGCAAATGGGGGAGCTCTTCTTGACTGGACTCTTTCTTTGCCTGGCTCTTTGGCTCTGTTCTTTGGCTGACTTTGTATTTTTGAGTGTTTCATATCCTCCCCAACCCAGCCTCGCTGTAATGCCTTCTGTGTCCATGGGATCCCGCTGTGTCAGTGGAAGGGGTTGTAGTGTTTGGCTGCTCCTACCCTGCCTTCTGCATCTGGAGTAGTTCACAGGATATCTCCTATCATGGCCACACAGCTGCATCTGTGAAGGGACTTCTCCCCAGGCCCTTAGGTGGCATTTCAGAAGCAAGGAAGAAGGCACCTGGAAGGGCTCTGCGCTGCTCTAACCAGCAGTTGCTGCAGCCCAGGGCTGGGGTGGACATTCAAACTTGCTGTGCCCTTCTGAACACCTGAGGGGTTGGAGAAAAGCTGGAGGCCAGGGGGAGACAAGTTGATGGGAAAGACTGGAAATAGGTTCTCTGAGCCCTGGCAGCATGTGGGGTGGAGGGGGAGCAGTCCTGGGCTCCCGCTTTCTGCCTCTTGCTCCCTTTGGGTGATTCTTAAGGCAGGGCCACTACCAGGGCACTGGAGAAGGGAAACATATGGGTGCTGGGTAACGGCGCAGGTTGGAAATGGCAGCGTGTCTTAGGAAAATGTAAGAAACTCTATTTTGTGGTGGATTGAGGGTGTAAAAAAGGGTTTTGCCTTTTAATAATTTTTTTGGCCAGCACCATGAGGTTGTAACTTCTTTCCAGAACGCATTTGGCTGTAGGTGTGGAAAATAGGACCTTTATAGTCAGCTGAAGCAATCAGTTGCAATGGTGGTTGTAGATGATCAGTTTCATTCTCAGCTGCTCTTTCCCCTGCTGCAGTTGGTTGGACTCGGCTGTAGTGAGGCAGGCATGCAAGTGTGGCCAGACCTTCTTGCAGGAGGCATAGCAAGGCTCTCCTTGTTTTCCGTTGGCTTTGGCTCATACCTTTGATGCAGAGGGATAGACTTGCGTGCTTGAGTTGGCCGAAAACTGCCTGGCCGCTATTCAGCAGGCAGATGAAAACTGGCCTCCTTATGCAATGTATACACAGGTGGTGGTGGGAAATATGAAAAACATCTTGCTGGGTAGGTAGAGGCGGAGACCCAGTGTGTGGGCCTTCTCCTTGTGCCAGAGCTTACTGTGGGAGCAGAGCTGGGCTGGGCTAGGGCTGTTTAGGCTGTAGGGGTGCAGTGAGTAGTCATTCAGGGATCATGGTGAGCAATCATCTGGTGAGTGCCCCCTGAGAGCTGACAGCATCAGCCTACCCCCTGTGCTGGGGACAAAGGTGTCCTTCTCTCCCCTGGCACCATCCTCTAACCTAACAGCTCTGGGTAACTGCCCCGCCTGCCGCATGTTCGGCTGGATGCAAAAGGCTTGTGCCTTCTAATTTTAATGAGTTGTAGTGCTTGCAGCCCAGCTCTGAGGCTCAAACTGCCAGAAGGAGAGAAAACTGGGAGAGGCCATTTTTTGCAACAAGTTTTTCTCTGAGCTCTGTTTGATTTTGGAAGGGGGAGGAAAAGGTATAGGACTTGACAGCATACAAGTAAAGCAGGCACAAAGCATCTGGGCAAAATGCAGTGATAGAGGGATGGCAACATCGTCCAGAGCCTGAAGTCCTGAGAAGTCAAGACCATCAAAGCCGCTGGCTGGCCTGAGAGAGCACTGGCTCAGAGCAGGGTCTGTCCTGTGCAGTGGATCCCGTGCAGCAGGGACAAAGGTGCTGCTGCCTCCTCAGGGAATCAAGCCTGGAGGCTCCCTGCTGAGCCCTGCTCCTTTCATGTGCCCCATGCCTAGAGATTGTAAAAGGTGGAAGCTTTCAGTTTGGCCAAATCACAAGTATGTAGCATGCCACGTCTTTGTTTCTAATAGCCGAGAAGCTGCTGTTCCCCGGCTCTGTGCTTTCGGTGGTCTTGCCAGCATGCACAGCGTGAGTGGTGGGATGAAGCCATTCCCCCACCGTGTACCCAGCTGCATGCCGGGCAAGCTTTGGCCAGTGATGGGCAGCGGTGCTAAATAACTAATCCTTCTTTCTTGAGGCAGAGCTGCTTGCTGAATGCAGGCTCTGGAATGCCATGCTAATGGCTTAACCACACCATTTCTTTGCGCCGTCCTTGAAAAAAGAGACAAAATTGGCATTAATTCTTTCTTGGCATTTATAGAGCACTTAAAAACCACCAGAGCCCTAGCTGGCATGGAGATTGAGGACCGCAGTGAGGTCATTGGGAGAGAAGTGAGATCTGCCCATTGGTTTTGTGACGACGCAGTATTCGGCTGAGCTGAGAGAGGCTATGCATAAGCATCAAAAATTTCAGAGAAACCAGAGCATCTTCCAGCCTTTTCTTTTGATCTAAAAATATGTATAAACTGTTCGGTATCTTAAGGCAATCTTAAGTGGCTGGTGAGTTCAGGGAATCTGTATTTGCTTCCTAGGGGAATTTCACTGTTCACTGGAATACTTGCTGTCAGCCACAATTTCCATTGCTATATTGGCTTTATTTATGTCACCTTGGCTGCAGTTGTCAATGTGAATGTTTCTGCTATTCCAACCGGAATAAAGTCTTTTGTATGCTCAGCCAAAAGGGCTGGCTCTGGGGAATGTTCCTGAAAATGCATATGTAGGCATGTGCATCCAGGCAGAGACAGTCTGGATTTTATGAGCTGGTAATGGCAGAGCAAGAGGATGCGACACATGGCTTCTTCTGGAGCTCCTCCACTGCAGTACAGAGGGGCAGGGGAAGGGCCTTGTCTGAACTCATCTTCTCTGCAGTTCTAAAACTCTGCTTCATCTTTGCCTTTGATGTGCTTCCTCTTATCTCTTTCGGCTCAATTTAGAGTAGCTCAGAGAATGTGTAGATCTAATTTTAGATGAACCCACTTCTGGCCTGAGATTTCACACGTTTGGTCTTCACAGGAATGCACGGCTCCCCATGAGAGCTGGCCTGCGCTGTACGGTGGGTGGCTCGGGTAATTGGTGCTGCTGCACGCCGGTGCTTCTTAATTCTCAGTTGCTAGTTTGAATCCAGCCCAAGGTGTTTTTGATGCCAGGCTTTGATAGTTAGCAGGACTCGGCGAACAGCGCGTTGGCCGATTGACTCTGCTAGCAGAGAAGTGTTTCCTTCCCAGACACCCCAGGGCCAGAGCACTAATTCAACATTTCTTTGTGGCAGCAATTTAGGGACTAAGGTGGAAAATTTCTCCCTCCTTGGTAAATGTAGTTCCAGGTCAGGAAATGAGGATTTTTTGGTAGGGTGATGTGGATTAAGTGCTGTGTTACTGCTCCTCACATCTCTCTGCTGTGGAGGAAGAGATCTTCAAGGTTGCCCTGGAGGGTGACAGAAGTAGAGATGTGTACTGGAGACTTGATATCTAATCTAGATCTAATAATGCTGCATGTTGACCTTGGCCCTCCCACCAGTGCAGTGCATGACATCAACCAGCATTTTTAAATTAGATGTTTGGATAGACCATGTGTGGGTCTAATTTGGCATAGGAAAACTTTCCTTTCTGAGGGCAGACACAGCATTTTAAGAAAACATATCCCAAAACTTGGTGTTATCTAATGATAGTGCAAAAAAGTATTGTGGTACCAGGCACCATTAAGTTACTGGCTGCACTTCTGATCTGAGCCCTGATGTTGAATCAGGAGAGAACCTTTTACCGCTGCCTGTGTGCATAGTGAAGTGGAGGATCTCTGAGGTGTTCAGAAGAGGCCAAGCATGGCGCAGCTGCTGAAATGGATGTGCTGCCTGCAGTTTCCGTGGGAATGGAGTTAGGCACTACTCAACGCTATTGGAAGTGCTTTCCCTGATTTGGTCAGATTAACTGATGTGGCTCATTAGACCTAAATCTGCCACTGAATAACAGCAAAAACCCACAAGTGAGGAAGAGAACGCAGGTGCAGGATATGCAGATGTAATATAGTTTTTAGAAAGAAAAAAATCCTAACCATAAGTTACATAAGTGTTATGTATTTATGGTGATCAGTCGGCTTTGTGATGGTTGCTTTGTGCTTGAGCAACTTGCTGTATTTTTCATGCATTTCTTGTAGCCTGATGGAAGACCTTGGGTTTTATGCATGGGGTTATTAAAATTCCCTAGCAAGCAATTTTGATTTGGCTGAATAAGCAGAGGTAAAATGCTGGTGTGGAAATGGACAAATGTTGCATGCCCATCCCTGTTATTATTTAATCCTCAAATAGTTATTTATACAGATAAGTCAAGTTGTGGTATCTCTTTATATACGGGTGTTGTGGTTTAACCCCACCTGGCAACTAAGGACCACACAGCCAGTCACTCACCTCCCTCACAGTGGGATGGGGGAGAGAATCGGAAGGGTAAAAGTGAGAAAACTTGTGGGCTGAGATAAAGACAGTTTAATAGGTAAAGCAAAAGCTGCACACGCAAGCAAAGCAAAACAAGGAATTCATTCACCACTTCCCATGGGCAGGCAGGTGTTCAGCCATCTCCAGGACAGCAGGGCTCCATCACATGTAACAGTTACTTGGGAAGACAAACGCCATCACTCTGGACATCCTCCCCTTCCTTCTTCTTCCCCCAGCTTTATCTGCTGAGCATGCCATCGTATGATCTGGAATATCCCTTTGGTCAGTTGGGGTCAGCTGTCCCAGCTGTGTCCCCTCCCAACTTCTTGTGCACCCCCAGCCTACTCGCTGGTGGGGAGGTGTGAGGAGCAGAAAAGGCCTTGAGGTTGTGTAAGCACTGCTCAGCAGTAACGAAAACATTTCCGCATTATCAACATTGTTTTCAGCACAAATCCAAAACATAGCCCCTAGCTACTATGAAGAAAATTAACTCTATCCCAGCCAAAACCAGCACAACAGGAATGAAAAAAATGGCCTGTGTTGAGATGAAAATTTCTTTCCAGGCTTTGTCACACAGAGGTTTGCCTGAGACTTTGCTGGCTACTCCAGCTGTGGAGAGAGTATTTCCACCAAATGGTGTCATGTCACAAGATGTCTTCATCATGCAACAGCATTTTTAAGGTCAATTGGTTTTGGCTGCCCTATTGTTGAAGAGGTAACAGGTGTCTACAGGTGAGGCACAGCCCTTGTCTTTGTTAATATTTCATCTCCAAGCAAAAGATGTGCTTTCTTGGCCATTAGTGTCACTAGAATTCACATCTCCTTAAGAAATTACTCCCTTCTGTATCCATGGGATCCTTGAACTGCTAGAGACACAGTGTGTGTGCAAAAATGTTGAAGCCTGTGCTGAATGTAACTTCAAGCACTCCCACCTGGGGCTAGGAATGTGTTACATCTTGTAGGCTAAACAGTGTTGGGAATGTCATTGCCCAGCAGTGAGACCTCCAGGAGAACCAGCTTCTGAAGCTGTCCTCAGAATGATGGCAGTAGAAGAGCTAAAATTTTTCCACGATAGCAACTGAAAGCTGAAGACGCCACTCAAGGAAGAGCTCCCTGAGCAGATACCAAATAACGCTGCAGGTTGGTTGTGAGCGGGGCTTTGGGTCAGGGGGCTGGCAAGAAGCGGCCGTGGGCAGAGGCTGTGACAGAGAGCTGGGGAGAAAGGCAACCACAGCCAGAAACCAGATGGACTCCAACAGGAGGTTCAAACAGGGTGTGGTTTTGTGGCTGGAGTATGCAGATTTCTTCTACCCCGTTTCTCACCACAGTGAGGCAGTGGATGTTTTTCTGGTCAGTGTTTCATTGCTGCTTTGCTGCCTTGCTTTGCTGGCTTGTGATCTTTCCGTCTGCCAGAGCCCCTGCTGAGTGGGATGCGTGGGGAGACAGAGGAAGTGCTTGGCGGTCTGCAGAAGGATCTGGCAGCCCCAGCTGGGGGTCCCCTACCTGCTGATTTGAGGCCATGGGAACAGCAGCTTCCAAAATCTGTGTTAGGGCTATAGCTGTCAGTGATACTGGCCAGTCCTAGGAGAGAGTGATGCTTGTGCAGCTTGTTCTGAGCTCTCTGTGCTGGGCTGTGCACCAGCGTAGGAGTAAATGGGGCTAACGTCCTCAGAACGAGACATAAAACCAAGGCCCTGACCCTTGGTGGCTATCTTGATCCAAGATCTGTCACCTTCATGGTAAGAGCAAGTGTGATAACAACTCTGAGACAGCCTCCAGCCTTGATAACTACTTTCCACATACTCTGTGCAAAATGCCACATCTTGGAAGTCCACCAGTGTGCAGGCACTGCTAGTGCAACAGTAACTGAGCTGTATTGTCTTTTTTCCCCCCTTTTTCTTTTCTTTTTTTTTTTCTTTTTTTTCTTTTGTCTCCTCTGAATAGCAACTCCTCTTACCCCTGTTGGGAAGAAGGATTGAGTTAGGTGAGCCACTGTTCTGATGTCCTAAGGCATATCATCTCTCTTGTTTGGAGTGGCGAGCACTTTCCCCCACCTGTTTTTCCTCATTGTTGGTACTGGTGAGACAGAGGTGTTCTGGGAGTTCCTGTCCTGCTTCCTGGCACTTCATGTAGTACATTCTCATGCTGACTGACCTACCTAAGGTTTGTAATCACTTGACTTAAAACTGAGTCAATGATTTGCTGCCCCAGGACCAGAAAAACATTTGTTGCATTTTGTAACATGCAAAAAAGCTCAAATGTTCACAAAGCTTGCCTAGCCCCAAAGTCTGGAAAATGAGGCTGTGGTGGGATCTGTGCTTGGTACAACTCACCTAGACCAGACTGCGAGGATGACAGCTCTAGAGGCTTGTGTCGGGTTCAGAGTAGTCACCTTGCTAGGGTTGAATGTAGTATCCAAATCCCTCAGTTCTGCAAGGGACTATGAGGTTTTTAGCCACATATGAGAGATGCCAGCAGTGGGACTGTCAAGGGCTGATTGCCTTCCCAGCTCCCAGCCCTGCTATCCCTCCTCTCCTCGCCACCCCTGCATAGGCAGGGATTGCAGGCACTGGGTGTGAGTCAGTGCCAGGCTCCGCGTGTCGCCACCCCACGGGAACAGTTCTGTGACATTATTCTCTGTTTTAAAGATGTTTTATATATTGACGGTAGCACCGTTGTGAATGTGCAATTGATTTTGTTTCACCGCTACTGTTTTTATGTCTGATGTTTTGTCCCTCAGAGGTAATTGCGATTTGCTCCATGTAACTGGGTTATTTTTGACATTGGTAACGTGTGGATAGTTGCTATCCAACACAGTGTTTCCTTGTAATCTTTGCCTAAGAAGAATGTCTAGACATCTCATCTCTTTCAGGAGCCAGCATTGTCTATTCAGACATGCAGAGTGAACCCAGTGCTTGTTGGGCTTATTGTTTCAGTTGATTTGGATTTTTTATAATCAGATAGAAGTCAAAAGCAATCTGGAATCTGCTGGGTTCAAAAACAGTAAAAATATATATATATATATATATATATAATGTTTCTAATGTGGTCCCAGGTTTCAGAAATGGAAGAGGTTGTAATTTTGTTATTCAGCATACAAAAGAATTTAAATTTTGGGGGGCAGAGATCTGCTCCAATTTAAGCAACCACTTAGAGCAGAGGATGATTTCCTGATGTCTGTGAAGTAGCTACAGACTGTGGCAGTATCTGCCCATATCTTCATAAGAGGTCAGTCCCCTGGACACTCAGGCTTTCAGAAGAGTTTGACACTGGGTATAGTAAAGGTTTTCTGGAAATCCAGCCATGGCGATAATGAGCTGTTCTGAAAAAGATGTCTCAAATGTTTTATGCTGTTGATCTCCCATCCCATCCATTTTTAAATGATTTGCCTGGTGTAGTTTTCATTGCTTCTCTCCGACAGCGAGATGATACCTCTGTGCCTGCTGTTTAAAATCACACTGATGTCTTGCCGCCTTATCATATTGCACACTGAGAATACTTTATGAGCTGTTGGTGATCCTCCTTGCAGGCTCCCACTTCCTGAAGCATCTCATCTTCGTCTGCAGTTACCACCCCCTGAACTACATTACTTTGCTTTTTATATCCAGGCAGATCTTTATTCGAGCCTTACTTTCCCTGTTTCTCCATGGATCCTTTTGTGTTTCTTAGCTGTCTCACTGCTGCTCCAAATTTAGCATCATCTGCAGTTGTAATTAATATGCTGTTTGCCTTTGTTTCAGGTCATTAATAAGGAAGGATGTTGAATAAAAATCTTCTGCTTATTGATTCTGGCATGTTCCCATAAATAGCATCTGTGCACAGGCACAGTGTACTTGGAAACCTAGCAACCCGCCGGCTCCCCGTTTGCACGGTAGTTTAACCTCATGTATCTTGTCTCTTGCATCCTTTTCCTGTCCCCCTGCGCTGGTTTTCTCTTTTGTCCTTTTGCACAGGCTTACTTACTCTTCCTCTTTGTTCCCACTCTGAAATGCTTCTCCCACTGCTCCAGGTCAGAAGCATTTTGCTTATGCTGTGCTCTATTGAGTGAGCTCGTGGTTGGAAATGCTCCTGTCAGACCTTATGCTTCTGCAGGGCTCCAGTGGGGAGAGCGTGCTGCTTGCCCAGGGGAGTGATGTGTTGGGGCCCCACTCACCATGGAGGCATTTCACACCAGTTTACTCCGTTAATGCATGGTTTGTGTATTGCAGAGCTTGCAGGGAGGGTGTTGGAGACGATGGAAAAAGGTAGTAAAATTCCTAGGTTTGAGAGTAATTCTGCCTTGAGGTCTTGAGAAGGAGTAGGAAGAAAAAAGGAGGAAGCCACTTAAAACCTCTGCTCTGCTGGATTTAATCATCCTTCTTTGAAACAAATCCTGGCTTACTGTCCAGTCAAAGGCAGCTCTGGGCTTGGCGTTTGAGTTTTGCAGAGCCCAGAGCTCTTGTCACAGGCTCTGCTGTTTCAGGTACTTGCACCCAGGTCTCGGACTTCTCCCAGACTTGCAGCAAGCCCTAAACCTCCCTGCAGAGTTTTGGCTGTTAATTGGGATGGCAGTTAGAGCTGTTGACTGGGGACACTTGTTTTGTATGTGTTGGGGGTAGAGCCCTGGCAGAGGGCTCTGGCTGGTGCTGCAGCCCAGCTGCCTGTGCTCAGGGATCCAGCTGCTGGGGTGATGAGATCAGAGCTACCTCCTGGGCCTTTCTGCACAGCTGTGGGCACCCTCCCGGCTGCGAGGGGCACCTGGATGGGCATAGCTGAGGATGCCTGTGGGCACGTCTCTGACCATTACCGTAGAAGGACGTCCAGAGGCTACGTTTCTAGAGAATTGTCCTGAAGCCAGCATGCTCAGAGAAATGGGAGAAAAGTGGGTTTGACTAAAGCTAAAGCTCCTGTAATTATTGCTTTGAGCAGAGAGCGATTCAAAGCAAACCATAGCCAGCTGAAATCCTCTAAAACTATGTAAACTTGGGTTCCACCACCTGTCCAGGCCAAGCTAGCTATTGCTCTGGGGAGCAGCAGGCATGGCTCACAGCATTCCCACACTATCCTAGGGGCTAGGGAAGATAATTTAGCTCTTGTTCTGAGTAAATTCTTGAAAGCAACAGTAGCAGAAGCAGGAGAAAAGGCCCAAGGGGGCCCTGCAGACCTGTGGAGCTCCTTGCCATGCAGTGCCACAATATCCAGAAGGTGCAGAGGTATGTGAGGATGACAGGTGCCCAATAACATGGGTATCTGCATTAACAGAGTAGATCTGAACTCTCACACCGAACATGGTAATTGGATCTGATGCTGAGAAGGAGCTGCTTTTGAGTCCGTGTGTGGCAGGAGAACCCTACTGCAGGCGTAAGGCAGACCGCAGAGCCATGGAGTCAGCACCGGGATGCATTCCCAGCCCAGTGGCACACTTCAGCTCCATGCCAGGAAGATGGCTCCCTGCCAGTGGCTCAGTGAAGCAGATGCTCCATGCTGCCTTCAGTCCATGAGTGAGGCAAAACTGAATAAACGATCAGAAAATGGCTTGAAAGGATCTTCCTCCCCTCCCTCTGGCTCTACTATGAAACTGTGAGCTGCACAGCTCTAGCTTGCTTTTCACAACACCAGAAATACCAGCCTTAAACCCACTGTCTTTCACGGATCTGTTCATTGGCTGCTGTGTTTCCTCTCTCATCCCAGGTCTCTCCAGACAGCTTTCTCTGCTGTGTTAGCTTTTGCTTTTTCATTTTTTTCTCTTGGAAGTCCCCATTCTACTCTTTTTTTCTTTTTCTTTTTTTTTCCTCCTCCTTTCTTTTCCTTTGGCATTAGCATGACAACCTTTTGTCAGGTGGCTTCAGAGCTCCTTGCTCAAGCTGCTGTACTGTTGGTGGAACTTGCAGGCACTGGCTCTCTTAGATGCTGGCGCTGCCTGCCTGGCAGCTCTGTGTGCTCTGTCCCCAGGCTGGTGGCTAGCGAGTCCTCACCCAGCCCTTTTCTAGCTCCATCTTCCTTATACCTCAAGCACCTCTTATTTTACAAGCAGCCCTCTCTGTGCAGTTGATGCTGGGGCTGGCTTGGCCTCCCAGTGAGGACAGCCCCATGGAAATGCCTGTTGGCCTCATAGCTGGGCATCTTGGGGAGGTGGGGATGCTGCCAGCTTGCTGTTCTTCCTTCACATCCATCATCAGTGGCTGCTGACAACCGCCTCCACCATGCTCCAACACAGCCCTCTCCCAAGTTGTGCTCCTGCCAGCCCTGCAGCACCACTTGAGGGGAGGAAAAGCAATATATTATTCCTCCTCAACAAGATGGTCATCTGTGCTCTGAATTCCTCCGGTACTTGTAGTGGCCTGTGATCGTGTGTGAAGCCAATATACATGGATAGCACAGCTCAGTCTTCAGTCTATAGGTTAAGTTTGAAATGCTGTGGTTTCCTTGTGAGTGTGATTTTGCTTTGGTAAGTCAGCCTGGCTGCAGAGTTAGCTCACTAGAACATGCAGAAGGCTAATCTGGCTATTTTAGCCGCTTCCTCTTTGTTCATTAAGTATCTTGCTAAATTAAAAAGAACTGTATTGTTAACCGTTTGGATTCTAGGCTGTTTATTGGTACTTTTCTTGTGTTTTTCTTTTTTTCCCCTTTTTCTGCAATAACTGTGTTTTTACTCTTTATTGCTTAGGAGACCTGTTTAGTTACAGGTCTAATGGAGTTTGCAGTATAAGGGGAAATTGCTATTAACTGAGCTGCTTTGCTCCACAGTGTAGTCCTTTTGTGTTTCAAGGAGATGTTCACCCCCCCACATGCTCCCCACCCCCCGAAAATGAGCCAGGTAGGTAAGCAGTGGCTCTCTTCTCATGTAGTTACTGTAGCTGTGCATAATTAATGTAAAATCAAACGGTTTATAGTCTGATTTTTGGTTTGAGTTCATAATTTATTCTGCAAAGGAAAGCTTGAGACCTAACCTTGCACAGCAAATATTTGTCATCCTGGCTATTTATACATTGGGAATTAGTGGCCAAGTAATATTTTCAGGCACCCTAATTCCTGTAAGAACCACAGAAGCCTGATATCACTGTACAGTGCATATGTCTGACAGGATTTGTTTCTGCTCTGGTCACCAAACTCCTGAGTAATGTTGGTTGTTTGTTTCTGAGAATGTTTTAGCCCTCAGGATTTATATTAGGAAATTTCCTGCTGTTATGATTTGTCCTCTGCAAAGCCAAAAAGTAGGCAAGTTGTGTGAGTATAAGCCCCAGCCATTTCAGCTTGATCAGTGTGGTAGTGGCTGAGGCTGGCAAGTCCCTGGAGGGCTGCAGAAGGCAGGACATCAGAGCTTGTGGTTGTAGCCCTGGGAAAGTCCTATTTGATCAGGGCAGCATGTTTCTGGGAGGCTCTGGTGGTATTTCATCAGTCTGGCGCTCATTCTTGGTTGGCCTTCCTGGGAAGTGTGAATTGAGAATGATGCTGGGAGAAGGCCTGGACTGGGAGGTGCTGTTCAAAGGTATGGACACAGGGTAGCATGTAGACCCTAAGGCAGCCCCCAGACTCCCAAAATACTGCTGCAGTGCTGGTGGTGCAGAGTGGGTTGAATGAAAGGGTCTCTGTTAAGCCAAGCTCTGCAAGAGCTGAATCATCAAGTGGCATAAATCCCTTGTATTTATTGCAGCTATTCCATGTGGTCTGTATGTTACCTAACACTCTGCCTCTTTCTTGCACTGGACAGAGAAGTAAAGCAAAATCGGCCTTAATGTTGCATATGTCTCATTCTACCCACTTATCTCTAATTCTTGTTTTAAGCAACGGATCATGATTAAGATGGCAGGATGCCTTGAGAAGCACTTGGTCAACTAAATGATCTGTTGTTTTGAAGTGGGAGAAAAGCCACTCTTTGTGCTTTAAGGAAGCAAAGAGACTGCTGAAGATGGGAGATTTTAGCCCCTGTGACTAGCATGAGGTTAACCAGCCCACAGACGATATGTTCTTGTAATGATTCAGGACTATAACATCAGTAATCTTAGCTGCATAATGTCAGCATTCTATGTGTCACAGATCTGTTTCCACAATTACAGTAATTTGAATTATTTGGAAGGCCTTAGTGATGTTTCTGCACAGCTCAACAGCATGTTCAGAAAATGGCAGGATAGGTTTTCCCTAATTTCATGGAAGTCTGAGTCCTTGCACTGACAAGGCGTGTGCAAGAACTGCAAGACTGCAGTGGAGACTGAAGAGTCAGTTGTAGTGTCGGCATTTTTACTGATCTGAGAGTAATCTGTAAACTCAATAAAATCTGTAAATAATGTGCAGAGAATGCATAATTTTCAGTTAATTTCTGTACCTCCCTTCAGGAAGGAGGCAGAACTCTGAATTTGGGGATAGACTTCAGTGCAGTGGTCATAACTGCACAGATGAGCCTTTTTTGGGAGTAGCATGAACACTGCAGGCTGCTGAAAAGGAGAATTGCCTCTTCAGTGGTGGTGTCCAAAGCGGATTTTACAGATGCGTCATCTTTATCAGGACCATTCTGACTCCATTTGTCTGTTGCATTTTGTGAGAAAGGGTTTGGCTGGCTGTGCCAGAGATGACAGGAATTTGGGTCATGTACATAATGTGAAACAGTTTGGGTAAATCTGTTTTTGATGGATCCACCAGCGGAGTGGATAAGGTACATTTACTCCTTCAGTCCACAGGGGTGACAATCACCGTGATATATGGTTGCCGTTATTTTACCAAATATCTTTCTCTTATATTTTCTCTTAGATGCTGTAATTTCAAGCATTGTGAGTTTGGAGTTGATAGAGGGACACAGTAGACATGGACCTACATACACATATTTTTGTTTTCTTTTTGCAAAGATAGATGTTTGACATTACATACTGGGAGAAGCTGATTGTGAATTCCTTTCTAGCCACTGCATGTCTAACAGAGTTCCCTGCTGGACACACTGTTGTGCAGACCCAAGTAGAAAATCCCCTTTTGGGGATAGAGTTTTCCTCTTTGTTCCAGTAACTCTATTTAGGTATTTTAAAGACGCTGTTTTAACCAAAACAAGCCTCTGTGCATAGGGTGGCAGGGAGCCCTGGCTAAACAGCACGTTGCTGCAGACCATGCAAGCTCATTTGAGGTTGTTCTGTAATATTCTTATTGTTTGAATCCACTCTTGTTTCTAATTTTACACTTGTAAAAGAGTCTATACTCTTTAGGCACAGAATGAGAAATCAACATCTATGGGAGGAAGACATAAGAGTCTATATCATGGCAGCTGGGTAGCTTGAATGTGAGTAGTTTTAAGCAGTCCAGTTTATTTGGGACTTTTATAATACTTTCCTCCTAGTGGTTCCCTTTTTCCCTCTGGTCTCTCTTCAAAAGGAGGAGCAGCTCTAATGCACTGTTCTTCTAACCCTTTCCCATAGTGTCCTCTTTTGTTGCAAGTCAAAGCAACTCAGGCAATGGATCATCCATCACACAGGAATTCAGAGACAGTAGAGACAAAAACAGCTAGCACATCAAAGGAGAAGCAATCGGTGGACAGATGCATGGCTTGAGCAGGCAGGCCCAGGTCCTACAGTCTTGTTCTGCTGCCCCAGTCAGCCATTCCCTCTGCCCCTGGAAATGCAGGGTTAACCTGCCAGAGCATGTGTGAGCATGGCCCCTGCTGGAAGGAGAACCAGAGATGTACCGATGCTGTGATGGTGTTTGGTGGGGGTATTATTTTAAGCATGGGGCGTACATTTCGGGACGCATGTGCTTGGGCTATGTGTCTAGCCTGGAGCCAATGTGGTCAGTAAGGAACAGACCTGCTCCTGTGGTGTGTTGGCCATCTGAAAAAATGCTCAAAACAAGTTTACTTGGCCAACTTTTTAATTAAGGGAAGGAAAAGCAGTTCCTGAAACTGAGGGAGATGGTGAGTTCTCCAATTCCTGGTGCATTTTTATTACTGAGTCATGAGCTCCTGATGATAAGAGAAGTTTTTATTGTGGAAACTGTGACACAGCTCGTATCTGTAGGGGTGGGATGTGATGCTTTTAAACTAGTTGACAGATCAAACTGGAGCAAAGACCTGTCTGAAGGAGGCTGGCAGTGTCCTGCTAGAAGAGTGATTGCTACTCCACTGACATGAGTAATGAACTTCGAGTCCACTGTACTTGGCGAAGGCACACTGCATGAACATGTCACGACACAGTGCTTCAGTGTGCCAAACTCTCCTGAACAGCACACTGGCTAAATGGGGAGGGGTGGGAAGTGGAACAACATGTCCCTGGGGCCATGGGGCAGAGGTAGGCTGAGAACCTCACCTCCTGTCTGCCCAGCCTCATCTCCTGAGCGACCCTGCAGGTGTCGGCAGGCAGGTGCAAGGATCATCTTTACATCAAAGAAAGTAAAAATAATGGCAGTTGGGTCCTGGCACATCCTGTGTTTTGATTTTGTGTCTTTCAGCATATTTCTGTTTCCTGATGACAGCCCTGGGTGTGACGGCTGGTGCGCATCGCCTGTGGAGCCACCGTTCCTACAAAGCCAAGCTGCCTTTGCGGATCTTTCTGGCTGCAGCTAACTCCATGGCTTTCCAGGTGGGGTTGTGGTCGCCTGTTCAGATTCTTGGCCTCCAGGCAGCTTCCTCTCCTGTGTAGGGATGCCCTCAGCTTAGAGACAGCAAAAGAAAAAAAAATACATAGCAGAAAGACATTTGCTGATAACACTCTGGCTCAGGTGATGCAGAGCCCCACTCACCACCCATATAACAGTATGCATTAGACAGTCCAGAAGCAATAGTTACTTAAGGACCAAGTTGAACGTGCCCAGATCAGGGGCTCAGCACTCCAGGAGCCTATCTGTGGCGCAGGTCAGGCCCCACACTTCATCAGCCAATGTGGAAACTTTTTTAAGGGTCAACTTGACGCAAATACGTCTGCATAATCAAGTGTCTTTGTCCATCCAGGCAGTTGGAGATTTTGGCATGCCCAGAAAGGAGAGCAATCTTAATTTATCTCTGTTTTATGCAGAATTTTACACCAGTATGATTCAATTACAATTGCAAAGAAGCGTGTTACTAGCTCTGTACTTACTGATAGACCATCTTAGACTTCAAAAACGTTTGTGTAACACCCAGCTGGTGGTAGGAGTTAGCCCAGAACCAGGATCTTCTTGGTGTGAATTTAGTTAGTCCTTTTGATGTTCAAAATAGAGATATGAACCTGTACCAACATTAAACTTACTGAGCTTGGCTGCCGTAACGTCTTGTGGCACCGATTACCACGTGCGTGTTGTGCCTTGAGTTTTCAGCTTTTTCCCTTCAGTCTTTTTGGTTGACTTCTCATTCATGTACCTTGACAGAGGATGAAGAGAGTCCCTTTATCCACTTCTGTACTATTCATTTATCATCTTTGATTTATCTTTTTTTTTTTTTTTAAGGTGAAAAGAATTAATCTTGTTAATCCCTCTAGACATTACAAAGAGCACAATGCTTGAATATGGGAATGTGTCCATTTTGACTGTAACCTTCCTTTATTCTGAGCCATATTCCAGCTGCTTTGTGCTGCTCGATTCCTTGCAATGCTTTACAAGCCCTTTGCTCAGCATGTTAAACAACTGTTTTGAGTTTTGAGAGCCCCCTTGGTACTGTCCTCCTGTTATACAGCTAATCTTGCCTCTTACCTTTCATCAGTAATTTAAATGAATGTGTTGAGCTGGTTGCAGTGAGCCTGCATGTTGGGATTTCATTGCATTCTGCTCCCCTGTTGCTATGGATTTTGCTCTCAGCTGCGTTGGCCTCATTACTGCTTTTGGCTGAGGACACGGTGTGATTCTGAGGCAGGGCAGTACTTCAAAGTAGTTTCAAGCCACCTTTGAGCCCTTCGTATCAGAAAGAAAACTAAAGGCCAAATCACCCGCTCTTAAGTTTTAAGTAGTCTGAAGCCTCCTCCTAATTACCGTGACATCCATTGCCTGCTAAAGGCTGTTCACCACCACAAGCAGACAGTGAATGAGTTTTCAGGTCCATCTCCCTCATGTTGGCTTTTGGAGGAAGAGGTAGCATTGGAGATACCTACAGCATCCCTGGATGCTGAATATTGAGGAAATATTCAGACTTCTTGGAGGGCAGGGGAAGTTCTGCTGAAGAGTTTTAACTTGATACATGTGCTGTGACATGCTGTACTTCCTCTGAAACACCGTCAGATGCAGCCGGTTTTGCCCGGTGCATTTTTTTATGATTGGAGCATGCTGAGCTGTGTTTCTTCTCTCCATCTAGAGTGAAGCTCTCACAGTTTTGAAAGACTGTGCTTCTTGCTGTCACATGTCTGTTGCAGAAATAGGTAATACCTGGCTTATGTCTACTTGATCTCATGGTGTTTAAGTTTCAGCATCTCAGTTGGGATGTGCTGGTGTCTCCTCTGCTAACTGCATTGTACCGTTGCTCCTGGCCACCTCTGAAAAACAAGCTGTGTTGTTCAGCTGAGGTTGTGCTGTGAGTGTTTGCACACAGCAACAGTGGTTTTATGGAAATTTGTGTCAGCACACTGAGGCTGTTACATAGCCCAATTTGTTGTCACATTTTGGTCTGCAGGTTTATTAAGGGACCTGTTAATGAAACCTCATGTCTGCATTACCGTCACAGCACGATGCTGTTGCTCTCTGCTTTGGAAGCGATTTCATTCCTGTGTTTACCTGAAACTTGATCAAGGGTGACGTGTTCCTGAAAAATGGTTGCTATTAATATGCTCGGAGCATATTTACATGTGCTATGCTCCAGTTCTTAGTGTATTTGTTGCCCACAGTTCTGGCCTCTGGCCTTGATTTCCTCTTAGCATTTGTGGTTTTTAATTAGATGCAATTCAGTTGTTTTACAGCTTCCTAACCCTTTCATCTAGGGAATCATGTTTTTTGCCAGCCCTGCAGGTGTTTGCTGTGTTATGAAGAGCCAAGTTAATTTCTCACAGTATCATTGCTTTGACCTGGTTATCTGCTGTCCCACAAATAATTTTATCAAGTGCTCTTGTGACAAACTGATCAATAGTCTCACTTGAAAAATTAACTTCTTGTTAAAAGGACCTTTTCTAGGTGTGCTTCTTGCATAACCCTGTTTTATTTTTAAATTACTTAATCTTGGCCTTTTGGCATTTTCCAGTCGTCTTGATATTCCCACTGAAGCCACTTGAAGCAGTGTAGAGGCTTTCATTCCCTTTGATTTCTTTGCAGGAAAAAAATGAGAAGGCAGCAAGGTAAAGATCTCCCCTTGTTCTCACTGTGAAGTTTGGTGATTTCTTTGCTTCACTCAGTTTACTTTGTTCTCTTGTGCAATGGGATAGTTAAGGTGTGACATACTGGACTGCGGGTGAGGGGCTGATCTTTAAGGCCTCCTCTCAGCTTAGATGAGTCAGTGCTGCAGAAGAATGTTCCCCTCATCCCCAGCCCACTCCCAGCATCACTGTGGCCATGATGTGACAACAGTACAGGGCTGAGCACAACTGAATGCAGTGGAGCTGGGATCTTTCCAGGGCTTTTGTTCTTCACTTGTCCCTTGTGGGCTTTTGCAGACAGAGAGCATCTTTGTAAGGTTGAAATTGGACACGGAGGCATCTGAGCTGGATTCTTTAGCTGCTCTTTGCAGTTGTTTCTGGAGTCCCCTCAGCAGCACAGGTGGCATCAGTGCTTTCTCTCAGATGCTGGCAGCTGAGAGAAGGAGCAATGATTTCTGCAATGCTTTCAGCATACAGCTTTTGTCTCTCAAAATATAGATATACACAGTTGTCATTAGCTTGAGCTTACTGTGTCCTGCAGTATATTCAGCGCTATGATGGCTGCCGCACTGCAGTTACTTCACAGACACCACAGATGGTTTGCTCAGTTCTGCTGGGAGCAAAACTGCTGTGGTCAGTGGTTGTGGGTGCTGCTGCTGTTCCTAAAAGTAACCCAAGCCCGTCCTTCTTTTGGGTATTACTGCTTGGGTACCTCCCTGGCTGTGCAAAGATGGAAATAGCAGAGGAAAGCACAGTCCGCTAAGCACTCTCTGATTAAAGTTCACACTGTTGTGGATCTGTGCATTAACTAACATTTCCATGTTTTGGTTCTGGTGTTTGGCAATTCAATTCATAGATGAGAGTGTGGCCTGTGTTTTGCAAGTGTTGTAGATACCTACAATGCCCTGCACTAATAGCTTGGCACCACTGCAAAAACCCCAAGTTTAGTCCAATAGCCAGTGCATCCTGCAGAGCAAACTGGGAGGCTGAAATCACTTTGGCTGAGTAAACTCAGGAACTCTCACTTATGCATCCAAGTCTGAAATTGCAGTCCATCCCTTCCTCCCTGCAATCCACATAATCCCATTTACCACCATAAGGCATTTCAGTCACCCATATCAGCTGACAGCTTGAGCAGAGACAGGACTGAACTTACTTTGTATCTGATTTGGATCCAATGCTGAGCTGGTATTATGGGTCTGAGACTTTTATTCCAGCCTGGCTGCAAAGGCGAGACTTGATTTTCCATAAAATAGCCACATCTCCTTTTTTTATCTTAATCATAGAATCCTAGAATGGTTTGGGTTGGAAGGGACCTTAAAGATCATCTAGTTCCAGCCCCCCTGCCATGGGCAGGGACACCTTCCACTAGATCAGGTTGTTCAAAGCCCCATACAACCTGGCCTTGAACAATTCCAGGGATGGGGAATCCACAACTTCTCTGGGCAACCTGTTCCAGTGTCTCACCACCCTCACAGTAAGGAATTTCTTCCTAATACCTAATCTAAATCAACCCTCTTTCAGTTTAAAACCACTACCCCTCTTTCTATTACTACACTTCCTGGTAAAGAGTCCCTTCCCGTCTTTCCTGTAGGCCCCCTTTTAAGTACTGGAAGGCTGTGCTCTTGTACACATCCCTGCAAACAGCAGTAATTTAAATGGAGGTGCCAGTTTTACTGTGGAAGATGCATCCCTCCAAAAGGCTGAGAAAGTTCAGCTCCTGTTCAGGTCAGGAGAAGTGTCCATCCTCGGACAGCAATCACCCAGGGAGGACACAGAAGCAGGGCAGACTGATGATGGTAGCTCCCAAGAGGCTGTTGGCTTCCAGCCATCTCCAGCCCTGGGACGTGTCCAATCTGTGTCACCAGTTCCCAGAGGATGTCCCATTCTTTGTGGGCACTGAGAGAAGCAATGTGATGGGCTGGCTGGCTGCAAAGCTGGTGTCCCTCAGGATGTCTTTAGTTGATAACCTTTTTTGAGGAGCATCAGAGAGGGGCTTGTTGCTGTTACTGTGTGGGGAAGGAGCTGGTGGTGGTGCTGCTCTAGCAGCACCTGCCTCTCTCCTCTCACCCCGCCATGCTTTCTTGTGCAGAACGACATCTACGAGTGGAGCCGAGACCACCGTGTGCACCACAAGTACTCGGAGACAGACGCGGACCCGCACAACGCCCGCCGTGGCTTCTTCTTCTCCCACATTGGCTGGCTGTTCATGCGCAAGCACCGGGACGTCATAGAGAAGGGGAGGAAACTGGATTTCACTGACCTGCTGGATGACCCTGTTGTCAGGTTCCAAAGAAAGTAAGTGGGAGTGCTGGGCCCTTGTGTGAGGCGGGGTGGAGAGGTACCTCCACCTGGTTGTCTGGTTGTGGCTCATTCCTTATTTTTCTTTCCCTTTTCTCCCTGAAGATATCCCTGCCACCTTGATTGCAGGCATTAGGGCTACTGTCCCTCTGGCCCGCACTATTGCCATGTGGCAGTGAGCCCTGTCCCTCTGCGTTTCCAAAAAGCCAGGGCTGGCTGTGAAAACAACCACAGCAGCAGTTGCTGGGATCTTGGCCTTCTGCTTTGATTGTTGGAGCAAATGCTGTAAGCGCTAGCTACTTTAATCCAGAAGTGCACATTTCACTCTGCAAACTCGTCTTTGGCACTTGTGGGCCCGCACAGACCAAGCACTTCCTCTCCCAAGACTGTCATTTTTCCCAGGATTAATTATTTCCCTTGAGAATTAGCACAGACCTAGTTCAGTTTGCTACACACTCTGCGAGAGGTGGAGATTGAGTGACGTGCTTTGTCCTCTATGTGAGTACCTGTATTTTAGGCACAAGAAGACTTCTCTCCCTGCAAGC
Organism: Astur gentilis; assembly: GCF_929443795.1. Lineage (NCBI taxonomy): Eukaryota > Metazoa > Chordata > Aves > Accipitriformes > Accipitridae > Astur > Astur gentilis. The sequence continues at coordinate 26,665,767 of NC_064891.1, forward strand.
ATTTGGTCCAGGTAATTCCGCAAACCACATAAGCTCATTTCTGAGTGTTTTGTGGGTGAGGGGAGCAGTCAGTTGAGTCCAGAAATCAGTTTCTTTTTTGCGTTAGAGAAATCCATGTGCTAGCAGAATTACCCCTGCATTGGAAGAGCTCCAGGAGTGAGGAATTCACTGCCCTCCACGTATTTTTGCTTTTACTGGTTCCTCAGTTGGTGGTGCCTGTTTGCGAAGGCTACCTTGCAGTTTGCTGCAGCTTCTCTTGGTTGTGTTATTAACTTTTCCAGGACAAAAGCATCCCGCAAGAAGCAGGCTTTACTGCTTTGGTTATGCTGCAAATGTTTTATTGTGAAGAAGTATGTTTCTGCAGGGAAGTTACGTCCTAGCAAATGTCTCTGCTCTGGATTTGAATTTAGGACTTTGAGTTTACCTTCCCATATCTGGGAAGAAAAATACAGGGTTCTCCTTTCTGTAAGGTTGAAGTGTTGGGGTTTTTGACAGCATGGAAAACCTGGCAGGTCAGATCAGTAAGAATCATAATAAACCCTTCTTTGTCACGTTTCGTTTTAAGGCCAGATTGTTAGCTTTGCTGAATTTAGTGGTGCTGATGTGCTGTGGATGAGGTGCCACTCAATCAGTTTAAAACCACATCACTTCATCTGAAATCACAGTACTGCTCTAGGCGTGACTGACAGCCAAATTTATCCCCTGTGAATAACAGAGCAATAATCCTGCATGTGATGTGAAAGAGGGGCTCACAGGTGAAGTGTCTTCATGACAAAGTTTTCATGTGACAAAAGCAACGCTGTTCCCCAAAACATGTATTGAGACATTGGTTCCCTTGAACTCCAGTTAAGGAGGTTTCTCATTCCAGGGTGGATGATTCAATCAAAGGGAGACAGAGAAAATCTAGTCAGGTGCTCATTCAGATGTGAGATCTCATGTCTTCATCAGAGACTTCAGTCTGGGCTTCTTGCATCGCACAGAATGGTTTTAACTGGTTCCTGATAAGCTGTACCTGATAATTTTATTTTATTTTCCCGGAGCTGGAGAGGCTTTGAACTTTGAAGGAGTTTCCTGGACTGGAAAATATTTTTCTCCTCCAGCTTTACTTAAATCCTGGCCTTGAAGTGTTGAGGTTTGCAAACCTTATCCACAGCCTGGTTCAGAAGTCAGTCAGATGAGTGGGAAATTATTTGTTATCTTTGGTGGAGCGAAGAATGGGGACTTTTCCTTTGGAGAGCCTTGGCTCAGGTAAGTGAAGATAGAGTTCTGTGAGAGATCTGAAGAGATGCTGTCTTTTTACCATTGTTGGTGTTGCTGGAGAGCTGCACATCTCCTTCTGGAGCCCAGCATGTGAGGCACAACCTCCTAACAACAACAAAAAATATCAAAGAACTTGCACAGCAAGAATTTTATTTCATACACAAGATGATCAAAACTAGCTGGTGTATTATAGATGAGAACTATGTGCATGGAAACTTTCTTCCTTCCAAAAATACTACTAATATTAACATTTTTCCAGCCCTCTCTGGGTTTTAATTGAAAATTGTTTGTTTGTTTTTGTCAAACCAAAGTGACAGTTCCTCCTATCTGAAAAAAAATACAGCAAATGGAAAGTTTTAATAACTGTTTAACAAATCCAAACTCTGTTCTTCCTCATCCCTTCCACAAACCTCAACAAAAGCAAGGGTCTGTTTTAAACCCGTCATATGGGCACAAATAAGATGGGTCTTACGTTGCGTTTCTTTTCTTTTCTTTATGCACCCTTCAAAATCCTGTCACCTCAGCCTACCGCTCCAGTTTCTTGTGGCAGCTTGCTTTGATGATGATACCCTTGGGATCCCTGTGGGCTGGGCTACAGGGAGGTGGAAGGGCTCAATGGGGAAATGGGGCCTTGTTTCCTGTCGAGGTGGGGACACACTGTAGGTGGCTCCCAAGCTGCACTGTCTTGCTGCTCTCCGCTTCTGAGCGCCCTTAGCCCGTTCTCCATATAGCCTCATTTATTTCCTATCTCGCTTTTGGCTTTGCCTCCCCACTTCTTGCTGAGCTGCTCCCTTTCTCCACTTGCCTTGGATTAATTCCCCCAGCACAATTTTTCTCTTTGTTTCTCCTGCTATGGTCTCTGCTCTTCACCTCTGTGCTCCCTGCATCCTATGCACTCTCTTCCCCGCCTTGTCTGCGCGTGGGGCTTTAGCTGTAGTACAAAGTTTTCCTGTTTGTTCTCGGACTGTTCGGCTTCCTCTCTCCCCGTTTTGCACTGCACGCTGATTTTGTCCAGTATACAGAGGAGTGGCAGGGCTTGTGCCAGCCAGTGGGCTGGGAGAGTAGCAGTAATCCTGGCCCCCAGGCCAAGATGCATTTCTCCTCACCCTTGGCAGGGTGCTCACAGTCTCTTGGAAGCTGCTTTGGGTCTGCTGCTGCTGTTGGAGCTCACGCAGCAGCAGTGGTATAGAAAGGAGCTGCTCTTGCCCTGTGCCACAGGTTCCTTTCTGATCTGAGCACGGGGGAAGTCTTTGCCCGCTCTTAGCAGTGAACATGTTTCAGACAGCTCCACTGATGCCACACCAAGCCCTAGGCTTTTCCAGTCCCAGAGCCGGACCCTAGGTGCAGGTTGTGCAGCCAAGTCTGTGATTCCCCAGGTTTAAAGGTGCTCAACGTGGGAGGTTTGCTTTGGGACTGGGTCTCAGCTGTTCAGCTCCAGTGTTATCTGCTGCTTCGGGGTTTCGGGTTGTCTTGGCGTTTTGAATTGCACTTGGAAAAATTATGTCATGATTGTGGATGTCTGAAATGTTCCCTGCTGCCCTGGTTATGGGGCCAGCCCAGGTTGTGCCAGGTGCTTCTGGCAGAGCTGTGTCTCCAGAGATCCAACCCCGCTTCATCCCAGCTGTCATTCCCACCATGGTAACGATGTCCTTTTGTTTCCCTGCAGGTATTACAAGAGTTCAGTTGTGCTGATGTGCTTTGTGATTCCTACCTTTGTGCCGTGGTACCTGTGGGGCGAGAGTCTGTGGAACGCCTACTTCCTTGCCTCCATTCTGCGGTACACCATCTCCCTCAATGTCACCTGGCTGGTCAACAGCGCTGCTCACATGTACGGCAACCGCCCTTATAACAAGTACATCAGCCCCAGGCAGAACACCTTTGTCACTCTGGGAGCCATTGGTAAGTGCTGTAGCCCTGGGTAGAGCTTTGCAAATTCAGAGCGATGACATCCCATCCTGTTTCACTCTGGTGGGGGTTTTGGGCACCTGCAACTGGACACCACTTGGAGGCAGGGCTTGGAGGAGGCTGGAGCTTGTGCATCCTAGAGGAAGGCTCGCTTGTTCTACTGATGGTGCCCACGTTGCAATAATACCTTGTAGTCTCTGGGCAGAGACGTGTTCGCAGTAGCAATCCTCTCTTCTCAGCAGTCAGCTGGGGGCAGCGCAGCAGAAGTAAGCGACTCTGCTTCTTGCTTGGTTGTGCATCTGGCCTCTTGAAGCACTTACGGTTTTCTTCCCTGAGTGTAAGGGGTGGGACGTGCCCCTTCCTACTGGGGAGGAAAGCCCAAAGCACTGAAATGGAGTCCATTGTGGGTCTGCCCCAGCCAGGGGCTCCCATAGCCAGGGGTGGAGCATAACCTGCACTGGATTCAGGACTTGAGAAACGGGCATTGGCATGGCCAACCCGAGCGTGTTCCTAAGTTCATAAACATGCCGGCCATGTGGTCTTTAAACTCCTCTGTTGTTTTTCAGGTGAGGGTTTCCACAACTACCACCACACCTTCCCATTTGACTACTCGGCCAGCGAGCTGGGCCTGAAGTTCAACCCCACCACCTGGTTCATTGACTTCATGTTTTGGTTGGGGTTGGTCACTGACCGCAAGCAGGTTCCCAAGGAGATGATCCAGTCTCGCAAGGAAAGTACTGGAGATGGCAGTGCTTGAAAACTAATGCTTTGCTGTGCCAGCACTGTCATATATGTGGGTGGGTGGGTGTGTGCACACCCTCGTGCCTGTGGTGGATTTATTTTCCTCTGGGTAATACTAGTTTTTTCAGTTGGGATGAATTAATTCCCCAGGAACAGATTCGGTCCCAGCTTTTTTTCCTTATTAGTTGTCTAATGTCCAAACTTCATACTATTAAGTGTAAAAATGTTATATATTATTTAATATTATAGTTAAACAGGAGAGAGATTTGATTTTAGTCACTGTAGTTCATGTCTGAAATACATTGTAATTTGCTTGTTCATGGTAAACATTGGCAGGTTGGAGGAACTAACTATTCTTTGCAAGTGCAGTTAGGGGAGATTTTTGTTTCTACTGTTAATCAAATATGCTTTTGAGATGCATCTCTCGGATAGAATAGGGCAGGCCACAATGTACTATTTCAGCTACAGGCTAGTAGAAAGGACACTAACGGCACCGATGAAAAACAGGATGTCCAAAGGGAAAAATTGGCCTAAATTTAGTTAGATGTTAGTTTGAAAACCTGCTTTCTTTTTTCGTTAGCCCTGTTAGCCAGCCCAGTGCACTGCTGTCTTTGCTAAATATGAAAACCATTTATTGCTGAGCAGGCTTTTGTGTTGAAGATTAGTCTCTGTACAGGCCAAAAATACCAACTGATGCTATGTTGAGATGATTCCTTTGTTGTCGCATATACATTGTAATTTGTAAAGGTGTAGAGCTCAACCATGTCTTAAGCCAAATAAAGCTTCGGTTTCAATGTTTGGAGACCTAAGTTATATTCTAATTGGTCATGGCCATCAATGCATGCATATTTTAGCTCCTTTTGCACAAGAGGCCTCTTAATCTCTTTTTCTGCCTTTGACTAGCGGGTCTTAGAAAACTGACCTTTATCTAAGTCAGAGTCTCTACTAATATTTCAGCTGCACGCAACATCCATTGGTTTCTGAGCAAAATATAAAGACAGTTATGTAACTTCTGAATTTTAACAGTTGCCTTGTTAAAAAAAAAAAAAAAAAAAAGAGAAAAAACTTTAAAAAAAAAAAAAAAAAAGGCATGTGGAATTAATGGGACATGTAGCCCTTTGTGTTAGATGTTAGCCAGTGCAGGAGAGAGGCTTTGTACTGTCAGCACTGGAGCACTTTTGAAGATAGAGGGCATGATTTGCATTTATAAAGAAGGTCACCGCCTTGCCCCTCGGAGAGGGAGTGCCTGTGTCCCAGCCCTGCAGCCCCACGCCTTGGGCAAGGCAGGGATCTCGAGATAACTGAGACTCGGGCCCAGATATTTTTAGGAAAGATCTAGAAAAGGGCGGGGGGGAGGGGATTAAAATGGTTTCTTTTTTGTTCTGTTTCTTGTTTTTTAAATGATGCCATATAATAGAAAAGAGTTGTCTTTATTCTGTGTTTCATTCAGCAGGTGTTTTAACAGTGTTACTTTGCCATTAATAATGTGTAAACTCTTGAGTGATTTACAATAAACAGTTACGAGTTAGACTAGCCCCTGTGTTTTATTTTGAAACATCTGCCAAAGTGAAAGGCTTTGTGCATCACACATCAGAATTACAGCAGTGTTTTGCTTGATGTTTCCAGCTATTCAGTTGGTTTCCAAAATGCCTGTCCCCTCAGCATTTTTGGTTTCCTCATCAGTGGAAGAAGAGTGTTGTCAAATGGAAGGGCACCAAGAGATTTGATTACTTTGGGCTTAGTGGCCAAGCTGATAGAGGGGAAGAAGAAAATTCAAGCTGACATAAGCTTGAAAGGAGACTGTGGCAAGTTCTTGCATGTGAAAATCCCACTTTAATAGCAAAATATCAGCCCAATGTGACTGTAGGGTGCTTTGACCAAAAATATTAGGTATTTTGTTTAGGTTTTGCTGTAAGTTCTCCTTGTTTCTGCTGAGATGTGCCTGAAGACCTGGGTGTGCCAGAAGTCGTGTCTTGATGTGCATTCATCTGGAGTTGAGGCCATTTGACAGACACAGGAATTACACGCACATGAGTAGGAGACATCTCCCCACCACCCCCTGCAGTGCCTGCAGGAGGAGGTAGAAACAGGCTCCCAGAGCTGGGAGGTTTCTGACCTGCTGGTTAGAAAGATAGTGCTGTTGCTTCCTCCTTCACAGTTGATGGGCAGTTGGAAAGCAGCAAAAATCATTGGGAACCCACCTTCAAAATGATGCAGGGTTTGGACTTGATGTTTGAGTGTAGGAGCGAAGCTGGGAAAATGTGCAAATGCCTAATGTTACTGGTGCTCCCATCATTTCATTTGTGCAATTTCCTGGCTGGAGAACTGCAGTGAATGCACTTTGCAGGCACTTAGATACACATCTTCCTGTTGATCTTTATCATAATTTAGATCTTTTTTTTTTTTTTCTTTTGTACTGCTATTACTTGGACTTCCTTAAGCTGATTTCTGTCACGTACGTTGTGTAAGAAGAATAACTGGCCCTGCAAAGAGGTACATGCTGTTCTGAACTTCTCTGTCTACCTGAAATCACAACAAGGTGATATTCCCCCATCCACAGGTATAAGAGTTCAGCAGCAACAGCAGTTCCAGTGGGATTCAAGAATCTGAGATTTTGAAACCATTGGCAAGTTACCCATGGTTTTGAAAAACTGAAAGTAAGTAAAGAAACATCATTCAGAAAAGGAAAAGCTCCTCCATCAAATTTCTTACCTTGGAGCTTGTACTACATGAATTCCTGTTTCTGTAGATGAACTTCTCCATGTGGTGGAGTTGATCAAAATATGTCAGTTAGCCTTTGCAGGAAAACTAGATTTTTGAAGAGAATCCCTTGAATTTTGGTAAAACAAGGAATACTTCCATGCATTTCCATTTTTGCTTATTTGTTTTGATTTTTTTGCATGTTTGTTTTGAATTTTTTGCCTTTTTTTGTTTCGTTTTGTTTTGGAAATCATTTTGACCGTGTTCTTCTCCCCTTCCTCAAGAAGATGCAGGGTCTCTGGGAGGCAGGAAGGGCCCCAGCTGCCTCCCAGCGCAGCTGCTGGAGCCAACCACAGCTGTGTGCAGTGACACAGGGAAGCCATGAAGCCTTGGTAAAGGTGGGTACTGAGGCATGAGCTTCACTTGTTTCTGTGGACTTTGGCACCTCTCCTGCTGATCTGGTAGTCAAGGTCTCCGCTAGCATTTTCTGAGCAGTGCAAAAGCATTGGGGACTGCTAGTTGGTGGGTCGCTGGCTGTAGGCTGGGCTAAACCAAGGATACAGTGACTGTGAAACTTTTTTCTAAGACCTGATGGTCTGACAGTGCCTAATCTTCTGTTGTCTCTAACTCCGTTCTCAGCATGTTGAACCACCTGGAATAACATCACGTAGGACTGAGAATGAGGTATTTGTACACTGTCCTGTGCAGTGTTGTGCTGAGTGTTTCCAGGCTCTCGGCTTTGGCACACAGCAGGGAGTGGATCTTTTTTACCTTTTTTCCCAGAACTGGTGAGGCCCTTAGGAAATGCAGTGTTGGCTCAGGAGTCATGTCCTCCTTCCACAGCAGAAACCCCTGAGCAGGTTACCTTTCTGTCGTGGAGTGGCTTGAGGAAATGCTATGCCTGGCCTGGGACTTGGCATAATCACTAAAGGAGGATTTTGGCTGTAACTTACAGCGTGTACTCAGCTATGCAAATATTGATGAAAACCCATCAGGGCTGTGTACAAACGCAACTGTCAAGGTGTGGCATGAGGCTGAGGTTGTGATAGCTGACTACAGAGGAGCTTCCAGGCTCCATCTAATCCCGTCTCTGCCACGGTCAGGCCCACCGGCTGGGCTGCATTCAGGTAATCCCCCGGAGTGGGATGCAAGCATGAGCAAAACCTGCTGGCACTGGGGTTACGCCTTGAGAAAGGGGCTGTGGTGAGAGGGCGAGTGCTGGCACTGAAGAAGTGCATCAGGGTTTGCAGTCCCTGAAAATCAGCCAAGTGGAACAGACACCTCCTATGCCATCTCCTGTCCGGCAGCCCCACTGCTGCGCTCAGGAAAGCTGGTGGCCGTCCTGCTCTGTGCCATCAGGTCAGGTGCTGCACCAGGGTCCTGCACAGCAGCACCGAAACTTTACTTGGCCCTTTGGCACTCGGATGCACAGCTTTAGCATGGGGGCCTGGGGTGGGAAAAGGGTGCGTGGTCAGCCCTGGGCTGGTCACCATATCCCTGAGCCAGTTTAAAAAAACCTGGTGAAAGTGGGGGATTGCTGGGGGGAGGTGCAGGGATGCAGAGGAGGCTGCTTTGGGCATCGAGCACAGATTTCTGCCAACTCCCTTCAGTGGCTCTGCTGTTCCCTTGTTACCCTGGGTGATGCCTGCATCCTTATCTCCCTCTGCAGCTTGCAAGTGCAAGGCGACTGCTGTCCTCTGGCTGGTGTTGATAATTTTGGGGGCCCAGAAATCAGCAGCCACAACATAGCTTTCTGGAAATAAGCCCAGCAAATGGGAAATGCAGCCTGACTTCAGGTATCACATTGAGCTGTTGGAGTGGGAGGCTGCTAGGAATAAAAAAGTCTTCTGAAAGGTCGGCTGTGTTCATGTAAGCCTGGGAGTCCACGCCAGGCTAGAAAACACGGTGACAGACCTATGGGCTCTGGTCAGCTGATGTCTAGGGTATTTATAGCTGGGAAGGCTCTCAGCTTGGAGGGATTTTTAACAGTTGATGATGTATCAGCTCCCAGACTGTGGCCCCAAAGGCATGGCCAGGCTGGACTTGTATTACCTCGGTATTTTTCCTCCTGGACTGTTTTGTAGCCATACCCTTTTATGTAGAAAGGGTCTCACAGGGAGTTATGGGGCTCCTTTCCACCACCTTCTGGGACGCTTCTGGGAATCAAAGTACAATTTCCCTTAAGATCTTCTTCTAAAAGAAGAATGAAAAGAAAAAACAAAAGCAGAGCCCAGTGGGAAAAGAGACATTTACTAACACGTGCCCCAGCTCCCGCAGTGGCTGCAGCTCAGTGGTGCCTAGCCCAGAGCTGATACATCTGGTATCCAGGGGTGCACAGCCAGCAATGCCAGCCCCACTAGATGGGGGGGGGGAACCCCAAACCCCCAAAACCTAGCAAAGTGCTGAGTTTGTGGAGTAGCCAGAGGTGCCCCTGCATGGGCAGAGCTGCCCACTGAATGGTTTGGGGGCTTTTGCTGTTTAAATCATAGAATCATTTAGGTTGGAAAAGACCTTCAAGATCATCGAGTCCAACCATCAACCATGCCCACCACATAATGTCCTGAAGTACCCCGTCTACTCGCTTTTTGAATACCTCCAGGGATGGTGACTCAACCACTTCCCTGGGCAGCCTATTCCAATGTCTGACAACCCTCTCAGTAAAGAAATTTTTCCTAATATCTAACCTAAATCTCCCTTGCCACAACTTGAGGGCATTTCCTCCCGTCCTATCTATGTCCTATCTGACAGAAGAGACCAGCACCCACCTCACTACAACCCCCCTTCAGGCAGTTGTAGAGAGCAATAAGGTCTCCCCTCATCCTCCTTTTCTCCAGGCTAAACAACCCCAGCTCCCTCAGCCACTCCTCATAAGACTTGTGCTCTAGACCCTTCACCAGCTTGATTGCCTTTCTTTGGACACGCTCCAGCACCTCAAGGTCTTTCCTGTAGTGGGAGGCCCAAAAGTGAACACAGTACTCGAGGTGCGGCCTCACCAGTGCCCAGTACAGGGGGACGATCGCTTCCCTGCTCCTGCTGGCCACACTATTTCTGATACAGGCCAGGATGCTGTTGGCCTTCTTGGCCACCTGGGCACACTGCTGGCTCACATTCAGCCGGCTGTCAACCAGCACCCCCAGGTCTTTCTCTGCCGGCCAGCTTTCCAGCCACTCTTCCCCAAGCCTGTAGCGCTGCATGGGGTTGTTGTGACCCAAGTGCATGACCTGGCACTTGGCCTTGTTGAACCTCATACAATTGGCCTCAGCCCAATGATCCAGCCTGTCCAGATCCCTCTGTAGAGCCTCCCTACCCTCGAGCAGATCAACGAAGCCTCCCAACTTGGTGTCATCTGCAAACTTGCTGAGGATGCACTCGATCCCCTCGTCCAAAATCACTGATAAAGATATTAAACAGAATGGGGCACAACACCGAGCCCTGGGGAACACCACTTGTGACCTGCCACCAACTGGATTTCACCCTATTCACCACAACTCTCTGGGCTTGTCCATCCAGCCAGTTTTTCACCCAGTGAAGAGTACACTTGTCCAAGCCATGAGACACCAGCTTCTCAAGGAGTATGCCATGAGAGACAGCGTCAAAGGCCTTGCTGAAGTCCAGGTAGACAACATCCACAGCCTGCCTTTCATCCACTAGGTGGGTCACCTGGTCATAGGAGGAGGTCAGGTTGGTCAAGCAGGACCTGCCTTTTGGAAACCCATGCTGACTGGGCCTGATCCCCTTCTTATCCTGGACTTGCCATGTGAGTGCTCTCAAGACAAACCGTTCCATAATCTTCCCCAGTACCAAGGTCAGGCTGACAGGCCTGTAGTTCCCCGGATCTTCCCTCTGACCCTTCTTCTAAATGAGAGTCGCACTGGCAAGCCTCCAGTCCTCTGGGACCTCCCCTGTTGACTGGGATTACTGATAGATGATAGAGAGTGGCTTGGCAAGGACCTCTGCCAGTTCCCTCAGTAGTCTTGGATGGATCCCATCAGGTCCCATAGATTTGTGAGTGTCCAGATGACATAGTAGGTCCCTAACTATTTCCTCCTGGATTACGGGGGGTATGTTCTGCTCTTCATCCTTGCCTTCCAGCTCAGGGGGTGGAGTACCCTGAGGATAACTGGTCTCCCTATTAAAGACTGAGGCAAAGAAGGCATTAGGTACCTTGGCCTTTTCCTCATCTCTGGTGGCTACGTTCCCTTCTGTATCCATTAAAGGGTAGATATTCTCCTTGGGATTCTTTTTACTGTTAACATATTTGTAAAAACATTTTTTGTTGTCCCTTACAATAGCGGCCAGATTTAGTTCTAGCTGAGCTTTTGCCTTTCTAATTTCATCTCTGTATGATCTAACAAGATCCCTGTACTCCTCCCAGGTTGCCTGCCCTCTGTTCCAGAGATGATAAACTCTCCTTTTTTTCTTGACTCCTAGCAAAAGCTCCCCATTCAGCCAGGCCGGTCGTTTTCCTTGGCGGTTTGACTTGCAGCACATGGGAATAGCCTGGTCCTGAGCCATTTAGATTTCCTTCTTAAAGAATGTCCATTCCTCGTGGACCCCTTAACCCTTCAGGACCATCTCCCAAGGGACTCTCTCAACCAGTACCTCGAAGAGGCCAAAGTTTGCCCTCCAGAAGTCCATAGCAGTAGTTTTGCTGACCACCTTTCTTGCCTCACCAAGAATTGAAAATTCTCTCATTTCATGGTTGCTAAGCCCAAGACAGCCTCTGACCATCACACCTCCCACCAGTCCTTCCCTGTTTGTAAACAACAGGGTAAACAACAATAGATCTATCAAGGCTCCTCCCCTGGTTGGCTCACCCACGAGCTGTGTCAAGAAGTTATCTTCCACACACTCCAGGAACCTCCTAGATTGTTTACTCACTGCCGTGTTGTATTTCCAGCAGACGTCTGGAAAGTTCAAAGTCCCCCACGAGGACAAGGGCACACGATTCTGAGACTACTGCCAGCTGCTTGTAGAACGATTCATCCGTCTCTTCAACCTGGTTGGGTGGTCTATAACAGACTCCCAGCACAATATCTGCCTTATTGTCTTTCCCTCTCATCCTCGCCCATAAGCACTCCACCTTCTCATCAGAATCGTGTAGCTCTGTACAGTCAAAACATTCCCTAACATAGAGAGCTACCCCTCCACCTCTTCTACCTTGCCCATCCCCTCTGAAGAGCTTGTAGCCATCCATTGCAGCACTCCAGTCGTGTGAGTCATCCCACCATGTTTCCGTGAAATCACCCCTCACACATGGGGCGCATTGCCTTTACTGAGTGCCTCTCCTGCTGTCCAGCTTTCTGGAGAGTTAAACCCTGATTTAGGCTTTTTCTGAGAAAATTATAGCAGAATTCCCACTCTGGTTTTGCATATCTGCAGCCAGCTGACTGCGGCTGTCCAGCTGCTCTGCGCCTCAGCTGCCACCATACCCATCCCATCCTGCTGGCTTTGGTACAGCCATGCTGAGTCCCAGAGAAGTCAAGGGTTTGCAGCCTCATGCCAGGAGCTATGCTGCTTCCCCCCCTCTTCCTGCACCAGCCATGGCCAAGCCAGGGTCAAAGTCAAAAGGGCAGGGAGCAAATGTATGGCCCCAGAGCCCTGGCCCGCACCAGCTGCATCTGTAAAGATAAATCCACTGCCCAAGAGAAGCAGATGAGCAGCAAAGACTGCAAGCAGGACCAAAAAAAAAAAAAAAAAGAAAAAAAAAAATCCCCTTTTGTGGGCCTTGGAAAATGCCTGAGAGAAAAGCTCCAGTGAGTGGCACAGATAAAAACCGTAGGTGAAACGGTGTCTGCCATCTCTGCACGGTAACGCCTGATCTCAATATTAACTGGGGGTACTAAATTTTCCTGGCTGACATAATTCCATTAGTGTTTATAGCATAACAATAGGAAATCATTATTTTACTAAATCTCATTATTCTAAAAAAAAATAATTTGTATTTTTTACAGCATTTTCTCTACTTCATATAGGACTATCCTCCTGCCAGGCCAGAACACAACACCTGCTGGGGCCAGGGCATGCCAGCCTGCAAGTCTCATCTGCACAGACCGGCACTTCAAGGTTTCCTCCACAGAGTTCAGACCCTGACTGTCTTATGGGACAGTGCTGTTTATCCCATGTATTTGCCATCACAGAGATTATTTTTTTGAATTCTCTTTTTATGGAAAAAATTTTGAAATCTTGTATCCATTTTCTCCATTTCCCTTCCTACCATTTAAATGGTGTCACTTTCTTGCAGCGAGATGGAGTGGGTCACTTCAATTTGCTGCTCCGGTCCCAAATTCAGGTGAATTTTTCTCAGTTGGGATCATGTAGGCAAACTGGGAAGAGGGAGTGCTTCATCTTGGAGGGCTGGGACCTGGGGATATTTCTTAGAGTGAGAGAGAGCACTTTGCAGGTGACTGCCTTTCCAGCAAATCCTGAGCACACCTGTTAATGTTAATGCCAAGCCAAGGATGTGCATGCTCAGATGGTGTCTGTTTAGCAGTGGGGCATTTGGAGAAATGAAGTCTATCACAATATTTAAAAAGCTGGATGAAGGAACAGATGGCTTTGATGAGAGATGATCTGGCTAATGAAATGAGGGTTAACACTTAGATCGAGAAACAGTTTCTTAGGCACTGTATTTAGCCCATGCATCAGGGTATGGAGCAGCTCCAATGGCTCACCCCTTTCCTCCGCTGCTCCTGTTTCTAGGTGGGTGACAGTTCTTGCCAAGCCTCACTCCAGCTTTGGAGCAGAAAGGAGCAGGACAGGAAAACCAGGTGGTAAATTGTCCTGGTTTCAGCTGGGATAGAGTTAACTGTCTTCCTAGCAGCTGGTACAGTGCTATGTTTTGAGTTCAGTATGCAAAGAATGTTGATAACATGGATGTTTTCAGTTGTTGCTAAGTAGTGTTTAGTCTAAAGTCAAGGGGTTTTCAGCTTCTCATGCCCAGCCAGCGAGAAAGCTGGAGTGGCACAAGAAGTTGGCACAGGACACAACCAGGGCACCTGACCCAAATTGGCCAACGGTGTATTCCATACCATGGGATGCCCCATCTAGTATAGAAACTGGGAAGTGGGGGCAGGGAATCGCCACTCGGGGACTAACTGGGTGTCGGTCAGCGGGTGGTGAGCAATTGCCCTGCGCATCATTTGTACATTCCAATCCTTTTATTACTACTGTTGTCATTTTATTAGTGTTATCATTATCATTATTGGTTTCTTCTTTTCTGTTCTATTAAACCGTTCTTATCTCAACCCATGAGTTTTACTTCTTTATCCTGACTTTCTCCCCCATGTGTGTGAGTGAGCAGCTGCGTGGTGCTTAGTTGCTGGCTGGGGTTAAACCATGACATAAATCTATTTTCAGAGGAGATCTATTTCCTAGGAATGAAAGCAACCTCAAAGCAATTCCCTTTTCCGTTTTCCTCACCTTTGTGTACCTTTCCCCCCAAAAAAACCCATCCCAGTAAAACCACAGCCAGTCTTCAGTGGTAATGTAACCCTGGGGGGGACTGCAATTAGAAGGGAATGAGGTTGCTTTGTTTCTTCCTGAGCTGTGAGTGAGGTCTGCAAGGGCAGGGGTTAGCTCTGTGGTAGTCCTCTCTTTTACATGAAAAATACAATATCTCTGAGGCCTGATCCTACTACTTGATGTCAGGACATGGGAGCTCAGCTTCCTATTCTCTGTTGCTGGAAGAAAGTGGATGTAGAGATGGCACGCAGTTTGCTTCCCATGAAGAGCGCTAATGTCGTGAAATTTGGACAGGGAACATGCATGTGCTGTAAGGCATTGGGGGGAGGAAATATTAACAGACGGCAAAGAAAAGCTGTAATTTTGAACATTTGCTTGCATTGGAGCATGTCCCCTTTCTGGGCTAGATGAACTGCCAGGCAGATCCCCAGTGGGTCTCAGTGGCCCAACAGAAAAACCCAGTGAGGACTGGGGCAGGAGAAGTCATGTGCTGCTCACAGCATCCCAGGAGCATTGTCATGTCTGTGCACCAGCATCACTGCAATCCTGTCTTTGAAGTTACATGAGCTGAGCAGGGAGGGACATCAGTGTCAGCCTCTGGCACACCCACCCCTAGGAAGCCAGGCGTAACCCCAGACGAGATGGGGGAACATACTTGTGGCTACTCGTCTTTGCCAAGGTAGAGTTGGTGGAGACATGGGAGGAAAGACTCTTTCCACAGGTCAAGGTGAGTTTGCAGCAGGCTTTGGGACGTGCAGCATTACTGTGAGGGAGGCGTGTGATGTGTTATTGTGGGATACACATTATTGTGTTCAAAAAACACACCCACATGCCCTACCTGTCTACCTACCTTTGCACCCACACACCCCTTGGCAGGGGGATGCTGCAGGACAAGGTTCACAGGAGAGACGCAGCTCCTCCTGTGGGACTGGTGTGCCGTGAAGAAGGGATTGTAAGAAATATCCTCGTGGGCCCATGGAACACCACCCCTTGACGGCTGGTGCCTCCCTGCACCTCTGTTGTGTCCTGCACTGGGTGGGCTGTAGTGCATGTTTGATGTCCCCAGGCTGTGCCCTTTTTTTTAAGCCACAATTTTTTAATTTGTGAGAGGTCTTTGGTGGGCCTGTCAGCATCATGCATTTTCCAGCACTTGAAGGAACACCATCTGCTCAAAAAAAGAGCTGTGAACAAAATGTCTCAGATGCTCAGAGTTTACCAAAAATTAAATTGCTTTAAAATCCCATATGCTGCATTGTTTTCCTTCCAGCTTTGGCTGACGGCAGAGGTGAAGTGACTAAGGCGGTTTCTGATTAGTTGCTGCGTTTTCCTTTCTGGCCAAAATCGCTGGGACTGAGTGCTGTCACTTCTCACCTGTTTGATAGAAGGTTTTCTTCAGCCTTGGCTGCTGAAAGCCGGAGGTTACTGAACTCAAAGACCTCCCCTCTGTTACTTTTAAAGTGACCTTGCTTGACTTTCGCTATCGCAGGAAGCTTTGAGGTCAGGGATGTGGTTAATGCTGATACTTCACGCATACTTTTTTCCAGGCACCTTATTTTGGGGCCTGTCTTGGTGACGTGGGGGCAATGGCACCTCCCTGCCCAAGGAAAGTTGTGCCCAGCAGTCACTTGTCGTGACCTGCAGCTCCTTAGTGTGGTAGTGCCATGCAGCAACATCAGGTGCACGCAGAGGGAAAACCTGGCCAAAATCTCTGGATTTTGTGGGGTTGCAAAAAGCAAATGCTGCGAGGAGCCATCTATTAGTCCAGGATAACAGAAGACTTGAAATACCAGAGCAAGAAGAACGTTATTTCAGCTCTAAAAATAGCTCCCGCAGCCTTTAAAACACTGTGAAGTGTACACAGCAGTTGCCTTTCTGTGAGAGTGGCTGTTCTGTCCCTTGGCAGTGCCGCCACCACAGAGACGCATGCACTTTGGTAAGGGCTCAGGGGACCTGCTGGTGCTGCGCTTGCTCCGAGGACCTGTGCTTTGAGGGGTTCGTAATCCTCAGGAATCAAAGAGATGTGCCACAAGGGCCAAAGCTGCAGGGCGAAGGAGTGTTGCTTGGCTGCTAGAAAGATAGTATGTAAAATACTGATGAACTGCTGATGTATAACTTGGCTCAGTTCTGGGGGCTGGCGTGGGTTTAGGCAGGGGCGGCTGTCTTGTGTTGGTTTGTAACTGATAGCACCAAGGCAAAACTTTGAATAAGTGCCACCTTATTTGGGTTCTAGGAGAAGAAACAAGACTGTCAATAAATAACGTCATAATGCATCCTGGCAGAAAGAGAGGGGAGGGAGAAGAGAAAAAAGTGGTAGCGTTCACGTTGACTTACTCCCACGAAGGTCAGAAGGCAAAGGGATCCCTCCACTTTGGGAAGCGTTCCCAGATGGTTATCGCCGAGCTTTTTTGCTGGGAACGTTTCCTCTCAAAATTCCAGCCACAGGGATGCTTTACGGAGACGGCAAAGCCCACCGTCCAGTAGGAAAGGTAAAGGGGGTGGAAGAGGACAGCCTGGCTCAGGCTGTTCCTGGGGTCTCTGGCTACTGGGTGGCTGCTTCTTTCAGGTCTTCCAAAATACTTAGCAAACGGGCACCACTTCCCAGGAGGGCCGCAAAGACGTCACCGCCAGTTTTGGGTGGTGAGCCCTCTTCAGTGCCTCTGGGGGCTTCGGAGCAGAAGGCATGCCCAAGAGCCGGACGACGATGGGTAGGTGCTGCTGGAACCGGGGAGGGCGGGCAGGGAAGGGGACAGAGAAGGAACCAATTTACAGCCCACCTCACGGCTACGCCAGGGACAGCGTGCAGCCCCCGGTGCTGGGGCTGAGCACGGGGCCAGTGTTCGGCGGAGACGGGGCCGCCAAGGACCAGCCATACCCCGACGGGTGCTCCGAGGTTCCAGGAGGGTCTGTGGTCGCCCCCAAACCCGGCGGCCAGGGCGCGGCGGCCTTTACCGCCGACCGGCTCCGCGGAGCCCCGGGGCCGCCAATGGCCGCTCCGAGCCGCCGCGGCGGCGGCTGCAGTCCCCGCCCGTCCGGGGCGGGGCGGGGCGGGGGCGATGCCGATGCCGGGCCACCTCCCCGGCCCCAGCCCGCCCTCAGCTCGCCGTCGCTGCCGCTGCCGGGGCCGGAGGCACCGTCGGAGCCGCCCGCAGGTAGGAGCCGCCCCCGCAGCGGCCGGGAACGACCGTTGGGAGCGCGAGACCCTCCGCCCCCTCCTGTGGCGCTTGTCGCCCCGCCCCGCCAATCGTCACCCGCTCCCCCTCCCCGGTCGTGGTCTGGGTGCCGCTGGCGGGGAGGTGGTGGCGGTCGGGGAGCCCCGCGGGAGGGCGACCCCCGTGCCGAGGGGCTGCGGCTGGCGAGCTCTCCCCTCCCCTCTCCCCTCACCCTCCGCCCCGAGGGGCTGGCCCGGCGTGGGGCACCGCAGGTGCTGCAGCGCCCGGGAGGAGCTGAAGTCCCAGCGCTGCCTGTCCTGAGGCCGGCTGATTTGCGGCAGGTAGACACAGGGTAGGTAAGGCGACTAGAGCCGCTTGACCCAGGGCCTGAAGGACCGGCTGTGGAAGAGGTCTTCTAGGTCACGATTTCGGCATCTCCCTTGCCCCTGAGCCCCTCTGTGGCATCCCTTCGGGCTTGAGGGATTCGCATCCCTCGTGATGACAGAGCTCGGCCCGGCCATCTGCCAGGTTGCTGCCGGGACCTCTTCACGGGGGTCTGTGGGGAGACTCACCTGGGTTGAGGCTGCGGGGTGGGACAGGTCCTGCCTTCCTCGGATCCTGTCAGGGTGCCTGTGTCCCGTTAAATTGCCCGGGAGGTGAAGAGGTTTCCAGAAAGGCCGTTTGGCTCTGCTGCAGTCCCTCAGGGAAGGAAGGGAGAGAGCCTGCCTCTGAATGATAGAAAGAGACAAGCCGATGCCGGGTGCTAATGTCCCAGGGTGACGATGGGGTCGCTTGGGATCTCAGTCTTAGCTTTTTTTTTTTTTTTTTTTTTACAGCAGCATGCGCAGACCTTTGATTCAGAGCCCTCAGGCTATAAAGGTTGAAGAAATTCTGATCTAATCTAATCTTCTGCCTTTTTATGTTTCCCTTTTTTTTTTTTTTGTTCATTTTAAACAAAGCTTCTAAGGAAAGTGACCTTAAGGATTGTCTGATCAACATTCAAGTAGTCCTTACACCATAGCAACGTACACATGTATGGTTAATTATGAATAGCAACTCAATATGGAGGAGGGAAGTGTGTGAAAGGTATATCCTAACACACTGCCTGCGTGTTGTGTCTCGCTCAAATGGATAAAACTGCCTAAAAGAAGGGGACTTGATTCTTCCTGACTTTCTGCCTTTGGGTAACAGGGGGACTCATATTTGCTTGACAAACATCTAGCTCTTGTTTTCACTGTTGTACCGTTAAAAGTCAGATTATTTTCTTGTGCTGTTCTTCGTGCCCAGCTGTCAGCATTTTCTGAGCCTGGGTGGTGGAAATCAGCGCGGTTGTTTCATTTGCCCTTTTAAGATTCTTTGTACTGCAGTGTTTGCTCTTCAGATGCAGAGCAGGGATGTGTGCTTGTATGAACACCAACATTTTCAGTTGTTTTTTATTGGTAGAATTCTCATGTCCACAGTTTCCTCTCCTCCCCCAGCCATTTCCGGGCAGCCTGAGATTGCAAGATTGCGGTTTGGCCCAACAGAAGTACTTTAAGGTCCCAATCCTGCAGTCCAAGCTGAAACAATGAGCTCTGCTTGCAGGATAAGTGGGAGCAAAGAAGCAGAGAAAGGTCTGTGGGAAACAAGAGAGGTGATCCTAGACAACATGTTGGGAGGAGTAAACTGAGGCGGGATGGCTGGCAGGCAAGGATGATGCTGCTGCGGTGGGGGGCTTGGACCAGGACTCTGAATGCATGTTCCTCGGTGCCACCCATTTCCCATGTGACCTCTTGGCAAGCAACTCACTGGCCCCATTGTCTAAAATGGGAATTATGATATTTTTTGCTGTCTCAAGAAGGCTTGCAAAGGTCTCTAGGTGCCTGGTTCCCCTCGCCTTGGGTCCCCGCAGGTTGTAGAAGTGGTCACCTGAGGTGCAGGGATGAAGGCAGGATAAGAGGATTGAAAGGGAAGCAAAGCACATTGGGAACAGGTGGAGAGAGAAGGGTGGAGTGAATGGGAGGAGGGAGGAGAGGAAAAGAAGCCTGATGAAGCTTCAGAAGCCGTGAAAGGAACTGTTAAAACAGCTATAGATCACCTTGCATGGGGTTTGATGCAAATTTTTAATGCTGAGGTTGCCTCTGGATGGTGGTGCCTGCAAGGGCGAGGTGCCTACTAGAGCAGCAGTCTCTCTGTAAGAGTGCTGTTTGCTCAGTGGAGAAGTGTTTGCCTTCGGCAGGCAGGCAGACTTGGCTCCCTTGGGGAGGGCTGGTCTCGTGTGCAATACGGGAGGGAAGCCTGCTTTCTTTCCACCCTGCCTCCTCCCTAGCACCCAGGAGCTGCTGAGCTGTGCTTCCCTGTGGAACAGGTGGCATTTTGGGTAAGTCTGGTGGGAGGGGAGGCCAAGGTGCTCCCTGGTTGCCATTAGGAGAAGTCTGGGTTGCCTCTCCTGCGGGGAGCAGCGGGAAGGGAGGAAAAGCCTGGGGGACTTGGGCTGGTCTGCTGCAATGGTGGGGGCAGTGCCCGGCATCCTCCTCTCAATTTCCTGAGCTGGGGCAGATCCAGGTAGCTGGGGAGAGAACTTCTGTCCTCCCTGTCTTATTTCCTGCTCCCCATCAGGAACCGCTGGGCTTAGTAGTGGTGGCTGCCTCAGCCAGAAGAGCCAGGGGCCTGTCAGTTTTGGCACCACAGGACTGCAGGAGTGGACTTTGCCTGGCCAAGACACTGGAGATGGCCACAGGTTTGTCAGGGAGAGCCTCCCCAGTGTGGTCTTGGCCCAGCTAAAGGCTCTTAGTGGTGGTTTAATGTGGTCTCTTGCGCTACAGGAAAGTCTGTCTCTGAAAATATTTTAAAAGACAGCAGAAATTTCAAGCCTTCTGGATGTGGTGGAGAAGCTGGTCACAGCGGGCTTGCAGGCTTGACCCCTGTTTAAGGGGTGGAGGCTGTTCCCTGGTCCCCTCTGTCCATTGTGTTTGCAACAGGTTTGCGTGAAGTGAAACACTGTATGACACCTTCCGCCTGTAGCTCACCTGAGCACCCTGCAAACAGCAATTTATAGTTGCAGCAGCCTGGGAGACTGGTAATTAAATGTAACTAATTCTACAAATAAGGAATGCTGGCGAGGCAGTGATGAACACCACAGAAATGCCTAAGTATGATTGCTTACCTTATACTTGTCTCAGGGCAAATGATTTCCACAGGTCTAAACGGAGCCAAAAGACTGATGTGGTAGTTTGTACCCTTGACAACCCCTATGCCAGAGAGGGCTACATTAGAGTAATGACAAAAGCCAAGTCATGGGTACTGCAGATTCGTTCCTTGTAGCTCACCCTCCGGCCCATCATCTCAGTGCTGCTTCTCTGGGGCTTTGGTGGTTAACACAAAGGGGAAAGGACCTCAGTTTGCCATGTGAGTAGAGCAGGAGGCACAAGTCCTCAGGCTGAAGAAGTTGGTGAGGGAAAACTGCCCTGAGAAAGCTCGGTGTGCTATGCCACACTTGGGTGTTTTCCCCGTGGCTAAGTGCAGACTGCTTGGTATTTATGCTTCTGCTGGTGGTGCCCACTGGTATAACCGAAGGAAATGCTGCTTTGGGGACAGTGCACGTGTCCCCAAAAGTGTAGAGCTGCAAAGTGCAGTGAAGAAAGGAGCTTGTGCTTCCAAACAGTGGATAGAAGATGGGTAGAAGGAGCAAGAGAGGTGAAAGACGAGGTGAAAGACGAGGTGAATAGGTGGGAAAAGCCCTGCTTACACTGCATGGGAAGCCCTGTAGCTTAAGTGTATGTTTTGTGCTTGTTGGGGGAAAAAAACAGTGGCAGGGTAGCGAAGGGAGGGAAACCTGGAACTGTTCTGGCCTTCCAGGGTATGCACGCTCTCATCCATAAACTACAGGAGAAGGAGACAATATAACCAGGAATAACTGCTCTGCTAAGTCTGCTCTTCTGGGCTTAAGTCTGTCTTTCCTTACCTTTAAAGCTATCTGTAACTCAACATGACATATCTGTCTCTTTCTTTGCCAGGTTTTGCCTCCCTGTTGTGTGTTCTTTGCCACTCCCAACACTTACACTGTTCTCTCGATAAGGGGACAAACCTTTTGGGCATGCTTCGTAGCCCTTTCCATTGTAAGTTGTGTCTTAGCTTTGCTTGCTCATGCAAATTGGAAATGCTTGAAGGCATTTGTGGTTTTGGAACTGAGGAGCAAATAAAACACCTCTGCAGACGTCTATCAATCTATTAATAGACCATTAAGATCACTGTACCTTATGGGAGGAGAAACACCTGTACTACTTCTTGCTGGTTCAGGCAGTGGTCATTAGACTGGGGTGGTTAAGGTCGGGGATGATCACCAGACAGCCTGTCTGCATGGTGCCTCAGACTTTCTGGGCTTTGCCGCAGCATCAGCCTTCATTTGTGTATTACTTGCAGAGCAAGGAGATGGTTTCAGAGACTCTTTCATCACAGCATAGCTGAGGCAGGGAGAACTTTTCTGTCTTTTATTTTATGGGGAGATAAATAGCCATCCTCATTTGCCAGCACTTTTTCACTTTGGGGTTTGGCTGGGACTTTGGGTTAAGTGCCATTCTCACAAGCATCCCAGACCAAAGGGTTGGCTAATCGTGCAAGGGGAAAATATGCCCTTGAGGCGATGGTGTGGGACTGTGGGGCTGAGTCTGTGTTGAGACCTTCTGCTAGAGGCTTCCCTTGCATCTCGGGAGAGGTCTGGCTAAAGTGGCCCCAGTCTTGAGCATCTCTGCTCTTGGAGAGGCAGTAAGGCATCTGTCCTGGGACATGGGCAGTCCAACACACTCACACTGCGAGGACTTGCCAGAGGCTGGTTGCTGCCTGGCTCATGCAGCTCCTGCGGTCACAAGGAGCCAGGAAGGGCTGAATCTTGCAGTGGGTGCTCCCAAGCAGAATGGGGTCCTTGGGGCAAACAAATACACAGCACCTGCAAAATGCAGTGCTCCGCAGCTTGTCGTCTTGCTCTAAGCCCTGGCTGCTCCCAGCTGGTTTCACCACCTGCTGACCCAGCTTTCTCTCTGAACTGGATGTGTGCCTTCTGCCTTACCCACTCCTGCCTCTGCCTCCTTTGCCTATTGCAGGCTGAGGGCCATGACTGCCCAAGCCCTGCTCACGGTGTGAGTGGGACCTCATGGAGTCAGTGCTGGCTGATGGAGGTGCATGGGTCAGAGCACAACGCTGTCGAAGCCTGCAAAACACCCCTTTGGTCCTAAGGTGGAAAATTATATTTATTTTTCTTTTATACCATCCAGGAGCCTGGTCTTGAAGCAGGACGTGCCTGGTTTGTACAACAGCAAATGCGAGAAAGGCAGACTTGGCCCAGAAGAGTTTACAGTCGACACCTCTGGCTGTAACACAGCAGGTCAACACTGGTTCCTAAATGGCCTGTAAGTACTCATGTGTGACTGAGCGTAAAGGTTGTGCAGCAGCAGGAAGCAGCATACCAAGTGCACTATTTGAAGCACAGTAGGGTGCAGAGGCGTGACACTGGCCTCAGGACCCAGTGGTGCTGCAGGAGTATCTCTGGATAGGACATGCTGTTGGCCGCATGGCCTTCTTACCAAGGCACTCAGGAAAGGCTGAATATATATATATATATTTTTACAGAATTGATAACAAACTAATTTTACACAGCCCCAGGAGACAGCTTCCCAGGGAAGCTTGGAGGGATGGTGTGGGCAGTCGGATGCTAATACAGCTTTTTCTGCCCCCGTTTTTGGTGACTAGAAGGTTTCATTCCTTTGGTGCACTTTGCCCATCTCTGTTAGGTTTGTGTTGGCCAGGGCATTTCATTAGCACACTGAATGTATTTAGAGTGTGTGAAATGAGACAAGAAATATGTACGAATGTTTCTGTGGGTGAAAGCATTACCTCTCAACGTTGTTGCAGGATTACCGAAGCATCTCCTGCTTCCCCCGTGCACAACCTGGAGATGTCTTTGCATTTTCCCATTCCTCTATTATATAAATAAATGAAAATGGCATTTCTGCACATCCTTGAGATGGTTGGTGGGTACCTGGAGCAAGCAGAGCATCATACCCTGCTGATGGAGGGGATCGCATCTTTTCCTGTTATCCCATGTTTTGGGTTTGTGTGGCAGGGTTTTGGTAGCGGGGGGAGGTGTCTTCAGGGGTGGCTTCTGTGAGAAGCTGCTAGAAGCTTCCTTGGCTCCAACTCGAACCCACCTCTGGCCAAGGCTGAGCCCATCAGCAGTGGTGGTAGCACCTCTGTGATAACATATTTAAGAAGGGGAAACCTGCAGTGGGGAGTGGAATGTGAGAGAAACACCTATGCAGACACCAAGGTCAGTGAAGAAGGAGGGGGAGGAGGTGCGCTGGAGGAGGTGATGCCCCTGCAGCCCATGGAGGTGGACGGTGGAGCAGATGCCCACCTGCAGCCCATGGAGGACCCCAAGCCAGAGCAGGGGGA
This sequence comes from Astur gentilis, assembly GCF_929443795.1. Classification (NCBI taxonomy): domain Eukaryota; kingdom Metazoa; phylum Chordata; class Aves; order Accipitriformes; family Accipitridae; genus Astur; species Astur gentilis. The sequence goes on from NC_064891.1 coordinate 26,689,412, forward strand.
TGCCCTCAAAGGTGGCCATGACTCCATGGGAAGGCCCGTGCTGGAGCAGTCTGTGCCTGAAGGACTGCAGCCCATGGAAAGGACACATGCTGGAGCAGTTTGTGAAGAACTGCAGCCCGTGGGAAGGACCCATGCAGGAGAAGTTGGTGGAGAACTGTCTCCCGTGGGAGGGACCCCACGCTGAGGCAGGGGAAGAGTGAGGAGTCCTCCCCGTGAGGAGGAAGGAGCAGCAGAGACAAGGTGTGGGGAGCTGACCCCAACCCCCATCCCCTGTTCCCCCTGCGCCACTGGTGGGGGGAAGGTAGAGAGAACCGGGAGTGGAGTTGAGCCTGGGAAGGAGGGAGGGGTAGGGGGAAGGTGTTATAAAATTTGGGTTTACTTCTTATTATCCTGTTTTGATTTGCTTGGTAGTAAATTAAATTGATTATGTTTTTTCCCCAAGTTGAGTCTGTTTTTCGCCTGTGACCATAAGTGGTGAGTGATCCCTCCCTGTCCTTGTGTGGACTCATGAGCTTTTTGTTGTGTTTTCTCCTCCCCATTCCACCGGGGGCGGGGAGGAGTGAGCGGCTGTGTGGTGCTTTATTGCCAGCTGGGCTTAAACCACGACACCCCGCTGTTTTGTTATGTATTTACAAGTCTCTGGCATGCCTTATCTCTCTCATTGTATGCTCAGGCTGGGAACCTTGAGATAAACCTGAAATCGCTGTGCTTTGTTATGTTGGCATTTGTGTCTTGTGGGTGGCAAGTTGTATAATGTGCTGGTTTGTATCTGCTCAGTTACGGTAATTAGGTATCAAGTGACTGTGGTTATTTTTGCTTTTAAAAGCAACAGAGAGCTATAGTGGGCTCCCCCAAAAGACAAATTGTGTTTGTTCCCCTTTGATTATTGCTGACTGGCAGCAATTCTTTATGAGTTGCCGTATGTTTTGAACACCATCCTCCTCCCAGTGCTTCTGGCTCTGTACCTATTCTCTGAAATGACTCAATGGCCTAGCACTGTGAAATGCTGGAGCGTTGCTCTGCCTTATTGTGCAGCTTGTGTATGGACCCTTGAAATGCATCTGCATGCTCTAGTCTTAAAAAAGACATATGACTGTTAAAGTGGTAATTTTGTCCATCCTTACATTCATGTTGTCTAGCGAAAACAACTTCAGGAAGACCATGTAACTTTGCTTGGCAGATTAAATTAAGATGCCCACATTAAATGAACCTTGAGCAAGCAGCAGTATATGTTTGGTGAGCTGCCTCCTGTAATCGCAGTGTGTACATTAGAGGAATGGGAGCTTAATTGGCTGAGGGGGTGTAGTGGGGCAATGGTAATAAAAGCAGAGCAAACAGCTGACAGTCTGAGCCAATTTAGACATAAAAATGGGAATGAAGTAAGGGAGTAAGCCTGCATTGAGAGAATTCTAAAGACACACCCTGTGGCAGTGCTGATGTGTAACCCTTTGCAGTTCTGCACCCTGACACATGATAGCTGGCAGCAGGAGCGCACCTTGACAGAGTTTTTGCAATGCTGGTGTGAGACCGTGAGTCAAGAGGGACTGGAAAACCACAGCGTGTGCTTTTGGGAAGGTGGGCTGACTCTGGCTGGGGTCAGCTGTGAGGCTGAAAACATGTTTTTATTAGTCTTGTGAGCCATTGCACCATGAGGGCTTTCTGTTGCTGAAGGCCTTCTTGTGCAAGCCTTAAAAATGGAAGACAAATGGGTGTATGCAATTACAAACTGCCTCCTGGATGCAGTGAGTTTATTTGGGGAAACACAGGCCATTGGAGATGGCTGTTGTCACCAGCTGGCATATTGACTGCTCAGATTTGGCATCGCTGGTCACGGCAGCAATGCAGAACAGAGCTCTGGAGAGGAAGGTTGGCTTTGTGTCATCCCAGTGGAGCAATTAGCTGTCAAATAAATTGTTTCTACATTTCCCACAGAGAATTTAGGTTATTTTTCCTATTGCTCTTGGCATTTTATTTTGGCTAAACTGCTGTGGTGCTACAGGGGAGGCTGTCGTTTGGGTTCGTTCCTTGTTCTCTTGTTTCTGGCTGCTGTTAGAGGTGCTGGTCTTAGCGTGCATGAAGGTCTCCTGGCTTGAAGACACAAACATCGGGGCCATCCCTGAAGAGAGGTTAACCCAAAGGCAACTGCTGAGAATGATATCCACTGAACACGAGTGCAAAGCTAGGCAGGCTTGGCACATGCTAGGGGTTTCTCCTTTGGAAGGAAGTGAGGTTACATGCAATTTTGTTCCTGGCACCCGAATAGTGCAGCAGGGAGTAAATGAGAAATGTGCAAGAGCTGAGTCCTGTTTTTAAACCATCCTCTTCCTACATGGGGATGTTAAACAGCTTCAAGCATGCATGGGATGTGCCAATGGACCGCATTAAAAGGTGTTGCCATTTGAGGACATGGGGGAAAGAGACCTTTCTTTCCTGCTTTTGGTATTTCATCTGTCAGACACAGGTGGCTCACTCCTCCTGTGTGGGCTGGCAGGAGCCAGCAACGCTGCTGGTCCAGCCATTGCCCCCCCTGCTCTTCCAAGGGTGTGCCAGAGAGTACTTTCTCATGCTGTCCTGCACCCGTGCCTCAGGATGGAGTCTTTCAGAGGAGATTGCATAGTGGCAACATCCTTCCCTGGTCAATTCTTGCTGCCTGCTGTGAGAGGCAAGCTTGCACAGAGCTTAGCATCCTGGGAGGCCAGCTGGCCTGACGTGGGGTGCTTATTTCCCAAAAGGTCCAGCCCTGGCTGCACTGAGCTCTGGGGAAGACCTGGCGCCATGCAGGTCATTGTACTCCCTGGGAGTGCTGTTCTTCCTCCTTGGTGCGAACCCAACTGGCCGTGATGAGAAGCGTGCGGGGGGGGTGTTCTCTAGGTGTTTCCTTTTAACCGGTTGAAATGAATGTGTTTCTCTAACTATGGACCTGGCTTCCCTCGGGATGCTGTGCTCTGCGCTAGTCATTCATTTAATATGCAATGATTTCGGATGTCATTTTCTGTTAGTGGTTGATAGAAGGGGACTCTGGCACAGTGAATATTAAACACAGGGCTGTTTTCCAGGGGAGTGAATCTGTAGCTGTGTTGCACTGACTTTGATGAGGTTGGGCATGAGTCCTGCCCCTGCTATGTTGCAGAGCTCAGCACAGAGTAATGGTTATCTGGACAGCATTTTTGCATTTTCCCACCTCATCCTGGCATGGAATCCACCACCACCTCCACCCCACCCCCCCCACCGCTGTGGGCTGCCTCGATGCTCTGCCTGGGGGAAAAGCCCTGTGCCACCTCCCTCTCTGCACAACAGACAACGCTGCAATAGTTTGCGAAGGCTGGGAGGCATGCTGGAAGGCAGGACCTGTGGCAACCCATTAATGAAAACAAGTGTTATGGCTAGTATTTGCTTTTATTTTGTAAATGAATCCTTTGTACCTTTCCAAAGGGGAAGGGTATTTAACAAGATCTGCCATCACCTGACCTGAAAGAATGGTTACCTTGGCTTAGTCCAGCCATCACCAGAGAAAAGAGGAGAGTCGAGCACTGCGTTAGCAGTAGTTACCTTGCAGAAGAAACACAGGCTGTAACTGGAGGTGATATTACCTGCCTACTTCCCTTCAACCAAGACAGGAGAGGGGATCTCTGCTACAGCTATGGCTCCCTTGCACTGGGCATGAGAAATTGGACACTGTGCTGCCAGGGTCTGGCAGGGATGTGGCCCTGCCACAGGTGAGGCAGCTGCCACCTGGAAGTGGTCCTTGACATTGCCAGTACGGGTCTCCTGGTACGAGAGCAACGGCCAACACCAGCTCAGGGATGCTGCTGCATGTTGATGGGCTGCAGGAGGAAAAGGCAAGGGCAGCGCTTCACAGAATAGTTGCAACTGCTACAGCAGGGGCTGTGCAGGGAACAGAGCTGTGAAGCGCTTTGTGTCTCCTGTGCGGGAGGAAAGGAATAGAGATGAGATGGATGGGGAAACCACCCTCACTGATAATTTCTTCTCTGTTGTGCCATGCTAAAGATGTGTATATGCGTTGGAGCTGATTGCCTTTTAAACTGATGTATTTAATACTTTCATCGTTTCATGCTTGCTGTCTGCAGTTCTCTCTGCTCCCAGGTCAGGGAAGAGTCCTTATCTGATCACTTTTCTGTCTTTTAAGATTTGCAGTTCAGCCTCACTCGAGGCTGTACAGACAGCACCAAATCATGGCCTCATTTTGTGGTTTTGTGCAAGTGTGGTGTGGCTCAGGGTACCGCAAGGGTGTTGTTTTGTACCCCTGCCAGGCAATGTGTGGGGAAGACAAGACAGCTGACCTGTAGGGGCAAGTGTAAGGCTGCTATGCCTTCTGCAGGGTCTGGGAAGAGTCATTGCTTTAAGGACCTGGATGAGGTAACTGACCTGCAAATACAAGCAGGCTCTAGTGAAAGGCCATCATGTCCGAGCTGCCCTGGCACCCAGGGTACCTTGCTGTCCTGTGAGGACCTCAGTAACCCCAGGAAATGCCTGCCCTGCAGCAGGCTATAGGAGGAGAGAGAGCGCAGGGGTGCAGATGCTGCTGCCCTGGTGAAAGTAAAGCAGGCACTGGAGCAGTGAGCCTTTGGTTGTGTCTGTTGGCTGTGTCGGGGCCTGGAGAAACATTTATGGAGGAGGACAGAGCACGAGGAAATATTTGATCCGTTGTCAAAGGACTCACAGGAAGACACAGGACTCTCTGTGTCCAGAGCACAGCAACTTAGCTGCGTTTCTGAGTTGCACATGTTATGGGAACAGCCCCGGCATCTCAGATGCTCATCCAGTGTGATCTTGCCTGGAGGACAAACGCTTCCTCAGGAAGAGGTGTACGCAGCATCCTTACGCCCCGTGCAGGATTTCACAGTGCCTACATGTCAAGAGCTGATCCTGTTTGTAACGCCTTGTCCTGGCAATGTTGGCACTTGAGCTTGGCTCTGCTCTGGGTGCGGCCAAACGCTATTTTTAGCTGATTGCTGCAGCCAGGATGGAAGCTGGTCGTGTGCTTTGCGGAGATGAGGAAACAGCACGTGCATCCTTCTCCCTTCATGCTGCAAGCTTTGCTGAGGCAGCGTGTGTGGAATTGGTAATGATCCTGGGAAGGAGGCTGCCTTGCCCTGTGCCTATGGGAAGTAGCAGGGAATTAGGGCTGTGGGTCTTGCGTTGTCACCTTGTGCAAAATGCTTAAGAAAAATACTTTGAAAACCACTCAAATTCTATAGGTGTGTCTGAAAAGTCTCCCCCTCCACAACTCGAGGCTCTTTGTGCCTTGGTTTTTATGCACAGTGTAGGTGATGCTGCCTGTGTGCAGCAGCTTAACCCCTTATGCCAGTAATGACAGTATGAAAGGTTTGCAGTGACTGCTGCCTGGCCATTAGGAGCTTGATCCTGGGATGCTTCGGCACCTGCCGTGTGGATGCTTTTCCTGCTTTCAAAAGAGGGGGGCTGAGGCAGGTGGATACCTCTGCCCTCTTTCTTTTGTTTTTACTTTGTTCTTTGTTTCTAGCAGGTATGGATGGGAAGAAATGCAGCATATGGATGTTTTTACCTCTTGTGTTTACCTTGTTTACATCAGCTGGATTATGGATAGTGTAAGTTATCTCCTGCTGGTTATTTGGTAGAGCAAGTTAGGCTGGGGCAGTTGAAGTACCACTGTCTTCAGGGCTGCGCCTCAGTACGATGGTCTTTTGGGGGTGCTCTGTCCTTGAGTCACTGTGGGGCTGGGAAGGCACATGATAGGGGCAGGGGCTAGTCTGTGCCAGTTCATGGCTTGGAGGATCACATTTTTATCCCTGAGTTTCTGTGCTCCCCAGGCCAAGTTTCTGACCTTGCCTTCTTCCTGGCACATGTTACTGGGAGCTGCCTGAAGAGACAGACAAAACAGCAAAAATTCCTTTTCATCATGTTTTCTTTGAATCACTCAGCAGAGCTCTTGGAGAAGCACTTAGGCCCTGCTTTGGGGTGCAAACTCAAAATCTGCAGCATCCAGCACTGCACTAGCAACCCGCCAGCAGCTTAATGCTGACACCTCACTTTCTTACTAATACTTCTTATCAAAATGCACACAAGAGGTGCATTTCCCTCAGCTGGGCTCTCTCCAAGCATGCAGGCAGATGACTGCAGCATGAATTTGGGAGCAATAAATGTGCGATCAGCAGCTATGCTCAGCCCGAGAAGCAGTTATATTGTAGGATATGGCTTTGGCCATGGTCTGTGGATGTTTTTCAGCAGCAGGGACAGCTTAAGCCATTTGTCTGACCCCTATTTCTTGTTGTTCTTCTTGTCCCATCCCCTCTGTATTAAAACAGCTTTTGTGGAGGGGGGACCATGGTAAATGAGATGAATCGAATTATTGAGTTTAAAAATGAAAACATTCCCCTGGTTGGTTATTTTTAAGGCAGCTCAGTTCAGTGGTCCTGTTTGTCTACCTGACCATGCAAAACAGATGCACACAAAGAAAGGCACATAATTAGGCCAGGAAGTGAGCAAAACTGCCTGCTTGAGCAGAGGGAAACATAGGCTGTCTCCAGCAGAACCCGCCAGTGGGCTTTGAGACATTTAATGTGTTGAATGATACTTGGAATTGAAGCCGAAATTGAAGCCAGGACGAGGTTTTACACTGTTTTAATATTTTTTTTTTTTTTTTTTTTTTTTTTTTTTTTTTTTGACAGGTACTTTATAGCAGTGGAAGATAACAAAATTCTCCCACTAAATGTACCGGATAGGTAAGAGCTGGTTGTGGGCTTTACGTTCAATCACTTGTTTCTTTAAAACAATAAAACAATGAAAGCTAAATGGGAAAGAAAATCTTGAATCTTTGTTCCTATGCATTTATGTCTCTTAGGAAACCTGGTTCCAAAAGACCACCTTATATAAGGTATGTTAATGACTTTCTTCCAATTACTGTTCTAATTAATGGTTGTTATTTATATGTCTTTGCCATCCTAGAGTTACAGTGATACACTTTATATTTTCCAAGTATTGCAGGTGATGCACCTCCTGCAAGCTGCGTGTTTAGCCAAGTCATGAACATGGCGGCATTTCTAGGTAGGAACAAGGGGAATGTTTCTTTGTCTCTCATAATTTGTTTTAAGAAGTCACTGAAACATAAGTAATACCCGATACATATTGTTCTTGAATCTCATGATGTGAAATTATTTAAACTGCGATTACTACCAATTAAGACAGTATTATTTTGTCTTCGTTAGTAGAAAGACAGAATGAAGCTGGATGCATTTGAACTTTATTGGTTTCTGATTTATTCTCATGTTTTTAATTGTCTCATCTTAGCCTTGAATCTGTGTGACTGTTTTTCATTTTATGGTGCTGTTTTGTTATATGCTGTGAATGTGAGATAATTGCATGGGAATATTGGCAAATGCAGCAACTGATTATGCAAAATATCATCTGTGCTGAAGTCTCCCCTACCCCACCCCTTCCTAAATTCCATTACTAAATCTGTGGAACTTTACTGGCATTTTCCAGCAGTGGAAGTAAGAGGGAAATGATGTTTATTTTCAGAAACCTATGAAATTCAGTTGAGTTGAGATCTGAAATTAATCCAGACCTGTACGTGCATGAGTAAGATACCTTAACAATCTTAACCTGACATTAAAAAAATGAGGCTTGGGATGTAAAACCTGGTAAAATATGTTTAATCATGAACCTTGACATGAACTCCCTTATTTTCAAGTATCACTTCAGGGTGGAGTTTAGGCAGTTTAGGTATCCTTACACTTTGTTTCTACGTATGGCTTTGTTTCAAGTTTAGATCTTAATTTACATATTGAGCCAGGGTCTCAATTAGTAGAAATAATACTGGCCCCAGTTTGTGCTAAGGCAGGGTCTTGCACATGTTTTATTTATATGCCTGACACCCAGTACAATGTGATTATGATGATATGATTTAAACTTCTGACCCCCGAACCACTTAAAACAACATGTACATAGCATGCTACTTCTTATGTTAAAAAGGCTGTTTGACAGTAGTGAATACACACATGCCTGTCTTTTCAGCTGCTTCCAGGTAAGGCCCCATTTCTGCATACCACTCTGTTCAAGCAGTCACTGTGGATCTGCACCATGTCCCAGTGAGTCCAACGGCTTTATGAAAGGGGAGGAATTGGCTTGATGCTCACTCACTCTGTGATCTGGGTGGATGTGAGGATAGCAGTCGCATGAGTGTGAGGGCAACAGCTGGTGTGAAGAAGGGCAGGCAAACAAAAGACATGTGGCTTTTTGAAGCTAAGCTGTACTGTATGCTTTTGTTGCTGCTTCTTCCCATTGCAAGAAGAAATATAACGAGGGAACCTCCAGACTGCAAATGTGTCACAGGAGCTGTGATGGAAGGTGGCTGTCTTGGCTACAGTGCTCATGAAACAGTTGAGTTTAAAATTTTTGGTGCAATGAGAAAAAAGGACAGTAGAGTTGCTATGCTGTATTTCAAGAAAGCAAACTTTTAAGCTATTCAGGGAGCTATTTAGCACAGTTCCCTGGGAATCTGCTTTGGAGGGCTTAGGACTCCATGAGTGCTGGTCAGTCTTTAAGAACAACCTTTTAGAAGCACAGGAGCAGGCAATCCCACTGTGTCATAAGTGAAGCAAGCCGGCCAGAAGACCAGCTTGGCTGAACAGGGAACTCCTCGTGGTGCTCAAGAGGAAAAAGAAATTGTATGATCTCTGGAAGCAAGGTCAGGCTTCGCAGGAAGATGACAGAGCTGGGGTTCTTATATGCAGGGAGAAGACAGGAATGGCCAAAGCTCAATTAGAGTTGAAACTGGCCAGTGTTGTGTCAGATAACAAGAAGGGCTTTTTTAAGTACATTAATAGCAAGAGGAGGTCTAAAGAAAACATTGGACTGATACTTGTTGAAGATGGTCACCTGACAAATAGGGATGAAGAAAAAGTGGAGGCATTCAATGCTTTTTTTGCCTCAGTCTTCAGTAATACAGATAGACCCTGGGCTGCCCAGTCCCCTGAGTTGGAGGGCCACGAGTGTGGGAACAGTGACTTTCCATTTGTGGGCACTGAAATTGTAAGGGACCAGCTGTATCAGCTGAATGTTCCCAAGTCCCTGCGGCCTGGTGGGATTCCTCCCAGAGTACTGAAGGAGCTAGCGGATGTTACGGCAGGACCCCTCTCAATCGTCTACGGAAGGTCTTGGGAGTCTGGGGAGGTCCCTGCTGACTGGAAGCTAGCCCAAGTTATTCCAATTTACAAGAAGGGCATGAGGAAAGACCCAGGGGACTACAGACCTGTTAGTCTAACCTCAGTTCCTGCAGGAATTATGGAGATGATCATACTGGGTACAATTGAAAGGCATTTAAAGAACAATGCAATCGTCGGGCACAGTCAACATGCATTCACAAAGGGAAAGTCCTGTTTAACCAGTTTGATATCCTTCTGTGATAAGGTCACTTGCCTAGTGGATGAAGGGAAGGTGGTGGATGTAGTTTTTCTGGATTTTAGTAAGGCTTTTGATACTGTCCCTCACAGCATCCTTCTGGACAAGTTGTCCAGCTGTGAGATGAGCAGGTACGCAGTGCACTGAGTGAAGAACTGGCTGAAGGGCAGAGCTCAAAGGGTTGTAGTGAATGGGGCTACATCTGGCTGGCAACCGGTCGCCAGTGGTGTTCTTCAGGGTTCAGTTCTAGGGCCAGTTCTGGTCCATATTTTTGTCCGTGATCTGGATGCAGGAGTTGAATGCACCATTAGCAAGTTTGCTGATGATCCCAAACTGGGAGGTGCTTTGACTCTCTTGAGGGACAAGATGCCTTGCAGAGGGATCTAGATTGACTGGAGCATTGGGCAATGATTAATGGGATGAAATTTAAGAGTCCAAGTGCCAGATTCTGCACCTAGGATGGAGTATAAATTGGTAGAGGAGCGGTTGGAGAGCAGCTCTGGAGAAAGGCATCTGGGGGTGCTGGCTGACAGCAGGCTCCATATGAGTCAACAGTGTGCCCTGTCAGCCAAGAGGGCAAACCACCTCCTGGGGTGCACCAAACACCGGTCAGTCAAAAGAGGTGATTATCCCACTGTATTCAGCATTCGTGCGGTGTCACCTTGAATACTGTGTGCAGTTCTGGGCCCCACAATTTAAGAAGGAAGTTAAGGTACTTGAGTGTGTCTATAGGAGGGCAGCAAAGCTGGTGGAAGGGCTGGAAGGAATGTCCTATGAGAAGCAGCTAAGGACTCTGGTCTTGCATAGTTTGGAGAAAACTGAGGGGCAACTTCATTGCTCTCTACAGCTTCCTGGGGAGGGGAAGTGGAGAGGGTGGTGCAGATATCTATCTCCCTGATATCCAGTAACAGGATGCATGGGAATGGTTCAAAGCTGCACCAGGGGAGCTTTAGACTGGACTTTAGGAAGCATTTCTTTACCGAGAGGGTGGTCAAACACTGGAGCAGGCTTCCTAGAGAGGTGGTCGATGCCTCAAGCCTGTGAAAGTTTAAGAAGCATTTGCACAACACCCTTAATAATATGCTTTAAGTTTTGGTCAGCCCCGAAGTGGTCAAGCATTTGGACTAGATGATCATTTTAGGTCCCTTCTAATTGAAATATTCTATGCTATTTCTGCTTTGTGGATAAAGCCAAGCTTTCCTCTGCTGTATTGGGTGCTTCAGAGAGCTGCTTTTAGCTTGTACCTCTGGCCACCTTAGTTGTGTCAAAGCCTTTGCTATAGGAGAGGAAAACTATAGAAAATTGCTAGAAACATAGGCATTACTAAATATTGAAAATGCTGTTGTTTTGTACATAATGCTGGAAGGTGACCTGTTAATTCCCTTTTGTCATTCCCATCAGTGTTTTAGGAAAAGATCATGTAATTTCAGGATCCTGTCCACTAGAAATAGAAATGAAAAAGTTCCTGCACATGAGCTCAAGTAGTCACAGGGTGGCTGTCCAAAACAATTATCCGGTGATGAAAAACAGAAGTTGTCTTTTTTTGGGGGAACAATGTTCTCTTGTATTCAGGATTTGGAGTTGACTGATTCACTACAGCAAATTGCGAGAGTAAATTGAAACATCTTTTGCAGTTTGGATAAAAGTGGATATTTTTCACTTACAGTGCCCTCATTTTTCTAAACCACATTTTTGGTACTATACCAGGGTTTTTGTGGAGAATACAGATCTAATTTGCTAATGCAGGCAATTGACAACAATATGACCTGCATGCTATCAGTTTGAGCATAAGCATAGGAAAGTGTTTGGCGGTAACCAGCAAATTTCCCTGTTCAGCTGTATTGCTTTTTAGTGGTTTGGTTTGAATCCCATCTGAAGGCTAACTGATTGCCTGGCTTTCTGCGTTATTCCATGCAGCATTCCCTAGAGAGGGCAAAAATATACAATGTGAATATCTCCTGGGGTTATGTCATATCATATGATATATCATGTATCACATATCATATCATAGCGCTTGGGCTAATTGTAAGCTTGGAAGGAGTTATTCCAGTCTTCGTGGAAAATTAGTGCAATATTTTGGCTTATGTTCGTGGCACCAGCAACTTGTTCCAGAGGAGAAGAGGCAGTGGGCATTATGGTAAAACCTGCAGAAATATGTATGTGCCGTTCATACCTTTTTCTAATACAGGTGGGGTTTGACATACCTCCTCCAAGAGAGCTCAGTGCTCGTGAATGGAGTGAAACTTGGTGCAAGCCCAGCTGCTGCAATGTGAATGCATGGTGTGTATGTGATAGACTATGTGCTGGGAGCTTCACAGGCAAATAGGAAGGTGCTCTTCTTTCACCCAGAAAATTTGCAAGCCAGCTCCTAGACAGAATATCATGAGAAAAGGAAGCATGGGAGCTTGGCGTAACTGGATTACAAGAGAAATGCTTCCTGTGCTTAGTCTTGTCCATGACTAAGCAGGAGGGGGCCAAGCAGAAGCACTAAGCTAGTCGGCTTGCAGTGAGCTTTACCCTCTGGGTGGAAAGAGGGTAGGGGGTCTGTGAGCCCCCAGCCAAGTGGTTACTGCAGCATGTTCTACCTAATGATGCACCTTGCGTTCTGTTTCCTTCTCAGCGCTTGTCGTGGCTGTGCTGCGCTTCATTCAGCTGAAGCCAAAGGTGCTAAACCCTTGGCTGAACATCAGCGGCCTGGTGGCGTTATGCTTGGCCTCTTTTGGGATGACCCTACTCGGCAACTTTCAGGTACTGCACTCCAGGCTTGGACCACTGTGTCCATGCTGTGAGGTTCCTGCTTTTTTCCTGCTTAGGTCTTTGAACCACTTGCAATGTGACCTCAGGAGATAACATGTCTGGCTGTGCCCCAGCTCTCCTTGTACCTGCTCTGCCACCTCTATCAGCCGCTTACGTGGCTCCAGTGACATGCTGAGATGAAGGGCCGCAATAATTTTTCATGTATTCCCAACAGGATTTGCACCTGCATGCTTACACTTGACCTGCCAAGAGCCAGAGCAGGGAACCTATTGAATCTCTTGAGCCCTGGGGGTTGGCACAGATGGTCCTGGGTAAAAGGATTGAGCTAGAAGTTTACGTATGTATCTGTGCGAACAGATGCACAGCTGCCCATACAGATTTAGCAGACAGTTCAGTGTCCTTTGTTTAAAACACATGTTATTTAAATCTACCTCCTGCTTGTCCTCAGACTGGCCATGAGAGGGACACATCAGAGGAGTGCTATGACTTCTCCTAATGTGACACGTGTCTGGATGAGGTGCCTCTTCCAATTCTCAATCTGTTCTGCAACATGCAACAAATAAACAAGTTGTCAGTGCCACAACATTCCTCTGTAGGCTTGGGTGTCCACTGTGATCATGAGTGTGTCCAGTAGGTCTGCAGTGAAAATCAGGGCATTAGAGTCAATGACACTTGGGTTTCCCCATCCCTTTGCTGTGTCTGATGCTCTGCCTCAGTAATGGCCCCCAATAATGACAGGAACTGAGAAAGGTCAGTGTAGGCTGGCTTCTTTCCTGGCTTTGCAGGCAGGGAGCTGTTTTTCCTGCCAATACAGAAAAGATACTTATTTTGTGAAGGGCCAGTACCTGTTTGGGTTGTGGAGCAATTGCAGGAGCTTTGTGTCCTTTACAGTCTTCTGTAAAGAAGAGTGGGAGTTTGGGGGGTTTTTTTGTTTGTTGTTTTTTTTTTTTAATGAGGTGTGAGATAATTTGACTGGTTTGGACCTGGTCTTCCTAACTCCATAACACAAACCAAAAACTTGCAGTCTTGTTTTTTCATGAGACCTTCCCAGCTAGGAACTACGAGGCTTTTGTAACAGCCTTGTCTAGGTGTGAGAAGAGTATTTCTAGTACAGGGCAGGCACTAGGAAGCAGTTTCAACCTCTCCTTCCTTTTTTTGCTCCTCTGAGCAAATGATTGCTATTTAAAAGTGGATAATTTGAATCATGCCTGATTATAAATTCTGAACTAATTATCTACTCCCTGTTAGTTACCTGTATCCTTGCTTAGATCTTTTGCCAAACTGTGAAAGCATGTGGTAATGAGACCTTAGTCCATGCTTTTCCCTGCCTGACCGCTAAGCTGAATGTGTCATTAAATCATATTTCTGGAAAATTACAGATTGGGTGTGTTAGAGAGACATTATGGCTGTGAGTCCCATGCAGTGCAAGCTACCTTGGGAAAGCCACTCAATCCCATTTTTACCTGTACTATGACTTGGACCTACCCTTGGAAAAAACCTCAAGGTAGGGAGGAGAGATCAGTGGAGGCACAATAACTAGACTATTATCTTGTAGATTGTGTCTTGTTTGATGGGAATTTGTTAAATCACCAAACAGGAATCAAGGCTGCAGGGAGGAATTACAGACTGCTCCGTTCTAGAAAAGCTTCGGGGGCAGGGGGAAAAGTGAAATTGTTTGGCTTAAGTCTTGTCCATGCTGGGCTTTCTGAATGGATTTGCAGCCTCAGGGGATCTCTTTGCAGATTTTTTGCTCATTGAACCTGGCTGTCCATTTGCCTTGCCGTATTGCACAGTCACTGAGCCCCATGAAACACAGGAGCCCCAGGAGCAAAGAAGCACTCCAGAGAGATTGGGTTCATATTGCCACAGACCCCAGTGGTTGAGGATGGGCTGGAGAGGGAACAGGCAGTCAAGCTTTTTAGTGGGAGAAGCTTGCCAAACCAGGAGCATATATCTGTGTTTTGGCTTGTGCTAACTCAATGGAGGTGGCAGAGTTCTGGCTTCCCTGTGCCCCAGACAGCACTGTTCCATGCAGCTGGCACTGAAGGTTGCAGTTTGCTTCCATTGCCAGGAGCTGTACAAGACCCCAGTGGGTTGTCCTTGCCTGCCCTGGCCATCACATCGAGCCAGGGAAGGATTTATTTCTTAGCTCTGCATTGGTAAGTCTTGTCAGGGAGCTGTGGAGGCAGTCCCCAAGCAACTGCATTTTTCACTGTGCTTGGGCTTTGGGCAGAAGATCTGCTCAACTGTGACAGCTGTCAACTCATTTTGGTTATGTTACACCTTACACGTCTGCCAGAAGAAATGATATAGCATCTCTGCCTCACACCCCAGTGATTCCCACTTTCCTCTATCCCACCCCAGCAGCAATCCAAGGTAGCTAGCAGATAATTCCTGTTGCATCTAAACAATCACCATTTTGTTTGTTCCTAGCTTTCCAATGATGAGGAGATCCACAATGTGGGCACATCACTGACCTTTGGTTTTGGGACCTTGGCGTGCTGGATCCAGTCTGCCCTCACCCTCAAGATCAACCTGAAGAATGAGGGACGGAAAGTTGGGATTCCACGAGTCGCCTTGTCAGCCAGCATCACCCTCTGTGTGGTACTCTGTATCCTTTTGTCCTGCTGCCTGGGAAGCCGGGTACCGTACGTGTCTGACACCCTCTGCAGCAGGGAACTTTGGCTCTTCTCACATCCATCCTAGGATCTCAAAGCATTTAGGAGTGCTACTTATCTTGTCTTCATGGCATGATCCTATGATTGGCTCATTTTGCTACTTGTGTTTAGCAGGATGCACTGCTTCACAGATGGGCTCACTTCCTTCATAAATGTTTCTAAAGCTTCTTAGTGATATCCAGAGTGGTTACAATATTTAATAGCATCTGTGCGATTTAATGGCACCACTGCTTACCTACACAGTAGCATTTAAGATTATGCAAAATATTAAGATAAAAATTCTCAGGGGAACAAAGGAACAAGGGAAGAAATCAGGTTTCTGAAGATGAGAAAATTTTGATCTGTTTGTTGAAATGCTCCAGGGCGCTACATCCAGCTCTGCCTTTTAAGATGGTTATCACAGTCAAGAGCTGCTGGGTCACGTGGACTTCGGGTAAGACTAGGTGCTTTACAAATGGGATCTGGGCTGTGTGGTCTGTGGTCACTCAGACTGGATGTACATTTGATTTCCTCTCCACCTTGTGCCTGTCAGCCCCACTCCAGCCCATGTTTGCACCAGCACTCATGCGCCCTGGGTGTTTGTTTAGGGTGGATCCATTCACTGCGTAGTTGCATAAGCCTTAGTGCTGGGATAAGCAAGAGGGCAGGAATAAATGGCGAGGAATAAGCTCATCCCCCTCTGTGGGGAACAGCCTGTTCTTAAAACAACTCCTTAGTCACTTGGCTGATTTTGAACATTTCGGCCAGTGTCCAGAGGAATAGCAGATTGGTGCGAAGATGTACCATCAGTCACATCTTAGGCTTCCTTAGAAAAGTTTTCAGCTGAGCATCATGGTTTGGTGTAAGTAAGGTGGGAGTTTGCCTGGTTCTTGTGCTCCCCTCCTCCCCTCACCGCAAGCCCATAGCTCCCCCAGGGTGTGTCTGGGGTAGGGCTGCCTGCACGGAGCTGAGCCGGGCTTCTGCTGCACTGCCGACTTCGGAGGTTTCTGCCAGGCTGGGAGCAGGAGCAGCAGGGTAAGCCAGGGTGTAGCTGCTCCTGTACTGACATGCTGGGTGCTCCCAGCCCAGCCCTCCCCATACGTCTGCTTGGCACTGAAGGCCTTGAGCCCTCTGTGGAGTGGGGCAGGCTGAGGCAGGAGTCCCATTCCGCTCCCACCTCACGTTGGCTTTGCAAAGGCTTGGGGCTGGCTCCTCATCCCATGCAGCCTGTGCATAACCCTTGCACTACAGGGAAAGTAGATCTTTAAAGCCAGACACAGAATGCTGTTTGCTGAAATTAAGCTTTGGTTGCTTACACTAAGCCCAAGATTTAAGAGTCTCTGATTATCTGCTTTGTGCAGTTAAAGCATGGGAGAGGCTGCTTGTTTGTTTGTTTTACCTGTGAAGATGTGTGATCCTGAATTCTTGGAGTGCAGAGGAAATCCTGAGAGACAGGAGAACCAGTAGGTTTAGAGGAGATGTGCACTGGGCTAGGGCAGGGCCCCAGCTCAGGAAGGTATCCTCTGCTTTAGGGGAGCTGAGAATTGCTTTTATGGAATACTCCAACGCAAACTGAGGCACAGCAGTGAGACCCTGATGCCAGGCGATATGTGGTCCAGGCACACAGGTATGTGAGCCTGTAGGACAGTTTCTGGCTCTGACAGCATTCTTTTTCCTTTAGTATTAACACAACATACTGTGTGGAGTGACACTTCTGGATTTCACAGACAGAGACAATTTTGCAGGTGATCTAAAGAGAATGAAAGATTGCACAGTGTAGGTTGAAAGGTGTTCCCATTGCCTGTGGTGCAGATATGTGATCCAGTTCCTACAGGCAATCTCCTGGCAGGTAGGGGCCCATAGCCAGATCCCCAGCTTGCTGGCTCTGTCACTGGCTAGCTGGATGTTCAAGCAAGTCATTGACTTCTCTGCGCCTAAGTCTTTCCCTCTGTAAATGTTTATCAACCTCAATTGGGATTAGGAAGCGCTGGTCCATATAGGAGAGCTGCTGCACCCCATGGGCATTTTTGGATACCTGACGTACCTTCCAACTCTGGCACCACATTCACGCTCTCCTGGTGATGGCTAGCTGGGTTGACTGTCATCTGGGTGACTTTGTCAAGATTCATTGTCTTTCCTGTTGGCTTTCTCTCATCCTGGTCAGTGTCCCTGCTCCCACTTGTTCTCCTTGACTTTCTCTTCCAGATTTCATCCTCATGGCACAGGGCATTCACATGCATGCTTCCAGGATTCAGTGGGGCCTGGTGATGTGCTTCCTGTGCTACTTTGGCACTTTTGCAGTGGAGTTCAGGCACTACAGATTTGAGATTGTTTGCTCCGAGTACCAGGAAAACTTTCTGAGCTTTTCCGAAAGCTTATCGGAAGCCTCTGAGTACCAGACAGATCAGGTGTAGCCTGTCCTCTGGTTGGGGGGAGGGGGGCAGGTGTGGTCTCATGGGTTAAAGATGACCTCATTTACACTTTTTTGGTGAGTTTGTTTTCATGTGCAATCATGATTGTATTGCCAAAGGGCTCTGAGGGTGGCTGTCTCATTAAGAGCCAAACAAAAATAACTGTCTGCTGGAAGAGGAGTGGATCCTTCTCAGCAGTGTAAGAGAGCACAAGCTGTTTAGTTTGTGCTATCAGTGACTTTTTCTGAGTGGCTCTGTTACACTCCTGTTGTTCAAAACATTCAACAGCCATTTGTCGTGATGCCCCTCTGAGACAGGCACTCCTCAGCCTGGTCTGCAGAGGAGATGAAGGAAACAAACTTCTCCGGGCACCAAGAGTCTTCAGGAGTTGCTGGTTCCCGAGTCACAAGACCACATCTTTTGTGTGTTTCTTGCGTTGTTTTCTTTGCTGCCAACTGGTGTAACTTGGTAGGGTGAGAAAGAGCGGCCGTTTTTTCTGGACTTGGAATTGGGCAGTGGAAGACACCAACTTTACTGGCTTTTATGGTGAGCAAGCAGGCATTTCTTCCAGCCTGGAAAGCAGCCGATGGTAAAGCCGGTTTTGGGAGAAACTGTGCTGTGATCAGGAAGCAAGACTTGGCTGATGCTGCCTTGTAGCTGGGCAGACTGTTCCCAAGCCACAGGAGATGGCACAGTGGGGTGCTGTGCTCAGCTTGGTTTCAGACTCAATGGTGGGGACTGGTGGAAGCAAGATGCTGAATTAAAATGGGAATGCCTGTCTGTTCTGAAGCTGACCCAGAAAAGGCTGCTCCTTGTGTGTAGTACTTCCACCACTTATTGTGTGTAATATTTCAAAAGCTTTGTTTTTGTTCACTGAGGGGGAAGACATTGTGTTAAGAGACACTGGGCTCACCTGCAATGATAACAGAACTGTTGCAGGTGGTTCTGGGCATAGGGTTTGGTTTTGCTCCTTGTGCACTTAGAAGTCAAACTTCAGACACACTGACACTAGGCCTGGGCTCTGGACCCCTCAGTGTGGCCAGTTGTCCTGAGTAGAGTCTGCCACAGGTTTAAGCAGGCTTCCAAGGTGCAGGAAGGCAGTTCTGCCCCAGAGGTTGAGTGATGTGGCCTTGAGGGCTGGAGGTGCAGGAGGGGAACAGCAAAACCAGAAGGGCTGCTTCTTCCCTGAAAGGAGGTTTTCAAACAAAAGGTCTGTTTTCAAAGAAAAAGCAGGAGCTCAAAGCCCCTATTTGAGAACCTGATTTTGGGAAGGCTGCTGTATTGGACGGGCAGGAGAACAATGGGAGTTGCTTCTTATGAACATGGCTCCCGTTTTCCTCCACGAATCAGGCTCAGCTTAGGTTTGCATCTTGTCTGAGCTGCAGGAAAATAAAGAGAAATTAAAATGGTGGCAAAAGGCATTTGAAGGGGAACTCGTCCCGCACTGTGGCATTTCTGACAGAGAGGGAAAAGGCACAAAGGAATTCAGTCTTCCGCGAAGGTCAGAGGCCTCTCCTGAAAGGCGAGACTGTAGAGAAAAACTTGTCAAAACTAGTGTAAGTAGAAAGCTTTCAGCCAGCTCTTTATCTTCTGTGGGCCAAAATTTGTTCTCAGGCAGCTGTGTTATAAATCCAGAGTGTCTCCAGCCAATGGAGGGTTATTGCTGGACCACTGAAGGCCTCCTCCTTGTAGCTGTGTCGTTAGTGGGAAGCCTTCCTGGAGGGATGTGCCAAGGCTGGCCCAAGTGCACAGCAGTGTGAGGCGCAGGGCTCCTTATCCAGGGAGCTCCTCCTGGGCAAGGACAGGAGGGAATAGCCTGGAGAAGATGCAGGTGGGGATCCTCTTACACAGGCACACACACTCAATGCATATGGAGCACAAAATAGTGATTTGTTTTAAGGGTGTTTTACTGTAAATAGTCCACTGTAACTTTTTTAAAAAAATCAGTTAATACTTTCAGTTTATCATTTTATATTCTGTAATTTTATCAAAGGAAAAAAGATGATGTTAGTGATTTTATTTTTTTTTTCTCTTTCTCTCCTTTTCCTATATGCAATCCAAACTGAACTTCAGGGTTTTGGTGATAACTGTACATTTCTTACGGTATTTCTAACAGCACATTTCAGTACAACTAAATGACAGCTGATACACACTGAAACATGACCACTAATAAAGTGCTTTTATGGAGAAAGTGAGTTTTATTTTTGTGCCCTACCCCATGCATAGCTTTCTGATGGCAAAGGCAAAACAAAAGGTGAGTATTTACAGTATCATGATTAAAATTAACACTTAAGGAAGCCAGGGACTATTCAGCCATGCAGATACACTTATTGTAACAGTGCTAATTAGCAGGCTCTTTCTAGGAGGAGGATCACACTCATTACACAGCCCAGAAAGGCGCCCAGACTAGCTGCCTCACAGCCTTACCTGCTACCATCAAATTTTTAGAAGGGTAATGCTGGCATGATATGGTTTCCTTCCAAAATGCCTGTCTCTTGCTTGTTCTCTACACTGCAGCCCCCCTCAACAGGGACAGCTGTAGGTGTAGATAAGAGCTCAGGAAGGCAACACATGTGTTAGTATTATATTTTGGCTGTCCGTGAAGGCAAGCTCACACACAGCCATGCAGAAACGAGTAAGAAGCAACTGACACCCATGCACGAAGTGCCAGCAGCAGGGAACTGGGGTTTCAGACTGCCTCTGCCTCCACTATTACTAGGTATAACCTAGCTGTGGCTGTCACTCCTGCACCCCTGCTAAGCCCCTGCTGAAATTGTGAGATGGTCAGGGAGGTAATACAGCTTCCTTGGCAAGACAGGGTTGTCTGCCTTAAAAGACCAGAGAGGGCGAAAGCAGGGAAACAAAGTGTTCACAGGTTGAATAAAAAAGAGATTTGCCTTTAGTTGCTGGGATCACTGGTGATAGACAGGAAGGCAAAATACTGGGATGGAGTGAACACAATGAAAGCAACGTTGTGTTTTGATTTACTACATTTGGAAAAGCTCCGTGACCGTCTGATATAAATTGGCACAATTTAGGTTGTGTGGGTGAAAAGGTCAGGGGTTTAATTCTCATTAAATGCAGCAGGATGTGTCCCTCAGAAGCAGTTGTTTGTCAAGATTTGCTCACAGCTGACCAGTGCTATCAATGTATGACAGGGTGATGTTGGCTACTGAGGAGGAGCTCCAGAGGTTAGTGCTAAGGGAATTACTTCAGAAACACAGTCAAGCTGACTTTGGCGTTCAGCCAGTTGCATCCCATAGCCCAGCACCACAATGCAGCAGTGAGGTGGGTCTAGAATTTAAAGCTATATTTATATATACTCCATTCTGGTAGGCTGGTTATGTAGTTCTAAGCAGCTTCCATTTGCAAGTTGTACTGTTTAGTACCTAGACCTGCTGTGGATATAGCCAAGATTTAAGTTGTTCCTGGTCTAAAGTGTTTGCCTGCAGCAAGGGCTGGCTTTTTCTGTGGCAGCCCAAATATACTGTATTATAGTCCACATTTGGCATTTTCCTTTGGGCACCCTAATCTCCCTAACTTTGAAAGTTTTGACTTAGCCAGTAACCCCATCTGCAGGGAGAAGCTCATATCCCCTCATGGTCCCTGGAGGTCCCTCTGGGACAGGGGGACATATACCTAGTTTGCAGACTGTTTCTAAAAATGACGGAGCTTGTGGTGGGGCATCTCAGCACCAGATTTCAATGGGTGATTCTGAAGGAAGCATCCCCTGAGCTAATTGCTAGCTGGGAAAGGGGAGGAACAGCAGGACTCATGGGTGTTGCTCCTCACCCTGTTCGAGCTCCAGCTGGCTGCTGCAAGCCTCCATCCTACTGCACAAGGGACCCCACACCATATTCTCCATCCATACCTGCCTGCACTAGTTGCGGGTCCAAGACATCATGTGGGTTTGTTTTTCAATTCTGATTATGGACAAAATTACCTAATGTTACACAAGGACAATTCAGGTGAAGCACAGTCTTTTGTGCATGCACCACTTTCCCTAAGTGGAGGAAGGCAGGAAAAGTTCGGTGAAAGATGAGATGAGGCTATAATACGATTTCTCATCATCCGTCAGTCCTGCGTTGCCTGGTCTGATCACCACAGCCACGTGAGTATCCGCTTCCTCGGCTGCGTTGGCTTCTGAAACAGAGGTGGGGAGAGTGGAGCTGAGATGTGCTTACCGACCTCTCCACATCAGGGTCTTTAAGGCTTGAAGATGCCCCCAAACATTGAAGTGAAGCTTTTAAAGGTTGAGACTGAGAAGAGTAGCGTTTGCATGTGGCGCTGCAGGGCTCTAGAGAGGGACCAGCTCCTGGCAGACCTGCTGTGGATGACTGTAGCTGCTGTGTAATACAAGCGGATGGGAGGTGGCTGCCTGGCCATCTCCTCCCCCCTCCCAGTTGGTGGCTTTCCAAGGTACTGGGCACCAGCAGCTCAGTTTCTGTCACAAAGAAGCTGGGCTGTGGTTGGGCTGTGGCGTTAGAGAGGCCAACACCCCCTGCCGGGAGTCACTTCTCACAAACTTCCTTCACTCCTTGAGCACAGCAAGAGGCCACAAGAAGATGACGCAGGGAAAAGGAGGCAACTGCAACTTCCCACCAGCTCTGCTGCCAGGGCTGAGGAGGAGGAGGTAAGGGCTAACTCCTGGGGACTGAGCTGGCTTAGACTGAGATCACAATCCAGAGCCATTTATTCCAGAAAGACTTTTCCAGCAAAGGCAGGAAATTAAATTAGCTTCCTGAGCCTGGCTTTCCAGGGGTCAAGTCTTGGTGACCAAGAGCAATGTTTTGCTGCTGCTGAACACAACCTAAGCGTAAGTGGCACAAAGAACCAGTTACCACGTGCCATGTAGCAGCACAGCAGACATCATCTGTTCCCCCTGAGCACAGGGCACAAAAACCACTGACCCTGTTTGTAAATGGAGCATGCCAACTGCTTCAGCAAACGCCCCACTCCACTTTAACAGGCTCTTCTTGCTTGCTGGTGCAAGGGCAGGTTTTCTACTTGACCTATTTTCCCTCATTGCAATGCTGCTCACAGATAGCCCACTGGTGTGTGAGAGCCTGGACGTGTAAGGAAGGAGATGGCAGCAGCTAGGGGGATGCTACCAAAGCAACATGGACTATAGCATTTCTGGGGTGCTTGTGACAAGTCAGCAGCATGCATTTAAAAAGCAACTGCCTCCCTCGCGCAGGTGAGAGCCAGCAGGACTGGCAGGCCACCTACCTCGAGGGACATCCGTCAGGAAGAGGATGTTGTTGGTGGCGCACCCAATAGTGGCGGCAATCCTTCTGTAGCTCTCACTTTCTACCTTGGGGCCTATTTTGGTATCAAAGTGGCCGTCAAAGAGCTGAAAGAGAGGGAAAAGCAAAGGCAGTAGCTGATGCCACCTGAAGAGCAAGGCTGAACCTCACTCCTGAGGAAGGTGTCCCCTTTCCTTTCTACCACAGTAATGGGGGGGGGGGGGCGCGATGCAGCCATGCCAGCATACTCAGCTGGCTGAGCTTAACTCTTGTGGGTTAAACCCACTGCCCCACCTGTCCTAGAGTCCTGTCCCAGACTCTATTCACGAAGCATTACAGCAAGGGCAGTTGTGGGAGGGAAGTGCTCTGCAGAGGGAGAAGCTGTAAAGAAGGTAATAAGGTTATCTACCTCTAGGATATCACCTTCTGTAGAGTATCCGAACAAAAGCTTCTGGGCTTCAATGCTGCCCGAGGAGTAGATATAGACCTTCATCCCCGCTTCCCGCCACTTCCGGATGGCTGGAACCACGTCCTCGAAGAGTCTGGAGTAAAACAGGGCACGTAAGGGCAAACCCAGGGGCACCTGGAGGGACACCTTTAGCCAGGCACTGTGACAACTGTCCCATTAGTTTGCAAGGGGACTTAATTCTCAAACTGCTCAGGACTTCTGCAACAGGGGAGTCTATTTCAGCAGCAGGTGATATATTCTTAGTTCCAGCCAACTGAGCAGCTCATTGACTGCTATGCAGACAGCAGCTCTGATGAGCTGTTTCAGACATTTGGCAGGAGTTTCTCCAGCTGCTTCAATTTGGAGAGGGGAGGAAAGGTTGGGGAAAATGGCATCCCAACATTTTTCTCTGCGAGGGAGGAATAAGAGGGAGGACATAGAAGACAGGCTCTTGCAGTCCCATCTGCCTTGCAAGCTATAAAGATTTCCCTGTTGGTTAAGAGCTATGGCTGTGAGCTGCATCCACATGGGGCAAACTCATCCCACAGGTTCAGGCTTTGACCATGTGTAGGGAGGAGTTGAGAGGAGGTTGCAGCTGCAGGAGCTAAATGAGCAGCACTGTATGAACTGTTTGAAGCTAGACAACAGCTCGGGAAAGGAGTGTCCCCTAAGGGACTGAGGTCAGAGCCACTCTATTCAGTGACTCAGGTTATACAGTACTACCTGTGGGCCAGATGTGTCCCTGGCTTAACTGCACCGCAGAAGGTAAACCAACTCACATTCACTAGGCAGCAGCATCCCTCCCCTTATTCTTCTGGCCTTGCAGAGTGCTGGGAAGGACACTGGTCTAGCAATGGGCTGACAAGTCTCAATATGTGAGTTCCATCTAACTCCCAGGTAGCAGCCGCCTGAAGACAAACCCATCAGCAGGGAGGGCTGTGAAAGAGGGAAGGAGGACCAAAGCCAAGGCAACTGGTGCCAGGCATGTCTGTTGGTTCCCTCACACCCTTCTCATTTATACCATTAGGCCTCTCCAGTGCTGCACTTACATGTATGTAAAAGCTCTTTGTATGCAAAGGACATTTACAAGATGACCCATGTACTGGAGGGAACTGCAGGCTAGAGGATGCTCAAGAGGGACAAAGTGAGGCTGACAGTAAGTCTCTCAATAATACATGTGATGGTTAATAAGGAAAGACCACAAAGAGCCTCGGAAGGGCAGGGAGGGTGTTTGAGTTTGATATGGCAGAAGGATGGAGAGAGCAGCTGGAGGAGATGTGATCCCCAGGGATCCCAGTCCAAATCACAGCCTTCCCACCTGCACAGCTCTGTGTGGCCACTTGGGCCAAGGACCAAAGGTACTGCCCCAAAAAGGGGAATCTGAGCACCTAAACGTCTGAAGAAAGAGGACTCCAAATAGATGCAAAAGGAGGTCTTGGACTGAGTTTTCCAGACTTGTAGCAATCAGCTGGCCCTTTCTTCATCTCCAGTTTCTTGGCCATCTGCTCAGGGCCTTGTTATGTTACGTATTTTTAAAAAGTTCACTTCTTTTCATAGTTATTAAAAGTCTCTGGTGTCAGCTGAAAATATTTTGAAGTTGTACAGCACCTGCAGAAATTCCCAGACACCCTCATGTTTTCACGTGCTGAGTTCAGTGCCTGGATTTCAGACACTGATGTGCCAGATACAATTGGGCGAGGGGGAGACTTTAGAGATCTCACTCCTTGGATGCTGCCAAGCAGCAAGGCTAGCTCCAGAGTTTTGGGACCACTATAAGACAATTAGCCCTATTTTTAAAAAGAAAACCAACAGGATGGCTGTCCCTCTTGACTTGCTTTTGGGTTTTGTTGCTTCCTCTAGTGGATGTTTACATTTTTCTGTGAGCTCTTTTTCTTCTTCCTCATTCTTCCTTTGGCAAAACACTCTGTGAACTTACGGGTTTGTTTTACCTCCTTAGGAACTTGAAATGCATAGTTTAACGAAGTATCTTTCAACCTAAATAAGAAGATCAAGCTTAACTCCAGTTGTCCCTACTTATGCGCCGTTGTGTTGTGGCTGAAACATAAAGAGGAGTCTGAAGACAAAAAGAAGTGGAAAGGCATGAAATGCTCAGGTAAGAGACAAAGCAGGAGGAAACAACTGAAAGGCCCTGACCCTGCAACCCCAGCTTGTTTAGGTTTGTTCCAAAATGTGAGTGCAATTCAGGGATAAAAAAAATGTGAGATGGACAACTGTAAGAAATTCATACTTGTAACTCAGTCTCTTGGTTTACCAAGAAATCTCTGTAGAGAAATATTGAGACATTTTCTGAATTTTTAATGCAGAAGATAGTGGTCCCAGATGAATATTCCATTGGTCATGGGAGCCAAATCAACCTGTGTCATACCTCCATTACCTTGTTCTATTTCTCAGAACCCATCTCCTTTACAGACCCTGCCCAGGTGGCTGGAGAACTGGCTGTTCCCCAGCACATACCTCCTGATTAAAAAGAAACATGCTCACCCACTTATCTTCCCAGTGGGGACTGAGACAACTTGGTCGGTACTGAGATTACTGTAAGCTTTTGGTTCCCTAGATCCAAAGATTAAGCTCAAGGGATTTGTGTTTCACTGCATGATCAAATTTGAACTGAAGTGTCTGCAGTTGGTTCCATGACAGCAGTGGCCTGGCTTAAGCCACAACTGAAAGTAAATGTATTGGCTTCTCCACCGAGGTGGAGAATCCTATTTGCATTTGTACATGGGGCTGTTTCCAGGAATAGCTTATGCAGCTGTTCTGCTAACAGACATCTAGGAAAGATGCACCCCATACCT
Source organism: Astur gentilis (assembly GCF_929443795.1). NCBI lineage: Eukaryota > Metazoa > Chordata > Aves > Accipitriformes > Accipitridae > Astur > Astur gentilis. The sequence goes on from NC_064891.1 coordinate 26,715,143, forward strand.
GCCCCAGGGCAAAGGGCACACAGCTACTCACTCTCCTTTGACATGCCCGGTAGCATAGGCTGCCCTCCACATGTGGCCCTGCAGCTGCTTCAGTGCTGTGGTCTTCCTGTCCAGAGACATCTGCCAATGCACATTGTCTACGACTGCCTGGATGACCCGCTCCAGCTCCTCTTCCCCACTTCCACTCTCCAAAGGGATCGGCACAGCCCCGTCCAAGCTGGAGTCCTCCTGAGCCTGGAAATCATCCATGATAAAAAAGAGGTGAGGGAAGAGGTGGAGCAGTCTCAACATCTCAATTTAGGAAAGGGGTCTAACACCTGCATCAACACACCTCTGTGCAGGACACAGCTTCAACTGCTCTTCATATGAAGGGTTACAACATTGTTTGAATGCTTTTCTTAATGGGAAATTCAGAATTTAGTAGTGTCTAGAAACACTTGCTTGGATTGTATTTCCAAACCCAACAATTAGCACTACTGTAGCTGTATTGTAAATACTCTAGTGAGAATTATACTTGCTTAAGTATTTAATTACTGAAATTAAGGCAAAGAAGCAAATGCATCTATTGGCTTCAGACAGTCACAGGTCTCAAATTGATGCCATGTCCCCGTACAGAGGCAGGATACACTACCCTGTGCAGTACAAGTACTCTGCTGTCCCTCAATGCTGCTTCCTAAACAGGTGCCTGGAAGCCACAGGTGGCAGATTCAGCAAGTGAAGAGCACAGCGCAGACACGAAGCTGAAAAGCTGTGGTTCAATGCCCGCTGAGGGGTTGTGAAGACCAAGGCGAACTGAGGGAAGCAGCTCAGCTGCTGCCTACCAAGCACTAGCCCTTCCCCTCACACAACAATCAGTCCGTGAAGGGAACCAGCCTCTATGGGGGGCAAAGACAGATATGGGCTTGTGTTGGGTGGCTGGGGGAGTCCGAGTGACCTGAAGTCTCAGGCATGCCATGAAAACCCAGAGAGACACAGTGTAGCTCTGTTACTTAACCTGTTTCCTTAGAAGTCCAACATCCCGCTGGCACTCCTCTTCCTCCCAGTGAGCACGCAGATACTCCTTCACGTTGTCTTTGATGTAAGGGAACAAGGTCTCCTGGCAGCACACAAGAAAAACAGGCAGCTCCTTTAACATGGCAGAGGTAAGGCTGACTTACTTTTAAAGCAACTGTTTGCACGTGCTGATGCATATGGTTATTTTTCACACTCGAGCTTCCCCTACAGTACTGCAGCTTGTGGAACTGCCTGCCAAGGGTGTCTTTGTGCTCACAGGCCAGAGACAACCTTGGGCCAAGATTAGTGCAGGTGGATTTTTTGCACAAATGCTTATGTAGCTGCAATTTTTAAATCCCAGGATGGAAAGGAGAGTGATAACTTTTCCTGGCTTGCCAAAAAATGTCTGAAATGGCAGACATGACCCCAAGTTCCCATCAGCTGAGGAGTACAAGGCTGAACTGACAAGTTATACTACTCTATTTTTAATGGGATGCTTGTCCTAAGAAAGGTCATTCTGAAAACACATCTCAACTTCTCACCAGAGCTAGAGGACCTTTTTAAAAAGAAAAGTCTAGTCCAGTGACACTAAGCTGCATAGGACAGTTTTGCAAATGAAATTAAATGGGGTTAGGGAAAAGTACCACAGGAGAATTACAAACCTTCCCAGAGTTCCCAAGGGCAACCAGAAATAACTACAAATTGCTCTCATTAGTGGTGTTTCACAACTGAGAAGCCACAAGCAGCTGCTGTGATGGCATCTCTGGGTGCGGGAAGAGCCTCAGTACCAGGGGAAGGTCAGGGAGCTCCTTCCTTCGGGTACAGAACTGAGCTTTTCTTAACTGGGAAAAATTTGGGATGGAGAGGAGATGGGAGGAAACTAACCCGAGCTCATCTCTCCTCAAAAAATGGCCAAAGATATTTTTCTCCTCACTGTATGTCACCTTTAACTTGTTACTGAATTAAGAAAGTGGTGGTCCTGAGAGCATGATGTGGAAGCAGAACTGGAGGATTTTCTATTACTCCGATATTGCATTTTCCACATGGTATATTTTAAAAACAATGTATTTAGGGGAAAGGAAAATCTCTTAAATGCCTAGAAAATTACCACAATCTTGTCTAGGGAAATCAACAGCCTTGTAATACCCCCAGTTACTCTCTCATTTCCTTTATTTAAGCTTAGCTGCTTTCAAACTATCTTTTAAATCATGGAGGAAATTAAAGAGTATCCACTAGGAGATGCAACCAACCCACTGACTTGGTTTAACTTCCCTTCAACTTGGATGTCAAAAGGCCCCAATTGCTTTCCAAAAGCAGTGTTTTGTGCTCTTGTCTTGTGTCGTGGTTTAAGCCCAGCTGGCAACCAAGCACCACGCAGCTGCTCACTCACCTTCCTCACCGTGGGATGGGGGAGAGAATCAGAAGGGTAAAAGTGAGGAAACTCATGGGCTGAGGTAAAGACAGTTTAATAGGTAAAGCAAAAGCTGCACACGCAAGCAAAGCAAAACAAGGAATTCAATCATCACTTCCCATGGGCAGGCAGGTGTTCAGCCATCTCCAGGAAAGCAGGGCTCCATCACATGTAACAGTTACTTGGGAAGACAAACACTGTAACTCTGAATGTCCCCCCCTTCCTCCTTCTTCCCCCAGCTTTATCTGCTGAACATGCCATCATATGGTCTGGAATATCCCTTTGGTCAGTTGGGGTCAGCTGTCCCAGCTGTGTCCCCTCCCAACTTCTTGTGCACCCCCAGCCTACTTGCTGGTGGGGGGTGTGAGGAGCAGAAAAGCCCTGACTCTGTGTGAGCACTGCTCAGCAGTAACGAAAATATCTCAGCATTATGAACACTGTTTTCGGCACAAATCCAAACCATAGCCCCATACAAGGTACTATGAAGAAAATTAACTCTTATCTCAGCCAAAACCAGCACATGCTGGCAAAGAAAAACTTCCAAACAGGCTCCAAAAGCACAACGTATTCCATGCTTCAGTGGATTTTAAAAGGGTAAAAGCCTTGGCCCATTGGCAAATCCATCAGTCTGTGGTCCAAGAGGGGACACCTATGTGACAGCTGGAGTGGTGGACAGCCAGTGGGACAGATGGTTTATGGACATCAGGAGTGATCCCAGGCAATGATGTACTAAGTTTAAAAGGCCACGAGTTTGTGTGGAAGAAAGACTCCTTGCATCCTGCAGGGAAATACTTCCATCTCCGAGACCTCAGCTTTCAGCAAAAGTTGGTGCCTGCAAACTCTTCAATAGGTTTAACCAGGGCTGTTACTGACCTTTATAAGTTCACCCGCTTCTCTTTTATCTTGGCTAGCAGGAGACCCGAGCCTGCCTGGGCACAGCTCCCATCTCTCTGGGACCACACCGTCAGATGGCCAGGCTCCGCGGAGACGTCCAGCCCCAGATGTGGCTGCCCCAACACAGCTTGGCAGGATGGAGAAACAGCCGTCAGCAAACACAGCTCGACAGCCCTCCTAAGCCTTTGCAACTGCTCACAGCAACGTTAAACCCAGCATAGAAAGGATAGTATTTTTACTGTCAGTAGACACCCACGTAGCACACTTAGCACTTGTAAGGTCAATTTTCCTCTCAATGTCCATGCAAACTGTCACAAAGTTCAGTGACAATCTGCTCTTTTACAGGAGATCTGACAAATCTCAGGGGATGTAGTTTATCAAATTACATCTTTCCTCTACCATCTACTTTTCTTTGCCAGGGTGGACCCAGCAAAAGAGAAAACTTGGTGATCTCTAACTACGGGCCACCAAATATTCTCTTTTCTGGTATCTTTCCTTAATCTACTCATCAACTGGCTCATTCTATTTCCTTACTTTGCATATTCAATAATTCTAATACTAAAGAAAGGATTAAATAAAATCCTTTAATTAAAGAATAAAATGCCTGCAGAACCAGCAGTTGACCTTTTAAAAGGAAATAGAAATTATGGAGGTTAACTGAAAGTCCAAGTGAAATAACTTGTTTCTAGCATTTTCAGGATTTCCAGCAAACTGAGTTTTATTGAGAACCATAACTCATTTGGCCTCCCTGCAACAGAAAGACTTTGGGTAGGAAACCATCTCAGGCATATTGCATGTTATTTGCACAACAGCAAGACGCATTCAAGGTAGATATAACCAAATTAATTTCTCTGTTAGATGTTTGGTAAGAAATCTGAGCTGTTTAAACTGTTTAAGTTGAAAGATATCAAGGGGATGGAGGCAGCTGTAATGCCATCTAGACCTGAAGTTTCTTCAAGAGCACTGGAAGAACATGGACAGGAAAGATGTAGGTCATGTTGTTCATCTGTTAAACTGTGTTAGCAGAAACGCCTAGAAAGCCTGGCAAGAGACTTCACTCCTCCATGCATCATGGGGGTCACAAAGCACCTTCGTAAACTATCAGCAAGAAAGACCCACCACAAGCTATAATGTCTCATGGAGAAATACAGGTTAATGGCAGGAGCAGGGATAATTCCATTCGGTGTCTTAAATACAAGCAAATTACTCCCTCCTGTGCAGCACAGGAGCCTGGTTAGGGACCAAAACCTCTTGGAGAGGAGGGACCCACAGTGGCTGGAGAACTGCAAATTTTAATAGCATATTTACAGTGTTTGTCCTGATGCCTCCTGCTGGCCTCGCAGACTTCCCAGTCTCCTGGCTTCTGCACCTAAACCAAAATTTTCAGTAGTCTTAAGCCTTCTCCTAGGCAAGGGAAACCACTCAGTACATATTCACTGTTAGTACAGTCCCCCTTGCGTGCTACCCTCCCCCTGTACTGGTCCTGTGCATGCTGGAGGAAGGACATACATCTCCAGTGACACTGGAGGCATCTGACTGTACCACCCTTTTGAAGGGAAAAGGCAGTGGATAACCCCGATATAGTACTTCAGGCTCTCTGCAAACCCGGGTGAGGTGCTGCATCTCCAGGCATCCGAGCAACAGGGATGCTCGAGGGTTTTTCCTAGAGGAGGCCGAGCGCGCTCCAACAGCCCTATATCCGTGAAAAAAATCATTTACTGAACTGCCCTGGATCTGAATAGTTCCCCGTTCTCCTGCCCGCAGAAGAGGCAGGCGCACGGTAAAATGAGACGTATTTTCTCGTGAGCATTTTTCAGAAAAACACAGAAAATGTGTCACTGTTTCACGCTTCTGGAGGAAACTCGGGCCTGCCCTCCGCAGGGCTGCAGCCCCGGGAGAGGCGCTCCCCCCCCCCCCCCCCCGTAGGGAGGGCCCTCCCGGCGAAGGGGGCTTGCGGTCACAGAAATCTGGCCGGCGCAGCGTGTCCCCCGGGGCTGCCAGGGCTGGGTGGGACCACGATAGTAACGGCGATGCTTAACGGAGCCCCCCCCCCCCCCGCCCCCGGCGGTGCCAGCGGGGCTCCCGGCCGCGTGTGGAGGCCGCTGCCGCCCCCCTCGCCGGGTCTCACCTGCACGAAGGCGATGGGGGTTGTGGTGCCCTCGATGTCCAGCAGGATGGCGCGCACCTCCGCCGGCACCGGCAGCACGCCCATGGCGGCGGCGGCGGCGGCACGTGGAGCGCGGGGCTCACCGGGGGAGCGCGGCGGCGGCGGCGGCGGCGGGCGCTCCGCCCTGCGGCTGCGCGGGGGGCCGGGCCGGGCCGGGCCGGGCCGCGCCGCCACGGATCGCGGGAGGTGAGTGCGGCGGCAGCGGGACCCCAGCGGTGGGGAGTGCCGCGCCGGCTGTGCCCGCCTCCGGAGCGCCCGCTCCGCCTCCTAAACGGGGTTTCTGGGTTGCACGTTACCACCCCAACCCCCCCTCCTTCCCCCCCCCCCCCGCCAACCCCGGCGCCGGGGCCTGCCTGTCCCCGTCTGTCTCCCCGTGCCCGCCCGGGGCAGCGACGGCCGCTTCGCCCCAGGGCCCGCGGCGGGAAGGGCGCGGGGGGGCACCGAGTACGCAGAGGTGCGAGGCGGGCGGCGACGGCGGCTGCACGCCGCACTCCAGGCCACCGCGGCAGGGCACGGGTGTACCGGCGCCGCACACGGAGCGGCCGCGCCCGGGGCCGGGGCCGCGGCCGGGGTGGGGGGGCGGCCGCCCGCCGGCGGGCGGGTGCTGCAGGCCCGCCGGAAACCGCCAGGGGCACTGCGGCGCGGGGCGAGAGGGCGGCGCTGATTGGCTGCCGGCGCGGGTATATAAAGGCGGCGCAGGCGGTGCCCGGATCTCTTCCGCCGCCATTTTCTCGCTCGCGCAGGTCTCCGCCGTCTCCGCCGCTCGCCTGAGCAGCCCCGCCGCCCTCGCCCTGCCATGGAGGACGCGACCGAGATGAGCGGCGGCCCGGAGGAGTTCGCCGAGGGCTCCAAGATCAACGCAAGCAAGAACCAGCAGGACGACGGGTAGAGCTGGGGGGGTCGCGTCTCCATCTCCCTCACCCGCCCTCCTGGGCCGCGCGGGGGAGCGGGGCGGGGGGGGCGGCTCGGGCGCTCGGGGGGGCCGGGGGGGGGGCGGGACCTGGCGGGGCGGGGCCTCCCCCACGCCAATGGCCGCGCCCGCCTTTGTGTCCCGGGCTGGTGACCCAGTTTGTGTGGGGTGGGGGCTGCCAGTCAGGGGGTGTGACGTCACCGCCAGCCTATGGGGGTGTGCGCTGCTGGCGGGCTCGGGGCGGGGGGGACGCGCAGACCCGGCCCACGTGTCACGGCGAGGCCGGGCCGGGACAGCCGCTGCGGCTCCCCCGGTGCTGCCCCCGCCGCCTGGAGGAGCGGGCGCGGCTCTCAGGCCCTGCCAGTCGAGCCGGGTGGCGTGGCTGCCTGATAGCCTTTGGCTTGCTGCGGCCGTTAGCGGGCTCGCTGCGTGCTCCACGCGTGCATTCGCACCCAGCCCTGTGCGTATGTGTGTACGCACGCGTATTTGTGCGTGTTCGAATGTACTCTTTGCGTTTCAGGAAAATGTTCATTGGAGGCCTCAGCTGGGACACCAGCAAGAAAGACTTGACAGAGTATCTCTCTCGGTTTGGCGAGGTTGTGGATTGTACGATTAAAACAGACCCGGTCACTGGGAGGTCGAGGGGGTTTGGGTTCGTGCTCTTCAAGGACGCTGCCAGCGTGGAGAAGGTGGGTGGATTTCTTGTGGAGTGATGGCACAAAGCCTGCCTGTGTCGCTGTAGTGATCTGAGACTTTGTTTCCTTGTGTGCTTCTTAGGTGTTGGAGCTGAAGGAACACAAACTGGATGGGAAGTTAATAGATCCTAAAAGGGCAAAAGCCTTAAAAGGGAAGGAGCCACCAAAAAAAGTGTTTGTCGGTGGGCTGAGTCCAGATACATCTGAAGAACAGATTAAAGAGTACTTTGGTGCTTTCGGCGAGGTATAGTATAATGCCATATAAGAACAGCTCTGGTTTTCAAGTGCAGTGTTGCCTCTGTCTTAAGACAGAAGAATTGGTGAGGAGAGAGCTGGCTCAGGCTTACATAAAACTAGGGACTCTTGAAACTATATGCGTGTTAGTGATTCCATAGTGGTGTAATGGGATTGATTTATAGCTGTCAAAAGCAGTTGGCGCAGACATTGGACTGCTGAATGGTTCTGGAAGCCTAAAAAGTTGCTTACAGGCTTCATGCATTATTGATAGGTGCTTTTGATTTCAGATTGAAAACATTGAGCTTCCCATGGACACAAAGACGAATGAAAGGAGGGGCTTCTGTTTTATCACGTACACAGATGAAGAGCCAGTAAAGAAGTTACTAGAAAGCAGATACCATCAAATTGGTTCAGGCAAGGTATGGAAGCTCTTCTTAGCATGTGAAATAGACCGTCTCCGTAGGCTTCCCTGAAAGCAACTCACAAAATGGTCTTGAAATTCTTGATCAGTTAAAGAACTTCTGTCTTTACAGTGTGAGATCAAAGTAGCACAGCCCAAAGAGGTATACAGGCAACAGCAGCAGCAGCAGAAAGGAGGAAAAAGCAATGCAGCTGGCGGAAGAGGAGGTGGAAGGGGGCGTGGACGGGGTGAGTGTTTTGAATGTTGAAATTAATGTAAATGTGTAAGTGTTCGTAGATATTCCAGGTTTTGGGCTGCATGCATGCAAATACCATGTTTAAGTTGAATGTGGAAAGTAGCCTGTTAGTAAATGGCATTTTGGTGGTTGTGATTGCTTGTGGAAGCTTAAGAATATCTTTTTGCTCTGCTTGCATTCAAGTGGTGAAGTGGCAAGCTGGATGTAGGGTGCTTTTCTGTACCCACAGTTGTCAGCATAGCTAAATGGATAGTGCAGTTACCCTTTCATTGGAAGGGGTACAGTTAGTTGGCTCATGGGTGAGAAACCATGAGCTGTTTGCTAAAGAGGAAGACAGTCTCTTGGCTACACCTTGCAAATAGATGAGAAGCAATCAGCTGCTATGTTACAGGTTAATGCATCTCAGTCTTGAAAAGTCGAGCAGTTACAACCAACACAGTGCAGTAAAGCTGATTCTGCGGTGTAACTTTGTGTTCAGGCAATTAGTGATCCAAATTGGAAGTTAAAAACAGCAGAGCTGCTGTACTGCATGCCTTCAGTGTTGTGTTGTGTTGTTTTGTGTTTTCCTGGCTGCTCTATGAGTGGGACTACCTGCTGTCTTTATCTAATGTGGGTAATAAAGATCTTATGACCCATCTCCTATAGCCAAATAAGATGCCTCAATTCTTTTCAGAAAATTATTTTTCCCAGGAAGGTAAGAGGATTCTTCCAGGTAATAGTTCTGGCACAGAAAGATTGCCAAAGACCGTTAGATGGAGTGGCATAGGAGAGGGGTGACATAATAAGTTCTGTAGCTTATAAATGCTCTACTTGGTTTTAGGTCAGGGACAAAACTGGAATCAAGGATTTAATAACTACTATGATCAAGGCTATGGAAACTACAATAGCGCTTATAGTGATCAAAGCTACAGTGGCTATGGAGGATATGACTATTCTGGGTACAACTATCCCAATTACGGATATGGGCCAGGATACACAGATTACAGTGGTAAGTGTACCACCTACAGTGGTAGGTTTTGATCTCATTCCAGATAATAGTAGCATGGATCTTTAAACAGGGGCCTCTCTTAGAACTTGTTCTGTAACACCTCTAACTCATAACACATAGCTCTAAGGAGTAGCCTTGTTGGTGTACTCTATGTGAACAATCTCCTTCAGAGTGTTGGATGTTAATTTTAATGTTTCTGGGTGTTGTGGTGTCCCCCCCCCCCCATTCCCCCCTCCCCCCATGTTATCTACAGGTCAACAAAGCACATATGGAAAGGCATCCCGTGGTGGCGGCAATCACCAAAACAACTACCAGCCGTACTAAAGCAGTACCTAGTACCTGAGGAAACAGGTGTGTACATGAGTGCAAGGTCCACTCTGAGTATGTCTAATCTAATTTAAAGATCAATAGACAAATGAAGAGTAAAACTTGCCTAGCATGACTTTTCCTTTAATTAAGCTTTTGTTAACTTAAAAAAATACTTTTTTTTAAACCAGCTTTGCCTACAGTGTCTATAGATCTTTAACTTTGTAAAAATGTGACTTTATCTTCTTTAGTACTTCAGAAAAACATAAGAGTTTTTCTGTTTTGCGTTGTGTACCAGGTGGTCTAGAGGAATAATTAAACTTATTAGAAGTATTAACAGGTAAAGTACTGAAATGGGTACAACTTAAGGAAAACAAGAATGTTGTCTTCTAACTCTGACATTATACCTTGTTTGTACCCGCCAGCGGGAACTTCATTGCAGGCCGTGTGTCACCCTGACCACGTCTATCTCTGGGGTCGCACGTTGCAGGCAGAGCGCAAGGCATACACCAGAAAACGCTGTCCTGTGGTATGGTCTCTTCCAACTTCATGTACCAGCGTAAAGATTAAAGTGGAAAACTTCAGACTTTGGCTTCTTTTTTTAATCTTTTTGGAGATTAAGTGTCTTAACTTAAATGGTTTTTTACAGGAGTTAAAGTACATAAATGCCTTTACAGCTTAATCATTTGGTCTTCTGTTTAGTGTTGTATTTCAATTGTGGAACCTCATTTTAAGTGTGCATTCTTTAAGATTTAATGCTTGCTTTTTTCTTTTTATAGCTAATAGTGAAATCTGCAAACCAAAACGAACTTTTAAATCTGGAAAGACATTAAAGATCATATGCATGTGGACTGTTTGAACTAAATTGACCTGACTTGTGTTTGCACAGCAGTTGTTTAGATAAACAAATAATGGGAAACCCTTTTGGCAGTGTTTCAGTGGGGAAAAAAAACCCCAACTGATCCAGAGCCTGATAAATCAGATGTGTGTTGTTCTGGAACAGCTTCCTAAATGGGCTGAATGGCTATATTTGGGAAGGTAAATTACTGATGGGTAACAAAACCTCTTTGTGTTACCTTGATAAATATGCATATGATCTTTAACAGTGAAGAAAGGAATATATAGAAGACTTAAAGCAGTTCATGAAAATGGACCTTTTAACGATTCTTGTAGTAACTTGCACAGACCTGACATACATTTTGTCTTGATTTTTAGGTAGAGATACTGCAACAAAGCCATCTTGCAGCGCATCGTGAGTGAATGGAGGGTGGTCTTCATGAGAGGAAATGACTGTTTTGTAAAAGACTTTTAGTGTATGACACAACTGTGTCCAACTGTACATAGCGGCCGACTAGTTTTCTTTTATGGTTTTTACTTTCTTTTTGCCATTCATGTTATGACCCAATGTGGACTTGTGTTTATACAAACTTTATTTGTATAATTTCATGTTAAAGGATTCTCTAATAAATGCTTACTTAAGTGAATGTGTAGTTTTGCTGTTGGCTTACAGTGGTATAACTATACTTGTATAGAAGGGCTGATCATAAATGACTCAAGACAAGGTTATTGTCTATACAAGTCAGTACAACCAACTTCTTTTCCTGACCTGTCTTGAGAGCGCCATAGTGCCTTGAGTTAGCATCACTGTGGAAGACAGCAGTGTTGTCTCCTGCCAGCTGCAGAAAGGGAGAGTGTGGTCTGTGGCACAGTACGACCAATTTCATACATCTCAAGGGATCTAGAACTACAGCTGTACCTTTTTTTTTAATGCTGTGACAGCTCAATACTGCTTGAGGGGTTTGAAGGTGAGATTGCTATCACCTTCCAAGGTTTTTCAAGCACTTAAGTTATAGTCTTGAGCATTCTAAAACCAAATTACTTCCCTAGAGCAATTGCTCCTGGAGTGTTCCAGTTGCAAGCAGGCGATTACAAGTTCCTGAACTTTAGGGTCAGCAACTAATTTCTGTACAAGTTGGGATCTATTCATTTAACTTGGATCCTGCACTGGATTCTTCTCAGCTGGATCAGAAAACAGGTTTTCCATCTTGTGTATACAAGCAAGCAACATAACAAAAGCCTGAACAAATGATTGCTGGGAAGGGGAAACTGCTTTAGCCAGCAGGTTGTTTTCTGACTAGAACAGCTGGGATGGGCAAGCAAGCATACACATTCTGCCTGAGGCCAAAGGATAGCAGCAGCCTGCCTTAAAGTTTTTTCCTTGACTTGAATACCTGGTTGTGCATCAAAAATAAACCTTGGCTGTTAGAAGAGTGAAGTGAAACATGAATAGCTAATTCATGGGGGTGACTGGTCTTGCAAACTTCTAAAGGGAGTAGTCTGAATAGAGGTTTCTCTAAAAGCTTCCAAACTGTCATTTCGGTGTTTATTTTTCTCTTAGGCCACTGGGTGTTTTATTTTCTTGTCCTTCTGTCATACAGACGGCTGGCTGCACGCCGTAACTGCTGTGGGTTAAGCAGTTGCTAGGCCTGGGGAGGTTTGTCTCGTCTTAGCAATTAGGTTGAACACAAGGAGACTCGCTGACATCCCTGGCTACAGACTAAAGCAGCACGGCCCCTGGGAGAAGCCACAGCGGTACGTGACTTGGTTCTCCTAACTTTTCCGGAGTGCAGCTGGATGCAGAAGCTGTTCTTACCAGCAGTGCCTCCGTGGGGCTGCAAGCACTGCTTTCCTTTTGCCATTAGGACGTGGCTTTGCTATTGCACTTGTTTGTTAATAGACCAAAAACTACCTGCCTAAGAGTCAAGTTTTACTTCAACCTGTAGCACTTTACGCTTTAAATTTGGGTGGGGATTTATTCTTTTGGTAAAAGCTTCATTGCGGTACCTTCAGGCACTAGATGCTCCAGGGGCTGTCCGCAGGTTGTGAGGTGCCCGGGAGCTCAGCGCCCGGCCGGCCCTGCGGGCTCGGGTCCCCGCAAGGCTCGGAGAGCCGCCCCGGGCAGTTGCCCGGCAGCTCCCGGTTGTAGAGGGACCCGCTCGGCCTCACGACGAGCCGCTGTCCGCCCCGTGCCCTGCTCCGCAGCGGCCACCCGAAAAAACCCAAAAGCGCTGCGGTTGGCGGCAGGTCGCCCGAGGAGCGGCGAGGCGCCCGCGGGCAACGGGTCACCGGGCAAGGGGTCACCGGCCGACGGCTGCGGGGACGGCGCACACCGCCCCCCCCCCCCCCCCGCGAGGCGGTGTCACGTGACCGCGCCCGCCGCGCTCCTTCCGTCCGCCATTTTAGGTTGGGTCGGTGGCGGCGCCATTAAAAAAAGCGAGCGAAAGGAGGAGGGCTTGGCGTGCTCGTGTTGTCGCCGGGGCCGCGAGCGGGGCCGGGGCCTCGGCGGGGAAGCGGCAGCGGGGCCGGGGGCGGCGGGCGGTCGCCGGCCGGCCGGCGCGGGTCAGCGGCGGCGGCGGCGGCGCCATGTCGGAGCAGCAGTTCACCATGGACTCGGCCGCGGCGGGCGCCGGAGGCAGCTCGGCGGAGCCGGCGGAGCAGCCTGAGGGGCTGGCGGGGGCTGGGGCGGGGGGCGCCGACGGGGGAGGCGGCGGCGGCGGCGGCGGCGGCGGGATCGAGTCGGAGGGAGCCAAGATCGACGCCAGCAAGAACGAGGAGGACGAGGGGTGAGCGGCGGGGGCGGCGCGGGCGCCCGGCGGCTTTTGTCGCTTCGGCGGCGTCCTGCTGGGGCGGGCGGCGGGGTCCGGCGCCCCTTGGCTCGGCCTGGCCCGGCGCGGCCCCACTCGCCGCCCTGTTTGTTTACTTGGCGCCGCGGCGACGTCACGTACCGGGCCGAGCCGGCGGGGGCGGGCCGCCGGCGGGGCTCGGGCGGGCGGCGCCGCTCGGGCCCCCCCGCCTTCCTGTTTTCCGGGAGCACTGGGGCGTGAGGAGCGGGGAAGGAGCCCCCGCGGCGCGACAGTGACCGAGGCGAGCAGGGCCCCCCCGGCGGAGCAGAGCGGCTCGGGCGGTAGTTGTCGGCTCACCTGGAGGCTGCAGACCTAAACGCGGCTCGGGGGCCTTGTGTGCTCTTGGAAAGTGCAGCCGCGTCGGTAGTTGGTTTGCTCCTCGGCACTGCAGGGAGTCGGGGGTGACAGGGTGCTCTGGGTCGGTTTCGAAATCAGTGGGAGCAGCGCTGTCACAGAGTTGCAAATGCTGCTGTCAGGTGGGGAAAGTTTCGTGTCGCTGTCAACCCAAATCCCACGGCAGTTTGTACATCTGGTGTGATGTGTGCCAAACTACAAACTTTTTTTTTCTTTTTTTTTTTTTTTCCCCAAATGTTCAGTGCATGTGTTAAGGACTGTAAGTCAATGTAACTGAGTGCTCAGGTTGCAATCACTTAGTGTTGCTGTCTGTTGCAAACATAAACAGTATGTCAGCTGCGTGTCAGTGAAAGGCATGAGGCACCTTGACTTCTCACCTTACATCATTCCTCCTTTTCTCATGAAACTTCCTGTGAGGAAGATTGCTTTAGGTGACAGCTTATGAATGAAGGCAGCTTTTAATCTTCCAAGGGTCTTTCTGCCTCATGCTTGGCATGGGGTAGTGTTGCTTTTATATAGCAGGTGAAATTCACGTGTAATAAATCCAGTTACAGGACAGGCTGCTGCTGTATGCTGTCTCTTGTCAGGCCAATAAGAAACTCAAGCTGCAGGTCCGGTTTTGATCAAGGCAGAAAATAAACTGGATAAAGGAACACTAGCTACTGTGTCCTGTAGAGACTTGCTGTGAAACCTTCCTCCTTCTGTAATAACCCAGGATGTTGCTGAGAGCAGGAAGAGAGAACAGGAACCTTTGCTAGGGTTAGTGAAAACTTAGAATGTTTTTGTTACTTCTCACCTGCTCTTAATGGCTTTGAGTACTTTTGCAGTTTGCATGTTCGTTTTACTTTTTGCCCTTTAATACACACCTATTAAAGGGTTTTCATGAGGAAGTCTGTCTTCTTTTGAGTCAACACAGCCAGAAAAAGTTGTCACTGAGTGGTGCAGTGACACTGGGCAGTGATTATATGTAGCATACATTGACTTGTAGTTTAGTTTAATTGTTTTTTTGACCTGTTAATACTTATGGGTAATGCTGTACAGAAAACAGTGTTTGACAGCTCTCTTGGTAGTGGAGGTAAAACAGCACATCCTTGGTAGCCACTGGATGTGGGTACATTGGTATTTCCTTTTGCATTAGGAATTAGAGACAGTGTCTTCAGGAAAAAACAGTGTGCATGTTCTCCTTGGTGAGAACGGTGGACTTGAGAAATGCACATGTTGGCAGCTGCCAGGAAAGTTGTGACTAGCTTGTCAAAGGAAGGCCGAAGCCATTAGTTGTGGTGATGTCTGTGCTCTATTTAGCTAAGCTGAAGTTTGAAAGCTTTCCCAGTACTCTTCTGGTAACTTATTTTGGAAAACTGTATGTGCTGATGTGACTTACACCAGCCAAACTGTGGTTTAGGAAACGTACATATTTTACAAGCTTTTGACAGCACTGTGACATTGCACCTTAGTTGTTTGTTGCGCTCATGTTTGTGTTGTAGCCTTGATCTGACCTCAGTTTTGCAGTGGAGCAGTAGCTTGTCAACTTTAGTGGCAAGTTGAAGCAGTCATGTTTTGCCGCGCTGTAACTGGACTCACAGATGCAGTTATTGCATGGTGGGAAGAAAATCCTTCAGAGGGCTGTCAGTTTCAAACTCACTTTCTTGGTCTGTCATGTGCTTAGTGATGTAAAGCAGGGGTTTGTAAGTTGATTGTTATTAACTATAAACCAGGTTTTGTATGTTTGTATTAAATGGTTTGTTGATAACTAAAACAGGTGGTTTGTATGTCAGGTAGCAAGTGTGTGTTTGGTAGTAACTGCTAGAGGATCACTGTCCCCCATGTGTCAGAAATAGGATGCTGCATCCTCTGTAGGTGTTCTGTTTTGCTGCTTAAAAAAACCCCACAAAACAAACAAGAACCTTAATGATGGATGAACACAAGGGTGCAAAGAATCCTTTGAATTACTGTCGATACTAGTAGGAGGCTGCTGGTTTACCAGTGTGGACCATTTTTTCCATATGGGTCCTGAAGGTGAAAAGATGTCATACTAGAAAGAGGTTTTGGTGCTTTGTTGGAGAGACATCTGGAACTACTGCAAAAAGTGGATAAAGGGATGGGGAATCAGTACTCCTGTTTATAGACTTCAAGACTTTTTATAGAAACATCTGAAGCTCCTAAACCCCCTCATCTGTATGGAGGTTAGATATGTTTGTCAGAAACTGAATGCTCTTGTTAATTCTGTAAGAGCACAGCTAATTCAATAGAGTTAGTTCACATGAGCAGCTTTTGATTTGAGAGAGTTTGACTTGTGGAAGTACAACACAATTGTACATGATTGGCAGAAATAACTGTGTGTGGAAAGTGGAGAAGTTGGAAATGTGCTACAGTGTTTTTTCAGGTTTTCTGATAACCGTGTGTGCAATTGTGGAATAAGTTGGTACAGTGAAAACAGACAAAGCTTTGTAGAAAGCGTTTTTATAGATCATAGTGGATCATACTTTCTGTTTTGAGCCCGCTGTAAAATCTTCTTCACCAGTATTAGAAGAGATCATCTCAAATCAAATCCTCTTTTGAATGGGTGCATAAGCCCTATGCCTAATAACTAGGAATGTTTCACTTGTGTGCATATTGGTTTGATTTTTAGTTGATGCAAATCATGAAGTGTTTCCTCTGGAGGCAGTGGTTCTTGATTTTTCTTTCCCTTTTTTTTTGGTGGCTTACTAATGGGATGGGATGGTCATGGTTTGATTCCAAGCTTCCAGCATGCTTTTGAAAATACAAGTTATGATCAGAGTAAAATGTACACATTTGCCCATCAACACTGGTCCTGCAGGTAGTATATTGGGAAGATGTTCTCATGATTGTATTGGATTATGCCAGGTGTTTATATCATGTTTTTGGGAGGAAAGAGAAGCTTTGACCATCCAGTACTTTTTTACTGCTTTCTGGGGAAGGAGACTTGACTAAACTTTAGTTAGTTAGTTTGGTTTACTAATATTGGCATATGTCCAGTCCAGACTAGTACATAAATGCTTCTGTTTAACTGCGCTGCCTTACAAAGCTGTTCTGCCTGTGTTTGTTTTATAAGCAGTTGTTTGGAGGCTCCGCAGATAAGTAAATGGAATTAAGCCTGTGGTGGGTCAGTAGTGGTGGACATGCAAGGAAGTAGTAAAATATCTTTTTGTCGCTCTTAGTAGTTTCTTGGGATAGCAGAGTAAGCAACTGCAGCGGAAGGTGGTGCAAAACTTTCGAGTGTGTACATGTAGGTCTTTATCTAATCTGGCTGGGATTGTTTAAGCAGGTTCTCAAAAAGTGCAGGTCTGTGTGTGTCATGTCACTGATAAAATTCTGCTATTCCTTACATTAGGTAATGGAGCTCATAAAGCTTGACAGTACAGGATTTTGGGTAAGACATGTTAACAGATTAACCATCTTGTCTTAACAGGAAAATGTTTATCGGCGGCCTTAGCTGGGACACTACAAAGAAAGACCTGAAGGACTATTTCTCTAAATTTGGTGAAGTTGTAGACTGCACTCTGAAGTTAGATCCCATCACTGGGCGATCAAGAGGCTTTGGCTTTGTACTCTTCAAAGAATCGGAGAGCGTAGATAAGGTAGTATTAATGTAATGAAACAACATGTTTGATTTCAGGTAGCAAAGATACAGCATGGAGATGATTGCATGCATAGTTGTTTGTATGTGAGCTGTTAAAGATGATTCTGGGATACAATATATTTAAGATGCTTATTGAAATGGTTTTTTTTCCTAAACCGTCTTTCTCATGATGCAGTGGCCAGGACCAGCAGTGATTCCCAAAGTATGGCTTTGGGTACTTACAGGGGAGTGTACTGCAAACCGCTGGACTTGAGCGCTTTAAAAATACTGTATATAAATGTCTGCTGCCTACTACTGTGAAAGCAGTAGTTTACAAAGAACTTCAAGTCTTTGCATTCCAGAGCTGCAACATAAACCCCTAGAGTAGAGCCAGTGGCTTTGACAGATCTGGGCTTTATCCAAGCAAAAATTAGCTGTTAACCTTTCTAAAATGCTGTTGACACAGGACCCTGAAAAGTTTTCACCTTCATCGGCCGTTGGTGATATCTAAAGTACAGATTCTTTTCCTCATGAGGTTTGAGGATGGGACTGTAGAGTACTTTCTGAGAAATGTTATACTCTTACTCAAGGGAACTTGGGTGATATGTGGCTCCAGGTGACTCTAGAAAGACTTTGTCAGAACTGTCTGTGTCAGTGGATGGTGATTAAAATCATGGAACTGTTTGGTTTTGTGCAACAAATTATTGCTGTAATCAAAGTATTGAAATTGAAGTGATAGTATTAACAAAAACTAAGTATAAAATAGCTGGGCCTTGCTCAAAACATCAGTGAAATATTTAGCTTGAACTGCAGGTAAGATCGTGTTTTAATTTTCCACAGGTCATGGACCAGAAAGAACACAAGCTGAATGGAAAGGTCATTGATCCAAAAAGAGCGAAAGCCATGAAAACAAAAGAACCCGTTAAAAAGATTTTTGTTGGGGGCTTATCTCCAGACACACCTGAGGAGAAAATAAGGGAATATTTTGGAGGTTTTGGTGAGGTGCGTGGTGAAATAAACTGCTTATACTTGTAGAATTTGTTTGTCTTCACAAATTTAGTAATAAAAAGCAGCCCCCAAATGCAACCTGTGTGGATGCTACTGTAAGCTTAATGGCCAGTGTAGCTCCATGTGTCTTAGTAGTCAGAATTTAATGGTAAGGATATTAATTAGAGGCTTTGAGTTGCATAAACTTGGTTAATGGAAGGAGGAGCTGGGATAAGTCAGAGAGTCAGGAACCAATTAATGGGATGTCTGGCAGTCTTGACTGGAACAGACATGGGAGGCAATGTTTTTGAGCATGCTGCTTTGGTCAGTTGGGTGAGATGCTCTTCAGCCACCCCAGCTGATCTGCTATGGCACAGATTCAGACAGTTTGCCTAAATTTTATGCAACTGTGTAGTCTCTGTCTCTCTCTGTCCCCAGTTTTTGGTGGTACAGATGAACAAAATGCCACTGCAGTCCTTAAAAGCTGGCCTTACGTGAGTCTGGTACAGCTGCTGCTTCCCTATTAGTTCTCATATGTTCCCAGCATCAGGTCATGACAAGTCAGTTATCAGGGAGTTCAATTGTCAAATACCTGCCATCTTACTACCTTACAGACAGTTTGCTCTGGACTATAGACTCTAACTACTGTTTGCCTAGGCTGAAGTCTCCTGCGCCATATGTAAGGAGAACTTTACTCTGTGTTTGTGGTCAGATATAAAATTTGTCCTGTTTAACATATGATTTTAGCAGCTGTTGTGGATGAACAGAACTATGCACTGCACAAAGCTACATCTTTTTTCGCATGAAACTTGAAGGTTTAGGTCTGCTCAAGGTTTGAAACACCTAGTTACTTCAGCCTTAACTGAGTTAAAACGGAAAGTCAAACTGAGACTTATTTATCCAGCACAACTGAAATATTCTTTGTGCACCATATTTTGCATGAGTTCCTGAATGGCCAGATGATACTATGAGTTAGAGTATTTTTTTCACATTTTGCACAATTATGAACACTATTTCCAGTGAAGGTGATGTAAAGCCCTACAGAGGAGGCACATTATGATGTTCAAGTCTAAATAATTTCAGTTAACAAATACAATGTTAGAAACATTTTTAAGTGTCATGAGTGGCAGGCTAAAAGGTAAAATCACTTTCTTCTGCCAGGTTGAATCGATAGAGCTCCCCATGGACAACAAAACTAACAAGAGGCGTGGATTTTGCTTCATTACTTTCAAGGAGGAGGAACCAGTGAAGAAAATAATGGAAAAGAAATACCACAATGTTGGGCTTAGTAAAGTAGGTGGAGTTTTTCCTAGAGAAACTGAACAATGACAATAGAGGGGATTACATTATCAGTTGCATCTGTTTGGGGATCATAGTCTGAAAACACCTCTAAGCATTATTTCTTACATGTGGGCCTTAAGCCTACGAAGTATTTATATAGGTGCTAGGAATAGGTTACTGAAATTCTAATTCTGAACTGAGGGGGTTCCTGGTGATGTTTTGTACTGCACCCCCTATGGGGAGAGGGATGGACTGTAGCATATTTGTTCATTGTGAAGCTCCCACGTTCTCTATCTGTGTGGTCAGAGTGCTGTGTCACTGATCTGCTGTATCAGGCTGCACTATATTTTCCTGGTAGCTGGCTCTTTGTGTGTTCAATATGGAAATATTTTGTTGTTTTAAGCAAAATGGCAATTTATCTTAGAGTGCTTCCAAAACCAAAATGAAATGGGAAGTTAGGCTTTCCTGTTGGAAATTGCATTCCTTTCAGAAACCCGGTTGAAATTCAACCTAGTAACACACACTCAAATTATAGCTGCCCTCTTCATTGGATGAATATGTAGTGGAAGCTTCAAAACAAAGTTGAGTAAAAATGTTGACCGTACTTTTGTAACTCAGATTTGATTTCACCTTTCCCACATAAAAAGACCGCAGAGGTCTACTTCAAAGGGAAAACAAAGACGTACAAAGAAACAAGCATTCTTTTCAGAATTGCA